>NC_042619.1:62077323-62757218 GCF_901001135.1 Rhinatrema bivittatum
TCCAGGCCAGATTATTCCATGCATCAGGAAGGCGAAACAACTGCCAGCATAGTTGGACCATTCGATCATCGAAAGGTAAAAGTGGCATTTAAGACAGAAGAGGCCATAGTGGAAAAACTAAATTAATTCTTTGCTTCGGTGTTTACTGAAGAGGATGTTGGAGAGATACCAGTGCCGGTAACGGTATACAATGGTTATGATTCAGAGGAACTGAAACAAATCACAGTGATTTGTAATAGAGTAAACTGACAAATTATATAGGGGCCAATGTAATAAAACCAGCGCTGAAAATCAGTGCAATTTTTCTGTGCTAGATGTCCTTGTATAAGCACTGGTTTTTTTCCTGCTAGCATTCTTTGTTTTTGCGATACGCCACGGTGCGGTTTACACACAAGATTTTTTATTTCAAATTTCCCGTATACATGTAGGTTTTGTGACCTCATTCGAATTCACGTTTAAGTTAAGATAAGTTGTGTTTGATTCTTCCTTAGATTATATTGTGTTGGTACATTTACAGTTTCTCCGTGTAGCATTTTAAAGTGAGTTTATTGGTCCTGCCAAGCCTTTCAGCATACAGTAGTGGGCTAGATGCAAGTTTCCCTTTCGTTATCTGCAGTTGTACTTTAATTTTTCTGCCCTCATTTCTGACTGTATGTTGCATTCCTGTGTAATTTCTGGCTACCGGTTAGTTCAGTAATTTGCGATTTGCTAACTCTTGCGCTAACTGAAACGTGGAGTTTTTGCCTACACTGCCTGCCCTTCTTGTACATTAATAATGTAAGTAAGCACAGCAGTAGAATTGGATTGCGTGCGGTTTTTGGTGTAAAAATAATTCATATATATGAGAATATTGGATCCTTCTTTTACCAGTAGTCCTCATTTTGTTAATTTTCTTTTATGTTGTAGCATTTG
Organism: Rhinatrema bivittatum; assembly: GCF_901001135.1. NCBI lineage: Eukaryota > Metazoa > Chordata > Amphibia > Gymnophiona > Rhinatrematidae > Rhinatrema > Rhinatrema bivittatum. Next base: position 62,078,236 of record NC_042619.1, read on the forward strand.
AACCCCGCTTTAAAGTCCCTCCCGACGCAGCCGCGTTTGGCGAAACACGGGTCCGTGTCGGGGGACCTGTAATTATACTGTGCCCGTCTAAGCAATGGAGTTGCCGCCAATAAAAAGTGTATTTTGAAATTCATTTCAAGCTGTGGGGACTCACTGAATTTTACTGCATTTCCCTGTGTTGCTGAATTTGAATACTTGAAGTGCAGTCCTTTGCTCCTACGTTTGGGTTGCAGAAGCAATCTTCAGCCATCACAGTTGCTAGAATATCTCTGTGCTCAGTTTGACATGAAACAGGGTGGGGTGTTCCTGCCAGAGGGCTGTATTCAGAAGCTAATGGCGCAGGTGTCTATTGATGAACACAATACGCCTGACAGTGTGGTTCTATTTACAGGTGCTAGCTTTGATAGTGGTGACCCTGAAGGTGGTGTCATGGGTAAGGGTGCATATGCATCCTCTTCAGTGCACTCTGCTGTCTCGTTGGAGCCCACAGTCTCAGGACTATTCGATTCAGCTCCACCTGCTGACAAGGTCTGCAATCACCTGCGGTGGTAATTAAAAGCAGATCATCTAAAGGAGGAGATTTCCCTAAGATCACCGGACTGGCTAATACTCATGACTGATACGAGCCTCCAGGGTTGTGGAGCTCACAATCAGGAGCCGACAGCATAAGCGCGCTGGAGTGTAGAAGAGTCTCTCTGCAAAATTAATCAGCTGGAAACCCGTGCGGTCGGGTTGGCGTGCTTCGGTTCGGTGACAGATTGCAGGAATGAGCAGTCTGGATAATGTCGGAGAATGCAACTATTGTGACTTACAGAAATTGGCAGGGAGGAACCAAGAACCAACAAGGGTCACAGGAAATAGCCCAGCTTTTGGAATGGGCGGAAGTGCATCTTTAGGAGATCTCGCATGTTGCAGGAAAAGACAATGTAAGAGCCAACTTTCTCAGCAGACAGAGTCTAGATCCAGGTGAATGGGAATTGCCAAACGAGTAATTTCAGCTAATACTGGACCACTGGGTCCTTCCATTTATGGACCTACTGGTAACTGCTTGCAATGTGAAAGTCCCTCGCTTCTTCAGTCGCAGGAGAGATCCACGACTAAATGTATGGCACATTTCTGAGCAAAGGTGTTCCAGATTCTATTGCTAGTAAATGGTTTGTATGGGGATTCTAAAGTTCCTTCAGGACTTATTTTGCCAGGAATGAAATGCATTTTCAGTGCACTTCCAGCCCCCCGCCCGCCAGTTATTTGTAAGGGGGGGGGGGGGTCGGTAGAAGTACATGTTGAATGCAGTTCTTTCCTGGTAAATGCATGCCCTGCCGCACTACCCTGATGCAGCCCTTTCACTCTCCTGTGCGCCTCTGTCCCCATCTTTCTCTGGTGCACTTCTCTCTTTCCTCCAGTTCCCTCCACTGCAGCCCTTTTGCTTCCCTTTCTCCTCCCAGTTGTTTTGTCTTCATCACCCCCCTACTTCCCCTCAGCTCTTTCACACTCCTGCCATGACACTGTTTAGTTATACCTTGTAATGCATTGTTTATTGAATGTCTTTTGGTTTTATAAAAATATGTTTTTTTGGAACTTGCCTCAAACTTTTTTTTTGCTATGTGAGTAAGAAGTATTTTAAAATAAAATAAATCCAGGTAACTAAACCTTGGTTAAGCTTGATGTGCAATGACAACTTCTAAAGCATTTATTAAGAACAACCGGAAAGCATCCAACTTACTGGATGGTGACGTGGAAATAACTGAAACTATTGCAGAGTCTCTGACCTTTTACAGCTGTGATGAGGCCTTCTCGGAATGCTTCTGCGAGATGAGTAGGTGAAGAGTAACGCTTTTGTTAGTTCCGGGGAGACAGATGAGATTGGGGGTGCAGGCTTTTCGGAGAGGTGCTGCCAGAGAATGGAGGGACCTCACCCACTGAAGCAAATCTCCAAGAACATCCTGGGTATTGCCCAATAAGAGTACTGCTTGCTCGTTTCTTTTCTTAGCAAAAATATAGTAAATGTTGATGTAGTTTTTGCTACAAGCAGTAAGTAGAAGCATACCATGTAGACAAATTCTAAGCACTGAGAGCAAGGAAAACAAGGAACAGCAAATAGTGCAACTTACGGTGATAGCAGAACAGTGTTGTGTTTGACCATTATAAGAGATCACAACCTTTCCACAAATTCGATTGACCTCCTTTCGCTGCTCACTTCAAAGTGGTCATAATGAGGCATAACAGCATATACAGTAGAAATGACATATAGCATATGCAACATATATAAAAAAAAATACAACTTTAAAAACAGCTTTTCTAATAGCATTTAAAAAGGGCAGCACCGTCCTCCCCATGCACCATACACACCCAGATAGGTTTCACACTCCGTCACACCCATTCTACACAGACTTGTTCACGTAGCCATGTCTTAATCTTCTTTTGGAATTTCAAGTAGCTCTCTTCTAATTTAATTTCAGATGGAATTGCATTCTAAAGCCCTGGTGTAGAATAACCCAAAGCACTACAGATGATGTGCTACTGATGGTCCTGGGATTTATAGCAATGCTTGATTTGCTGATCTCAAGGCCCACACGGGCTCCTAGTGCATTTACAGATTTGCAAGATAATTTCAGCATTGCATGGTGCCCACCCCTGAATATAATTGAGAGAGCCAATGCAGCTCCTTCAGAATTGGCGTATTGTAATCTGAGCTCTTCTTTCTTGGTAACAATCTGTCAGCCGTATTCTGAAGGAGCTGTAAATGTTTCAGGTTTCCCTGCATTTGACCCTGATACAGAGCATTACAGTAATCCATTTCATTGGCTATACAAGCATGGATAACCATAACCAGGCCCTTCTGTCCCAGAAAAGTGTGAAGCTGTCAAATTTGCTGCAACTACAAAAAGTAGTTCTTGCCACTTCTGATAGCTGGGCTTCCATAGGGAGCTGTGAATCTAATTTGAACCCTAAACTGCAGACTACCTCTTTTGATTGGTCCAGAAATACAAGGAAACCTCTGTTTTGGAAGGATTACATTTCTATTTAACTCTCTACTGCCCTAAGAGAGGGATTAATCGTTTTGACCCCAAAAGTCTGATCCTTGTTCATTCTTAAAAGTAACAGGACATCATTTGCAAACACATGACTATATACTCCAAAGCCACAAATCACATCTAACTGTGGATGTAAATAGATATGAAGGCCGAAAAAGACCATATGGCCCATCTAGTCTGCCCATTGCCCAATTAATTTAGCTTTATAATTCCCTTCATTACTTTAGACATTCCCTGTATTTATCCCATGCTTTCTTAAATTTGGATACTATTTTTGTTTCCACTACCTCCACTGGGAGACCGTTCCATGCATCCACCATCCTCTCTGTAAAGAAATATTTCCTAACATTACACCTGAGTGTAACATTACACCTCACTTTTTCTCATCCCATGACTCCTTGTTCTAGAGCCTCCTTTCCATTGAAAAAGGCTCACTTCCTGCACATGTAAACTTTTAAATACGTCAGTGCCTATATCATATCTCCCTTATTTTGTCTTTCCTCTAGGGTATACATGTTTAGATCTTTAAGTCTATCACCATATGCTTTAGAACGAAGACCACTGACCATTTTAGTAGCCACCCTCTGGACTACTCCATCCTATTTATATCCATTTGAAGGTGTGGTCTCCAGAATTGTACACTGTATTCCAAATGAGATATCATCAGGGACCTATGCATGAGCAATATCACTTCCCTTTTTCTACTAACCATGCCTCTCCCTATGCAGCAAAGCATCTTTCTGGCTTTTGCCATCACTTTATTCACCTGCTTGGCCACTGTAAGATCAGCAGATACAATTACCCCCAGTTCCACTTTTCATTTGTGCATAGAAGAATTTCAACTCCAACACTACTGTATTGGAGTTGAGATTTTGGGATTTTGAATCTTAAATGCATTACTCTGCATTTTTTAACATTAAATCTTAGCTGCTAGAACAGTGGTTCCCAACCCTGTCCTGGGGACCCCTAGCCAATCGGGTTTTCAGGATATCCACAATGAATATGCATGAATAAAAATTTGCATGCACTGCCTCCATTACATGCACATGTTCTCTCGTGCATATTCATTGTGGATATCCTGAAAACCCGACTGGCTGGGGGGTCCCCAGGACAGGGTTAGGAACCACTGTGCTAGAACCTAGATCATTCCTTGAGCTTCTCCAGATTCTTCTTCATGTTTTCCACACCTTCCTGGCTGTTCACTCTGTTGCAGGTTTTAGTATTATCGAAAAAGAAGGCAAACCTTTCTCGACAATCCTTCTGCTATATCACTTACAAAAATGTTGCAAAGAACCAGTCCAAGGACTGATCCCTGAAACACATCGCTAGTCTTTGGTTTTTGTTAGTCCACTTGTATTTAGAGTAGTCTGTACATTTGCTGTGCCAACTAACTGTATTTATTATTATTTACTTATTTATTTTAACATTTTTAATTCCACAACATCCTTTAGTAAGTCAAGTGCGGATTACATAAGATAACATCATCACAAACATAACATCATCACAAACAAAACCAATACAATCATCTCATAAAACGTAAGAACAGTTAAAAAAAAATACATTAAGTACTATTTAAATGCCATCTTAAAATAATGAGTCTTAACTATCTTCCTAAAAAGTTTGAGATCTCTCTGGGATTGTATTTCTATAGGGAGATCATTCCATAAACTAGGACCACTATAAAAAAAAAAAAAAGTGTTTACGAGAGGAAAGTAATTTATATAACTCTGCAGCTGGTAAGCTCAGATCTTGAGCTAGAACATACCAACTTAACTGGTGTGCCAACATATACCCCATCTGTGCATACAGGAGCTCTTGTAAAATAACTAAAATTCTAAATTGGTACCTCCAACGTAATGAAAACCAATGCAAAGAAAAAAGTTCTCTTTTTGGGGGGGGGAGGGGAATATTTTTGCCAAGTATTTTTTAATACATCTTGCCAACAAATGTCTTGCAAACATCTTCGTAGAATCTGTCTGACCAATTTTCCCAGTTAATAGACTATACTATCCTAGACATAAAAGATGTGCCCTTGTTTGCCAATACGTTTTCTTTATTCTGCTCCTCTGCAGCACCAGTTAGGCAAGGATCTCAGCAAATGAATTGCAGATGTATCAAACATTATTCCCGAGGTTGGGGGCTGCTGCACAGCTTTAGCAGAAATGATGCAAATTTCTTTGTCATGAATTTTATTAGTTTGCAGAAGGTGCAAAGGGCTTTGCGATGTCTTGCAAAACCTGTGACGTACGGCAAATTGTCTGTGTGGAAATTTTTGCAGTTTCACACGTCAGCAGATGTGTTTGCCGGCTTCTTTTCTGGGATATGTGCTGCAGATGTTTAAAAGTAGAACAACTTTTTGCAGTGTGCAGCATCGCACAGATTTCACAAAGATTTTACAAATTCCTTGGCAGGGCATAGTCTGTAATCCTAACTCAGCAAATGAATTACAGATACAAGAAACTGAACTGAAATTCACAAACTGTGTGATATTGAAGCAAATGTGTTGAGTAATTTGTTATATACAGTTTGTGTGTGTGTGTGTATATATATATATATATATATATATATATATATATATATATATATATATATATATATAAGCAGATAACATATTAGCTAAGAGGCTGAATTTGAACACTTTTGAAACCTGTGCCGAGCAGAACCTATTCATCAAGGCTATGTTTTAAACTAGGGGTAAACAACTCTGGCCTTCTAGTGCCACCAACAGGTTGGGTTTTCAGGACATACATAATGAATATCATTGAGAGAGATTTGTATGCAGAGTCTGCATTGTATGCAAATATTTCTCATGCATATTCTGACAACCAGGTGAGTTTGCAGCGCTCAAGAGCTGGAGTTGCCCACCCCCCCATTTAAACCTTGATGATCGGCACTGCTGTTCATTAATTTCAAACTTGCACGAGTTCATCCCCTTTTGTTTGTGTTCGCTTCGTTTAGAAGGGGACCATTTTTGGAAAAGCAGTCCTTTTTTATTGCCCTGTCTAGTAGTGAATGCATCCTGTTCTGTCAACCTTTTCTTTGGAGGGTAGTGCCTTCAAATGGCAAGAATGAACCTCATTCTGAAGCCAGCGTATGTTGGGAATGGTCTCAGTCTCTTAAATTTACTGCTAATGTTCTTCTTACTACTCTCATTGTGCTAAAGAGCCACCCCCTGGAGCTTATTGGATGCAGTATGTACTGGATATTGGGATGAGGCAGTGTCCTCCTCATGATTCTTCCCAAAAGAACAAAGCAGAAACACTGTCCAAAGAAATGTGTCTTTAAGGATAGACCCAGGCCATTCTGGTCAGAGTTAGAGACTCGATTTCCCATGAGGACTAGGGAGGCAGAGTCTGATCACAGACTGTGGGATAGGCAGGCTGGGAGTGGGGAGGTAGAGCTAAGGATCACCTGCATTGTGAGGAGGTAAGAAGAGAGGCAATCACAGCTCAAAGAACTGAAGCTGAGCCTTTGGAGGAGCAAGAAAGCATGGAAATAGAATTACAAAACGTGACCGTCCAGTCAGAGGCGGAGGACATGGGACACGCTGAGGGCCTGGCAGCCTTGCAGTATGAGAAGTAGAGAACTGCTCTTTACCATGCAGCTCTGAGAACGATAACTCGGAATGGGAAGGTTGGTAGAGCATCTGTTAGGACTACTCAGGGTGGAAGTGTTCAATAGAGTTACCGGTTTTAAAGCTGTTGAAGATGAAGCAGGACTGTGAGTGAGTGGAACTATGTAATGAACTCTTTTGGATTCAGCATTGCTTGTGCAGACTGGACATTTTGTACGTCTTGCTCAGAAGGAGAAAAAGACCTTTTACTTGCCCTGGACTTACCATTGAACCAAGTCTTACAGGGGGAAGGAGTTTCTCTTGCCAAATCACCCCAGATGGAGTCTTAAGGCTGCAAGTTTAGTTGGATAAATTTGTGAGGACCATGAAATTCCATACCAGTTCAGTTTTATACTTTGTCTACTGTCAGTTTAACCTGTCGGAGTTGGATGGAATTTATTTGCTCTTTGAAAAGAAAACCCTGTGAATCCTACTTTAAGGAGAGCAGCAAGTGACAATATGCAACATATCAAGGAGTGTCGGGAAGTCCTTTTTAATCCGGCCAGTGGCACCGGGATTTTTTTCTGTGTCTTTTTGCCACATTTTCTTAGTCTGTGATTGCACCTCTGAGTACATGAAGCTCTTTTCTCTCTCCTCTCATTCCACAATCTAGTTGCTTGGTACTGACACTTCCTCAGTTTTTCTTCTTTACCATTAATCTGGTTATCTTGCATCAAGCTTTTTAATGGTTGGAGGTGGCGTGCCCCAGGTAATCACGAGTTCTTCATTCTCTACAGTTTGATCCCAGTGTTTTTCTGGTACTGTAATGATATTGTGTTTACACAATTTCCAGTGGGTGAGCCATTCCACCTTATACCTTTCTGCATGCAGGCCATCTGACATCAGAACGTCACACCCAGAAATGAGAGGTATAACTGTTTCCAGTTCTGTTTTACATAGTATGCATTTGTTTTACTGTGGGGTTTTTTTCCTATGCTAGTTGTGAACCATCTTGTCTGTAGTCCACTGTCTTGCGCTTCAGTTTCCAGTCTCTTACCCTTAGCTTTAAGTTTACCTCTACTTAGCCATTGCTGGGCCAGATTTTGATCTGAGTAGAAGGCCCCATAGCCATAATGCTTAGAGAATAGTATAGAATGTGTTCAACTATCAATTTTTCTGCATTGCCCAGCAAGGGACATTAATGCATATTTTTATATTTAAGTGCACCTATGTATTTGAGAGACATCGTGTAGCATTCTGGTATGATCAGTCACGAAACTAAAAAAGGTCATTCACAGATTTCCCCTGAGATTACTGTAGGATCTGCATTGTTTTTTGCTCTTCCATGTCTGTACCACTGCTTCTCTTAAACCCGCATAGTCCAACAATCTGATTCTTCCACCACACATTCATAAACTACACTCCTATGAAAATGACTTTAAAAAGCTATCATTTGCTACTTTATTTTGCCAAATCTTGCACTGCTAATGAGGAATTACCCTTTCTAGATGAAGTGGCAATGTATTTGTACTGGGTTAATGTGAAAGATTAATTTATGTGCAGCAGATTAGTTTCAGTGCCGCCATTAAATATGTTTTTCACTTTGTCTAATTTATGGTCAGTAAGCCTTCATTAATTATGTGTATGTTTTACTTTATTTACTTCAAGTTCCAATTAAGCAATTATAGAAGACAAATTCCATACAAAATAGTTTGCACAGGGAGAGATTCATTTATCAAGGGGTTATTTTCCCATTCTGTGCTTATAAGAAACCCTATGGGACATCTAAACCAATACCAGTATTCAGTGTGCCCAAATCCTGGTGTCAGCTTGACCCTATGACCTTTTGCCCAGAGGCTAGCAACGTGCCCATATTCAGAATACTTCCTGGGCTGGCCTGATAGCTCAGCTGCAGTGCTGCCATGCGAAGCACCTGGGTTCAATTAAAAGGGTCAAGCTTACTGCTCCCCCTGGGCTGCGGAGGTAGCATTCACAACCCCTGGAGAGAGTGCAGTCGTCATATAAAGATCACGCCCAGTGATCAGATAGAGGGCCCATGATGGCAGGGGGTGCTTGACCTCCTTTCCACTTCCTACTCTTGTGATGGCTGGGCTAGGTGAGTAAGAGTGGATATAAAATAGAGGGCAAAAATCTCTCTGTTGTTGCGAATGGAGGTTCACAGTGCCAAGTCCTGGTCCTGATTCTGATCGATCTGGAAGCCCAAAGAAGCAGGAGGAACCTGCTAGGCTGTCCCCACAAAAAAAGAACACTCCCAATTATGTGTTTTTGTGCACAGAGAAACTACAATTATCAAAGAACGCAGAATACTATTCCACGAAGGAATATCAAGACTCTGCATATGAATGCCTTTAATCTAGATGTTTAACAGTTTGCCACATGAGTTGGCACTTATTTTTCTCCTAGAAAGAAAATGTGAATTTGTATTGATTGGCTTGCAGCAAGGTGAATGCGTTTTCTGTATTGACTGGGACAAGTGATAGTTTTGGGTGAACTGTTAGCTCTTAAAAGTAATCAAACGAGACAAATTGCTGTTTGCAGAAAAAAAGAACTTAAATCATGGGAAGGGCACTTGGAAAGTACAATGTTTACTGCTCAGAACTTTACAAAAATCAGCAGTGAAATAAAAAAACAGCTTTTCTCGGACGTTTAGCAGAAGTGTTGTATGATTGTTATTGATGGTTACAAATGAGAAAGTGATTGCTGCATAGCTCATACTTCAGAAACAAGATTTCCTTGGTTCTGATTCTTTTACTGGGCTGCCATTAGTTGAACAGTGGAACAAATAAAGGCAAATTATTTAAAATGTATTAATTTTATTTCTGGTTTGATAACCCACTTTCCTATCAACGGCCTTAAAGTGGCAAACAAAAGTCTACAATACAATTATGGCCCAAAAAAAGCACATACACAAAATTAGAATATGAACTATTTTCTTATACAAATTGTACATCATAACCCAAAAAACAACCCTCCCCGTCTCAGTCCTCCTTCATGGTCCTTTCAATATGGTAGATAAAAACTTAACAGCTAGCTCTACTGCTCAATCATCTGGTTCATTCTTGATGTAACTGACACAACTCCTTTAGCCAATTGTTCAGGTTTTTCCTAAATGTCAGATATTTCCCCACCTGAAGGTCCTGTGGCACCAGTTTCCCTAATTCCGGAGCATAGAAGGAAACTGCTGCAAGCTGTATGCATGCTAATCTTGCTACCCGCAGAGATTGGGTTGCAAGCAGCCCCTGCTGCAAAGATCTCAGTGCTGCAGTTGGCTTTTATTGCACCAGGCAGTCAGGCAGGTTTCCTGGTCTAAATAAATTTAGATACACTTAAATTTACAATCTTGAACTGCTTCTACTTTTAATAGAGTGTCAGTGGAGTTCACGTAGCACTGCATTAGAGTGACATGATCTGGCTGCAGTGTTCTGCAAAATGTAAAGACGTTGACTGCAGCCAGGATGCGCATTGTATAATGCATTATAATAAGCATTGATTTGTTATTAGGGTGTGGATGATAGTTGCCATTTCCTTTTGTCACAAAACAGGGCTAAACTGGCAGATTTATCTCGAGAACAAAAGTTTCCTCTGTACCTCAAAGATTTCTGGATTGACATGGAAAACGGACATGGACTGCATTGTCTCTATTGTATGCAAATCTATCTCATGCATATTCATTTGTTTTGAATATACTGCCTATTAGCTTCATTGATGTGCCCTAGTATTATTTGAAAACATAAACTATTCCTTCTTTCATATCGTTTCTCAATAGTCTCTTCTCTACACTGAAGAGCTATTTAGCCTTTCTTCATAATTGAGCCATTCCATCCCCTTTATCATTTTGGTCACCCTTCTAGTTCCACTATATCTTTTGAGAATGTGGCAACCAGAACTGCATACAGAACTTAAGGTGCAGTTGCACCAATGATTAATACAGAGGTAATATGATATCCTCTGTTTTATTTTCCATTCCTTTCCTAATAACAATACAGCGGACAAAGTTATCTACTAGTTCTGTTAGACTTATCCGCAGCATTCGATACCGTAATTCTTCTTGACAGATTATCCGAAATTGGATTAAAAGATACTACTCTCCACTGGTTTTCCTCCTATCTCACTAATCTCTCTTTCCAAGTTAAAATTAACAACTCTATCTCAGACAAGATAAATCTCAGTACTGGAGTCCCTCAAGGCTCCTCACTTTCTGCTACCTTGTTCAACATATACATGCTTTCCACTCTGCAATTTACTTGCTGGTCTAGGTCTTAATCACTACATATATGCAGATGACATACAAATATTAATTCCAGTTAGACACAATCGAAACCACATACAAAATGACAGCAATGTAACTCTCAATCATCAAATAACTTTTAACACACATGAAACTTATACTGAACGTTGACAAAATGGAAGTTATTATATTGGAAAGAAGACTATCACCCTCCAACTTGCCAGTTCTTACACTAGAAGATAACACAAACATAAATCTAGTGGACTGGACAATGCCGGAGATCTAGAAATTATCATCGATGGGGAACTTAAATTAAAAAAAACACGTCTCCAATAAATTAAGAGAAGGGTATAACAAACTACTAACCTTCAGACGATTAAAACCAGTATTAGCACGTATGATTTTAGAACAGTATTACAATCATTAATATTTTTAAGTACAGAATATTGTAATTCTCTCCTGCTTGGTCTTCCATTATCCACAATTCGCCCATTGCAAGTTTTACAAAACGCAGCAGCTAGGATACTGACAGGAACCAAGAAATGCGATCATATAACCTCAGCATTGATATCTTTGTATTGGCTCCCAATTAAGTATTGTATTGAATACAAAACAATATGCATCTTACACAAAATCATTTATGGGGAACAAATAGATTGGCTGAATGCTGCTTTCATACACCACAAAGAAATTTAAGATCTGCAAATAAAGGCCTACTAACCATCCCTTCGGTGCCCTCAGCACATTTAAGTCAAGTTAGAGAGAGAGCCGTTTCACTTGCACGTCCTAAACTCTGGAATTCCTTACCAATGGAATTAAGACTGCAACCAAATTTAAAAAAGACATAAAGACCTGGCTATTTGGCAATAGGGCCGGAGAGAGCAGGAATTAGGCCCGTGCCAGCTAAGAAAAGTATATATATATAAGGTTCTGATGTGATACTTAATAAGAGAAATCATTTTCTAAATTTCCAAAATAATTTTTATTTATTTAAGAAGGCTTTACAAGCTTTTTTGTTAGCAAATTCTTCAATTGCAATTGCAATTTTTATTTAAACATGTTAGAAACAGAGATGTTTAGCTTTTTTAAAAAAATTTTGCCCAACAAAGGTAGGCTCCCTGAACATTGTAGGCCCTAACCAAATGGCCCTGCTGGCACCCCCCTCTCTCCTGGAGTGTTTGGCAAAACTTATCAAGACCTTGACTGATATAAGATCCAGCAATTCATTTCTTTTATTTTTCTTCTTTTATTTTTAATAGAATTTTTATGTGATATCAATTTGATTTTACATTATTTTAATTGTATATTTATTTATTTATGTTTATTTATTTATTTAAGGATTTTTATATACCATGGCACGTGTGGCACATCACCTCGGTTTACAGATAACAATAACTCAGCAAAGCGCCTTACAATACAACATATTAACTGTTATTTCTTGATCTTTTGTTTAATTTTGTACTGTCTGATTGAACTCTATTTTAGATTGTATACTTTTATTTTTATCATCTTATTGTATTTCTATTAATTATGTAAACCGCTATGATGAAACCCCCTAACAACAATATATAAAAATCTATAAATAAATAAATAAAATAAATAAATAATATTCTATTTGCTTTTTTAATCTCTGCTGTGAACTGGGCCAAGGATGTTGGATCTCTGCATCATCTAAAAAAGTATTAAGCTAATTTATATACCACTCACGCAGTATACGCCAAACCAAGAGGTTTGACATAGACTGATAATGTTAAATAATGGCAATCCTTTTTTTTTTTCTTTTTAGAATTTTTCTAGTTACTGCCTCTTTAAGGTCTCTGGTAACATCCCTTGTGTCAGAAAGGACAGTAGATGTGCTAGCAATCTCACAATTTTAAATGGTATTGCATCAAGCTAACTCGTGTTGGGTTTGATACTTGTTGCAGTATTTCCATCTAAATTTCCATTTCAAGGGCTGATCACCTGGCATTGATGCACAAGGGCTGGACCTGCAATCATTTGGCTTTACCATCAAAGGCTTATCCATGTCTGCTGATGGTAATTAAATTTTTTAAGTCATAGGAGGAAAAGACAACAGCATTGTTAATATTTTTTCTTCAAAATGGGTGGCAAAATCCTCACAACTTAAAATCTGACAGAGGTCAACCCCTCCATGACTTCAAAAAGATGTCTTGTATGATTCTGACTAGGCTAACTGCTCTCATCACCACCTTTATAGAACTATATTTGGACTCGACACTGGGTTCTATTATAAACTGATTTATCTTTAACTTCTTATGCTCAAGTTAGCATATTGTTGTGTCCGTCTGTTCCCGACGCCCTTTCTCCGCCCTCCTCACCTCTGGCGCCTCCCTCTTCGCCCTCGGGAAGATTAGCTGCCGCGGCGATTTTCTGCCGAGGTTGTCCTGCGTCCCTGGACCGGCTCCACGCTGCTAACTGCCATGTTTCCTGGAGGCCTAGGGGCGCGCGCGTGGTGCGGCCCCGACTGAAGTACTGGCGGTGGCGTGAACCTTGGGGGCGTCCCCCGAAGATGACGTCACCCGTGACGGATATTTAAGGTCTTAGAATTTGCTAACACATCGCGTTAGCAAGGAATAGCAAGGACTCGCTTCGACTTTCCAAGCTACTCTTCCTCCTCGGACTAACCAGGGGTACCCGCTCCTCGGGGGCCTCGTTCCCTCTCTTACTTTGTAGATTGCAGTCTGGAACCGGTACTCGCTTCTCGAGGGTCCTTGTTCCCGGACTTCTTCAAATTCACTTCTGCCAGGAAGTCAGCACTGTCTACTACATCTGTGAGTTACCATCGCTCTCTCAGAACTTTCCCTGGAACCAGGTAATTGCTCCTCGAGGGCCTACACATTCCAGCTCCTGGGCTTCTATGAGACATTGTGTGAGTCTTACCATCATTTTCAGTACATGAACTCTGCTTACCCTGCCTACTCACTAATGTTCAGTTTCTCTACAGCTCAGCCTCCAGGGATCGCTGTTCCAGCTTCTGAGGGACTACAGCCCAGCCGGGCATTCCAGCTTACTACTGTCTAATAAAAGAACTAGTGTGTGTCTGTCTCCATACTCTGAACCTGACCGGTGGTCCCTCTCGGGGTCTTCCCCCAGGGACGTGGTCATCTGCCACTGGTCCAAGGATCCACTCACAACTCTCCTAAATACTATAGATTGTTAACTCCTATCTGATTGCTCCTCCCATCAGATAGCGGTTTCATTACACATATTTGCTGCTTAATTAAATGTAGCTCATCACTATACCAAGGGGCCTTCCCACAATCCATCCACATGACCTGTTTTTTCATTGCTGACATGTTTAATACAGATGATGGACTGCAATTCCAAATTTCCATTTATTGAATTGGTGGCATCATTTCAAGTCTGCACCCAAATGTTCCATGGTCATAGTGGTAGGCCTTCAAGATTGTAACAAAGCATGTTGTGACCAGGACAATGGGTTGATTTACTTTAAATCTGAGACAAACACAGAATCCCAAATATGGTGTTGCTGATTTAACTACCAAAAAATAGTTAGCAGTTTTGTTCTATAAAAATCAATATCTAGTTTTAATCCACTGTTATTCGTAATTATGAATAACATTTTTTATGTTTGAAACAGTGGATTAAAACAGTTGAAAAGTTTAGCATGTTTTTTGCACTAAGAGTTTTCACTCTGAAGGTTTTGTAGAAAAGAAGGCATTGGTAAATGATTCTTTTGGAAATGTTAATCTTCAGGTCCCAGGGTCTCAACTAATATCTCTCTTTTTTTTTCTTCTCCCCAACATGTTAGTTGAGACTCTGGGACCTGAAGATTAACATTTCCAAAAAAATTCCATACAGACTTCAGATATCAGGGAAAGGACGATTACTGGAAATACCAGATCTTATCTCAATATAAACATAGACAGTCAGTGTTCCAGCTTGCTGGGATTTTGTACTTAGCAGCTTCTAAACACAATCCCCTCTTGCCCGTGAGCATTATGTATGTAGTGACACCACAGCCAATTAGGTTTTCAGAATGTTCACAATGAACATATATGAAATATATATTTATATACCTGTTCTCTAATGTTTTTGCTGTTTTAATCAACAGGGCCGGTGCAAGGGGATTAGGCGCCCTAGGCACCATCTGCCTTGCGCCACCCCCCCCCCCCCCCCCCACTCCCGCGGACACCCCCACCACGCCCATGGTCGCAGCCATTTGCCATTTGCATGCCCAGTCTGTCACTTTTACATTGTAAATATTTCTGCTTAGTGTCAGTGCTTGTGTATAAAAGTTTAAGAAAAAAAAAATATTATGATGAGCTCTTCTATCACACTTTTATAAGCAGGATCTATCTAAATTAGAAAATGTAATTCATATGTTTCATCAAGTAGTTTATATTGTTTGTGTTTGAACATGTAAGAAATTGTAACCACACCACCTGTTCGATCACATGCTCAGCAAGAACAAGAGAGCAGATATCCAGTGTTTCTTCAAATCTGGACTCTATTAAATTTGACTAGACATCTTAGAGTTTAAGTGCATGGATTATCTGTATATTGTTGCACTCTATTTTATTTCTGAGGCTATATGCTTATGTCTCATAAAATAATATTGAGGTTATTCCATTTTTTAAATCAAAGAGTTAAAAGCTTCCGGGTATAATACCATTACAAACAGCTAAGCTGATTTTGGCTTGATGCCTGGACATATTCATTCATGAGAATGCTGTTATAAATATGACTTTCAATTACAGTATTCCCTTGAAACAGCTACTTGTCCTAATATCTTGTTCTGCTTCTGTATTGTAGTGATTTTATCTGGGTCAGGGTGGTGATTGTTTGTAGAATTACAATGAAAATTAGATCGTTAAGCTACTACTGTGCTTTATGCATCAAGACAAAAGTGCAGGTCAGAGACCAGCATCTAGACGCAATCCATTTAAACTGAGGGTGTGATATTCTTAGTGTTATGTATCTGTAATGCTAGAAATAAAAACCATGTTGGATTTTTGAAGTTAGAGCTGAGACCCAAGTATCAAATAGGTAAGATCAAAACCAGAATCGCCACCAGCAAAATTTGTTGTGGAATGCTATGAGATCTTATTCATTGACTGCAAATATTTTATATGTATGTGTAATGGGACAATCGTTTCATTAGGCTAAGGGCATTTAAGTTCATAATAATCATGGTCCCACAACAGTCTTTATGTAGCTAAAATACAATAATATCACTCCAAACTGAATGGAAGAATGGAGATACACTTATCTGGGATACTTAGCTCATGAATCCATGTTTCCGATCTGGCTGAGCTTTGGCATACAAATGTCTGATTCAGAGTACAAAAGTGCTTATTGAATCAAGTGAGAAGATGCCATGAATAACACTCCAAGTCTGTGGAAGAGACATGCTGATGAAGCAACACTCACAAAGACTTTTTTATTCTGTCTTAAGGGAAAGAAGGCTCAAGATCTCTCTCTCTCTCTCTCTCTCTCTCTCTCTCTGTATGCAAATCTCTCTCATACACATTAGTTACGAATATCCTAAAAACCTGATTGGCTAGGTGTGCCTTCAGGAGAGGGTTGGAAAACACTGGTCTACAAGTATGATAGCCAATCCTTTCTCCATTTTCAAGCCACAATCACCATTACGAACACAGAATACAAGAACAGATCAACAGTTTCAAATTTCATGATTTTCCTAGTCCTAGATCAATTCACTTTCAGGTCCTCCAATGTACTTTAATTTTTGCTTCATGTTTTATCTTTTTTTTTGCTAAGATTGATACTCTCTGTAATGTATGACTCAGATGCTGATTTATTTTCTTGCACAGCCACAATTTATAGCTATATTTGAATATGGTCTTTCTTATATAATGGAGATAAGGAAGCTCTCTTGGGCATTAGCAGTAAATTAGGGAGCCCGAGATCATATGCTGTATATCCTAACTTCTCTGACAAGCCTGGCTTAATTAGCCATGACACATGGGTGATGTCATCTGATGACACATGGGTGATGTCATCCGATGGCATAAATGAACCTTTCTCTCCTAGCTCATAGAGCTTTTGCTCTACTGAGCATGGGTGGGAGTTCCTGTCTATAGGCCGCCTTATGAGTCCTCAGGTTTTCTTTGTTAGTTATTAATACAAAAAGCTATCATGCCCGGCTTCAAGGCCTGCGTGTGTGGCCAGAAGATGTCTTATCACTAATGACTACCACATTTGTTATAAATGTTCAGTTTCCGTTGGTTCGTGTTTGTGCGCCCGATTGTGCAGCCCGTTGTGTGCCTGGTTGGGCGTCCGGTTGGGCACCTAGTTAGGCGCATAGAAGCACCTAACAGAGCCCCAAACTATGTGTGCACACACACGCATGCGCTTTTTTGCGTGCACTATGGGGTAGATTTTTAAAGTTATGTGCGGGCGTAGATTTGTTTGCGCAACCTGTTATAAAATCCAGGGTCGAAGTGCGCAGGGGGGTGCACAATTGTGCAACCTGCGCACACCGAGCTGAGCAGCCTGCCTTCAGTCCCTCTGAGGCTGCTCCGAAATCAGAGCAGCCTCGGAGGGAACTTTTTTTCCGGCTCCCCCCCCTACCTTTGTTAAGAATGTTATGCCTGCCCAAGGTAGGTGTAACTTGTGCGCACTGGCGGCCTGCCGGCACACCATTCCCCAGCCCAGAAGCTAGTTCGGAGGCCTCGGCTACGCCCCCGGATTGCCCCCGGGCTGGCACCACGCCCACGGCCCCACCCCCCGGAACGCCCCGAATGCCTTGCCGCCCCTGACACGCCCCCCAAGCAAAGCCCCGGGACTTACGCGCGTCCTGGGGCTTTGTGCGCGCCGGCGGCCTGTGCAACATAGGTGCGCTGGCGCGCAGGGCTTTTAAAATCTGCCCCTATCTGAGCATCCCGGGGGAGCTCAGTTTGTGCACTTATCAGGGAATAGTGTTGGCCACCTAATTTTTGAGAGCCTAAATGTTGGGCGCACTATTGTCAGATGCCTGTTAGGGCATATTGACAGACTGATGGTGCCTATAGCAAAGAAGCCTAAGCGTCTTGCCCTATGTATTGCTTGTTATATTTGGGCATCTCAGCCTGGCCTTCTCTTCAGCTTTTGTCAGTTCTGTTTGGAGGCTCCGGGAGAATTGTTTCTGTCTGATTTTACTAAGCCTGGTTCTTTCCAGCCTTGTGCAGGAATGGAAAAAAAGCTGCCAGAAGGGTTGCCAGACTTTGGATTTTGCCTAACTGGATTATCAGTGGGGAAGGTAGTTCCGTGGGCCCAGGGCTGGTGCCCCCTGTTTTTGGCATGGATCCCTCTGCCTTTTCTTGGTTTGAATTTTTTCAAGGACTGCAGGCTTTTCTTCAGGCACAGTCCTCGCTCCCAGCCAGTCTTTATAAGTCGGGGTCACAGGCAGTGAAATCCCGCACACCTGGTACTGTGGGTAAGTGTTGGGGTACACCTGGAACCGGTCTTCCTAATAGGGACCCAGATGGCATGGATGATGAAGCTGATCCTTACTCGCTGAAGGATGGGGAAATTCCTCCGGGATTGGAGCTGTATAGAGCTTTGTTGTGGTTTGTTCATAGAGATGAGTTACCGGCTCTGATTTCCCAGACTTTGAAGATTCTGGGAGTACTTGGGCTGAATCCAAGTCTGAGCCAAAAAGATCCCATTTTGATTTATTTGTGTAAAGCCTCATGTTTCTATCCTATTATGGAGAATTACTTGATTTTGAATGAAGCACCCCAGAAGCTAATTTTAAAGGGGGACAAGTCTTGGAAGGACTGTACCCCCTAGATCCAGTTATGAGAGAGCAGTTGTGATTTCCGAAGGTGGATGCGCTTGTGTGTGCCCTTACCAAGCGGACAACTATCCCTGTAGAAGTGGGAGGGGTCTTGAAGGATGCACAGGATAGGAGAATTGAGGCTATCGTTAAGCAGGCCTTTGAAGCAATGGCAATGAATTTGCAAATAGGTTCCTGTTGTTCCCTGGTGGCTCGCTCTTGTTACTGCTCTCTCAGGAGCTCAATGAATCTGGTGTGAATTCCAGGGCAGTGATGGAACCAGAGGCTACCTTTTTGGCAGATGTGGGCTGCAATTTGATCCATGCTTTGGTAACAGCGGCTAGGCATTAGCTATGGCTGAGAAATTGATTGGCCAATACAATCGCGAAGTCTAACTTTACGAAGTTGCCCTGTCAAGGCTCGCTCTTGTTTGGGAGTGAGCTGGAGAAAATGGCCAATAAATGGGATGAGTTCCCGGTTCCTTGATTACCAGAAGATAAGAAACAGGCACCACGATCCTTCAGCATGAGAGGTTGTATTAGGGGGTTCAGATGTTTTCTACCCTACTGAGGAGCCACCTTTTCAGAGGACTCTGCTTTTGGATAGATCTCAGCCGGGACGCAGGCTTAGGTAGTGGTACACCCCGTCTCCCAATGAAGGTGTGCTGACCCATCTCCAGCAACAGGAAATAGGAGGTCACCTCTCTTTTTTATCGGAGGTGGATTGAGGTCACATCAGGTCAGTGGGTTCTGGAGGTGATAAGGGATGGCTATGCACTGGAGTTTCGCAGTGTTCTTTGGGACATGTTCATGATGTCTCCCTCCAACTCAGCAGAAGAGACAGGTAGTGGAGTGTACATTGTCAAGACTCCTCAATTTGTAGGCTGTGGTTCCAGTGCCCACATCTCAAGAAAATAAGGGTCGATATTCCATTTATTTCGTTGTGCCCAAGAAAGAGAGCTCTTTTCATCCCATTCTGGATTTCAAAGGGGTTAATCGTCATTTGTGTGTCTCATTTTTGCATGGACAACTTGCACTCAGGGATAATGGCCATACAGTCGGGGGAGTTCCTCATGTCTCTGGATCTGTCTGAGGTGTACCTGCATATTCCCATCTAGCTAGAGCATCAACATTTTTTGTGTTTATTGGTTTTGGGAGTCATTATCAGATTTGAGTGCTACCTATTGGTTTGGCCACCACACCCAGAACTTTTTCCAAGGGTAATGGGTGGTGGCGGTGGAGTTGAGAAAAGATAGGATCCTGGTATATCCGTACTTGGACGATTGGCTGATTCGGGCCAAGAGTCTGGAACAGAGCTTCCTGGTCTCGTGTAAGGTAATCTCTTTGTTGCAGGAGCTAGTTTGGGTCTTGAACCTAGTCAAGGGAAATTTTAAGCCATCACAATGGCTAGAGTATCTTGGTGTTCTGTTCCACATGAAACAGGGCAGGGTGTTCCTGCCAGAGAAACTGATGGCACAGGTGTGTCTATAGACAAACGCAAATCCCCCGATAGTATGATCTTACCTACAGGTGCTCGGATGATCTTACCTAAAGGTGCTCGGATTGATGTCAGTGACCCTGGAGGTGGTGTCATGGGCGAGGGCAGATATACATCCTCTTCAGCACACTCTGCTGTCTCGTTGAAGCCCACAGTCTCAAGACTATTCGAATTGGCTCCATCTGCCGATGGAGGTCTGCACTCAACTGCAGTGGTAGTTAAAAGTGGATCTAAGAAAGGGGTTTTCCCTAAGATCATAGACTTGCTAGAATTCACGATAGATGCGAGCTTCTAGGGTTGGGGAGCTCACTGTCAGGAGCTGACAGCACCAGGGCGCTGGAGTGCAGAAGAGTTTCTCTGGAACATCAATTGATTGGAAGCCCGTGCAGTCCGATTGGGATGCTTGTGGTTTAGTGACAGATTGCAGGGTCGAGCAGTCTGGAAAAAGTGCAGAGAAGGGCAACCAAAATGATAAGGGCATGGAACAGCTGCCTATAAGGAAAGACTAAGGAAGTTAGGGCTGTTCAGTTTGGAGAAGTGACAACTTAAGGAGGATGTGATAGAGGTCTACAATACCATGAAAGGACTTGAACAAGTTAATGTAAATCAGTTATTTACTCTCTCCGATAATAGTAGGACTAGGGGGTACTCCATGAAGTTAGCAAGTAGCTTTTTTAAAACAAATCAAAGAAAATTATTTTTCACTCAGCGCAAATGCCTTCAATAGGCACAGCTTGAAGATGGGTCATAGAGGAAGCCATGGCTCTTACCTGATGAGCCTTTACAAAGTGTTATCTGCAGGTGTACCAGAGCATAGCAATGTGCAATACAATCTGCTAGCCAACTGGACAATGTGCGTTTAGCAATAGCTATTCTTAGACTGTTAGTGTCATAACAGACAAAAAGTTGAGAAGTCTGACAATGTGGTTGAGTTCTGTTTAGATAATAGGGCAAGACTCTTTTACAGTCCAGTGAATGGAGGGCCTTCTCCCCTTTTCCCCTTCATGTGTATGAGATCTTGGAAAGAACATGGGCAAAACAATGGTTTGATTCAGATGAGATTAAATTACTTTTGGCAGAAACTTGGAATGAGTTTCCCTTTTCCTCCTGCCATTAAAGCAGAGAGCAGTAAGAACATAAGATATGCCATACTGGGTCAGACCAAGGGTCCATCAAGCTCAGTATCCTGTTTCCAACAGTGGCCATTCCAAGTCATAAGTACCTGACAAGTATCCAACAAGTACCCAAACATTAAATAAATCTCAAGCTAGTATTGCTTATTAACTAATAGCAGTTTATGGATTTTTCCTCTAGGAACTTATCCAAACCTTTTTTAAACCCAGTTACACTAAGTGCTGTAACCACATCATCTGGCAATAAATTCCAGAGCTTTTTTATGGATTTTTCCTTTAGGAACTTATACAAACTTTTTTTAAAGCCAGTTACACTAACTGCTGGCAACTTTGACGACAGCTAACACTTTTACATCCCATTCCTGTCTGGATAGTCTATTAAAAAGTGTCAATAACTGTGGGCAGACAGTTTTGCACAGCTTGTTTACCCAGTAGTTCACTCTCCCCGGAGGAGGGGAGTGTTTGGGTTGCTTTTCAGTAAGTTCTCTGCTGCAGTCTCAGCTTGGGGCTCATCACTTGTCAATGGAGAAAGCTTTTACTTACCATAAATGGGGGTTCTTCGCAGACAGTGGGATGAATTAGCCATGCTTAATACCAGGCCTATCCTGCCTTCTGAATTCCTAGACAATCAGCTAAACCTTGTCATCCCAATTTCCAAATATCAGATAATTCAGTTCTTAACAATGTTTGTTAGAATGAAAAGAAAGTTTTAATACTCACAATGACTTGCAAGCTGAAAAGGGTAGCTGTACAGGCAGTAGTCTGATTAACTGTTATGAGTTCTGGAGCCCAGCAATCGGACAAAGACCATTGTAGCTTGTGGTAGAAGTTGTAGCTACTGGCAATTAAGGCAGACTAGCAGCATATGGGAAATAGACAGAAAATGACAGCTTTCTAAGAGCTTGGAGAGGATGAAGGAGAGCTGTTAGCCTGCTTCTAACTGAAACTTAGCAGGAGGTTAGACATTCTCAGACATTGCTTGGAGCTAGGAACCAACAGGAAAAAAGAGAAAACAGATAGAGAGCAATAAGAACAGATCCAATCAGAGTTCAACAATATTCATACAATATCCAGTAAGAAACAGGAGCTCTATAACATACAGAAAATCTGAGCCAAACAATATCACAAAATGACAGTGGGTGGCAGCATAATAAGAAACCATTTATACATGAATTTTTATATTTAAATATTCTTCAAAGGCAGAACATGCTCACTTCTTTGGAGAGTCAGCTATCTAACTAAAGCTAAGCTCTGCAATCAACCAAGGTACTCACAAGGCACTGCATGCATGGGAACTCTCATGTATGCTCAGTAGAGCAAAAGGTTTATGAGCTAGGAGAGAAGGGTCCATTCGGTGCTGTTGAATGACACCACCCATATATCATGGTTAATTCATCCTGCTGCCTATGGAAAACCCCATTTATGGGCAAGCAAATTTGCTTTACAAGTTGGGACCTTTGTTTTCAGTTTTTATTTTATTTTTCCCAAGAATTTATCAGTGTTTATTATAACCAAGAAAACAGGAGAAAATCATTTGGGAAAAGGAGTCATTTCTTCCCACTGATTTTTTTCCGTTTGGTTATAATAAACACCATTAGATTCCCATGATGAATAAAATGAAAACTGAAAACAAAGGTCCTTACTTACAAGTGAAGTATGCCAAAATTAACCCATTTGTAGATATATCCCCAGAGGTAACTTTGTAGCACCCACACAAATGTGAAGAGGCATAAAATAGGAATATTCCTCTTAGAATAAAATAAACAGAAATACATTTAATTTCTAATTAAATGGTGCTACAGTGACTTTATACTTTGAGAAACCATTTAGATTTCAGTTTCTTTCATGGGGATATTAGCAAAGATACACAAATCATAGCTAGGCAAATAAAGTGTCTGTGCAAGGCCAATTTGTCAAATATTGACAATTTGGACCTGCATTTTGATATTTACCATCCAAGGTATATGTTGGGTTGCCATTAGTGGTTTGATTAAAACTGAAGGCTTGGAGAGAACACGATATAGAAACTGAGGTGAACTGAAAGACTTTCATTCTAATCACATTCTTATTTATAGACATAAAGTTTCCTTCTTAAGTGTGAATATAGGAAAAACACATGCTGCTGAGTGAGCCCCATTATACTTGTATTATTTTGGTAGATTCATGTGTTGGTGGCATGAGTGGTGATATCTTCAAATGTCATCAATCGTACTGTTTAGATTCTGTGAACCATGTAGTTCCTGACTAATTTCAGAGACATTCACCATGTTTGTTTCTTTCTAATAATTATTTGCTAGTTTTGTTTTGCAATTTCAACTTCACCACAGATATTTGGTGTCTGTTATGATGGCCAGCAAATCCATGGGGTTCATTTTAAGATGTAGAGTTCAACAGACCCTAGAAACAGTAATATTGCTAGCATTTTAGAGTTAGTTATGGCCCACATCGGGATCTGATCATTTTAGATCCTCATTCAGAGCAGAAATTGATAGAAGCCAGTAGCAAGAAAAGAAAACCAATTACAAGTGTTTGTTTATCCAACTTAGAACAGAGGAATGCTAATGATGAATAAAGAAAATATAAACGTTCACTGTTTAAAAAGAGAGGATGTTTCTCTTTGAATTTGCTTCCTGTTTATGGAGGCACTACAGTGGGAAAACCTTTTGATGTTGAGTGCAGATTCTTCTGTTTTCCATGGGAATCGTTCATTAAGAGTTTGCTGCCTTAACCTGTTATTTGTAAAGAACTGTAGGGTTATCATGCGTTTTTTTCTTTTTTGTTCAGAAGAAAAATGGGATATTTGTAGAGAAATTAAAATGCGGACCACTGGTGATTGTTATGGGGCAATTTTCAAACTGTTCACATTGGGACAAAGACTGTGAAAACTTTAAACCCACAACTTTTGCATGGATTTCCAAAGCGAAAGCATCTGCTTTTTCAGTGGGTGAATTTTTCCAGGCAAAGGATGTGTGAAAATATGAAAATGCACCTCTGATTGTACTTTTCCTTCTCTAACCTACACCTGCTCCTAGGAATGCCTCTTCTCGGTGTGGTTAAAAGTATGTATAATTGTGGAACAATACATTGAGGCAGGGCAAGTTTTAGAGAGCTGATCTAATTTATTGTATGTATGTATTTATTTATTTATTTACTTATTTATTTATTTAAAGTCTTTTCTATACCATCGCTACATGTAGGCACATAAAATAATAGGAGTAAGCGTACTATAGTATATTCTAACGGGTGCCAAAAAGTTTCGAATACATTAAATCATAAAAAGACTCACAATTGTTTAGTGATGTAGGTCCTGATCAAGTGTACCTGTAAGGTACATTTTACAGGTAAAGAATCACATTATCTGTGTTTTACTGTTACGTTAGTTGTGTAATAAACTTGTTTAAATAATATAATGCACATTTTGAGAATAGTGCTGTGTGCTGGTGCTCTTCTGTTTATTCCTGTATATTTTCTATTCTCTGGTCTCTTTATAAAAGGCTTGTTTAAAAAGCCATGTCTTTAAACTTTTTTTTAAAGGTTTTGAGATCCCTTTGTACTCTGATCTCTAGAGGCATTGTTTTCCAGAGTGTGGGTCCTGCTAAAGACTATGCTCTCTCTTACCTGTGTTAGTCTTGCTGTCTTGACTGAGGGAATGGTTAAGAGAGCTTTGTTTGCTTAACGAAGGTTCCTGTGTGGGACGTATACCCGTAGTGCAGTGTTTAGCCAGTCCACTTTTTCATCATGTATTAGTTTATATATGGTGCATAGTGCTTTGTATTTAATTCTTTGTTCTATGGGTAGCCAGTGTAATTCGGCTAGAGTTTCACATAAATTGATCACATAAATTGCTTTGAAAATTGTACTTAACATGACATTTAAACAGCTTCTATATAAAAATTAAGCAACAGACATTAAATTACTCTTATTTTATTTATTTATTATTTTATTTAAAATTTTTATATACCGGCATTCATGTTGCAAACACATCATGCCGGTTTACATATAACAGGGGTGTACAGTGAACAATTCAATAACCTATTTGTGTAGAAGGAAGCAGTTACAAATAACAAGGTAAAAGAACTGGGAGGAGAGAAGAAAAGGGAGAGAATAACATTAGGTATAGGTATTTACATTAGTAATAACATTTTTACATGTGGAAGTGGTAGAATCTGGCTGAATAGAATTAATCGGTGTCCGGGAAAGCTTTTTTAAACAGCCAGGTCTTAAGTCTCTTCCTGAAGGTTGGGAGGCTGGGCTCCTGTCTAAGGTCCGGTGGGATGGAGTTCCATAGAAGGGGGCCGGCTGTTGAAAAGGCCCGATCTCTCAAGGTAATGTGTTTGGTAGATCTGGCTGGGGGCACTTGAAGAGATCCTCTGAGTGTGTTACTTGCTACTGTTACTTGCTACTGTTGAGCAGAGGTAGACAACCTTTTTGAAGTGGCGTACCAATATTTAATTCAGGGGTAGCTAGCTCTGGTCCTCAAGTGCCACAAGCCGGTTGGCACCCTGATCCACCAGATTCCTGTCTCATATCTCTTGAATAGTCATTTTAATTGACATTAAATTTGTTAAAATATTCAACAGTTATGCAAAAATATGATTGAAACTATATTCTTCTTCTCATAAAAACAAAACTATAAAAATGGAGAAGAGAAAGTCTCTCATGCCCTCCCCCCTCCTCGCCAAGGCAACTCTCTATTAGGAAAATACAACCAGCCAGGCTGCTGTAGATTCCTACATAGAAACTACACACTAGCTAGCAGAATACCTTGCTTCAGTCACATATGCAGAACCTCACCAAATACAGATTAAAGTGACCATAAAAGAGTATCAGTAGGAACATGTAGATAAAAACTGGAAACTGCAATAAGCCAAACTCCATATACAGTGCAACAATGCAAAAATAGAAACATTACTATGCCTCATAAAACATTAATCATAATAGTAAGAACATACCACTGAAAAGAATATTTCAAAGCAGCTGATGAATAGAATAACATCCAGTAATTAAAAACTCATTCGTAAATTTTTAAAAAATTTCCCAAACACCCATAAAAAATTTCAAAACAGTAGACACATCAAATAACCCTAAATTTAAAAATGGATATAAATTATGATGGTAACTTTCAAAGTGGCACATGGGTGCACGTTACCGAATGTGCATTTGGTGTGCACCCAGGGATATGGCGATTTTATAACTTGTACGCATATATGCACACATCTTATAAAATAGCCTGAACACACGCACGTGTGCCTAATTTTAAGTTGGTGCGCGCATAAATCCCAGTTCTACTGCAAATGCCAGAGTATTTTAAAACTGGTGCACGTCAATACCATGACCAGTTTCACCAGTTCATCCACTGGTTCACCTAGTTAAGAGCCAGGTCCTCCAAACCCCCCTGGCTTAATAGCTTGCACTCCCCCCAGTTACCCTAGACCCTTAAAACCCCTCTAAACTGGCTGTTTTTTTGGGTTGGGTTTTTTTTTTTTTTTACAAATTATACTTCTTCCATAGTAGAAGTAAACTTATGCGGCAGTGGACCAAGACATGAAAATATTTACACACACATCTCTTGGCCATGTCCCGAAATGCCCACGCCCTGCGCAGACCATGCTCAGATCACACCCTTTTTTAAAATCAAGTGAGATATGGTGCAGCGGGGAGATATGCGTGCATCTGGGCAGCTTTTCAGATTTGGTGGGCCTGATTTGTGCGTCCATCTCCCAGTATTGGAACGTGCCAGGCTTTTAAATTTCACCTTTTATTGTCCGCAATATCTGGGAAGCTTTGATTTCCATTCACCCTGAGATTCACATAAATTAGTTGGGGTAAGGGAGGGTGCACACAAATGTTCTCTCTTTCAACACACGCACAAACACACACACACACTTTCTCTCTCCCACAGGCAATCACACACACATGCCCTCTCTTCCCCAGATGCAATCACCTATACATGCATGCTCGCTTTCTTTCCCCCACAATGAATCTCACATACACACGCACACTCTCTCTCTCTCTCTCCTATATGCAGTCACACCCACATGCTCAATCTTCCTTCCACATGTAATCTCACGCACACACACTCTCTCTCTCTCTTTACCACATGCAATCACACAAGGCTCTCACCCACCAACACCCATACATAGGCTCCCACTCACATTTCCACACACGCATACATACTGGCTCTCACCTACCCACCCACATTCACACATAGGTTCTCATTCACATCTCCCCACACACACTGGCTCATGCCCATATTCACACACTGGCTCTCACCCAACCACATACACCCGCAGCCTCTCACCCACACTCAAAGGCTCACACACACACTCTCAGGGCCTAGGCCTCTTTTTCAACTGCCAGAGATATGGAGTCCACTGTATCTTCACTCTCACTTCCACTGCAGTGGGATGTGTTCTGCAGCAACCTGCCAGCCTCAGTCTTCAACTGCCAGTGGGATGAGGCCCACTGACGGCCACTGGGTGTTTCCTCTCTCTGTGGCAGACTGCAATTAGAGATGCAAGACTGGCCCTGCAACAAAATGAGATGATATTTGGTTAAATGCGACTCCTGCTGCCAGCGTGGTGTCAGTGCCATGCTGCCACTGCCATGCCATAGGTTGCCGACCTTTGCTGTAGAGGGCAGTTTGAAGACATTGAATAACGTTTGAAATCAATAATAGCTCCAATTCCAGAGGAGTCTGAGAAGGACAGAAAAGCGCCTCCAAATTTGTGGAGATTTTTCAAATTCAAAATGTCTCTCTATTCACTATAAAGTAATGGGGATTATGGAGAAAATATAGGATCACCTAGAGTCAGGCTCAGGCTATCAAATAGAGATGGACCAGTGGGACTTTGCCCTTATGAATTGCGACATTTGTTAGTAAAACAATAGAGGTTGTCGAGAGGCTATAACCATTTTCAGTTCTCCAAAGAAGCAGTCTGTTTTTAATTTGGAGAATCTAGAGAGAGGATCATTGTTGAGAAAAAATTGAATTTTCATTTTGTTGGACACAAGTTTACTTGGCTGGGGAACCATTATGTTAGGATTTTCATCTCGATATTGGTCTCAAGTAGTGAAAAAAAGCTGTGTGTGAATATTCTGGAATTAAGTTTTGGAGCATGCTCTACTAGACTTCCAGCAAAGGATTGTGCAGAAGGACATTTGGATACAATTTTCCAGTTGTATAATAATGTAAAACAAGAGAGGGCGAGGGGTTACAAGATGATGAGAGAAACAGTGGACTCTTCTCAGCTTATCATACATTCATGTAGAAGGAAAAATGAATCTGATCTTTAGCCAGAAAACTGAGAACTAAACTAAGACGTTTTCTCGTCTTCTTACAGGAGGTAGAGCATTGTAGTGCTGGATGTTGTGGTGACTTACATTAACAAAAAGGTTCCAGAGTGTTTCAGCAGATTCAAAGATTTGTGCGAAGTAGCTATGGTCTTGGAAGTGGACGTGAAGCAGTTCACTTCTATATAGTTTTCCTCTGTGGCCTATAATGAGAAGGTGCTACCATTAATAAAAATACATCAATTCAAACAATCATGATGGAAAAATTACTGACCAAGGAGGTTGTGGTTTCCAGATCTAATAGAAAAGTCTGTGGCAGTGCCTTTCAGCTTCTCTGAAGGATGTAATCAACTAATGGATGACCCTTCATTGAAACCCAGAATTACTCTATCTAACACAGTGGTCCCCAAACCTGTCCTGGAGGGCCACCAGCCAGTTGGTTTTTTGGGATATCCTCAATGAATATGCATGAGAGAAAATTTGCATGCACTGCCTCCATAACATGTAAATTTTCTCTCATGCATATTCATTGAGGATATCCCAAAAACCCGACTGGCTGGTGGCCCTCCAGGACAGGTTTGGGGACCACTGAACAACTTGGAATTTAGGAGGCTTCCCCTAAATAAAAAAAAATCTCTGCTAACAGAATAACATAAAGTTTACTACAATCAGGCAAGCCTACAACAAATAAAGCTGCTGATACTGTATGAAGGGTAACTTTCAAAAGAAATTTATCCAGGTAAAAAGACTTTGGAAATTGCCCACCCTCCCTAAAGATTTGTATCTGTATTGGGTAGGAATGCAAGTGTAAGAACATAAGAATATGCCATACTGGGTCAGACCAAGGGTCCATCAAGCCCAGCATCCTGTTTCCAACAGTGGCCAATCCAGGCCATAAGAACCTGGCAAGTACCCAAAAACTAAGTCTATTCCATGTTACCGTTGCTAATAATAGCGGTGGTTATTATATAATTTTGCATTTATAAAACAACATGTTTGGTTTAAAGGGGAAAGGTACCCTCAGAGAAAAAAGCAGGTACAAATCTCTGCAGGTACTTTATTTTTCCTGGCAAACTTTAAAGTTCCCCTTTGTGGGTGCAAAGTCTATGGGGAAAAGTACCCACAGATTTTGCATCTACCCACAGACATTTGAAAATTGTCCACTTAAGTTTCTTTGAAAACTATTTTAAAATTTTTGTTTTGTCTTGATAAAGGCCTAAATTTAGCCATGTTACAGATGCAAAAAGCAACACTGGCAACCATACAAGTTCCAGATATCAGAAGGGTTCTTTGAGGGTTATTAAATTGTCTGTCCTTTTAGTTATGAAGTCTGTTACCAAGTTGGAATGTCATTCATTGAAGCCACATTTTGAACCACTGGCTATTGTTTCTATATTCTCTGTCAATCAAAATGGTTTTTCTGGTGGTGATATGTTCAGCAAGAAGAGTCAGAGCTGCAGGCTATCTTTTTTTTTTTTTTTTAATTCTTTATTTATGCTTTTCTAATACAATAGTATCACAAAACTATATAGGTAACTTGTTACATAACATTGATGAAAAAGATTCAATAGGAAATTAACATTCTTAAGCAAACAAATCCAATGTTGTAACCAAATCTCACTTCAATATTTAAGAAAGGGGGTATCACTTTCAAGGAGACAATAAGAAAAGATTAATTCAATAGGACTTAACGTGAAATAAGAGAGCTAACTACCTTATTCCCCTGGGTCTATGGTTGCCTCAGAAGGGGTTATTGAGTCCAAATAAAGTTTCAACTGCTCAGGAGAAAAGAAAATAAATGTATCTGCTTCTTTTTTGAATATGCATTTACAGGGGTATCTTAGGAGGAAAGTAGCCCCCAAAGATATCACCGCTTGCCGCATCGACAAAAACCCTTTCCGTCTTTCTTGAGTTATTTTAGAAATATCTGGGAACATACGGACCCGACTTCCATGAAACATGGTATTTAAATTTTTGAAATAGGAAATCATTAATCTACTAACATCCTGTTCAAGTATCAACGATATGAACAAAGTGGAAAAATCTATAATTTCAATATCTGAGGATTCTAGGAAGTTAGTTAGATTTTGTAAATCCATAGAAGGT
Organism: Rhinatrema bivittatum; assembly: GCF_901001135.1. Classification (NCBI taxonomy): domain Eukaryota; kingdom Metazoa; phylum Chordata; class Amphibia; order Gymnophiona; family Rhinatrematidae; genus Rhinatrema; species Rhinatrema bivittatum. The sequence continues at coordinate 62,108,867 of NC_042619.1, forward strand.
GGTACTTGTTGATTTGAAGCATTTCTTACAGGGAGGAAATAAACCTTATTTATCAAAGGAAACTGTGCTTCAGGCAACTGAAGAACCTCTAAGAAATATCTTTTTAAGGAAATAATGGGCATTTCCCCCATAATTCTTGGAAAATTAATCAGTCTTATATTCAAACGCCGGTTCCAGTTCTCCAGTAACTCCAACCTTCTGGAAAGGGCCGCTCTGTCGTGAATAGTGGCAATATTAAATTCTTTGATGTGTGAAATCTCACTTTCTACTTTCCCAATAGAAGACTGTAGTGATGTGAGGGAATTCTCTTGAATTGTAATCTTAGAATTTACTTGGGAAGCAAATGAATCCAGCTTTGCATTACAGTCCCGTACTGCAAGAGTTAACCCAGCTGAGAGTTCCCATAGGTTTTCCAGGGTTACGACCGCTGGTCTTACCAGAGTTTCAGGTCTGGCCTCCGATGTTGAGGGGGTCCCTCCGGAGATTGAGGATGGTATAGATGGTTCAACGGGGACTGTAACTCCTTCCCTCGCCGACCTGTCTCCGTTTCCTGAAGCTTCCTCGACACTGACCGGCGCTTCTCCCAGCAACTCAGTCGCAATGACCTCATCAGTCCGCGCCGGTTGCTGTGCTTCCGGGGTCGAGGTTACTCTGGTAGCCAGTGGACGCGTCTCGGGGGGGCTGAGAGAAACCTCTGTCCCAGGTGAGTTCGCCTCTCCTCTCGGCGTGCTCACAGCAGGACTCACCGCCCCGATTTGTTGTGCTCCCTGGGCGAGGAAGGTGGTAATCAGGGCTTGCTCCGTAAGTTGGGTAGGTATAGAGGGAAAAACCCTCACCTTCCCTTTTCTTTTCGCCGGCATTTCGAGGAAATTCTGTAGAGGTTAGGAGCTGCTCTGTTCCACACACCCGTTCAGGACGCCATCTTGCCCCCTGCAGGCTATCTTTATATTCTTCTTTTGTGTGTTCAGATATTTTTATTAGTAAGCATACAACTCACAGATACAAAGCAAATAAAAATGAGACAAGATTAGAAATAAAATAACAAGATGAAACAATAAAATAGACAGTTCAATGCTGCCTTAAGAAATACATAGACATGCTTAGCTAAAGGCTATTATGAACTCTGAGTTCTGCAATTAACCTTCACATCTAAAGATTCAGAATAATCATCGAGTGGTTTCCACACCCGAGACCAGGAGACAAGGCAATGATTCTAAATCGTGACTGCCTTCTCATACTTACAATATAAACAAACGGAGTTCCACCAAAATTGTTCATTTAGTAAATCACTGTGCTTCCAAAAAGAATAAGAGAGAGGGCAGCCGCTAGAAAAAAATCCAGCAATTTGGGGTGTGGCAAAGAAAGAGGGAAAGGCAGGGCTGGCCCCGCTAAAGGATAACTATGCAGAATGTGAGGGGGTAATGTAAATGCAATACCTGTGAGATAGTTGCCCATACTTGATGCCAAAAAGATAATACAGTGGGTCAATGAAACAGCATATGGGATAGCGTCACCTTTGATAGAGAGCAAGACCAGCAAGAGTGCGTGGACACCATGCCAGCCCGAAAAGGCTTCCATGGGGTCCACACCGCTCTATGAGAGATAAAATAAGAAGTTTGGGTTAAGCTGGAAGACAGTGAAATATGTAATGATGAGCACCAAAAATATCCCCAATCCACCTCTTCATTAAAACATTCACAGTTTGAACACCAAATAGATTGGAGCCCAAGAGAAGCACAAAATAAGGAATTCTTAAGAGATTTTTAAATACAGAAGCCAAGTGACCCAAAGCACCATAGTCTTCATAGAAGACAAATAAATTGGGGAAATCTCCCAAGTGAAAAAGGGATAGTTTGGTTGAAGATAAACATGCTCAAAGCTGAAGCCAGGCATAAAACCAAGTGCAAGGCAGAGCATAAGAGTAACATAACTCTGAAAAAGAAAGTATGGAGCCATCACATAAAAACTGGGAAAGAAACCAAAGGCCTTGGGACTGCCATAATTTCTAATTTGAGTAGAAACCCCCAACTTGAAAACGAGAATTTAACCATGGAGTAGCGAACTTGGAGAAACCCCAGGTCGGGGAGGAGGAGGGTACCAAACAATCATATTCTACAAAAGCCCTAAGGGCAGATTTTAAAACATATGCGTAGGCGTACATTTGTGCGCACAACCCGGTACGCACAAATGTACAACTGATTTTATAACATGTGCGCAGCTGCACGCATGTTATAAAATCAGGGGTTGGCACGCGCAAGGGGTGCACAATTGTGCACCTTGTGCGCGTCGAGCCATGCTGCCTTCCTCCGTTCCCTCCCAGGCTGCTCCGAAATCGGAGTGGCCTCGGAGGGAACTTCCCTACCCCCCCACCCCACCTTCCCTTCCCCTAACTCTCCCACCCCCCCAGCCCTAAGCTAAACCCCCCCTAAAAATGTATCTTGAGTTACTCCTGCCTTGGGCAGGCGCAAGTTGTGCGCACCGGCCGATGGCCGGCCCGCAATCCCAGGCACAGAGCAAATGGCCGCTGTGCCTGGAGGCTCCAGCCTCGCCCCCACACCGCCCACGCCCCGTCCTTTTTCTTTCAAGCCCTCGGACTTACACGTGCCACTAGGCCTTTTGAAAATAGACCCGGTGCGCGTAAATCCTCCTGGATTTACACGCATAGGGTTTTGAAAATCAGCCCCTAAGTGTTGAGGAAATAATGGAATGAGTTTTAAGCGATTGGTATGTCAACAAGCAGGGAGGTATGGAATCGTACTTCCTGTGTCAAGAAGTGGTCCAGATTTGGTCATAGGCCCTGTCCCATGGGATGTTGCTCAGGGCAATGTATCTGGCAGGTACAAAGAACATAGTGGCGGACAGACTGAGTCGTGCCTTCAGACCCCACGAATGGTCCCTGAACCAGGAAGTGACGATTCAGATCTTCTGCTTCTGGGGGATCCCAGACATAGATCTGTTCGTGTCCCCCAGAACAGGAAGGTAACTCTGTTTTGCTTCCTGTACAGGATAGATGATAAACCAGCTTCGAACGCCCTTGCCAATCACTGGGGCAAGGGTCTTCCGTATGCAGATCCCCCAATTCCTTTGCTGGTGAAGACTCTCTTGAAGCTTCGCGAGCACAGAGGAACTCATAGTTCCTCATTGGCAGAGACAGGTCTGGTTTCCGCTCCTACGGAAGTTATCCATCCAGAAACCGATCAGTCTGGCAACTTCCTGGATCTCATCACGCAGGATCGAGGGAGGTTGTGGCACACCAACCTCCAGGCCCTGTTGCTCACAGTTTGGATCCTCAAACTCTTAGAGGATGTGTCTCGGGTAGTAGTGGCTTCTAGAAAGCCTTCCACTAGAAAGTCCTATGGACTGAAGTGGAGGAGGTTTTCTGTGTGGTATGAGCAGAAGGCCCTAGATCCATTCTCCTGCCCCACACAAAGACTGCTTGATTACCTTCTATACCTATCGGAGACTGACTTAAATATCAGCTCCGTTAGGGTCCAACTGAGTGCAATTGGCACATACCACCTTGGTGTAGATGGTACGCCCATCTCTGTACAGCCTATAGTTATACATTGTATGCAGGGCCTGCTTCAGTTGAAGCCTCCCCAGAGGCCTTCCACTGTGTCTTGGGACCTCAACATGGTACTAGCTCAGCTGATGAAAGCTCCTTTTGAGCCACTGCATACCTGTGACCTGAAGTACTTGACCTGTAAAGTCATATTTTTGGTGGCAGCCAGTTTAGCATGCAGGGTCAGTGAGCTCTGGGCCTTAGTGACATCCACTTTATACAAAAGTTTATCATGACAGCATGTTTGTGCACGTACCCTAAGTCCCTGCTTAAGGTGATGATAGTCTTCCATCTTAACCAGTCTATCATCCTGCCAACTTTCTTTCCCAGGCCCCATTCACACCAAGGTGAGCGAGCACTGCACAGTTTGGACTGTAGATGAGCCTTAGCCTTCTATCTGGAGTGGACAAAAAGCCATAGACAGTCCACCCAACTTTTTATTTCTTTTGATAGCAATAGGTTGGGAGTTGCCGTTGCAAACAGACACTATCCATAAGAACATGCCACACTGGGTCAGACCAAGGGGTCCATCAAGCCCAGCATCCTGCCTCCAACAGTGGCCAATCCAGGCCACAAGAACCTGGCAAGTACCCAAAAACTAAGTCTATTCCATGTTACCGTTGCTAGTAATAGTGGTCGTTATTATCGAAGTCAACTTAATTAATAGCAGATAATGGACTTCTCCTCCAAGAACTTATCCAATCCTTTTTTAAAACACAGCTATACTAACTGCACTAACCACATCTTCTGGCAACAAATTCCAGAGTTTAATTGTGCGTTGAGTGAAAAAAGAACTTTCTCCGATTAGTTTTAAATGTGCCACATGCTAACTTCATGGAGTGCCCCCTAGTCTTTCTATTATCCGAAAGAGTTGGCTAGTAGATTGCATCTCTATCTGTTATGCCCAGGCGGGACTGCATCTTGAGGATCATGTTAAGACTCATTCTGTGAGAGCCATGGCAACGCTGGTGGCCCACTTATGAGCAGTTCCCGATCTACAAGGCTGTGACGTGGAGTTCTCGCCACACATTCACATCTTAATATTGTCTGGATAGGGATACTGACTTGACAGTAAGGTTGGCCAGTTTATCCTTTGGATTCTCTTTGAGGTGTAGAACCCAACTCTCCCTGCCTAGGGCCCATTGTTTGGGTTCAGGCTGTCTCCCCCTCTGTTACCAACAGCACTGTTGTTGTTGTGCCCGTTGGTGTTTGTTGGTCTCCTTTTGTTTTGGGGAGCAGCCTGTAGCTAGGGATTAACCCATATGTGAGGACTACTTGGAGAAAGCAGAGTTGCTTACCTATAACACGTTTTCTCCAAGGACAGCAGGATGGTAGTCCTCACTAAACCCACCTGCCACCCTGTGGGCTTGGGTTTCTCCTTTTAGTTATTTTCAGTCTAATTCTATGTTATAAGACTGAAGAGAGACGATGCGTGGTGTAGGGCATGCTGGGCATGATCAGTATACCAAGTCAAAGTTCTGGAAACTTTGACTAGACGTTTTCCGTGCCAGGCTCCATCTGATTGTGTCACCCATGTATGAGGACTAATATCTTGCTGTCCTTGGAGAGCACCAGTTACAGGTAAGCAACTCTGCTTTTAATATGGGTGAACACGTGCTTACTCTATAAAAATATTTGATTATTACCCCCTTAGAGTGTAAGCTTTTTGGAGCAGGTACTTGGTTTATTTTTATTTATTAATTACTTAGGCTTGCTATCAACCTTTCCAACTAGGGCTGTAGGAGAGGCACTTGTACAGGTATGTTTTTCTGTTTTAAAGCAGCCTGATGTGTATAAATGCCTAAATTAATGAGGAGAACTCCTCCTAGGAAGACTGACATTGGTCTGCCAGCCCTACAGGTGGCGTTGTACTATGGTCCAGGTTTATAAGAGATTAGAGGAAAGAGGCAATCCTCTGTGTGAATCGAGCTGTTATGGAATCCTTCATATATGTATTAATAAATGGAATATATATAGCTTAAAAAATAAAAGTAATCTTTCTCTTTGTCTATAAAACTGGTTGTACTAAAAGGGTATTAATTAGTTGGCATCCACAGTAGAGCATGTATCTTTCTGTTGAGTAAACTTCAATGACTTCATTTTCATTAACATATTTTGTAAATTATAATCATAAAGGGGTAGATTTTCAGACCGCGCGAATAGGCGTACTTTTGCTGGCGCATCAGGCGCAAGCAAAAGTACGCGGGATTTTAGTAGATACGCGCGTAGCCGCTAAAATCCTGGATCGGCGCGCGCAAGGCTATCGATTCAGTATAGCCGGCGCACGCCGAGCCGCGCAGCCTACCCCCGTTCCCTCCGAGGCCGCTCCGAAATCGGAGTGGCCTCGGAGGGAATCCTCTAACGCCCTCCCCTCACCTTCCCCTCCCTTCCTCTACCTAACCCACCCGCCCGGCCCTGTCTAAACCCCCTCCTTACCTTTGTCGGGGGATTTACGCCTCCCTCCGGGAGGCGTAAATCCCCGCGCGCCAGCGGGCCGCTAGCACGCCGGGACGCGACCTGGGGGCGGGTCTGGAGGGCACGGCCACGCCCCCGGACCGCCCCGGGCCGTAACCACGCCCCCGGGCCCGCCCCCAAAACGCTGCCGACATGCCCCCTAAACGCCGCGCGGCTCGGGCCCGCCCCCGACACACCCCCCTCGCCAAACCCCGGGACTTACGCGAGTCCCGGGGTCTGCGCGCGCCGGTAGGCCTATTGAACATAGGCCTACCGGCGCGCAGGGCCCTGCTCGCCTAAATCCGCCCGGATTTGGGCGGATTTAGGCGAGCAGGGCTCTTAAAATCCGCCCCAAAATGTAAAAAAAATGTACTGTTTTATTTATTCATTTGATTTACATTCCACCATTTTTTTTTTGTTTTAATTTTTATATGCATGACTCTTCTTAGCCATTATCTCTGTAGAAAATTATGCTCCCTCACCTCCTCCAAAACCACATAGCTTTGCACACCTTGAAATATGCTTGTACTGTTTCTCCCTGTGTTTTAGCACTCCTTGCAAACTGGTCTGAATTGATGGGCTTGACTGTTTGAGGCTGCAAATATTTTCCACACTGATCTTGGACTCTGCTTCAACATAGATATCATCAAAAGCTGGTAACACAAGCACAGGCCTTTCCTGCTGTCGTGACAGATTTTGAAGCCTCAAATACAGAAAGCAAATGAAAACAAGCTTAGAAAATTAAAAATCATCAATTTCAGGCACTCCTCATTTTTTTTTTTTTTTATTATTTCAAAAGACACTGCTGAGTTTTAGTATTGAGATTATAAAACATCTTTCAATCTGTGGCACACTACATGGGAACCACTTTACTTTTTACTTAGTTTGTGACGTAAAGGACTTCAGTCCTTAAAGAGAAAAAGCAATCCCACCACCACTGGAAATGCTGTACTGTAAAGCACTGCAGCTGTTATTCTTTGAATGACCTTATAGCTCAGAGCAGCCTTCGTTTGGTTTTCTGCTAAGCCAGTTTTCGACCCTTTAGAGTTACTGTGCTACGCAGGCTCCCGGTGTACATGTGAAGTGAAGTAATCGCGCTTACAAATATCACTTGAGAAAGAAAGTATTTGAAATGGTAGTTTTGGGGTAGGTGTGTCTACTAGGTGGACTTGTCGAAGTTGCCCACTTTTGTGAAAGAAAAGCTTGACAGCTCACTACTTGTGTGTAACGTTTCAAACAAAAAAAAAGGGGAGGGAGGTCAGTTTTTTTTTTTGTTCAGTGGTGAATTACAGTTTTATGCTGTTTTGTTTTTAATTTTTCGTGAAAGGCCAGTGCAAGCTTAAAAAAAAAGGTTCCCCCCCCCCCCCACACACACACACACATTGGACCTCACAGACTGAACTATTAAGGGTTCATTAGTTTGTTGACATCTGTGCAGAGCGCAGAGCTGGCCTGGCCTGGAAAGTGGACAGCCAGACCTGAGTTTGGGAAGCAGCAGGCAACCGAGTAATAACATATGGAACTTATTTTGACTAATTCGTAGCAATGACTGAGTACCAGCCCTCGAGTGCCTGGGAAAGTTTAGAACAAAGACCTTGGAAAATAAATCATATCTCTTGTTTGCTAAATTGCAGGATTTAAGAAGAACTGGGATAATTATAGATTTTTTTTCAATTTGGTATTAAGTAAAACAGCATTAGCTTTTTTCTTTCTCTTTGTTGTCTTAATTACACCAGGGTGCATTTTGTTTTTTTGCACAGCACATTTCATACTCCCGGGCAGCTAAGAAAAAGAAATGTTCCTGTAGACAGGTTTAAAATTGTATGCATGCAACACTCCATTCTTACCAAAGTAGACACCGTGGGGTCTAGAATAAAGCTGTGTGCTAGCTTCTGCTTCCATATCGGCTCATTAGAGCAGCTTTCCAATTAAGATGTTTCCTGTGTTTATGCAATAGATTTAGTTCACAGAGTACTTTTTTGTAAACAACCAAGTCATGCTGTGCACTTTTTTTTTCTGTAAAACTTTGAATATGTGGGAATGATCTTGACTCCTCCTCCTCTCTTCACTTTTTTTTCTCCTAGCCATTTATTTATCTATCTATCTATTTACTTATTTATTTAAAAAACATTATTGTCTTCCCTTTTATTGCATTCTAAATGTTTGGCTCATAAATGTTGCATACAGAGTTGAAAAAAAGAAATAGTGATCCAGAGTTTTCCGTTCATAATGATGTTCGTGTACAATACTACAGTGGGGCCTACCACATCTTTCCCTCTGCCCCTGAACTTAGACATATGTGCTTTCTTTTCCAGCGCTTGTATATCTGACAAATTCTGATCTGTGGTTTTTGAGGTTGAGTGTGAAAATAATTAATTTTGCCCTCCTCGCCCTGAATTGCTCACCCTACCCCCTCCCTCCACCTCCTAATAAATTTGTTTGAAGGTGGGTGGTAGCAAGAGTACATGATGAGTGTATTTGTATTTATTTTCTATTGTTAAATATACATGTATGTCCTCTTTTTGCCTCTACCTACCTCTTTATCCAGGTACATTCATATTGCTCACCTTCACCCCCTTCATGCCTCTATCTGTGCTCTCTCCTACCCTCTTACTCTCTGCCTCTCTTCTTCTCCCCCGGCACTGTCCTCTGTTTCTGTGCAGTCTCTGTATCCTCTCAAGATACCGATTGGGGCTAGAGAACCCATCCTCCAGAGTCCCAAATGAAGGCCAGAGATGATACCTTGCCCACTGAAAAAAATCCACTGTCCAATTTTTCAAACCTTGTATGTTGATGTTATAAAGTTCTTGATTTCTATAATTTCTTCCAAATTAACTTTGCAGATTAGTTGACCTATTTTACCCTTCCTAAACTCATGTCTAAATCATAGTAACAAAACATTTCCAGTTTTCAAAATGTAAACATAGTAAAGTACATGGACAACTATACACTGTTTTTGCTGGACTAACCTCTTTTTAAATAGGAAAGTACATAGCCTATATTGGATATTGTTAACACACAAAAGTGGACAAATTACAAGTTTGAAACTTACAAGCAGAAGCACTATATTCCCTCATCTGCTGCCTTTTCTACCCATTCACTTACCTTACAAGTATTCTTTGCCCATCTCTAAGATCTGAAGAAGGGTCTATGGGGATCCCCTCAGACCCCTTATCTAACCTGCTGGAGCATTCATCTTCACTAGAAGACCTCATACTCTATTTAGTCAGACAAACTGGCTATCAGATTTTATATCTGTAGAGACAAGGATCCATTCATTGAGGTCTTCGGACTACTTTGGATTCTGGAAATGCCTTCCAAACCATCAGAGATCCTGATCCTGTGGTATTTACAAATGAGAATGTGGAATAATTTCTCCTCCTGCCTCCTAGTAGCCAGGAAATTGGACTTTATATGCAAGGTTCACCAAACTCGTGGGTTTGAAGCCGTCAAACTACCACACAGGTCTGTGGTTGTGGAGTCAGCTTTAAAACAAGCTAAAAGGACAACATTTTTTCCAACTTCCCTCCCCCGGGCAAGAACCTCAGGTTCTTGAGCAATTTTGAGAAGAAAGTTTTCCAAAGTTCGATTCTTAGTGCCCATATTGTGGCTCATCAACAGTATATGATGCAATACTTACACGACTATATCAATAAGCTGAAGCCTCTGGTAGATTCTCTGGACAGGGAGCAGGAAGGCTATTGGAAGGCAGATGTGGAAAAGTACAAGCACCTCCTCATCCATTCAGTAAATGAGTCATTCAAAACTGCAGCAAGATCCTCTGTAGCAGACATCAGGGCACAATAGATGGCCTGGTTGAGAACCAAAAGTCTATACGAGAATGTCCATGACAGGTTAGCAGATGTTTTGTTTCTGGATAATCTCTTCGGGGGATAAAGTCAGGAAAAGTGTGGACCAGATTGAGAAGCAGCATGTGGTCATTCAGTCTTTGTCAGTGGGGAGCCAAATTACCTTCTTCCTCTAGAATTCCTTACTTTGCTTTTAAGCACTCCTCTTCCAGAGATGCCCTTCTGCCAATTTCAAGTGTATCGCATTCCACATGCACTGCTGCAACAGTCACAACCAAAACTTAGTTCTAATTTTTGATGGGACTCTACTCTCAGGCTTTGACCCCATTGATAGGGGTTGGATTCATCTGTTCCTCAAAGAATGGTAGATCACAAAGGATCATTGTGTCCTCATTTCATCTGATTGCTCCTAGCCTTCAATCTGGAGCTGTCTTACTCGACTCAACTGTCTTAAGATGGAATCCTTCTCAGCCAGCAAGCAATAGAACCTGTTCTTCTGAAGATTATGGCAAGGGTTCTATTACTACTATTTCCTTATCCCTAAGAAGTTAGGGGGATTGAAATCTATAACAGATTTAAAAAGACTGAACAAGAACCTGTTGTGGGAGAAGTTCAAAATGAATGCCTTTCACACAGTCCTTCCCTTCAGCCAAGTGGAAGACTTGATTTTATGTTCTGGATTTGAAAGATACATTTGCTCACATACCCTTCCACCCATCTCATTGGACATACCTCAGGTTTGTGGTGTATTCTCACTACCAATATAAGGTTCTCCACTTTAGGCTGTCAAAGGCCCCAGGAGTCTTCGTGAAATGTCTAGCAGTAGTGGTAGCACATGTTTGTTGTTGGGGATTTATGTCTTTCTTTATCTGGTCAATTGGTGGTGGGACCTTCTTAAGCAGGGAATGTTGGATACCTCATGTATTAATTAGAGGAAAGGGACAGTCTTGCAGGAGTCACTTTGATGTATCATGCAAAGGGTTCATTTAGCTCCTTATGAGAGATAAATACAGTTATTTTGATTCATAACTATAAGATGCAGCTTTGTGCTTTGTGTTCACAGTAAAACTTATTGTGTTAGAATCCCCCCCTCCCTTCCCCCTAGTCTGATTAGAAACAGCCTGGAACACTTCGAGGTCACAGACAGAGAAATATAAAATACAAGATGGATACAAGACCTAGTCAGAAAATAAGAACGGCTTTTAGATATGAAAGCAAACAAGCTGGCAATTAGGGAGTTAAGACTGTGCTCAGTGACGCAGGGTAAAAGCAGCTTTGCTGGAGCTTAGAGCTGGAAAACACCTGGCATTTGCACAGATTTAGTTTATAGACATAGTATAAATTGCACACATTTACAGACTCTGCGCATATGTGTGAGCTTTTAGCTTTTGGATCACTCACATTCTTATTGGTTTTATAGTAGTGTTTATGTGCTATCTGAAATGATAGTTATATGATTACTTTTATTTGCATGATACTGATGATACTGATGCAGATTTTATTATGATTCTGGGTGTTCAACAGAATGTGTTACATTTAAAGAAAGCTCGATACTATAAAACCCCAACGTGTAAGAATAACACAAACAAACACCAATAATGATTTCACTTTGAAAATATAAAACAAAAAAAGACTTTTACACTAACAAAATAAACAAATGCCAACATAACCCTAAGATGCTCTTCAACATAATAAAAAGCCTAACCAAATCATCTTATGGTGATCAGTCACAATCAACACCAAAGATCACTAGTAACGGCTTCGCAGATTTCTTTAATGAAAAAATCAAGATCCTCATAAAGAACAACCTAAAATATGACTCACAAGACCAGAAAATACAGAACATTCAAACAAAAAGCTGGCCCAACTTTGAGACAGCATCTTCTCTTGAAGTCCAAATGATCATTAAAAAAAATGAACCCAGCTAAACACCCTATTGATGCCATACCCATTACAATGATAAAAAATCTTGAACCATCAGTAACTAAGACGATAACTGACATCATAAACCTTTCCCTCACAGAAGGAAACTATCCAGAATGCCTAAAATCGGCAATCATCAAACCCATTATGAAAAAGAATAATCTTGATCCAGAAAACCCACTGAACTACCGACCCATATCAAACCTACCATTCATTGCCAAAATCATTGAGAAAGTTGTCCACACATGGCTCAGTGACGACCTGGAAGAAAACAAAATACTGCTACCTACGCAATTTGGCTTCTGAAAGCAACTGAATACAGAGACTCAACTACTAGCAATGAACGACTTCGTACTCAAAGGTTTCGAAAAAGGCCACAGCTACCTTCTAGTCCTACTCGACCTATCAGCAGCCTTTGATACAGTAAACCACTCTATCATGATTGACCGTCTATCTGAAATTGGAGCAAAGGAAACAACCCTACAATGGTTCTCTTCATACCTATCACAAAGATCCTACCAAGTGCTGCTCAATGATACCCTCTCAAAGAAAATTAACCTAAACACTGGAGTTCTCCAAGGATCCGCGCTATCAGCGACGCTCTTCAACAGCTATCTGCTTCCAATATGCCACTTCCTTTCAAATCTCAATCTGACCCACTTCATCTATGCTGATGACATTCAAATATTAATCCCAGTACAAAAATCTCTAGAAGAAACATACAAATTAACAGCCACTTACCTAAGCAGAATAAAGGAAATACTAACCAACTTAAAACTCATTCTTAACTTTGACAAGACTGAAATAATCATATTAGACAGAAAGAACAACTCTCCTCAACTTCCACCACTCAACCTAATGAACCAAAATACGGTTATATATCCGGTCAATTATGCCCGCAATCTTGGAGTAATAATTGACAAGGAACTCTTTCAAAAACCATATCACAACAAAAATCAAAGACGGATATCATAAACTACTAACACTCCGTCATTTAAAACCTTTCCTTTCCACCAATGACTTCAGATCAGTCCTTAAATTACTCATTTTATCTAACCTAGATTACTGTAACTCACTCCTTTTCAACCTACCTCTAAACACTATCCGCCCACTCCAAATCCTACAAAATGCAGCCGCAAGAATCCTCAATGGATCTAAAAAATATGACCACATCACTCCAACACTTATCTCACTACACTGGCTACGAATAAAATTCAGGATTGAATACAAAATACTATCCATTCTACATAAAATTATATATGAAAAACAAGAAAACTGGCTAAGTTCCTCCATAAAACTACATACCCGAAACAGAAACCTCAGATCAGCAAATAAAGGACTTCTAAAGACACCTCCCACTCACTCCAAACAACTCACCTCAACCCAAAAGAGAGCAATCTCTCTAGGAAGCCCAAATCTCTGGAACTCCCTCCCAGCCAAACTCAGAACTCAAGAAAACTTTCAAAAAAGATCTAAAAACATGGATATTCACCAAAGCATACCAACTCACCCAATGAGCATAACGCCAATCCCCTCCGGTCTAACCTGAAGAAAAATGAAACTCAACACAAGTATATTTTACAACAAAGAATTGAAACGTAAAAAACTGAACAGCAACTAACTTGTATATGTTGTCTCTATGGTAAAAACCTTTTGAACATTTTGAAAACCTTGTTATCCTCCTTAACCTTGTAAACCTTCATATTTTTTGTAAACCGTTATGACGGCGAAACCGAATGACGGTATTTAAAACTCGATAAATAAATAATAAACAAATAAATGTGTGACCAAAGGCTCATATATATCAAAGAATATGAATGAGCATTGTATATCACAGGTATAAGCACACTAAGGGATGCTTTTTAATCTCAACTTCGTGCTGGAAGTTTTAATCATCAGTCACTCATGATTTGGACATAGGTATGCCCATACCTTTTGCAGCTCAAGAAATCTTGAAAAATAAGCAAAAGGTATGTCCAAATCATGAATGACTGATGATTAAAATTTCCAGCACAAAGTTGAGGTTGTAGGGCATCCCTTAGTGTGCTTATACCTGTGCTATAATGAAGGTCATTCATATTCTTTGATATATGACAGCCTTTGGTCACACATTTAAAGAAAGTGTAGAGCTAGTGGTCCCACATGTGAAAGAGAATGATGTACAAAATAGCGATGAGAAGTTGTGAATAAAACAAGAAATCCACCATTTCAGAGTAGTCCTGAAACATGCAATAGTTTTTTTTTTATCAGTTAGTTTGGCAATCCTTCAAGGAGAGCAAGTAGACCAAGAAAAACAGTACGGCACATGTGTTTCCCAAAGGCATAGCACCCTAACCCATAGTAGGAGGGGCAGATTCCTGCCGAGACCTGAACTAGACCACTTCGGCAAGGCCATCTCAGGAAAGACCTGGAATCTGTGGTGCCATTCAATCATCCCAAAGAGATCTGCTTGCTAGCCACCATCTGAAGAGTTTTGGAAGATGCACTTTTCAGGAAAGTGGCAGCATTTGCTAGGCCCTTGTATTATACTTATTCCCTGTTAGCTGGGAAAGATTATTCACTATGCTCATTTGTGCTTGTATAATCTGTTTTGTTTGTTATTGTCACAGACATTCTTATAAGCATTTGTTTGTGTTAGCTTCGTGGACCCTTGGGCCGATCGGAACCGTAGGATGGTATGCTGTGCGGGTTCGCCGCTGAGGTCCCGACCGGGAGGCGGCAGAGACAGACTCGTAGATGGCCGGAGGAAGAAGCACGGGGCCCTATGCGACCAAGGGCTCAGGAGAGGAATGAGGTGAAAGTTGGACTGGCCTGGCAGTAAGAGATCTTCACCCTGGAAGCCGGTACTCCCCTGAGAGGAGCTCGTAAGAGTCCGGCCGCTGGGACTTAGGAGATTCACCCTGGAAGCCTGTGTCCCCCCAGGAGGAGCCTGTAGGGACCCGGCTGCTGGGACTTAGGAGGGTCCTCGGAAATGGAGTCCGTGGGTCGTACCTTACCAGGCCAGAGTCAGGCGCCAGAGAATCACCGTCGGCCAATCCGAGTCAGGAACCAGAGAATCACCGTCAGCCAATCCGCGTCAGGAACCAGAGAATCACCATCAGCCAATCCGAGTCAGGAACCAGAGAATCACCGTCAGACAATCCGAGTCAGGAACCAGAGAAGCAAAAGAGGAAACAAGAACTCCGCAACTGGAACAGGAACAACCTGGGAACCTCGTTGCAAGGCAGGGAGATCCTGGACTGCAGGGCTTAAGTAGCCCTGCAGCGTGTGACGTCATCCAGGGGAGGATCCGGACTTTCCCGCGCTGGTCCCTTTAAATGAAGGGCAGGAACGCGTGCGCGCGCGACTAGGGGGCGGAGCCAGCCGCGGGGGAACGCCGGCGAAGAGGAGGAAGCCGGAGTGTGGTGCCCGAGGGCCCTGCAGGCCCGAGTGAGGTCAGCACGCGACGGGGACGCTGCGCCCGAGGTCCCCGCAACCCAAGGAGAGGGGAGCCCGAGGCGGAACCGCGGCAGGGTGAGCGCCGGTCCCGGGGCCGTCCCGGGACCGCAACAGTTTGTGCCTATATAATACAGAGAAATATAGCTTTTTCATATTTTCATGTAAGCCATAGTCAGTGTGTACATGTGATTCAGATTATGCAAGGCAAACACCACAGTCCTTCCATCCACTACACCTTTCTCAAGAGAATCCAGTTTCTTCAATTACTAGGTTTCATAATTAACTTTCCAAGTTGAACCTCATCCCTATCCAGAGAAACAGGTTCATCATCGCATGGATAAACTCTTTGGAAGAGAAAACATTCCTCTCATCAGATCAAGCATTTTGTCTTTGAGCATTGCTCCAGAATTTGCTGTAATGAAATTAAGTTCTGACCCAAACAGTCCTGGTTATCCTTGGCTACATGGCAATGGTGGTGGTGTGTGCAGTCCCAATAATACACCTAAACATGAGAATTCTTTAATGGAACCGCTACTCCCAGTGGGAACAGTTGTCTGCCCTTGTCACATCTCATATGAAGATGAAAACAACCCTCCAGTGTGGCTAGACCTGAAGGTTCTGCAGGTAGGTGCCCCTCTTTGAGTTGTACCTCATCAGGTAATGCTGATGATGGATGTGTTCATCAGGGGTGGGGCACCCATTCAGGTTACTTCTGAATTCAGGAGATCTTTTGTTTCAGATCAGTCTCTTAGAGCTATGAGACATTCGACATATACCAAGAGCATTCTCGCATCTTCTTCAAGGAAAGAGAATAATAATCTAAAACAACAACCAAATGGCAGTGTTGTAAATGAACAAACATGGCGCATAGGATCTCGGACCCTCTGCCAGGAATCTCTGAGGATTTTCTAAATCACTTACATTCCCGGAATCTCCAACATGCTGGCGGATCACCTAGCAGAGTTTTTTCTCCTATGAGTGGTCCCTGGTGGACAGTCTGTTTGATCTCTGGGGTCACTCATCAATTAACTTGCTCATGTTAGAAAACAGGAAAGTCAACAATTGTATTCCATACTTCAAAGCAAGATCAGATTTGCTCTGTATGCTTTTCTGCCCAAGTGGGTTGCTGTATGATTTTCCTCTGTTTCCATTAATGGTAAGGACAGTGCAGAAGGTACTCAAAGACTGGGCACATCTTATGCTCATTGATCCAGTTTAGCCCGGACAGGCGTGATTCTCTTACCTAGTTAGATGATTAGTTTATCTACCAATCCCTTTGGGAGCCAATATGGCTCTGCTACCTCAAGAAAAGGGTCATATGAGTCTCTCCTCCCTCGACACATAGTGTCTGTTTTCACTATCTAAGAAGGGTGAAGACATTATGATTTCTTCCAGGAAGCAGTCTACCAGAAAAGCATATGACCTCAAAGGGAAGCATTTCTTATATTGATGTCAAATATGCTCCCTGAACCCTGGTGTCATTTGCCTCTTCTCAAAAGATCTACTTCAGTACTTATTCTCTCTCTCTCCTCTTTGGATCTCAGGACATCATCTATAAAGGTGCATCTCATTGCCATTGCTGCTTAACACCCTCAAGTAGACAGAAAATTGATCCCCACCCTATTCCCCTGGTATCAAAGTTCATGAAAGTCTTGTGGCATACGAGACCTCAGATTGTGATGTCGTCTGTGCCATGGGATCTCTGTATTATCTTGGCTCAACTGATGAAGCCTGTCTGAGCCAGTGGATTTCATTTCCTTGAAGTTTCTTCCTTGGATGTGCTATTCCTGATTGCTATCACTTCAACTAGAAGAGTCAACAAGCTACAAGGTTTGGTTTCTTATTCTTCATACTTGCAGTTCTTCCACAATAGCGTGGTGTTCTGCACTCATCTTAAGTTTCTGCCTAAAATGATTTCTGCATTTCATTTGATCATACCATTATTTTAGCCATGTTCTTTCCAAGACCTCATGCATATAAAGGGGAAAAAGACCCTCCATTTGCTGGACTGCAAAAGGGCCCTAGCCTATTATCTGAAGAGAATACAACCACTTCATCAGGCTTCTCAACTTTTCATCTCTTATGATCCCAACAGACTGGACATGGCAGTTGCTACATAGTGTTAAGTAGGCAGCAGATTGTTTTGTGCATTACTATGCTGTAGTTGACTTTCAGATCTCAGACTCTATCAAGACTCATCAAGTAACAGCCATGTATATGTAATGTCCCTGTGCCCATTAGCTTGTGGGGGGGTGGTGTTCCACAGTCCTGGTAGGAGCTTCCCTCATGCAGACTCTTCAGTCCTTGAATTCTTGGTATCTGGTTCTTCCACCTGGGGAAGAAGATGCTAGTGGGTAAGATATTTCTCCCTTTATTCTTAGAAAACAGATGGGACTATATGTTTATATATATTTCTACTTGATTATATGCATTGCTATAGGATATCAAACAGCACACCTATCTACTCATGGATAATAGTCACAGATTATGCAACTATATACATTTCTACAAGATAGAATGCATATTTAACTATTTGGGGGTGGTATTCTTTAATCAGGTTTAGGGGTATAGGGATCTGTCTGCTACAAGACAGTGTCAGCTGGCCTCCCATCTTACTTGTGATCCTAAGCAAGGGAAATAGACTTTTATTTATCAGATTTGGCAGGACATAGCATTTAGAAAATGACAACAATTCCTATCTCTAACACCCTGGTGACTAAGTACCAGTTTTCCCTAAAGAAAGTTCTGTATCATGGGTTACAACAAAACATACCAAAAAAAGATCTGAAACAATTTCCACCCTTATAAATCACTGTCCAAAAAGGAAATGTTATATGGGAAATCTTACACTAAATGCCACTCCCAAGAATTTTTTCAACAATTTTTTGTTAAGTCTAAAACATGCCATAAACTTTAGCCTGCTTAAGATATTATTTCTCAGGGCTAACTTACTCACTCTGGGGCAGATTTTAAAAGTTACGTGCATGGCCTACATTTGTGCGCACTACCCGGGAGCACAAATGTACGCCCGATTTTATAACATGCGCGCGGCTGCGCGCGCATGTTATAAAATTAGGGGTTAGTGCGTGCAAGGGAGTGCACACTAGTGCACCTTGCGCACACCGAGCCCTCGGGGAGACCAGCTGGCTTTCCCCGTTCCTCCGAGGCCGCTCTGAAATCGGAGCGGCCTCAGAGGGAACTTTCCTTCCCCCCCACTTTCTCCTCCCTTCCCCTCTGTGTCCCGCCCCCCAGCCCTAAAGAAACCCCCCCATACCTTTGTTTTAGAAGTTACGCCTGCCGGCCAAGTGACAAATGGCCACTGTGCTGGAGTCCTCGGCCACGTTTCCCGGAACGCCCCGCCATGCCCACGGACCGTCTGCCCCATCCCGGCACGCGTACCCCTCCCCCCACGCGTGTAAATTCACCTGGATTTACGCGTGTAGGGCTTTTAAAATCCGCCCCTCTGGGTCCAACTTCAGAAGATTACTTCTATTGACCTCTGAGGCAGGTTCTGGCTGGGGAGCTGGAGAATGTGGGCAGGGGAGAGGCTTGCTTCCTGGGCTTGGTCCTGGCAGAGTGGGCAGGCTGTCCAGGAAGGAGACAAGTTTCTGGTTCTGGTGCTTGCCAACTGAATGGGCTTGGCCTCACCCTTCACTGTCTGACTCCATGTCACACTGCTTGAGCCGGGGTCTCCTCTCTCCAATCACCTGGCCACGCCTAGTCTTCTCCCTTCTCGAAAGGGAATACTGGTCTGCTTCTAGCCCCCCTTTTGCTTTCAGGGATGCTTTGGCACAGGTTTCAGGGTCGCTGTCTGGATCCGCGGGTTATCTCCCAGGATTCACGTTCAGGGTTTGTGCTTCCTCTTCTTCAGGGGGTCTGTTGCTTGCCTTTTTCCTCCTTTCAGAGCTGCTCTCCCCCAGGGGGTCCGTTGCTTCCTTCTTTTCTCTTCCTTGTCCCCTGTCTTATACTTCTCAGCTGATGAATATGCATAACCTCGTAGTGGGTAGAGGGTCTTTTCCCACATTGCAGGTCTTTTTCCTCTCTCCCCATTCCTTCGGGGGAAGAACTGCCACGTCTGTATGCCAAGCTGTGTGTCTGTCTCTGTCTTAGGCTGCCCCCCCAAGGGTGGGGGGGGGGGGGTGTCTTTATGACCTCTGCATTCTGCTTTGGCCGAACAATGAATCCTGCTTATGCTTTATTAATATTATCCTTCTGTCTGGTTTCTTTATTTAAACAGGCCCCTACAAACAGGCACATTTGATAAGGTATCCTTCAGTGTATCAGGACAAGGCCTCTTCAGTTTCCACAGAGACAAGTTTTTAAGGTTCACCTGGGAAAGGTTCCTTCTCTTGATGTGACAGTGCCCTTTTGGGGCCTGTCAGAATTTGGCCTGTACATGGCTATTATAATTCATAATTGGTGCATCAGTGGTAAACATGAGATTTCTCCCTATAATCCCCATAGAATATCATTTTACAGAATAGGAGGGACCTCTTACTTCTATACTTCCTCCTTTACTCCAAGTCTCACCCATGTGAAAAAATGCAACTGCGCTGGTGAGTACTGCTACTCATGGGGGTGGATCTGTTGTGTTCAAACTGTTGCTGTCGTCTCCTATGCTGTACTTCTGCTTCTCTCTACTGACAGGTTGGGACCCTCTTAGGGGACCATATTCCACCTCCTGATTCAGGTTTCACCTCCTGATCCACAGCTGAGATCTGCGCCATTCTGGGGGATCCAGCCTCACCTTCTGATCTGCCAGTGGGGTCCCAATATTGCCTCCCGATCTGTTGTTGGAATCCGTGCACTGCTGGGGGATCCAATGTCACCTCCTGATCAGCGACTGGGATCTGCGTCCTCCTGGGGGACTCAATATCATTTTACAATCAGCCGTTGGGGCCTGCAACTTCCTGGGGGACCTGACTCCTCCCAGTGAGCTGCTGGGGTCCACATCTTCCTGGGGGGCCCCAATATCACTTCCGCATTGCTAACATCTGTAGACTTCTCTTCCTTCAATGGGAGTGGTTTCCCTTGCTTGGGTTTATATCTCAGCTAGGCTCATAGCTTGCTCATTGTTCAGTGATTTCAACTCAGCTAAGCCCATGACCCATTATTTGCTTTTACAGCCTTGAGGGACCACTGCCTCTCAACCCCAAAGCTGAGACTCAGGTAGGATTATGTAAAGAGAGTGAGTGCAAGCTCTTTATCCTGCCTGGTCTTTTTCTTTGCTCTGAGAACCAGGTACCCAAGGGTTTTCACCCCCCTTGTCATTCAGTGTGAGAATCTGTTTGCTTGCTAGGACTGTCTTTCAGTACATTTCCACACAAATCCATGTTTCAGTCAACGTTCTACAATTTAGGACTTTGCCATTATTTGTTTGTGAAGTGATATTTCATGGTAAGTCAGTAGGAGCAGTTTGGGGGCTATCACATGCAAATCCCTTACCTGAATTTCTGATTCATAACTTCAATAGTCAGTAAATTACCTTCACAGTCTTTTTCTGATTTCCAGACTGGTGGCTCATGTTACATTGCTGCATTGCTTTTTCACCTGCTGCCGTTCATTTCAATGGTATCATGATCTTTCTTCCTGGGAAGGCGGTTTCATGTATTACAGTGGCTCAACTGAGATCCATCTCTATAAAAAAAAAGTATTTGCAAAGCTGCTACTTGGTTGTCAGTTCACATGTTCATATCTCACTACTCTCTGGACAATCTCTCCAGAAGTGGTAGAAACCTTGGGCAAGCAGCTTTGCACAACCTGTACACCCAGTAGGCCACTTTTCCACAGGGGATCATAAGAACATAAGAATTGTTATTTTCAGTAAATACTCCACATGCAGTCTTCAGCTTGGGACTGCATGCATATCATGTCTAATTACCGTTAAGCTTTGCTTCTCAATGAGAAAGCAAGTTTGCTTACTATAAACAGGATTCTCCATAGACAGGAGGATGAATTAGCCATATTTATACCCGCTCGCCTTCCTGGAGATTCAATTATTTAGCTAAAATTAAGCACTACAATCAACTGAGGGGCTCATGAGGCAATATGTGCATGGGAACTCCTACACGTGCTCTGTAGTAAAACTTTACTGAGCTAAAGAGATGGGTCTGTTCTGTACCATTGGATGATGTCAACCATCCTTCCTACTGTCTATAGAGAATCCCGTTTAAGTTAAGCAATCTTGCTTTATATGAAAATCAACAGTAAATTTAGTTTCTCAAATAAAAGCAAATTAATGATTTTGAGTTTCTGCATGACCACTAGACCCTTAAGCCAGGGATTATTTCTGTGTTCTCACCTTTGGAACAGACCTACTTTATTTATTTTCCTAAAATGAACAGCTCTTTACAGCTATCAGTAATCCCTGGCATTCCAACCTACAATTTATGCCATTAAATTCATTGGAGCTGATTGAGTTAAGCTGGACTGTAGTAGGCTACAGACCCATTTTCAAAAGTTAACACTGTATCCAATATCTATATATAGATAAAGGTATATATGGAGTGGTTATAAAGGATATGGAAAGAAAATATGAGCTGGCAAGTTTCAAAAGTAACAGATTATTGCACCAGGATGCTTCAGATCACATGCTGAGGCTATTATTGCCCATTAGAGTCCAGGAACAAAAGGAACCATATTTTTGGCTTTTATCTATGAAATGTAAAATCCATGTAGTATTTATGATAGCCTTACAAATATAAATCATCTTTTCTTCCTATGAGCTCCAGCTTCTGTTCTTCACTGCTTCTCTGATATTCTTCTCTTGAATGCAGTTTTGTTTACCTTGGGGCTTTCTTCAGGGACAGAATTTTGTTTTCCCTCTATAAAGTTTCTGAGATTGAAAACGTAATATAGCAGCCCACAGTGTAAGTACTGGCCAACATAAAATAAACTTTTTAGTAGGTCATATAAAAATTAAGGTTATAAACTGAAAGTCTTTTAGTTTGCCTATTAGTCTTTTTTTTTTAATTTTAGAAGATTTGCTGTATTGCTCTTATTTTTAGATTCATTCATGCAGCCTCACTCACTTACCAGATGCAGTACTCATAGCAACTTCAGTTTACATCTTGAAAGTTTGGGGTTGATATGGGTCACACATTACAGTAGCTTTCTCTTCAAGATCGTGTTCCTGCCCCTGCAGCAGTACCTTCCTCTTTGGTATCAGAAAACTTTCTGGTTCAGGAACAGAAAGTGTCCCTGTTTCTCCCCTTCTCCCCCCAAATAAGCATATTTTTGTATTTGGATCCTAGAACTCAATCCTGGGCCCCCACTCCAAGATCAGATGCCCTGGAGTAATTTTGCTCTTTGTGAAAAGAGGTATGAAAAGGTTAAGAAAGGTGAAAGGAAGGCCAAACGATTGCCAGTATGGTTAAAAGGTGAGGTGAAAGAGGTTATTTTAGCCAAAAGATCTTCCTTCAAAAATTGGAAGAAGGATCCATCTGAAGAAAATAGGAAAAAGCATAAGCATACCTACAGTACCTGAATGTAATCCACTTTGAAGCGCTGAAAAAAGTGTGAAAAGCGGAATATAAATCTAAATAAATAAGCATTGGCAAGTTAAATGTAAAACATTGATAAGACAAGCTAAAAGAAAATTTGAAAATAAGGTGGCCATAGAGGCAAAAACCCATAATAAAAACTTTTTATAAATATATACGAAGCAGGAAGCCTGCAAGGGAGTCGGTGGGACCTTTAGATGATCGAAGGGTTAAAGGGGCCCTTAAGGAAGATCCATTGCAGAGAGACTAAATTAATTCTTTGTTTCAGTGTTTACCGAGGTGGATGTTGGGGAGATTCTTGTTCTGGAGACGGTTTTCTAGGGTGACGATTGATAAACTAATCCAAATCATGGTGAACCTGGAAGATGTAGTAGGCCAGATTGACAAATTGAAGATTAGCAAATCACCTGGACCAGATGGTATTAATCCCTAGGATTCTGAACGAACTAAAAAATAAAATTTCAGACCTATTACAAGTAATTTGTAACCTATCATTAAAATCATCTGTTGTACCTGAAGACTATTTATTTTATTTATTTATTATGTTTATATACCGACATTTGATCTCAATCGAGATATCACACTGGTTTACATGCAGGTACTGTAGGTATTTCTCTATCCCCAGAGGGCTTACAATCTAAGTTTTTGTACCTGAGGCAATGGAGGGTAAAGTGACTTGCCCAAGGTCACAAGGAGCGACAGCAGGACTCGAAGCCTGGTCTCCTGGTTCATAGTCCACTGCTCTAACCACTAGGCTAATTCTAGACTAGATATATACAAAGGGCTCCAGAGGTAATCCGGGAAACTGTAGACTGGTGAGCTTGCCTTCAGTGCCAGGAAAAATTGTGGAAACTATTAGGAATGTGAATCGTTTATCTGACGATTGAAAATATTTTCAATCTCGTCAGATATCGGGGGGTCCCCGATAGCGATAGGAAACCCCATGATTAATTTTGTGGGTTCTTTTATCATTATGGGGGGGGGGGGGGGGGGGCGGGAAGAAAGGGCGAGTGCGTCCTGATATGCGTCCAAGTATGCATCTAATTGTGAGCCCATTTGGGCGCCTAGTTAGATGCTTGGTTGGGCACCTGGTTGGACATCCAGTTAGTTAGGGGCGCCCATCTGTGCACCCAATCACACATGCTTATCTGTGCACACAAGTGGTGCGGCCTCATGGGGGCCAAGTTTTTGGTCACCCATTGAGGTAAAGTATTGAGCGCTTAAATTTGGATGCCTAGTTTTTACGGTGCAGTTACATCTGGACACACACTCCTCTGATGTTTTTTTCAGTGTACTGATAGACTGATGGTACTTACAGCTAAAAACCTAAGCGCCTTATCCTCTGTGCATCTCAGCCTGGCATTCACTCTAACTTGTATTAGCCTTGCTTGGAGGCTCAGGGGAAATTGCCTTCATCTGATTTTACTAAGCCTGGTTCTTCCAAGCCTGATGTGGGACTGGGAAAAGAGCTGCCAGAAGGGTCGCCTAACTTTGGAGCCTCTCTTAACTGGTTCGTCAGCAGGGGATGGTAGTTCAGTGGGCTTAGGACAGATGCCTCCTGGTTTTGGCATGGGTCCCTCTGCTTTTTCTTGGGTAGAATTTTTTCAGCAACTAAAAGTCTTTTCTTCAGGCGCAGTCCTTAGACTCGACCACTGTTAACACTACTGGGTTGCAGGTAGTGAAACCCCGCTTGCCTGTTGCTGCGGGTAAGCATCAGGGTATGCCTAGATCGGCTGCCAGTTTTCATGATGGGGTCCCAGATGGCATGGATGATGAAGCCAATCCTTATTCCCTGGAGGATGGGGAAATTCTTTGATTTCCCAGACATTTAAGATGCTGGGAGAACCTGAATTCATGTCTGAGCCAAAGAAAGATCCCATTTTGATTTCTTTGCGTAAAGCCTCATGATTCTTTCCTATTATGGAGGCTATTCAAGAATGAATTGATCTTGAGTGGGGTGCCCCGGAAACTAATTTCAAAGGGGGACTAGTCTTGGAAGGCCTGCACCCCCAGACTCAGCTGCATAAGAGCAATTAAGTTTTCTGAAGGTGGATGCAATTGTGTGTGCTGTCACCAAGCAGATGACTATTCCCGTAGAAGGGGGAGTGGCCTTAAGGGATGCTCAGGTTAGGAGAATTGAGGCTATCCTTAAACAGACCTTTGAAGCAATGGCAATGAATTTGTAGATAGCTTTCTGTTGTTCCCTGGTTGCTCGTTGTTGTTTACTGCTCTCTCAGAGAATGATGATTCTGGGGTAAATTCCAGGGCAGTTATGGAACCAGCAGCCGCCTTTTTGGCAGATGCAGGCTGCAATTTGGTTCGCACTTTGACCAGAGGGATGGTTTTGATAATAGTGGTTAGGTGTCAGCTATGGCTGAGAAGTTAAGTGGCCAATACCACCTTGATGTCTAACCTTACGAAGTTGCCTTTTAAAGGCTCGCTTTTATTTGGGAGTGAGCTGGAGAAGATGACCAATAAGTGGGGTGAGTGCTCTGTTCCTCAATTGCCAGAGGATAAGAAACAGGTGCCACGATCCTTCAGCGTGAGAGGTCATACTACGGGGAGTTTACATGTTTTCTACCCTACAGAGAAGAGGCTTTTCAGAGGACTTGACCTTTGGGTAGATCTCAGTCTTTTTGTCCCAGGCAGCCCAGATGGGATGCAATCCCAAGTAGTGGAGCTCCCTGGTTCCCAATGAAAGTGTGCCAACCCTCCTCCGGGATCATGAGATAACTTTGCCTCTCTCTTTTTTATTGGAGGTGGATCGAGATCATGATAGACCAGTGGGTTCTGGAGGTGATTCAGGATGGCTATGCGCTGGAGTTTCGCAGTGTTCCTCGGGTGTCTCCTTTCAACTTTCCGCAAAAGAGACGGGCAGTGGAGTGTAGGTTGTCAAGACTCTTCAGCCTGCAGACTGTGATTCCACTGCCCATGTCTCAAGAAAATATGGGGGGGACCTGGTTGAAAACCATTGTACTGTATACCAGAATTTTTAGAGCAGCCGCTTGAAAGTGTTAAAATTAAAACAACGGATTTATGTATTAATTTGGAAGTGTGTGGACTGTTGAATACTCTCTGCTCTCTACTTTCATATGTTGATTAGTTTTTGGAGAGCAGTTTATCTCCTTTTCCTGCATTGGATTTCAAGAAAATATGGGCCACTATTCCATTTGTTTCATTGTGCCTAAGAAGAAGGGATCTTTTCATCTCATTCTGGATCTCAAAGGAGTCAACCATCATTTGCATGTGACTCGTTTTCACATGGAAACATTGTGATAATGGCAATACAGTTGGGGGAGTTCCTGATGTCTCTGGATCTGTCCGAGGCATACCTGCATATTCCCATCCAACTAGAGCATCAATGATTTTTTGTATTTCACAGTTTTGGGACATCCTTATCAGTTTTGAGCGCTACCTTTTGGTTTGGCCACTGCATCCAGAACTTTTTCCAAGGTTGTGGTTGTGGTGGTGGTGGTGGTGGTGGAGTTGAGAAAAGATGGGATCCTGGTACACCCGTACTTGGATGACTGGCTGATTCGGGTCAAGAGTTGGGAAGGGAGCGTCCGGGTCTTGTGCAAGGTAATCTTCTTGTTGCAGGAGATAGGTTGAGTCGTGAACCTGGCCAAGAGCAATCTTCAGCCAGCACAATCGCTAGAATATCTTGGTGTTCAGTTTGACATGAGACAGGGCAAGGTAATTCTGCCTGAGGGCCGTATTCAGAAGCTGATGACATAGGTGCGGCTGTTGAAGAACACAAGTCACCCGACAGTGTGGTCCTATCATCAGGTGCTCGGATTGATGGCGGCGACCCTGGAGGTGGTGCCATAGGTGTGGGCACATATGCGTTCTCTTCAGTGCAGTGTGCTGTCTTGTTGGAACTCATGGTCTCAAGACTTTTAAATTCTGCTCCACTTGCTGATGGAGGTCTGCTCTCAACTACAGTGGTAATTAAAAGCAGATTATCTAAGGAAAGGGGTTTCCCTTAGATCACTGGACTAGCTAGTACTCTCGACAGATGGGAACCTCCAGAGTTGGGGAGCTCATTGTCAGGAACTGACTGCGCAAGGGCACTGAAGTGCAAAAGAGTCTTTCTGGAACATCAATCAGCTGGAAGCCCATGCAGTCTGGTTAGCAGGCTTGCAGTTCGGCAACAGATTGCAGGGTTGACTGGTTTGGATAATGTCAGAAAATGCAACGACAATGGCATACATCAGTTGGCAGGAAGGAACTAATAGCCAGCAAGTGTCGCAGGAAATAGCCCAACTTATGGAATGGGCAGAAGTGCATCTTCAGGAGATCTCGGCCTCGCACATCACAGGAAAGACAATGTAAGAGCAGACGTCCTCAGCAGACAGTCTGGATCCAAGAGAATGGGAATTGTCAAACAAGGCATTTCGGCCAATAGTGGATCGCTGGGGTGTTCCGTTTCCGGACCTATTGGTGACTTCTCACAATATGTAGGTTTCTTGATTCTTCAGTCACAGGAGAGATCCAAAGTCCTTGGGCATCGATGCTTTCATGCAGGAGCGACCAGAGGGCAAGCTGCTATATGCTTTTCGCTCTTGGCCCATATTGGGGAGAATGATTTGGAGGATCGAGAAACACAGGGGGATGGTGCTTCTGGTGGCACCAGACTGGCCCAGGAGACCACGATATGCAGATCTGCAAAGGTGCCTGGTGGAATCTTCCCTCTGGTTTCCAGCGCATAGGGATCTGCTACGGCAGAGGTCTTTTCTTCACAAAGATCCAAATTGATTTTGTCTTATGGAATGCCCCTTGAGAGGGCTCGGATGCTGAAGCGTGGATATTCTGCTGCGGTGATTACCACCTTGCTACGAGCGTGAAAGTTCTCCACTTTCTTAGCCTTTGTGTGGGTTTGGCGAGTGTTTGAGGCTTAGTGTGAAGATTGAGGGGTTCTTCCTCATTCGGCTTAAGATTCCGCTTATTTTGGAGTTTTTGCAGGATGGTTTGAGTAAAGGGTTGGCCCTTAATTTCTTAAAGGTACAGTGCCAGCTCTTGCCTGTTTCTGAGGTCAGATGAATGGTGGGCTCTTGTCGACTCATCCAGATGTGACCCGTTTCTTGAAAGGAGTAAAGCATCTTCATCCTCCCTTGTGATTACTGGTGTCCTCATGGAGTCTTAATCTGGTTTTGGATTTTTTTTAGCAGGCCCTACTTTTCGACCGATGCCTAACTTTTCCTTGAGATTACTGACCTTAAAAACAGTGTTTCATGTGGCAATTTGTTCTGTTCATCAAGAATCTGAACTACAGAACTTGTCTTGCCGGGAGCCGTTTCTACGAATGGCTCCAGGGGAGATAAAGCTGAGTACACTTCCCTTCCTTTTTTCCAAAAGTGGTCTCATATTTTCACTTGAATCAATCTATTTCTGCATCTTTGTAATTTCCTTTCTCAGTTGTCTGTAAACCGACATGATGTTTTTTTTTACGAATGCCGGTATATAAAGGGGCGGATTTTCAGAGCCCTGCTCGCGTAAATCCGCCCAAAACCGGGCGGATTTACGCGAGCAGGGCCCTGCGCGCCGGTGAGCCTATTTTACATAGGCTCAACGGCGCGCGCAGAACCCCGGGACTCGCGTAAGTCCCGGGGTTTTCGGAGTGGGCGTGTCGGGAGGCGTGTCGGGGGGCGGGGCCGGAGCGCGCGGCGTTGCGGGGGGGATGTCGGCAGCGTTTTGGGGGCGGGTACGGGGGCGTGGCTACGGCCCGGGGGCGTGGCCGCGCCCTCCGTACCCGCCCCCAGGTCGCGGCCCGGCGCGCAGGAGGCCCGCTGGCGCGCGGGGATTTACGCCTCCCTCTGGGAGGCGTAAATCCCCCGACAAAGGTAGGATGGGGGTTTAGACAGGGCCGGGCGGGTGGGTTAGGTAGGGGAAGGGAGGGGAAGGTGAGGGGAGGGCAAAGGAAAGTTCCCTTCTAGGCCGCTCCGATTTCGGAGCGGCCTAGGAGGGAACGGGGGTAGGCTGCGCGGCTCGGCGCGCGCAGGCTATACGAAATCGATAGCCTTGCGCGCGCCGATCCAGGATTTTAGCCGATACGCGCGACTACGCGCGTATCTACTAAAATCCAGCGTACTTTTGTTTGCGCCTGGAGCGCAAACAAAAGTAGGCTGTTCGCGCTCGTCTGAAAATCTACCCCAAAAGTTATAAATAAATAAATAAATAAATAAATTTCCCTGCCGTCTCTGGACAGGGAAGGAGATGCAGAGGAATATCCCTTGTTACGACCCTTGGATGTCAAGAGACATATCTTGAGGTATTTCTGAACCTCTCAGGAAAGCGCACTGGCTGTTTATACTCCACGGTGGGAGTAAGCAGGGTGAGCCGGCGACGTGGGATACAGTAGCCTGCTGGATTAAGGAGGTAGTCATGGCTGCATAAGTGGATACTGAGCTCCTTCCACTAGGGCTCAGGCAGTGTCATGTGTGGAGGTTAGATTGTTGTCTCGACATTTGCCGAGCTGCGACGTGGTCCTCTTTACACACTTTTTCCAGGCATTATTGCTTGGATGTGCACCCCGGGAGGACGCAGCTTTTGCACGTATGGTTTTGACTGAACCACAAGCAGCCTCCTGCTCTGTTCGAGAGTAGCTTTGGTACATCCCACTGGTTTTTAGATTTACCTTCTTGAATGCTAAAAAAGGAGAAATTACTGCTTACCTGATAATTTCCTTTTTCTTAGTACAGACAGGTGAATCCAACTTCCCACCCTTGGCTGCCAAACAGTTGTGTATTGTCCTCCTGCATGGCTGTATGTGTTCCTGGGAGTATTGGTAAGTGTCAGTCCAGTCCCTAGATTAGTGTTATTACACTCTTTGTCTGAGCTTAGTGTTTTCCTGTTGGCTGATTGTTGGAATGGTTACCTATTAATAATCAAGTTTTGTTAGTTTGTCCACAATTTGCTTTTGCAGAGAATACTGTGGGCTAATGTCACTGCAGGGATATATGTACTGTGATGTCAGCTTTGCTCTGTCTCCATCTGCTGGTAGAGATGCATAACCCACTGGTTTTGAACTCACCTGTCTGTACTAAGGAAAAGGAAATTATCAGGTAAGTTGTAATTTTTCCTTCCTGAAAGAGCAGAACATTTTTTCACACTTCAGGATCACTAATCAGAGCAAAAATAAAGAGGTATTAGATTCTGAAGACAGCCAATACTGGGCCCCAGCTTTTACAGGCTGAGGCACTGCTGATATTAGGGATAATACACAGGACTGCTTATATAGCCAAGTAAAAAAGCAAAACACATTCAAGCAGCATTATCTAAACTTTCAGGAATACTGTTCACCACATAAAAATGTTGCTAGCAGTAATTTTGGTTTTATTTTTTGTAAGTATTACTATTCTTAAAATAAGTCATGGGGTCAGATTGGATAGACCATTTGGTCTTTTTCTGTGAACAGTTCTGTGTTTCTCTATTTCTATTTTATAGCCTTTCTCTTCTTTGTAGGGTTTTCAGAAGCAGTAATTTGAATGAAATGTTTATATGAAATGAGGTAAAATGATGGTTAAAATATTTTCTAAGCTGTACCACCAAACCTGTGAGATGTTGCGAAGACCACTGTGTGTGTTTTTATTTTGCCATGAAGCTCAAAAGAAAAGAAGTAATTAACAGACCCTTTCTGACCCTGTCTGATTTATTACTGCTTCTCACTTCATGGGAAGCACCAACACTTTTTAAAGATATACACTGGCAACCTTTTTTCATTGTCTGGGCCATAAGCGAGAGCTCCCCTGGTGTAAAAATAAATAAATAAATAAGAATCCCCACCAAGGATCAAGAGTCAGAGTGAGATGGTTGGGTAATTGCCAGGTTCTTGTGGCCTGGATTGGCCACTGTTGGAAACAGGATGCTGGGCTTGATGGACCCTTGGTCTGACCCAGCATGGCAATTTCTTATGTTCTTATGTAATTTTTTTTATTAGCTTTTGTGTTTTTTGCCATAAAGATTAACACTCTTAATGGTGTAAATTTCACATTTGTCCAGAAAACTTAGTAGACTGTCATATGTCTCCCTGAATAACTGCCTTGCATCTTCTACTCTAGCCTGTAGTAGTCCTTAGTTTCTAACTAGCTTTCATAATTTATAAAGTGTCAGTAATTATCTTTTATCCTTGCCATAAGGTCATGTACAGATTAGCATTATTATGCTTTTGCTTTTTTTTATTTTTTACATGTCTTGTAAGTTGCTATACCATTTAAAATTGATAATCGGGCATAAAAGTTAAGTCTCCAGTGCAGTTGGTTGTAGATAATTGAACAAGTATGGTACCATTCATGAGGGTTTTACAACTCATTGTATTTAAATGCTTGTGGATCAGCAGTGTGCAGGATTTTCTGTTTAAAATTAGACTATAATATACCACACATTAAACTAGATAGAGATCAAATCCAACATAATGCTGGTTTAAGAGCCAGGTTCACTCTTGTCATAGTATGAACTAAACAAAACCATTTGAAGATTCTTACCTGAAAGAGAGTAAAACTAAGTAAATAGAGATAATGTTTTCCCTATATATATTTAATAAAAATTGACTATGCTAGTTAAATGTAAATCAAAATAAACAATAGAAGATCTAATTTATTAAATGTGATTATCTGCTGATCATTCAGATATTTCAGTGGATTACATTTAAAAGCAACATAATATAAAAACAAGCTTAACAAACAATCCCAAGCAATAGACATTCACAAACAATTCCCATATATAAATCAGATGGACTGTATATATTGCAAGTAATATATTAAACAAACACATAAGCCAGTTAACAATGTAATGCTTTTTCAATGACACTTCTCACAATAGACCAGTGACCCTTACCTAGACCTCTTGGAAAGACTCAATGAAGAGCCACAGCTTTATTTTTAAAGCATAAGTAATTTAATTCTTCCTGAATGCCTGATGAGTATGCAATTCAAAACTCGGGGGGTGCAAATAAATGAAAACAGAACACCTAGTGCATTCTAAGTTGACTTTAACTAATGAGAGGCCTTTCAGACCTCTCATTCAGACCTACTAGGTTCATAGTAGCTCATTTGATCTTCCAAGTATTGTGAGTTCCCTCTGTGAAGCCACTTAAAAATGAGTGTGAATTATTTGGTTGTTATAGGCAACCAATGTAAGATATCCGAATCGGAGTAGTGTGGTCATATATTTTGGCATGAGTAAGCAGTCTTGCAGCTGTATAACAGCTCAAGATGATGCAACTCCCTCTTGGGTAGACTCTGATACATGGAGCTGCAGTAATCAGGTTTAGACATGACCAATAAAAGGATAACCAGAGCCAAGTCTGGTTGAGCGAAGTTTGGGTGTAGCTGATGGATTAACTGTTTATGGAGCAAGTTATTAATTCTGTTCTTAAAGTGGAAAAAGGAATGCAAATTGTATGGGGGAAGAAGATGACTTAATATTGGAAGAATTAGACTGTATTCAAACCACTTGTTTCTTTTTTTCCAATCAAGAAACAACCTTGAATCCAAATGTACATAAGGGTGACGGTAAGTTTAAAACAAGCACTCAGGCATCCATGCACGTGTATGGGCGCGCGAATGGACATATACTGGAATTTTAAATCATGCGTGCTGTCGTGTGCGTATGATTTAAAATTCACCTCCTGCGCATGTTGTGTCCTCCTAAGTTTAAGCCATTATTCGAGCAAGTGTAATTTGCATATATTCCGTAGGACTTTGTCAGCTTTCACACGCACGGGTAAGCAGATTTTAAAACATGCTCGCGTGAAGGACATTCCCAGTTTTACCAAATAGTCCACCAGTTTGCCCTTCCTATCTCAAGGTCATTCAGACCCCTCTGGTTGTTCAGCCTGCACTCCCCTCAGTTGATCCAGACCCTCACCCCTGTCGTCTTAGGTCTACAAAGTGATTTCTGCAGCCTTACACCTCATCAGGAGCAGCAATAAATATATGCGTCCTCCAATTTTAAAATATGTATTTGCGCCTGTAACTGTTGGACTCCATCCCGGAACACCCATGCCCATCCTTTTTTTTTGCTGGAGCATGTGCATGTACACACATAAGCTTTTAAAATCTGCTGCCCACAAACATGAGTATATGGGCCTTTTAGTGCGAGCAACGCTTTAAAAATGTGGCCCTTAGACCATATTAAGATCCTAACCATGGAATATAATAACTAATATATAAATAACATTTCTGTTTAATTAAAAAAAAAAAAAAAAAAAAAGTCCATAGAATGGAAGGAACAAAGCTGCAATATATAACTTTAAGTAATAAAAACTATCCACAATCATAAAATGAAAGATACAATGGCGGACTCTTGCAATGCACTACAAGATAAAGGCATTCATATTGCAGATTATAGGAATAAATTAATGTATTTATTTAGTTCTTGCTGCATATATCTTTAAAATAGTTCTACAGTAGATACATTATTAAGAATAGGAAAATAAATGCACATCAGATATTTTAATCTAACAAAATTCTCTCCATTTCCATGTTTTTAAACAAAGAAGCATTTCACAAAAGTCACTAAATCCCAGTGAAGTCTCATCTGAACTTTAAAATCTGGATTCCTTTTAGTATATTCCTTAATACAATGTCATGTTAACAAATCTTAGTTTCCAGAGTCTCACCAAAGCTAGAACATCTCCCACTTTAGAAGAAATGTTGACTACCTGTTTCAGCAAAGTCACCCATAACTCATAAAGAGTATTATTGTCTGGTTTTCTTTGCATAGACTTTAATAGTAAAGCACTTTGAGCAGTAGAATTATTGTCAAAGCTTCTATATTAAGAAGCATCAGTCCTTTGAGGCCTATGCCCAAATCTGCTTCCATAGTACAGTCCCAAGCAGCTGCTGACTACAGCTTTAGGAATTCTTTTGGCAGCTGGGGCAAATATACTGCATTCCGAGGATCTTCAGGCAGCCCTCTAAATCCCTGTGTGAAGATCCTTATGGCATTTTGGACATCTGGAGAAAAAGAAGCTACAGAAACTGTCATGACAGCTTGACTCTCTGTTAGAGATGTGAATCGGAACTGAAATCCGAACCGATTCTGGTTCCGATTCACATCTATAGAGATGTGAATCGGAACTGAAATCTGAACCGATTCTGGTTCCGATTCACATCTCTACTCTCTGTAAGGAAGTTCATTGCAGGCAGCTCTACTTCTGCCATCAGGTTCACATACATATCTATAAGCCCAACTAAGGCCTGGATTCTCTAAGATCGCAGACCTTAGAGAATCCGGCGGTAACGGGGGCGGGGGGCGATAGCCGGCAGCGATCGCACCTCCGAGGTATGATCGCTGCCGGCTTTCACGCCAAATAACTACACCACAAAAGGTGTAGTTATTCGGTGCGAAACTGGCGGCGATAAGGAATCTTACCTTTCACCGCCAGTGATGTGTCCGCAGCTTCGGCCCCCAGTGCCGCCCCGACTCCTCCTCTTCCAGGGCTGACTCCACCCTGAGCTAGCTATCGCACGTGAAAAGGGACTTTTTGTGTGCGATAGCGTTAGAAAATGACCCCCTAAATTAGCTACAGCAGGAACTAATACATAACAAAATTTTTCCTTTGCATTTGAATTTCCACAAAATTCATTTCCACTAAAAGTTGTTAAAGGTTCCTCTTAAATACGGCTACTGACTTAACTCCATCTTGCCGTGTTTTAATTCATGACATTGTCTGGCTAGTTCTAAATCACCTAGCACATACAGGTGGATCATGTTTAGGTTGCTCATGTTTAGGTTGCTCTCAAGCCACCTTTCCTTAATGTGTTTTGATCATGTAGAGGAAGTTAATTCTCCAGGAAATCCTAAATTAGCAAACCTAACGAGATTAAGCTTTTTTTACTTAAGTGATATATAAAATCAAAAATAATCGGACTTGTTTTCTAAGTGAATATAGGGAGGATAACTTTCAAAAAACTGCGTGCAGTGGCATATATGCATTTTGTGTGGCCATGTGCATATTTACTATAGTATTTTATTCTACGTGCATGTATGTGTGTGTTATAAACTATGCATAATTCAACCACACAACATACATGCATATGCAGGGTTACGCGCGACTCATGCAGTGCATTGAAATCACATATATGAATGCATTGAACGCATGCACTTTACTCACATATTTTAAATTTACATCTGTATATATTTTACCCGTGAAAATAAACTAGGACTTGCCAATGTAAGTCCCGATTTACATAAACAAGTTGGCCAATTTTAAAACATGCGCAGGAAATGATCAGTTTTACCAATTAGTCCATCCGTTTGCCCAGTCCTTCTCCAGGTCATCAAGACCCTTCTGGTTCTTCAGCCTGAACTCCTCCCAGCCCACCAATATCACTAACCCCGTCAGTACTACATAATAAACACATTTATTATCACTTATACTAGATAATTAGGTGTAAAAATCCATGAGTAAGGTGGAAAATATATGCCTGTGTTTTTTAAAATAGCAACTTATGCGCATCGAGGTAAATTTTAAGTCCCACGCAAGGGCCCACATGAATGCGGCAGTTTTATAACATATGAGCGTATACTTTCGCCTGTTATAAATTCTGCAATCTGCGCATACATGTGCGCATGATTTTATATTGATGCGAGCATGTGCGTGCAAATGCCACCTTGAGGGCCTAAGTGGGCAGAATTTTAGAATTTCCTAACCCCCCCCCTAGCTAACTTGCTTCCCTTTTACCCAATTAGCCCTGACCCTTAAAACCCCACTGACTAGCCTATTTTTTTTTTTTGTTACACGACTTACACGCCGTCCATAACAGAAGTAAAGTTATGTGATAGGTGACCCCGACACACACATGTGCATGTAAATACTCATGTGCTGCATTTTTTTCAAATTCAGCCCATCCATGACCTATCCAGACCCCACCAACACCCTTCCCCTTATTTGATTTATATGATTTGTGCACGTAGTGGGAGATACATGCGTACCCATGTGTGGCACATGCCGAGCCGAGTCACATGCATATCTCCCAGCTTCGGTGTGCGTAGGAGATTTTAAAATCAACCAGATAACTATTAGTCCTGCCCTGGAACACCCCTAGCCTGCCCCTGTTTTGTCTGTGTATTTGTGCATGTGAAAGCAAATATACGTGCATATTTTCTACTTTTATAAAATACGGAACACGTGAGTAGAAGCTGCTTATGCTATAGTTTACGCATGCAATGTTTTGAAAATTCACCTTTTAATGAGTAATTGGGTTTGCAGTCAGTTTTAGTAAACTACTATATAACACATTTAGTATTCTCATTTTTTTTTTTTTTACAACAGCTTGAGTCTGGAAGTAAATAATCATATCTTTAATATTTAAACTCCATAATGAATGAAAATTATGTACTAATGGCCATTAGCATTAATGTGAGCGCTAAGTAATACCTTTGTACAAAGCACATTAATTCGTGCTATTTACATGTGCATTACTGTTACCTCCATTCCACTGCAGTAATGCTAACACATGCAAATGATCCACTTAAAAATACTGTATATTTATTTATTACATCTTTTATTCCGTGAAATCCTTTTTGTTCAATGTGGATTACCAAAAACATACATAAAAACAATACTAATACATTAAAAACATCAATTTAAAACATTTAAAAAAATAACATGTTAATTTTCTTGCACCTCAAATTAACATTCACTCATCTCCATTGAATGCATTTTTAAACAATTCTGCCTTTATTATTTTTCTAAATCGCAAATAATCTTGTTCTAATCTTGGCCGAAGTAGCAACCCATTCCAAGCAACTAAGGCTATTATTGAGTAGATCCTTCATCTTGTTCTAAGTGGCTGGTAATCCCTTACCGAAGGTATCCTTAATTCCTCACCTTAGTGAACATGCTGGGGCATAATGTTATAATTTACCTGTCAACCCATAAGGATCCTTTATAGCTTTATATATCATGGTATTCATCTTAAACTTAATCTGGTATGTAACCGGAATCCAGTGTAGTTTCAGAAGGTAAGATCGAACAGATAACCCCCATGGTAAATTAAAGATAATCTTCACAGCAGCATTCTGTATCAACTGAAGCACTTTAATCAAATTTGCCAGCATTCCTATATAGATAGCATTGCTGTAGTCAAGATAACTTAAAACCAGAGCCTGAACAATCATTTGGAAATCCTCCATTGGTAACACATCCCTTAATGATCTTAAAACCTTAAATTTGAAAAATGCTTTCTGGGCCGCTCTCTTCACCTGTGCCTTCTATGACATTGCTGAATCCAATATTACCCCTAAATTACCGCTTTCTGTTTTCACTGATAATTTGTATTTTTCCAGATTCATAAACATAAATGGGGGCATCTGGGGACTCCCTAACCATAAAATGTTTGTCTTGTTGTAGTTTAAAAACAATTCATGTTCCATTAACCACTCTTTAATCAATTTCATAGCTTGATGAAATTGCTGCAATGGTAATTCTCCAGGTTTATTTCTTGAAATTAAAAATTGCATGTCATTTGTGTAGCATTTATACGCTAATCCTATCCCAGATAACAATTTACTTAATGGACTCAAATATTAAATAATATCGGAGACAAAACAGACCCTTGTGGTACATGAACACTGTACCATTCCAAAGTTTTCCCAGTGCTCCTGACCTTCTGTTTTCTATTGGCTAAAATGTAGGTAAACAATTGAAATACGGTTCCTCCTATTCCAGTTTCTTTTAGCTGGTCCAACAGTTTATCTTGTGGAATGGTATCAAAGGCTGAAGCTATATCTAATTAGACTAGAATACCTGATTTGCTATGCTCCAGTGCACAATAAACTTCATCCAACAAACAAACAATCAAGGTCTCAGTTCCATACCCCTTTTGAAATCCAAATTGCTGTTTATCATAAATGCCCTGATTCCACCACAAACTCTTCTGGTTGCTGTAAGACCCACTTCTCCAAGTTCTTACTCAGTGTACAAAGATTGGAGATTGGCCTATAATTAGACACCTCTTTTACTGGGCCTAAAGGGTGTTTCACAATCTGTGTAACCAATGCCTCTTTAAAAGTATCATGCACCAAACTTGTGCTAAAGATATATTCAATATGTCTACTAAAGAGCTTGAAAAAGGTGCACATTTATTTTTAATTAACAGGAATGTGTATTTAAATGATTTCATCCAGCGTTAGTATCTCATGGTATACTAATGCTGCAAAAGTGAACTGCATATCAGGTGTATTTAAGAAAGTCTACTTAGGTCATTAAAATTAACGCAGGCCTCCAGGCACAAAAAGACCCCTCTCCCTTTTTTTTGTACAGCAGTTGAGGCCTCCCACAAGACCTAACTAAACTCCCAAAGGCTTCAAACTCTTTGCCAGCAGGAAGGTGTTAAGGGTGATGTGAATCCTTAATGGCAAACAGTCTTACCTAGCCAAATGATGAGGCCGAAGGTAATAGAGAAGTCCAGACAAAGTCCAATCCGGGTCCTAGACAGGCAGCAAGCAAGAGATCCAGGAACCAGGCAGAGTCAAGGCAGGCAGCGGGCAAGAGTAGTCAAAGTCCAATCCAGGTCAGCACGAAATCAGGGCAAAGAGAAACCCACCAGAGCACCAGCACAAGCAAGCCTGTAGCCGAGGCAATGCTGTGCTGGGCTCAGGAGTTTAAATACTAAAAGTTCCCGCGCAAACTGCAGGGCTTCCAGGAACTGACGCGCTTAAGGGGCGCAGGGCCTGAGCCCGACGCGCGGCGAGGAACGCTGCTGCCGGCTGCCGCCACCGCGCGATGAAGGAGAGGAGGACCCGGAGCTCCCCTGCCGAACGGTAACAGAAGGAACTCGATTCTTTCCTGCCAGCAAGGACAGTAAAATATGGTGACACTGGCGCCTTGACCTATAGGTGCTGCATGTAGGTCAGTGTCAGCTGCTTTGACTTTGTCGCTGTTACTACCAGGAGGGCAGTTCCCTTGTATGGGCCAATGTTTAGAAGGCTTTGATGAGTGAGTTTGGTCTGGGGTGGGAGGAAGCTGTGGTTGGTTGGTTGGGTCTGGAGTCCCTTATCTGCATGGGGATGGAGAGATGTGAGGTGGATGCTAATTTGACCTGGAAGCCCTTGTCTGCTGGAATGGGCTGGGGTTTGGCTGTGAGATCCAATTATCTTTTGTGTTTTGAAGAGGGAATTCAGAAGGGGGAGTATTGAGAGGGCTTGTTTTTTGCATCTGGGTAGTTGAAGAAATTCCTCATACTGTTTGTTAGTGTGGAGAAACCTGACCTGCTGAATGCAACAGCATTAGCTTGGCTGTCTTTAACGTGGCCATGGTAACGCTATTGTATTCCGCATCTCATTAATTTGGTATATTGGGCATTAAAGCCAGATGTACCTTCTGCAATAAAACCAGTCAGTAGTGCATGCTACAATACCAGTTTTAATGTTGGTTAGTACATAGGCCTCTGAATGAGTTGTTTGGAATGAATCACATGGAATACCATATCAGTCAAAATATAAGACGGGTATATTTGGAAGTAATTTTCCAAAAACAGTCTTATTTTTTATATATATAGGGGGTCCATTTAGGACTTATCTGGCTGTCTAGTGGGCCACTGAATGTGCAGGGATATTCAGCGGCTGCTAGATAGCCGGATAAGTGACTTATCTGGCTATCTTTTAGCTGTGTAAAAAGTGGGCGGGCAGTGAATGGATGATGGTGGCACTGCTTTTCCAGTTAACTGGATAAGTAGCAATATTCGTTCTTAACCAGTTATGTTAATTGGATAAGTTATCTGGCTAAGTAGCAATTTTTGCGTGGAAATTCAGCGGCATAGCCGTGCCGCTGAATATCCCTTGTAACTTAGCCAGTTACGCCTGAATATCAGGCCTTTTAGAAATAAAACTTTGTCCCTTTAAAGAAATAGCCTTCCTGCAGTATAAAAACATTTCCTTCTATGATCTTTAAGTGATTTATGAGCTCTCCCTTGTGGCAATTTATTAGAACCAGTTGGAATAGCAAAGAACTAGTGACAGGAAATATAATATTATGCCAGGCTTCAGAAACTGCTGCAAACATGTATTGGCATGGTTTATGTATTAAAAAGTTTTAACGCACAGTTAAAATGTTTATTGACTAAATAAAGCATCAATCACCTTGCCTTTTGTTTTCTGCTTGTGGAAAAACATTTCAAGTGTCGAAAATATTTAACTATATGTGAGTTAAGAACGAATGCTTGAAGTCCTGATCTTGCTTGGGCTACATTTTCTGTCGCCCATAGACAGGGCACAGTTTAACAGCTGCTCGAGTGTATTGGGAGAGAAAATTATATCACGGCAGTAACTCCTTTATCAAGATCAGTTAGCTCTACAGCTTCATGAGGCAGTTCTATGTAAGATTTTAAGCAGAAAAAAAAAAGGCCTGCCATGCATATCTATTCAGAGCATCTTGCTTGTTGGCAGACTGGAAATATTGGCAGACCCGCTGGTGGGAGGAGTGGTATGTTTTAAGAACAGCGTAAGAAATTAATTTTAAATTAAGAAAATCCCCCCCGTGAAATGATTCTGGCCCTGGATTATCCTTTAAATTTCTATTTGAAGGAAAAAAAAGTCCCATTCAGGTGAGAGGCTTCCTTTAAGGTCCAGACCTCCCATGTAGGACTTTTTGGCCTTTAGAGCGAAACATCTGGTCATCCTTACCCTCTGTTACCTGAGGGAAGGGAAAAAGGAACCCCGAAAGCTTTCATTTGTAGACATTTGTTAACCTTATAAAGATATCATCGCTACCCTACTGTTTTGTTTTCGTTTTAACTCATTTTATTTTCAAAGGCTTTAACCTCCTTTTTCCATAGGAAAAACCGAGTCCAGCCCCGAGTGCAAACATTCAGGCCCACCTGTCATTTCGTTCTGAAATAGATGAAAGCAGTCCTTGAAGATGTCCAGAGTGCAATGCATTTCAAAGCCAGAATATCACATCTATTGAGGAACTCAGTAATTTGAAGTTGTAGCATATTTCACCTCCTCCTTTAAGTGATGCTGGAATGCTGGTAATGTGGTTGATATAAAATGGGGGTGGGGATGGGGGGTTAGGGATCTCATGTTTGTCTAGCTAAAAAGAGATTTCCATGCCTGTTTGAGAGAGTTTGGTTTCAGAGTCTCTTAAATAGAATCCTTGTGCTGTATATTTAATGTGCTGCCCTTTCATGGTTCTGTGCTACAGGCGAGCAGCAGCATCCGTTGTCAAGGCTTTAATCCTGGCTCCATTCACACCTTTCGTTAACATTTGTAATTTATTTATCTTACTAGAGCTCATATGTTTCCAACCTATGTTAAATCCCATCTGTCCAGTATAGGTGCACTTTTTTCTCTGCTCATTTCCAAATGTGTAATAACTAACCTCAAAAGGCATATCCATGTACAGGGCAATATAAGTACCTTGGCTACTACAGCCTGACGGTATATTTATAAGTAATATTAAAGAGGTGCTGGTAGGAAAATATTTTCTTTTTGTCGATGATACTAGGACCTGCAACAAGATGGGGAAGACGAAATAAGGAATGTCTAAGAATGTTTGAGAACTTGTCAAGTGCACGGCTGCTATCGTTCAGTACAAAATAATGTAATCATGCCTTTGCGATGCAAAAAGCAAAGGGAGCAGTTCACAGTCTTGGGTGGAGGAGATACTATTGTACACAAAGCAGGAGTGAGTACTGAGGATGACAAGACAGTGGTCAGAGCCAGAGAAATTATAGGAAGAAAAAAGGAGAAGGTACAGAGAAGGGCAACCAAAATGATAAAGGGGATGGAACAGCTCCCCTATGAGGAAAGGCTGAAGAGGTTAGAGCTGTTCAGCTTGGAGAAGAGACGGCTGAGGGAGGATATGATAGAGGTCTTTAAGATCATGAGAGGTCTTGAACAGGTAGATGTGAATCGGTTATTTACTTTCGGATAATAGAAGGACTAGGGGGCATTCCAT
This sequence comes from Rhinatrema bivittatum, assembly GCF_901001135.1. Taxonomy (NCBI): domain Eukaryota; kingdom Metazoa; phylum Chordata; class Amphibia; order Gymnophiona; family Rhinatrematidae; genus Rhinatrema; species Rhinatrema bivittatum. The sequence continues at coordinate 62,150,459 of NC_042619.1, forward strand.
GAAGTTAGCAAGTAGCACATTTAAGACTAATCGGAGAAAATTATTTTTTACTCAACGCACATTAAAGCTCTGGAATTTGTTGCCAGAGGATGTGGTTAGTGCAGTTAGTGTAGCTGGGTTCAAAAAAGGGTTGGATAAGTTCTTGGAGGAGAAGTCCATTAACGGTTATTAATCAAGTTTATTTAGGGAATAGCCACTACTATTAATTGCATCAGTAGCATGGGATCTTATTAGTGTTTGGGTAATTGCCAGGTTCTTGTGGTCTGGTTTGGCCTCTGTTGGAAACAGGATGCTGGGCTTGATGGACCCTTGGTCTGACCCAGCATGGCAATTTCTTATGTTCTCATGTTCTTATGCCTCTGTACAGATCATTGATGAGACGTTGTTTGTCATGTTGTCCGATTCTGGAGGCTATCCTGCAAAAAGACTTAGAGTAGAGACAGTCCAGAGAAGGGCTACAAATATGATGTAGAGCAGCATTTCTCACTCCTCTCCTGGAAGCACATCTATCCAGTCATTTTTCAGGATTACTACAATGAATATGCATTAAAAACTGGGTCTCCAACATATATATATAAATCTAATTCATGTATATTCATTATGGATATCTTGATAACCCAACTGGTTAGGTGTGCCTCCAGGAGAGGGTTGAGAAACACTGATGCAGAGTCTGCACCAAATGCCCTATGAAATGTCTTAAGAACTTTAAATGAAAAGGTATGTGTGAGGGAAGAGAATCTAAGAGACATTCAAATAACCTAAAAGCATACATGCACAAGAAATGAAAGTTCTAGAACAGGGGTGCCCAGCTCCATTCCTTGAGGGCCGCAAACCGGTCTGGTTTTCAGGATGTTCTTAAATATCCATGAGATAGATTTGCATACAACTGAGGAAGTATGTGTGCAAATTTATCTTCTTCATATTCATTAGGGTTATCCTGAAAACCTGACTGGTATGTGGCCCTCAAGGACCGGAATTGTACAACCCTGTTCTAGAACAAGAAATGATGCTACAAGACCCAAAGGAGGCAGAATTGAAGAAAGCATATGGTAAGCACAAGCTAGGCTTAATGGGGAAGCAGAAAGATCAAAAGAGTTGTATGACATTGCAACAAAGGAAATTAAGCAGATTACATTGGCTTTGTGATTCTTAGTTGACACATATTCTGTGTTTTATAAAAGAATGTGTATCATATTAAGAAACAGCCATATATCACGAGTTCATATTTGAGAAATGAAAAGACATTTCCTTAAAAAAAAATTATTTTTTTACATTTTTAATCTCTGGTGTTTATGACATTTTTTATATTTATTTTATTTTTAATTTTTATATACCGGATTTCCTGTATACAATACAAATCAATCCGGTTTACAATAAACAATAAGTTACCCTGGTTGGGGCGGTCCGACCTGGGCTTATTACAAGGAACATTGAAAAGTAACAATAACATTTAACATTTATATCTGGATTACTTTCGCTGAATTGTTCTGTTATCTGGAGGAGATAAATACAAAAAATTACAAAATTCTGGCTCTACAAAGCTGACCTTTTATATTTATTTATTTTTTTATGGACCATGACATCACACATGTTAATGAGACCAAAATGTAAGCAAACACTCTAAGCACATCACCTTCAGGCAATTTCAGACTCTGTTTTCAACATTCTTTCATTTTTAGAACTTGCCATGGGTACCAAATACCTGTTTTTTCTGTAGGTACTTCTTGCATGGAAAATAAGTTACATAGATTTAAAAATTCAAACTGCATGTGTTTTCTACAAAACACACATCCAGGAATACTATTGTAGCAGTAGAAATGCACACATTGTAGAGTATAAGGTAGGGCAATTTTCAGATGACTGATTTACGTATATAAATTGCTGTTTATGCATTTAAATGGCTTTCAAAATTGTCAATAGTGTGTCTTCAAAAAATGCAGATACAATATCAGTCTGTTCCATACAGAAATACGATGTCAAAAGCAACCAGAAGGAATTATAAACAAATAAAAAGTTATGTTGTAATAGCTATATTTTTGCTAGATAATTCAAGTGACAAGTCTCATTCAGCATACTATGGTGTAACGTTTGGCCAGCTGTGGGAAGGCCCGCAACCAGCCACTTACTTTCAGGATGCTGCCCAGCCCCTTTGCCATGGCATTCTCTTCGTGGCTCAGACACTGCTGCTCCCACACTCGCATTCCTCTCTTTTTAGGGCTCTCGGTAGGAAAAGAGCCGCAGTACAGGCTGATGATGTCATCAGTGCTCCACTATAAATAGGTCCAGCCATCCACTCTGCTGATCCCTCAGCAACAGGTCCTCCTGACTTGCAGCGCATGTTGCTATCTTCCTGTGCCTCACTGTCTGCCTTGTCTCATTGTCCTAATGTCTCACCTTGCCTTGTTGCCCTGCCTTGCCTCATTGCCTTGTTCCTGCCTTGTCCTGGTCCTCAGTGTCTTATCTTGTCTTGTCTTGTTTGTCTTGTTGTCTTGGCCTGATTCTTGGTTCTGACCTCTGCTACAGATACTGATTACTCTTTAGATTGCTGCCTGCCCTGACCTTGGCCTGATACTGTTTGCTTGCTGCCAGCCTGTCCGCTGCCAAAATCTTGACCTTGTCTGACTGCTCCTTATACGAGTTTTGCCTAAGCTCTGCCAGCCCCTGGAACCCAAGGGCTCAACCTGTGGGGAATAGGACTGGTATAGATGAAGCCCCAGTTCCAGTCCCAGTAAGAGCCAGTCCACCAGGTGCTGGTATGGTCCTAGCAGGTTTTCCTAATAGGCTGCATCAACCACACCACAGCCCAGGGGCACAAATCCATGACAGTTTGCTGAGGCCATGAGTTCAGTGGACTCATCCTCAGCTCAGGCCATCTCAGAGCTGGCCCTCCAGGTCCAGCAACAGCAAGACCAGCTTGACAACATTGCTGGCATCCTTTAAGGCCTATATTTACTTCACAGAGAGACAACATACATAATAATAATACATACATACATAATAATAAATTATATTATTATGTATGTTGTCTCTCTGTGAAGTAAATATAGTTTATAGGATATCAGAGAGTTGTGTTAGGATTTCCCTCTGTTTAATTACTGTGTTGGTTATCCTTTAAGGCCTGGCAGCCTGGATAGAGTCTATGCAAGTTCATGCCCCTGCACCTGCACTGGGGCCTCCCCCAGCCACTCCGACTCAGCAACCGAGACCCATGCTGCATCTCCCACTGCCACCTAGGTATGAGGGCGTCTCCTGATATCAAACTTTGACAACTTCTTCCACCAATTTCTGCAGGTTTTTGATGAGCCTGGTCAAGCTTCATCCACAGCTACAGAGCTTGCTCTGTAACAGGCAGAGCAGTCGTACAATGGTCGAGTACACCATTCAGTTTCGCACCCTGGCTTCAGAACATTGAAGTGAAGATAGCCTGACCACCATCTTCTGGCAGGGCTTGGTGGAGAGTATAAAGGATAAGTTAGCGGGTCAGACCTGCCCCCCAGATTAGAGGACCTCATCACCCTGGCCATCCAGGTGGACCTTTGTTTCTAGGAGCAAAGCCGAGAGAGGAAGGTATCCCGCTGGTGCTTCAGACTGGGTCCCAAATTCCAGCGGCCTCTGGTTATCACAACAGATGCCTCGCCTGCTTCTCCTTAAGAAGAGCCCATGCAACTTGGTAGATCCCGCCTCACAGAGTAAGAGAAACAAACATAGGCAACTCAATCTCTGCCTCTATTGTGCAGCTCAGGGGCACTTCGCCAGCCATTGTCCTGAAAAGCCAGGCAACTTCCGAGCCTAGGGTTGGTCGGAGAGGCAACCCTAGGCTAACCTTCACCTTCTATTCAGTTACTTTGGCTGGTTCATCTCTTCTCTCAAGATACCAAAGTACAAAAAGTACAAAAATGGCTCCAGGGGCGATCCTGGTAACTATAGACCAGTGAGCCTGACTTCAGTGCCAGGAAAAATAGTGGAAACCATTCTAAAGATCAAAATCGTAGAGCATATAGAAAGACATGGTTTAATGGAACACAGTCAACATGGATTTACTCATGGGAAGTCTTGCCTAACTACTTCATTTTTTTGAAGGGGTTAATAAACATGTGGATAAAGGCGAACCAGTAGATGAGTGTATTTGGATTTTAAGAAGGCGTTTGACAAAGTCCCTCATGAGAGGCTTCTAAGAAAACTAAAAAGTCATGGGATAGGAGGTGATGTCCTTTTGTGGATTACCAACTGGCTAAAAGACAGGAAACAGAGAGTAGGATTAAATGGACAATTTTCTCAGTGGAAGGGAGTGGGCAGTGGAGTGCCTCAGGGATCTGTATTGTGACCCGTACTTTTCAATATATTTATAAATGATCTGGAAAGAAATACGACAAGTGAGGTAATCAAATTTGCAGATGATACAAAGTTATTCAGAGTAGTTAAATCACAAGCAGATTGTGATAAATTACAGGAAGACCTTCTGAGACTGGAAAATTGGGCATCTAAATGGCAGATGAAATTTAATGTGGATAAGTGCAAAGTGATGCATATAGGGAAAAATAGCCCATGCTATAGTTACAAAATGTTAGGTTCCATATTAGGAGCTACCACCGATGAAAGAGATCTAGGCGTCATAGTGGATAACACATTGAAATCATCGGTTCAGTGTGCTGCAGCAGTCAAAAAAAGCAAACAGTATGTTGGGAATTATTAGAAAGAGAATGGTGAATAAAACGGAAAATGTCATAATACCTCTGTATCATCCATGGTGAGACCGCACCTTGAATACTGTGTATAATTCTGGTCACCGCATCTCAAAAAGATATAGTTGCAATGGAGAAGGGACAGAGCAGGGCGACCAAAATGATAAGGGAATGGAACAGCTCCCCTATGAGGAAAGACTAAAGAGGTTAGGACTTTTCAGCTTGGAGAAGAAACGGCTGAGGGGGGATATGATAGAGGTGTTTAAAATCATGAGAGATCTAGAACGGGTTAATGTGAATCAGTTATTTACTCTTTCGGATAATAGAAAGAATAGGTGGCACTCCATGAAGTTAGCATGTGGCACATTTAAAATTAATCGGAGAAAGTTCTTTTTCACTCAACGCACAATTAAACTCTGAAATTTGTTACCAGAGGATGTGGATAGTGCAGTTAGTGTAGCTGTGTTTAAAAAAGGATTGGATAAGTTCTTGGAGGAGAATTCCATTACCTGCTATTAATTAAGTTGACTTAGAAAATAGCCACTGCTATTACTAGCAACAGTATCATGGAATAGACTTAGTTTTTGGGTACTTGCCAGGTACTTATGGCCTGGATTGGCCACTGTTGGAAACAGGATGCTGGGCTTGATGGACCCTTGGTCTGACCTAGTATAGGCATGTTCTTATGTAGAGGCCCTCTTGAATTCAGGAGCTGGAGGCAACTTTATAGATGAAGCCTTGGTCCGCTGGTATAACCTATCTACAATGATCCTGGACAAGGTTACTATATCCTCAATAGATGGTGAAACTCTGCCCAGACTCCTGTCTGTGGTCACCCTGCGCATCACACTTCAAACAAGACTCTTGAACAAGGAGAGAATCTCCTTATACGTCTTATCCAAGGCCGTCAAACCCATCACTCTTGGATTGCCTTGGCTCATGCTTCATAATCCGTCCATAGATTGGGAGGCTGTACAGACTGCCCACCAGGAATCCCCCTGCCAGCAGTGTTTCTCTTCCAGGTTATCTCACTAGCAATCCTAGCCCAGATGTAGACCCCAGACATCCCGAGGTTTCCTCCTCAGTATGCAGTGTTTCCTGATGTTTTTAGTAAGCATCAAGTGGAAACTCTGCCACCTCACAAGTCTTATGACTGTCTGATCAACCTGCCTCTGGATAATATGCCCTCTAGTGTCAGGGTCTATCCACTCTCAGCCCCTGATGTCCACCTACATCCAGGAAAATCTGGAGTGGGGCTTTATCTGCCCTTCCTTGTCTCATTCAGGGACAGGATTCTTCTTTGTGGGCAAGAAAGATGGCTCTCTTAGGCCGTGTATTGATTATAGGGTCCGGGGTGCCATAACTCTCAAGAATAGATATTAACTACTTCTTATTACAGAACTATTCAACTGCCTGAGGGGGACACAAATCTTCACAAAGTTAGATCTCAGAAGAGCCTACAATCTCATAAGGGTAAGAGAGGGTGACAAATGGAAGATTGTATTCAACACCCAGGACTGCCATTATGAATATCTGGACATGATCTTTGGCCTTTACAAGGCCTCATCGGCTTGGTTAATGAGATCTGCAAGGACCACCTGCACTCTCATATTGTAGTACATCTGGATGATATTCTCCTCTTTTCATGCTTGGCACAGCATCGTGAGAATGTGAAACAAGTTTTACAGAGACTCTGAGAGCATCACTTGTATGCTCAACTTGAAAAGTGTACTTTTGAGCAGGAAGAGCTGCTGTTCCTGGGCTACATTATCTCCCATCACCTAGAGAAGGTGAAGGCCATTCAAAACTGGCCCTAATCTGTCGGGCTCAAGGCCATGCGATGATCTCTTGGCTTTGCCAATTATTGCTGTCAGTTTGTGCACAAGTACTCTTATCTGGCTGCTCCTCTCACCGCTCTTACAAAGAAAGGCACTGACACTAGACAGTGGTCTGAAGAGGCAGTCCAAGCCTTCTGTCCTCTCAAGATAGCATTCCTCAAACACTCCTGTCTCCACCAGCTGAACCTGGCTAAACCCTTTATCGTGGAGGTAGATGCCTCTGCCACTGGGATAGGGGCTGTCCTCACTCTGCAGAACAAGGGAACCTTCACACCTTGCTTCTTCTTTTCCAGGAAGTTCACTCACACAGAAAAGAATTATATCACTGGGGATAGAGGACTCCTAGCATAAAGCTAGCTCTGGAGGAGTGGTGCCACCTATTGGAGGGGGCCTACACTCAGTCATGATCTTCACAGATCATTAGAATTTGCAGTATTTCCAGCAAGCCCAATGCTTAAACCCACATCAGGCCCAGTGGTCTTTATTTTTCAACCATTTTGATTTAAAGCTCAGGTACCATCCAGCAGAGAAGAACTAGTGTGCTGTTGCCCTTTCACAGTCTTTTGAGCCAGAGGATGCCACGGAACCCCCTCACCATATCATTGATCTGATGAGGTTTTTGATTGCCACAAAAGTGCCTGTCCCACTCAGGAAGATGGTAGTTCCTGAATGCCTGCAGGAGAAAGTACTTAAATGGGCTCATTATTACCACCTGGCAGGTCATCCTGGGGTCACCAAGACCATGGAACTGCTCTTCACCATTACTGGTGGCCTCAAGTAAGGCATGATATGCAATGCTTTGTACACACTTGTCCCAATTGTGCTGCTAATAAGAGCTCCCACGCTCACTCTTGGAGGCTGATTGCTTGTCCCCAAGAAACCGTGGACCCATGTGACCATGGACTTCATCACCAACTTACCTCTCTCTAATGACTGTACTTCTGGGTTGTGGTGGACCTGTTCTCTAAGTTGGCTCATTTCACTCCATTCCCTTGGCTTCCATCTGCTCCAGAATTGGCTAGTCTCTTTTTCCATCAAATCTTCCATCCCCATGGTTTACCTAAGCATATTCACTCTGATTGGGGAGTGCAATTCACAACTCACGTTTGGAGAAGCTTATGCAAAATATTTGGAGTTTCTTTAGATCTTTCATCTGCGTACCATCCACAGAATTGGACTGAGAGAACCACCCAGATCCTTAAGTGATTCCTGAGGGCCTTCATCATTGAACGGTAGGATGATTGGGTATCTCTCCTCCCCTGGGCAGAATTCTGTTACAACAACCATGTTGAAGACTCCTCAGGATTGTTCCCATTCCAGATGTGATTGGCAGACATCCTTGGGTGCTGTTTCCCACTCCAGTTACAGTTCTTTGCCCCACAGCCAACATCATAAGTCAAGACCTCAAGGACCTATAGCAAAAGACCCACCAACTCCTTACAGCAGCCACAGAAAGATACACAAAATAAGCGGACAAAAGGTGACAGCTGGCACCCCACCTCAAACCTGGGGAGTTGGTATGGTTGAACACCCACAACTTATGGCTCAGAACTCCCTCTATTAAGTTCTCACCACGTTTCATTGAGCCATTTCCTATCATTCGCCAGTTTGGACCAGTGGCTTAGCTGCTACCTAAGAACATAAGAACATGCCATACTGGGTCAGACCAAGGGTCCTTCAAGCCCAGCATCCTGTTTCCAACAGTGGCCAATCCAGGCCATAAGAACCTGACAAGTACCCAAAGACTAAGTTTATTCCATGTTTCTGTTGCTAGTAAAGCAGTGGCTATTTTCTAAGTCAACTTAATTAATAGCAGGTAATGGACTTCTTATCCGATCCTTTTTTAAACACAGCTATGCTAACTGCACTAACCATATCCTCTGGCAACAAATTCCAGAGTTTAATTGTGCGTTGAGTGAAAAAGAATTTTCTCCGATTAGTTTTAAATGTGCCACATGCTAACTTCATGGAGTGCCCCCTCAAGGTTCACAGTGTGTTCTATGTCTCCCTCTTCAAGCTTTTTACTGTTGTGATCCTCACGATCTCCTCCTAAACCAATGGAGATAACATAGGAGAAGGACTATCCTCGACTCCAAGAGTATCTGGAATAGACTCCACTCCCTTATTTCATGGAAGGGCTTCAGCCCTGAAAAAAATACACGTGTGAACCTGCTTCTAATGTTCAAGGCCCCTGACTCACTAAGGAATTCCGTCAATGGTTTCCCCAGAAGCCTAAGTCAAGAGGCCTGGGGAAGGGGTTTAGAAGGGGGGGGGGGTACTGTAAAGTTTGGCAAGCTGCGGAATGGCCACACAATCAGCCACACTTAATTCAGGATGCCACCCAGCCCTGATATCAAGGCCTCCTCTCCACGGCTCCCACAACGTCACTCCCATACATGCTTTCCTCTCTCTTTTAGGCCCCGCGACAGGAGCAGAGTTGCAGCACCGTCCAATGATGTCATCGGTACTCTGCTACGAATAGGCCCAGCTGTCCACTCTGCTGATACCTTAGCAACAGGTCCTCCTGCCTTGCAGTATGTTTTGCTACCTTCCTGTGCCTCAGTGATCTGCTTGCCTCGTTGTTCTGTCTAGCTTTATTGTCCTGCTGTCTTGTCTTGAGATGATTTGTTGCCTTGTTCCTACCTTTCCCTGCCTTATCCTGGTCCTTAGTGTCTTGTCTTGTCTGTCTTGACTGGATTCCTGGTTCTGAACTGTAGTACAGATACTGACTTCTCTTTGGATTGCTGCTTGCCCTGACTTTGGCCTAGACCTGGATACTGTGTGCTCGTTGCCTGCCCCAACCTTGGCAAGGATATTGTTACTGTCTACTCACTGCCAGCCCTGACCGATGCCCAAATCTTGACCTCATCTGACTGCTTCTTACAGTACTTTCACCTAAGGCCCTGCCAGACCCTGGGGGAACAACCTGCAGGGAACAGAGCTGATATAGGTGAAGCTACAGCTCCAGTCCCAGTAAGAGTGAGTCCACCAGCTATTGGTGTGGGTTTAATGGGTTCTCGCTATGCTGCGTCAACCATGCCACAGCCCAAGGGCTTACATCTGTGAAATATTTTGGTATCTGTGTTTCTCAGGGATACAGCCAACTAAAGTTCCATGTGGTTCCAGCCTTTTAAAAATACAGAAACATACAGCATCCAGTGGACATTTGCAGCATTCTGCAAATGTTGCCACTGTATTCAGTATTAGAGCATCAAACTATTAGATGTTTTGGTTTGGTGCTAGTTTGGGCTCTGCTGCAATTTAGAAATTCTGTGTTGAATCCTTTGAGCTTAGCATTCTGTCTCAGACAATGGCCAATTAAGATCACTTGAAAGTACCTGGAAGATCACCACCTTGTTGCTTAAATTGCAAGAGATGGCAATCCCCGTATCTGCCTAGCTAATAAGATAATGGATCTGTCCTCCAGAAGTTTGTTCCATACCTTTTTTAAACCTGGATATAGTATTATATTAACTTTGACCACATCTTCTGGCAACAAATTCCACAGTTTAATTATGTTATCTGAATAAATAATTTATCAGGTTTGTTGTAAATCTGCTTCTAGTTAGTTTCATGGAGTGTCCCCTAGATCCAATACTATGTGAAAGAGTGCATAACCATCTTCCTAACCAGTTTGACACACACAATTCAGCCAGTTTACTTTTGGTTTGCATGAGAAAATAGAAACATAAGACTGAAAGTTTTAATTTACCTTATTTTAGAAAAAAAGAAATTGTATTCTGTTAGCTATATAGAATCTAGGGCTTTGAAATTTAACTTCGGTTTGTATCGTGCCTTGTTTGCTAGGAGCAAATAAGGCCCGATACAAAAACCAAGATACCTGCAGGGGTTCTCAGGCCATTGAATTCAGAATTGCCTTTTAGCCAAAAGGAATTAGATACCAGAGCTCATTTTCTCTGCTGTGTCTATCAGAGGAATCTAACTATGCTATCCAGTCTAAGTATTCTGAATATAATATTTGAAAGTCTCTTGCTTATTAACCTCTCTTTCATGTTTAATATGTGCTGTTTTTGTTAAATTACTATGTTTTGACTATATAGAATCTGCTGCTTTGAAACTGTACTTTAGTTCGCACTCTTCCTGACTTCCCATTCTACCCAACCATCTCACTTCCTTATTCTCCTAAACACACTCCCAAACGTGTGGAGGGTGAGCTGTCCTTTCTTATAAGGTTTCTCTTTTGCATAAAGAGATAGCTTTGCATAATTGCTCTTATTGTATGATTTGTTCTATTCTAAACCACTTTTATTTTTGTGGAAAAGCAGTATAGCGAGACAATAAACTAAACTATAGTCTGAAAGGGGATTAGAACTCCTTTGCTTACTGAATTTTAAAGAAAATTCCACTCGAATTTTGGGTTAATTGCTTGCTTGAAAATTTCAGTTGTTTTTGTGAGTTAAAAAATAATGCAGACAGTCTTGCAGCAGAATGGAAGCTATCCAGTCTTTTGCACCGAGTATACTGCCTGTTAGGGGAGAGGTCTTGTGTACACCTGGTGTAAAGAGCTCCTAGCTCTTAGGTGCCAATGCAAAAAATATGTGCTGAAAGTGGGCGCTGAGTATTCAGTGCCTGCTTTCCTAACACGCCCCCAGGCACCTCTCTTGGGGGCGCCATGCAATTAATAAATTAGGGTTCACGCTGTCAAGGAGGCGCTAGGGTCAATTGCACGCCCCTTGAGAGCGGGTGTCCGGGAGAGGTTGGCTGGCCGCCGATTAAAAAAATGGATGCCAATTTTATCGGCGTCCGTTTTCCTAATCTGTTGCACAGCCACAGGTTCGGAAAACAGATGCTGGTTAACTGAGCGTCCATTTCCCGAACCTGACAGCTGGCACTTTAAAAAAAAAAAATAACTTTTAAAAAAAAATCTTTTGTTCTTCTAACTTAATATCGCCACAATATTAAGTTGGAAGATTTACAGAAAAGCAGTATTTTCTGGCAACAGCGTTGTGGAGGCGCTAATCCTCTTATGGCATAAGGTGCTGTGGATGCGCCAACACAACCCACGTCCAACTGCAGGTTAAACAGTGCGCTCAGCTGTTGCATCAGCCCCTAGGTAGGAAGTATGGTCTCTGGAAACTAGAGAGGCAGAAAGATATGCAGGAACACAGAGGAATTCCTTTACCAGGAAGGACAGCATCACCTTGAAGTGGCAGGAAGTGAACCTGTAACTGAGAACTGCCATCCAGATAATGTTATCTTCTTGCTCCAAAGATGTTTCTTATGGGTATGTGCCCAGGGCGGGTTTGGAATAGCACTGCCATTATTGGTTATTCAGCCATTAGAAATATAGCTGGATGGCTAGCAGCTGCAAAGTTCACTAAGTAACTTACCTGCTCAATGTGAAGGTAAGGGCCTTGTGCATCATCTAATTGGAGCTTAGAGAGTGCTGGTAAGGAGCCAGTTGTCATGGTACAGGAGGCAGTGACTTAGGAAGGTCGAGGTGGGAGGTTCTAGAGCAGCGGTTCTCAACCTATGGGTCGCGACCCCGGCGGGGGTCGAACGCCCAAAACACAGGGGTCGCCTTGTGTCGCGCGCTCCCGGTCTCTCCCGCTGCCGTTGCCGCCGGGCTGTCAGCACGTTCAAGCCCAGCGGGAACGGCAGCGGCGCTAGAAGAAGCTGTGCACCCGTGGCTGGGCCTTTTCTTCTTCCTGCGCCTGCCCCCCCCCTCCCGTGACCTGGAACAGGAAGTGAATCGCGGTGCGCGGGAAGGAGAGAGAGCCGAGCCGCGCGAAAAAGTAGCAGCAGCAGCGGCTGCAGCATCGGTCCTCGAGCAATAGAAGCAGCCGGTAATGGAGAAAGGAGACAGCAGCATGAGCCTCCCGCGGCCGATGGGATTCTTCTTTCTTGGCCAGCGGAGGCTGCTGCAGCTCCCATTTGTGCTCAGGGGGGGGGGGGGGGAAGGAAGTGAGTGAGAGAAAGAGAGAGAAGCAGCCAGCCAGCCTGTGTGATTGACTGGTCAGAGAGCTGATGTGTGTGTGTGTATGTGAGAGACAATGAAAGTGATTGCTCAGGGAGATGACTGATGTGTATGTGAGAGTGTGAGACATTAGTCAGGGAGGTGACTGATGTGTGTGTGTGAGAGAGAGAAAAGCATGGAAGTGAGAAGTCTGGGTATGTGAGAAAGCATGGGCGTAAGAAGCCTGGTGTTGTGGGGGGTGAAAGACAGCATGGGAGTGAGAAACCTGGTTGAGTGTGCATGCATGAGAGAGAGAGACTGCTTGGTAAGGTGATGGTGCGTGTGAGAGAAAAAGACTGGTGTGTGTGTGTGAATATGAGAGAATGTGATTCAGGGAATGAGAAGCCTGTGCACGTGGAGAGAACAAGCATGGGAGTGAGAGACTGGTGAGTGAGTGAGTGAGTGTGTGTGTGTGTGTGAGAGAGAGAGAGAGACAGAGAAAGTGATTATGAGAGTGAGAAGCCCATATATGTAAGTAGAACACGGGAGTGGGAAGCCTGTGTGTGTGTGTGTGTGTGTGTATGGCATGAGAGAAACTGTTCAGGAAGGTGACTGGTGTGTGTGTGTGTGTGTGTGTGAGAAAGTGATTATGAGAGTGAGAAGCCCGTATATGTAAGTAGAACACGGGAGTGGGAAGCCTGTGTGTGTGTGTGTGTGTGTGTGTATGGCATGAGAGAAACTGTTCAGGAAGGTGACTGGTGTGTGTGTGCCGAAGACTGTTTGGGAGATGATTGGTGTGTGAGAGACAGAAACTGGTCATGGGGGCATGACTGGTATGGTGTGTGTTTGTGAAAGACATGGGCACTAAGGAAGAGGACCATAAGTATAGAGCCTAGCTTCTACTGCTGCTTCTGGTGAGTGCCACGGCCTGCAGGGAAGGGGAGTAGGAGAGCTGCTGGAGGGGGTAAGTAAAGGTGGCTTTTTAAGTTTATTTTTCTTGACTGCCATTTTAATTGTGTGATGTCTGCTTTTTTGAAATATTTTATTGGTGTTTGGAGAATGTTTAATAGTTTTTATGAGTTTTTAATTGTTGGATGTTCATAGCTGTTTTGAAACATTTATTCTGCTTATTAGTATAGTTTTACAATTATTTCTGTGTGGGGATATATAGCTGCTTGCTAGTTCTGTTTTCCTAATAAGAGGTGTATTGGTTTTTAGGACCTGATTTAATATTTGTAGTGTTGCCTTTTCATAGATAGGGTTGCTCCTGTTTGAGTGTATTCCATAATACAGGTGTAACTGTGTGCGGATTAGTTTATGTGCATTACTACAGATCCTGGGAGTATGTTAGGTCGGTTCTGTGTCTGTTACCGAGATGAGATATTTTGCTAGCATGTAAGCGTTTGTATCGGTCTTATTTGTTGTGTTTTCTCAGAGGACATGCATTGGTGGTAAACTGCTGTCTTTTCATAAGTAGGGCTATTGAGCCTGGAAATAGAAGGAGTTTGAGTTGCTGTTACTGAGATGTCACTAGAACCAGAATATCTTTTTTGTAGGGTGAGTTGTATGGGGAATGTCATAATTCTGCTTTACATCCATTATTGTGGGTCAGGGGGGTTCCTGTGGATACAAACTGTACTTTTACATCTAGCCCCGTGATGATCATGGGTCAGTGTGCCATGCATGTGAGAACCTATGGTGAGTTGAGTTACATTCACATTATAAATGTCATAATTAAATAAGTGTGCACTAAAATCCAACCCCATCCATAACCCCGCCCCCATATGACCAAAGCCCCGCCCTCACCCCACCCTCACGGGGCGAGGGCGGGGCGAGGGGTCACCGCAAATGAGGAACTGTATTGCGGGGTCACGGCATTAGAAAGGTTGAGAACCACTGTTCTAGAGGCTAAATTTAGATTTCTCAATAAGAAACTAAAATCCAGAACCTGTAAGATAACATTATTGGAAATGCTTCCAGTTCCATGTGCAGGATCCCAGAGGCAGACTGAGCTCCAGAGTTTTGGTGATTGGATTAGACAGTAGTGCAGAGAGGAGAGCTTTAGAACCATTAGAGACTAGGGAACCTTATGTAGAAGGAGGAGCCTGGAACCTGTTAGCTGTCACTTAAAAAAGGAAATAGAACTGTCTTTAAACTAGATCATGGGAAAAAGCTGACATTTGCTCAGAAGCACATGGTTTGGCGTGATATATCTTCAAAGGATACTGTTAAAACATGGAAATTATAGTATATTCCTGATAAAGAGGAATTGGGAAAAAAAACCAAGATAGCACAGGTAGTTTTAAATAAAGAAGAGAAAAATATGAGTGATTCTAAATTACCTGAATCAACTGCTGCTAATAAGCAACAGCTTAGTTCGATGCATCCACATTCTTCCATTTTCTATCCTGTGATATCAGACTATCTGATTTCCGGACAGTGCTACAAGCCATGTTATTTTCCAAAACAGACTATTGCAATTCACTTCTCCTAGGCCTACCCAAAAATGCCATCCGCCCCTTACAAATCCTGCAAAATACCGCAGCCCGTATCCTTACTAACACAAACTCAAAGGAACACATTACGCCAGTTTTGAAGGAGTTACACTGGCTCCCCATTCAATCTCGCATACATTACAAGACACTAACACTTATCCATAAAGCCCTCCACAATCCTGAAATGAAATGGTTTAATAACTCACTACAATTTCAAACTTCTATTAAACCTACCAGAAATCAATACCTCACCACCTTACAGACCCCTTCGCCCAAACTATATAACCATGCCTCCACTAAAGCACGAGCGTTTTCCTTTGCTGGCCCCTTGTTATGGAATACTATGCCCTCCGAACTACGCCTTGAGCTATCTCCCAAAACATTCAAGCAAAAACTCAAGACATGGTTATTCACACATGCCTATACTTGAAATACATATGTCTTTCTTCTCCTTTATATGCCCTGCCTTATCTACCCAACACCCCATTTTATGCACCATCTCTGGTTTCCCCTTATATCTGCTTCTACTCTCAGTACCCTTCTATATAACTGCTCTTAATTGCAATCTAAGTGCTATCTCCCCCCCCCTTACCACCTCTAATTTAGAATTCCATTTCCTCTTTACCCTTCCCTAACCTCTTACCTAATTTCCTAGAATCCCTATATACTCCAGTTCTGTTTAACTCAGTTCAGTTAAGTTACACCTAAATGATTGTTCTGTTTTTAATTGCTTCTACTTGTTTTATGTTCAAATACTTATATACCAACCCTTGTTAAATGTATAACGCTCCGGCGTAAGTTCCTGTTCACTGTACACCGACGTGATATCTCTGATGAGTGGCGGTATATAAAAAATTATAAATAAATAAATAAATAAATCCTGGAAACAATACACAAGTCAGATTTATGCCATTCCCACTTTCTAGGATCATTTAGCAATAATTTCCCAACAGTATCTTAAACAAAAAACCACAGAAGCCCTTTCCTTCTGGGTTCCTCACCTTATTCTGTCTCTCTCTCTCTCTCTCTCTCTCTCTCTCTCTTTCTGTTTCTCTAGAACCCATTTAAGCTGCATCCCCAGGAGGGTGGGGCTGCCATAGTGTCCAGATGTTGATCTGGACAGGATTGATGGGATGCTATGACATCTTCTGAATCCAAATGTATATGCATATTCTCACTGTTAGTAAGAAGGTTCATCAGCGGACATTCATGAGCATTACCCGCTTCATAGCTAGATGATAAAGTTTCCACCAAGGACATGCTTAGCAGTTTGTGTGTACTAACAAATTGTGAGGTATAGATATGTCTGATAGAAGAACAATTGCAGTTTTTCTGTGTAGTTTCCTACAGCCTTTAAAAGTGAAACTAATGCAGTCATCACATTGTTGAAGACTCCATCTTTGTGTTGCTTCAGGCCTGCACTTTGGTTCAGTCTATGTGCAAGACTGTAGGCCCTTGTTCAATTGTGCACATCCCTTTTAGGGTGGCTTCTTCCCTACAGATAGTCATGCCCAGACCCAGGCTCTGCTTTGTGAGGAACATGCAGTGCACACAGCACCAGCCCCTCCTTTATCCTCCCTCCTCCTCTCTTATTCCTAGGCTAATTGAGATGGGAAGTGCATGCAATGAGCACTGGATATGACTCATTTTGAGTGTTGGGAGCGGCAGCAGTGGAGGAGCTCTAGCAGACATACACTGCAGCCAAGATAACTAATTGAGCCAGCTGTCTGCATTACGCAGACTTCTCCCTTCTCCTGCATTTGTGTATTTAGAAAATCCTGTTTGTTTATGATGATTTCATTTGTGCCTCTGCCTTCTCTCTCCATTTGTTTTTAAATTTGGAAATGAGACTGCTGGGTTTTTTAGTGCTTTCCTAGCTCTTCCTCCAACCATATAAGTCCTCTTCATGACTGTATTGCCTTCCCCATGGAGGTTGGTGTGTCACATAACATTTTTGTTAATTTAGGTATGTCTTGGACTTGAAAAGATTGGGAAACAATGCCATAAGTGATTGATTCATTGGGCATCTGGCCCTGGAACTAACAAAAAGGGTAGTTACTTTAGATCTAGGTCTCAGTGGAATGCAGGATCTGGTAGAGCTGCTTGGAAATAATGATCAGAACAAAATCAATTTTGACATAATCACTAGAGGGAGAATAATAAATAAAACTACTACCATAGCATTTATCTTTGAAAGGGAAGACTATGATATAACGACGGATTCTGACAAGGAAACCAAAAGAGCAGCTAGTTGTGAGGGTTAAAAGTCTGCATAAGGCATGGATATTGTTTAAAAATATTTTATCTTAGTTTCCAAGATGATATTCCACAAGTTTAACAAAGGTCGAAATAAGTCCGAGCATCTATGAGCATGACTAAATGGTGCTGTAAAAGAGGCTATTAAAGCCAAAAAGGCATCCTTTAAAAATGGAAGGCATAAGCTTTGAAAAATTAGATGTAAAACATTTAAAAAGGTAGGCCAAGAGACAGCTTAAGGAGAGTTTTGCTAAAGAGGAAAAAAATGATACAAATGTTTTCAAGTACCTCAAAAGCAAGGAATAGATCAACTGTTTTGGAATCTGCTGAAATCATGTGACCTGGGATGGCCACTGTCATAGACAGGGAGCTGGGCTCAATGAACCTTTAGCCTGATTTAGCATGGCAAATGTCATATTCTTAAGAAACCTTTGAGGGAGTCATTTGGAAGATTAGATGATTAGGGGTTAAAAGCAGCACTCAAGGAAGTTAAGATCATAATAGAAAACCTAAATAAATACTTTGTTTTCAGTCTTCATTGCAGAAGGTGTTAGGAAGATATCCATTCCACTATTTATAGATGATTCAGAGGAACTGAAATAAATCACTATGAATATGAAAAAGATGCTAGAGCAAAGTGACAAACTAAATAGTAGCAAATCACTTCAATCTGATAGTATTCATCCCAGAGTTCTAAAGGAACACAAATGTAAAATTGTGTACCTCCTATTATTTATTTATTTATTTATTTATTTATTTATTTATCGAGTTTTATATACCGTGGTTTAGTTTCGCCATCACAACGGTTTACAGAGTTTCGATGTTTAACAGAGTGTTCAAAAATTCATACCTTGTTAATCTGTAACCTATCATTCAAATCTGCCACTGTACCTGAGGATTTTCAAGAATAAAATAAGTACCATCTTGGAAAGTTTCATTTCCTAATGCCTAAATAGGATGAAAGATGAATGCATTTGCTATGATAATCCCAAATTTGAATAATTTATTAGTCTGTTCACAAATGGGGTCAAGCGTATTCTTCTCCAAGCAGATTCTTGTTAGATCTCGGACCAGCCTGACTGGTTAGGAATTGTGTTGAAAGTTTGATACCTCCTTTTTAGTTGATTATCAGTTCATCCTATCAGGAAGGCATCCTGTCATGAAAGCTAAAATATGATTATTTGTCCCTCAATTAAAACGGCTAATCTAGACCCAGTAATCATTAGTAACCACGGACATATTTTCAACTTGCTATTCTTGGGCAAACTGATAAAAAGTGTAGTAGTTATACAACTTGTCCAGATTCTTGAGAACGAAAAGCTTCTAGACAGATCCATGGCAGTCTGGCTTTCACATCAGATTCAGAACTGAGATGACACTAAGTAGCTGTTACAGATCACCAAAAAAGAAGTCTGGATAGGATTTCAGACTCCGTAAACATTCTTTTGGGTTTGTAAGTGACTTTCAGTATCATTGACTATGATAACTTGATCCATCAATTAAGTTTGTGGTATGAGAGGGACAATGTTAAACAGATTTACTGCTTAAAGGATAAGTCCCAAAGGGTTTAGATAGGAACAAATCAGCATCATTGAATCTCCATTAGAGAGTACCACATGCTTTCTCCCTTATTCAATACAGAGGAATGGTTTTAAATTGCATGATGTATGATCTGAGAGCCGACTGCTCAGAAAAATTAATACACTTAATTCGTGTTTACGTAAAGTTGAGATCAGGATGATCACAAATAAACTGAGGCCAAATAATTCCAAAACAGAACTGTTATGAGCATGTTGCTCTACTATGACTTTTTCCCCTTCCTCAGGTTATTTTAGGAGATCAATCTATTCTAGTTAGTGATGAGATTAAGATTTTGGAATTAACTTTAGATGCCAAGCTGCATGAGGAGCATATTGAACCTTACAATTTCTAAAAATAGATTTCTTGGAGAATATTTTTGATCAAAATCAGAAAAATGGCTTTCTTCAGTTTGTCAAAATTTAGGTGATGCAATGCTGGTAGATGTATTAGTTTAATGGTAACAGATTAGTCAGTTATAAATTTGCACAGATTTCACCAATACACACATCTTACTAGCTAATTAACCCCAGATTACTTAAAATCATTTCTATGACCTTTGCAACACTTTTAGAAGTTAGTCAGTTTTCCACACTGAAAAACAGTCAAACCAATGAAGAAATTGCATTTGGCTGAATGCACCTTCTGCCTGCCCCTCAATGCACATTTTCTGTGAGCAAAACTTACTGCCGATGCAACTTGCATTGGTCTGAATGATGGAAGCAGGGTGCATTCTCTCTCACAGGCCGATGCAATAATCTTCGCATTAAAAAATTGTGCTCTGGTTTTTAGCACACAGTTTTAATGCTCAGATTTTTTTTTGTTTTTTACTTCCGATACAGTAAGCTAATGCTAGGCAAATGTATCGGGCGCTAAAGTAAAGTGCATTAAGTGTAAAATGTGCGTTCGGCACAGGCCGAACACACATTTAACTCAGGAAGGTGGGAGCGGGCAATCCTGGCAGATGCAGTTCCTTAAATCGATGAGACTTATCTGGATAAGTATAAATTTATCTGTTTAAGTGGCCGCCGCCATTTAGACGAAATACTTATCTGGCTAAGTGGTAGTGGTAAGCCTAGAAAGACCAGGCTTTTGTTTTTTCCTTTTTTAAATTTTTTTATTTTAAAGGGTTTTAAATGCCAGCACAGTAGTGCTGGAAACTTAACTCCATCTCTAACCCTGGAGCTCGGTTTCCAGTGTTTCTGCATCGGGGGGAAGGGGGGAAGGGGGGGTACTGCTTAATATCCTCATTTGCATGGGATTTCCATGCAAGGGTGCTAAACAGTAGTCCCATGTTAGAATGCACATTTTGTGAGCCTAAAACTCCTTGCTGCATTGGCAATAAGAATTACACAACAAAATGAGCGTTTTACTGCTGGTAAAACTGTGCGTTCTTCTGAATGCACCCCTCTGTATCAGTTTGACTGTGTGTAGGGAGTTTCTGTGCTACTGGACAGGAACATAGTGTCAGGCACAGGGACTTCAGAGCCAGCTGTCTGTAAGATAAGATAGAGATGTAGCTTCTATGAAGAAATCTTCAGCTTTATGTTTCAGTGAAGGTGTCTCTGGTCAATGTCTGTCTTCAGGTTGCAAGAATGCAGGCAGAGATATTGGAGGACCAGCAGTGGCCATGCTGGTCCCAAGGGCATGTCTGTTGATTGGCTGTGCCCCAGAATGATGGAAGGCTCTGATGATGGTAAAGGCCTTGCTGATTGTAACGGTCCTCCCTTACTTGCATGTTCCTTAGTTCTACTTTATAGCAAGGGTTCTTAACCCAGTTCTCACGACACACTTAGCAAGTCAGGATTTCAGGATATCCACAGTGAATATTTATATGATAGATTTGCACTCACTGCCTCTGTGTATGCAAATCTATCTCATGCATATGCATTGTAAATATCCTGGAAACCTGACTGGCTAGCTGTGTCCTGAGGAATGGATTGAGAACCACTGCTTTATAGCACATGAACAGGCAAGAGTACATGAATATTCGTGAGGACCAAACTCAGCTCTTGATTGGCAGACTCTCCTTTTTGTTGAGAAGTGAAGATTTCATCTTGGAATATGTGACTGCCCAGCTTTAGGAATGCTTAAATATAAGCAGTGACCAATCCATGTTGAATTCTGGTTCAGAGAGGCCAGAAGGTAAACTATTTCTGGAGCCTCATCAAACAAGGTTTCTAATTTTGTTTTTGTATAATGTCTGCATTTTCCAAGTCTTAAGACATAGTTGAAACTCCAAAGTCCTTTAGCAGCAGTCTTTAATATTAGTTTGGCTAAGAGAAAATGGTTGCTGGATTAAGTCAGATTTGTAGCCTATATTGCACCTACATGCCCATGCAGTCTCATAATACTCGGGGAGGGGTAACATTTTTCCATATGACAATCATTTGTTATCTAAAACCCTACTTAGGAAGAAACAATCTGCCGATGGCAATCCATGCCTTAATAACATTGCATCTAGCTTACTGCAATGCATTGATATTCAGAAAAAAAAGCTACATAGACTACAGTTTATCTGAAACACTTCAGATAGTCTGTTAATGGGCCTAAAAATACACGATCATGTAAAGCCAGCACTGACTGAAAAGCCTACTTTGGTTTCCAGTTTGCTTTTTTTTAAAGCTAATTTATAGGTACTATCACTGGTTTAAAGAAAGGCTATGCTACATAGACAGCTTTAATATGTGGCAGAAAACAGAGTGAAAAGAAGGTTTTAGATATATAGGGGCTGGTACCATGTATAGAACACTAAAAGGCTATATGTTAAAGATGGTCTACACTTGTTCATGGCAGAGAAAAGGATTTTGAGAGAAATTTAGGTCATATCTCATCAGGCACAGGGGATGAGGATGGCAAAATGAAGACAGTGCACTTGGAATGTTGCCCCCGACAAATACAGGAAGTGAGTGTAGAAATTAGCAAAATTAATCAGGTCAATAGGCCACTCTTAAGCAAAAAGGCTGAAAAGGAAGCCAAGAAAAGCAGGAAGCCAAGAGAGAATAGCTGGAAAGCTATGAGTACAAATGCACATAGTCTGAGCAATAAAATTCTAGATCTGCAGGCTTTAATGGTGGCGGCGACCGTGGATATCATTGCTATTACAGAAAATTGGCTCAGTTTGTCTCATGGTTAGAATACAGCTGTACTGGACTGTAAACTATAGAAGAAGGATAGAGATGACAAAAAAGGGGAGGAGTAGCTGTCTGTCAAGAACAATATCTAAGCAGGGAATTTGGGAAAGGAGGAAGCACTGTGGGCAATATTAAAAAGAAATATTGACGCATCTATCTACACTGGTGTGGTCTTGTGGAAAGATAATTTTAGACAGCTAGCTAGATCTCTGGAAGACTTTGTTCTGCAAACAGACAGATATGGATCAAAACATACTCCAGTGATTAATATGAATCAATATATTGCATATAATTTAAATACAAAGATTGTATAAAAGCAGGACACTATTACCATTTGTTTCCTCATTCCTGAGACTTCCTAGCACCAATGTGCTGATAAAAGAGTGGGGATGACCCCAAGGCTCATCTGGTATCTCTGGGGACATCAAAGACTAAGACATTTAGGGGTAGATTTTCAGACGAGCGCGAATAGCCTACTTTTGTTTGCGCTCCAGGCGCAAACAAAAGTACGCTGGATTTTAGTAGATACGCGCGTAGTCGCGCGTATCGGCTAAAATCCTGGATCGGCGCGCGCAAGGCTATCGATTTCGTATAGCCTGCGCGCGCCGAGCCGCGCAGCCTACCCCCGTTCCCTCCTAGGCCGCTCCGAAATCGGAGCGGCCTAGAAGGGAACTTTCCTTTGCCCTCCCCTCACCTTCCCCTCCCTTCCCCTACCTAACCCACCCGCCCGGCCCTGTCTAAACCCCCATCCTCCCTTTGTCGGGGGATTTACGCCTCCCGGAGGGAGGCGTAAATCCCCGCGCGCGAGCGGGACTCCTGCGCGCCGGGCCGCGACCTGGGGGCGGGTACGGAGGGCGCGGCCACGCCCCCGGGCCGTAGCCACGCCCCCGTACCCGCCCCCAAAACGCTGCCGACACGCCCCCGAAACGCCGCGACGACCGGGCCCGCCCCCCGACACGCCCCCGACACGCCCCCCTCCGAGAACCCCGGGACTTACGCGAGTCCCGGGGCTCTGCGCGCGCCGGGAGGCCTATGTAAAATAGGCTTCCCGGCGCGCAGGGCCCTGCTCGCGTAAATCCGCCCGGTTTTGGGCGGATTTACGCGAGCAGGGCTCTGAAAATCCGCCCCTTAGTATTTATCACCTGGGAAGATCAAGTGCTAAAGAGTAGTACCCATACCAATGAACTGATAATAAGTTAAACAATTGATGTATTTTACCAAATGGGAGATCAAAAGACTGGTATTGAAATACCTTCCTGGTTAAGGTGCAAATTGAAGCACCTAACTTGCAGAGAGGGATATATATAAAGCATAGCATTTGCTTATTTTAGCTGGATGAGCTGAAAGGAACACAGAGCAAGGCATTCTTTCAGAGTCCCTGGGCCCATGTCCTCCAGATTTCCTATGAACACTGGCTTATATAGAGGAGGGCGTATAAGGGAGGTGTTTTTCTGTTCTTTTGTTCTTTTTTGTTCTTTGTTAATATTCTAGCTTTATTTCTGTCTCCTATTTACCTGTATTGATTTATGTACAGCTTACTGTGATATTCTATTCAGTGTTGATATTACTTTGCTGATTTATTATCCATATATTTACAACATTTAGTAAACTAAGTTTTGCTTTACCAGATTGTGTAGAGTGTTCTATGACATAATATAAAATATACCTTCCATGTCTGTCTTCCTTGATTTCACGACTTCACGCATCCAGACCGTCTTTGTCTTCAGATGTCGTCTCATCCTTTCGTCCTCCTCCACGATGGACTTTCCTAACCTGCACCTTGGCATTCCCTTGCCTTGTCTTCACTGGCCGTGCAAGGCACACTCCGGTTCAGGCCTCGTCTGAGTCATCATTGGATCTCTCTCTTTTCTCTATACAGCCCTTGGAGCCCTTGTCGGGCTGTGTAGGGCGCGCCGGCCGGCGTGGTCCGCGACCAGCTCACATTGGTTGTGTAGGGCGCGTATCATGGCAGAACCTGTACAGGATGTGTGACCTTGTGACTCTTCGTGAAGTCCTCACATATCTGGAGTCACCCTCTAATTTTCCAAGCAACCTCCTCTGTGAAGCCCTCACATATCCTGAGTGTTGATCATTCTATTCGTCTTTGTCTGATGTCTTCATCCTTTGACCACCATTCACCCTGTCGCAGTTGCTGCTCCATGTGGCAGGTCTGAAAGGGCTAGGAGTAGTCTGAGGACCACTCATGAGACCAAACATTGCGTTGTCTGGGTCTCTCTACTGCGTACAGGTGCGGCAGTGGTCAATGTCTATCTTCACCAGCCTGCACTCAGACGCCTCTCACCTGCCTCGGCACTTGCTGGAGCTCCTCTTCAGCTGTGTCGTCGCCCAGGGGCACACGTATACCAACAGAGATGGGATCGCTCCCACGCTCCCATAACAATGGTTTTACCAAAGGAAGGTCCTGTCAGATGAATCTGATAGATGTTTTTGATTGGGTGACTAGAGAATTAGATCAAGGACCAGTACATGATGCAATTTACCTGGATTTCTTTTTAAATATGGCTTTTTGTCCTTTTACTGTTTATTCTCTTGCATGTTGATCTCTTTTCTTTTATATAAAAAATTAATCTATAAGGTAAAATGTTTTTTCTGTGTGTTGCTTATGAACTTCATTGTAATTAAATCTTGCAATGATTCTTTTATTTTAGCCCCTGAAGCAGCCCTCCATTGGGCGAAACTCAGGCCTTGAGTCGGGCACTTACTGGAATATTCTTTTACCAATAAAGAATTTTGAGGACTTCAGCATCTCTGTTTTATATTCCACACTAAATTCCTAGGAGAGCACTTTTCTCCTCTCAGGATTATTAACTCTGTTTCTTCTTCAACAAAATTGCTGAACTCAGCAGCCATCATTTTATAAACCTCTATCATAGCCACTCTTGGTTATTATTTCTTTGGGAGCAAATATAGATGCTGAATTTGTTTGCTTACGTTAGAATGGGATGTGATTTTTTAAATAATTAGTTTTATCATGCTATATTTAAATATAAATTTGGCCAAATATGTTTTGGTATTTTGCAGTAACCTTAGGAAGCGTTATGTAGGTAATAGCCTAAATTATGCTAGAAGCAGCCTGGATCACTGAGAACAGCGATCCTAGGTCAGAGGGCCACTTTTGGAGGTAATGGGTGGGTGGAAGGGTATCAGCCGGGATGGGGGGAGGGTGATTGGGGAGGGGCTAGAAGAGGGACATTTAAAGTATTTTTAGTGGGGAGGGAGGGGAGGCCTGGGCCAGTGGTGGTCATCTTATGAAAGCTGTAAAGTTTCCAAATTGCTGAGGTGTTTCCTAAGTTGTGGGACAGCCAAGGAGGTAGGGGAGGCCAGCAACTTTTTTTTTCCCTAAGATGTGCTGCTTTCCCGGATATCTCCGAAGATATCCGGATAAGTAATGAGTTATCCATCCACACAAGGCCGGATGACTTAGGC
Organism: Rhinatrema bivittatum; assembly: GCF_901001135.1. Classification (NCBI taxonomy): domain Eukaryota; kingdom Metazoa; phylum Chordata; class Amphibia; order Gymnophiona; family Rhinatrematidae; genus Rhinatrema; species Rhinatrema bivittatum. The sequence continues at coordinate 62,175,806 of NC_042619.1, forward strand.
CTGCTCTGAAGCAGGTCTAAAGTTATCCGGCTAACCTAGCCGGATATGCCCAATATTCAGCTCGGTTAGTTGGATAACTCAACCCCTTTCCGAAATGCCCCTGAAATGCTTTTTTTTATCCCGCTAAATTATTGCTGGATAACTGCTCATCCTGCTATAATTTAGCCTAAGTGACTGAAAATGCCACATTTGCCATTTAGATGAATAACCTTTGAATATGGACCTCAACGTTTTTTAGATGTACACATATAGTAGAAAGGATGTCTCTGTTTATCACAAAATGTTCACTGTTCATTTTTCAGATACAGAATGCGAATGATGTTCTCATAGCACCACTTGAGAAGTTCCGTAAAGAGCAAATAGGAGCTGCCAAAGTAAGCTGTGCACTTTCTACAAACTCTTCTTTGTTGTCTTTTTGCAAGTATTATTTGATCACACTTTCTCCAGCAGGTTCCTTCTCCTCCTTTTGACTTCCAGCTGGGGCTGCTATGCCATGAATTTTCATTCTCAGCTACCTGGGATTTTAGGCCCCTTTAATGTAATCCTTTGGCCAGGTGGCTTTCTCAGAAACTCATACTCATACCTTAAGTTTGACCATTAAGGGCTCAAATGTACTATGCACTTGCTCCATACATATAAATAAGACATCTCCCTTAGGTGGTAAGATTTCAAAGGAGCAATGCATGTAAATGTATCATACTATTGTAGCAATTTTCAAAAGCCATTTACGCATGTAAAGTGCACTGACACAAGTAAATCCTATGGACAATTCAATGGCATATATTGTAGCAATTTTTAAAGGCCCACTTACATGACTAAAATGCATTTACACATGTAAAACCAAATTTTATGCGAGTAAATGCTTTTGAAAATCAGGCTCTTAGTTTATCACTGTACAATAGTTGTGGGCCCAGTGTTCCCTCTAAGGAGTGGGTGCATTCAGCAATGCGTGTTGCTAAACTGGTCGGGCAATCTGTACTGCTGCAGAATCACAGAACCAGGCAGGAGGAACAAATGGAGCATCTTCTGCCTCTGCTGACTGCTCTGCTGGCACCGCATTTTTAAAACCTGTTGGCCAACACTTCCTAGTTGCTGATATCGTGAGATCAGCAGTCAGGAAGTGTCAACCTACAAGCACTGAAAATGTCCGTGGTGCCTGTGCATAATGATCAGCAGTGGCTTCTGGTGAACAGTTAGGTTAGCTGATGGAGGCAAGGAGAAGCAGGGAGAGAGGCAGAGGGTAGATGCTGAGAAGGGGGGGGGGGAGAAGTGGGGCAGATGAGGAAAGGGGAGGAGAGGCAGGGGGAGCAGATGCAAGGAAAGAGGCAGGGAGGGGTGGATGTTGGAAAAGGAGATAAAAGTAGAGTACGGATGAGGAAGAGTAAGAAATGAAATGAGACTTTTAATAGAGATGGATGATGGAATGGAGGAATAGCCAGAGGTGGTGCAGGGAATAGGAGAAACAGAAATGGAAGGGTTATATAAGAGAAATGGCAGCATAGGTGAGAGTTGAAAGATGTGAGAAAACAGCTATGGAGGAATGCGAAGAGATGATAATGAAAGGTAGCAAGATGGAGAGAATGAGGGAGAAAGGAAGCAAAAGATGAAACCCTGGTGGTGGCACGTCTGTAGAAACAGCACACGATGGAAAGGGGTAGAAACAGCCCACTGTTGCACAATGGAGGAACCTCTCTCTCTGCACACTAGCAAAGTTATGAGCCCAACTGCAGTACACATCCACTGGTGAAATTAAAGGGAACATTGGCTGGGACTCCTTCACTTCCCTTCTCCATAAGCTTTGCTGCAGGCCACTTAGCAAGTCAGTTACATTAACCTCGTTTTGTGGGAAGACTGTTGTATGAGCTTGTAGCTGGTAGGTTTACAAGTACGCCTGTTATATGAGAAATCCGCCTAAAGTGTGAGAAATATTGACCCACATGGACGCTGAATGAACTGTCAAAATCCAAACTGTGATAAATCATACTTGACATTCCTACGATTTTATCGCTATGAAATCGATGATTCTTGGCAGAGACTCTTTCTGATCTTGAGTTTTAAAGAAGGCACGTTCCCTCTCCAGCCCATCTGCCTGATTCAGTATTATGAGGATGGAAAGAATGTGCAAACAAATCACGGTAGCAGTGTAAAGAAATAGTTGCAGTACCTTGTAAAAGTCATCATACCCTTGTACATTGTTCACATTTTGCTGTCTAAAAATATACAAATTAAAATGCATTTAAGAAGGAGCTTGTTTCACTGATTTACAGATTACACTACACTTTCATTGTGAAAGAACAAGTCTAGAAATATTTCAAAAGTAAAAGAGAATAAAAAAAACAAAAAGTCTTGATTGCATAAGTCTTCTCACCCCTTACATAGAAACATAGAAATGACAGCAGAAAAAGACCAATCGGCCCATCCAGTCTGCCCAGCAAGCTGCCACACTTATTTTCCCAAACTTATTTTCCCAAACTTATCTGTTTCATCAACCCCCAAGTTCAGGGTCCTTGTTGGTAACTGTTTGATTCAAATTTCCTGCCACCCACTGCCATTGATGCAGAGAGTAATGTTGGAGTTGCATCAAAGGTGAGCATAAGGCTTAATGGTTAAGGGTAGTAACCACCGCCTCAAGCAAGTTACCCCGATGCTTGTTTACCCAGACTGCATAGATCAATGCCTTGTTGGATGTTGTCTGATTGTAAATCCTCTTTTCCACATTTCCCCCTGCTGTTGAAGCAGAGAGCAACTCTGTATACGCATTCAAAGTGATGTATCAGTTTTAATTGGTTTAGGTAGTAACCGCCATAATAAGCAAGCTACCCCCTCGCTTATTTGTTTACCCAGACTGTGAAGAGTTCAGTCCTTGTTGATTGTTATATGAATTCAAATCCTCTTTTCCACATTTCCCCTTGCCCTTGATACTTGTGGAAGCCCCTTTTATAGTCCTGAGATTTATAATAAGTGTCTACCAGCTTTGCACAATGGAATAGTGCAGTTTTTGCCCATTGTTGGCAGAAGAGTTCAAGCTCTTTCAAGTTCACCGGGGACATCAGTGGACTGCAGTCTTCGAGCCTTGCCACAGACCTTCTATTGGATTCAGGTCTGGGACATTCCCTTTCTTCTTGCTGAGCCCAGCCCATTGTTGCTTTTGCTTTCTGGTTAGGCTCATTGTCCTGCTGTAAGGTGAATCTTCTCCCCATTCCTGGTTCTGTGGCAGACTGGAAAAGGATCTCCCCCAGGTTCTGTCTGTACTTTGCACCATCCAGTTTTCTCTTGATCTTCACAGGCCTCCCTGTCCTCGCCGCTGCAAAGCATCCCCCATGACATAATGTTGCCCAACAGTGCCGTACTGTAAGGAAGCTGTTAGTAGGGTGATGTGCTGGATTTGGTCTCATCAGGCTAGAAGACCTTCTCCCACATGCATGCAGTGACCCCTAAATGCGTCTTTGTAAATGCTACGTGGCACGTCATTCGGCTTTTCCTCAGCAGTGGCTTTCTACTTGCAACTCTCCCATGCAGGCTATGTTTGTAGAGTAATCTTGAAATTGTCGAACAATCAGTATTTTCCCCATTCTCAGCCAGAGGCCTGTGCAGTTCTTTTAAAGTAATCTTAGGCCTCATAGTGACCACTTGCAGCAGTTTCCTTAACCCGCAGCTATTGACTCTGGAGAGATGGCCTGATCGCAGCAGTGTCTTGTTTGTGCCAGTGTTTCCACTCTATAATGATGGACCCGACAGTGCCCCCAAGGGTTATTCAAATACATTGAAGTTTTCTTATAGCCTTCCCCCAATCTGCCTCTTGCTATGATGGATATTCTGATATGGCAAGTAAATAAATAAATAAACAACATTATTCTGGAGTTCTTCTGGCAGCAGCTTTTTCAATGTTTTGACCTTTGCTTCAGATTCACTTCCCTTCAGCAGAAACAGCTTAATTCTTCATCTAAGAGCTCAATTGGTATGATTTCACATAAGTGGGCTTTATTGGAAGAGGAGCTAATTTGGGTTTGATGGGTGTGAAGACTTATGCAATCAAGAGTATTTATTTTATTTTTTTTTATTCTTAGTTACTTTTGGAATATGTCTATAATTGTTCTTTCACGATGAATGTATAGAGTACATTGTGTAGATCAGTGAAACAGACTCCTTCTTTAATGCATTTTGATTTGTATGCTTTAGACAGCAGAATGTGACAAAGGGGCGGATTTTCAGAGCCCTGCTCGCCTAAATCCGCCTAAATCCGCCCGGATTTAGGCGAGCAGGGCCCTGCGCGCCGGTAGGCCTATGTTCAATAGGCCTACCGGCGCGCGCAGACCCCGGGACTCGCGTAAGTCCCGGGGTTTGGCGAGGGGGGCGTGTCGGGGGCGGGCCCGGTCGGCGCGGCGTTTTGGGGGCGGGCCCGGGGCATGGTTACGGCCCGGGGCGGTCTGGGGGCGTGGCCGCGCCCTCCATACCCGCCCCCAGGTTGCGTCCCGGCGCGCTAGCGGCCCGCTGGCGCGCGGGGATTTACGTCTCCCTCCGGGAGGCGTAAATCCCCCGACAAAGGTAAGGGGGGGGGTTTAGACAGGGCCGGGCGGGTGGGTTAGGTAGGGGAAGGGAGGGGGGAAGGTGAGGGGAGGGCAAAAGAAAGTTCCCTCCGAGGGTAGGCTGCGCGGCTCGGCGCATACCGGCTATACAGAATCGATAGCCTTTCGCGCGCCGATCCAGGATTTTAGCGGATACGCGCGGCTACGCATGTATCTACTAAAATCCCGCGTACTTTTGCTTGCGCCTGATGCGCCAGCAAAAGTACGCCAATTCACGCGGTTTGAAAATCTACCCCAAAATGTACAAAGGGGTGAATACTTTTACAAAGTGCTGTATGTTTTCGGCCTGTTAATTGCAAAGCACTTCCACCTTGCAGAAAATGAGTAGCTAAGATGTTCACCTCTTCCTGAGTATGTGGTATGGCACATTTTATAATACAAATTTATACCTTCCTTGTTTAAAAACTCTGAAACCTACATGGATGACATGAAGAATGGAGCCAGGTTCTATGTATTAACTATAAATGAAGCTCTAAATGTATTCCAGCTTTTCAGCATAATCTCAATAAATACTTTTACATTACATTTATTGTTTCACTGGCCCCCCAACTTGATTTTTTTTTTAACATTTCCAAACATTTTCCTTATTAGACTTTTGCTTTGAAAACATCATCTAGCAGTTCCAGGTTTGAAAAATGTTTGTCCTCTGCTGTTTGAGTAGTGATATTTTTTGATTACCAAGCAGTCTTTTATTTACATTTTATAAGCTGCTTATTGTGTAAAAAAAAATGCTAAAAGCAAGAGAATGAAGGTAATACAGATAACAGAAATAAAACTATATCCCCGTTTTAAAACAATGCACTGAAAAGACAGCACACGTTCCAGCTTAGACACCATAAAGTACCCTGACAAAACAAATCAGCCCAGCAAGACAATACATAGAACCAGACAGAAATCCTAGCATACAAATAAGTTAGCAGTTGTGCTATGCAATTGAGTTAATTAAATCTCCATTCTGTCAATTCCTAGTTTTAGTCAAGATTGATCCTTAAACTAAAGGAGTTAAAAAAAAAAAAAAAAAATCACCCAAATTCTTCCAGCGTGCAATGCTGAGGTCCCCAAATTCTAGACAAGGGGGCCCACATTGAATATTTCAAATCACTAAGATCAGCAGGGGAGGGGGGGTACCCCTTGGAGAATTTGCTCAGCGGGGGTTGGGTGGGACTGGCCTGCCTTGGTGATTTGAAATATTGGGGAAGAGGACGAGGTGTATAGGTAGGGTGACCAACTGCCCCTTTTGCAACCAGACGGCCCGGTTTTGCAGCCTGTTATACAGTGTCTGGTAGGCAGGGCCAGGGGCCAATCAGTGGTGGCAGCCTGGCAGCGCTCCAGTCACCTTCCTGTTTTCGGGTTTGACTCTCCCCCCTCCTCTGCCTCTCCCAGAGCTGTGCTGCATTTGTTGCTACTTCGCGCTCTCCTCCCGGGGAGTCGCAGGGGAAGAGGAGAGTTGAACCGAGCCCCCAAAGACAGGCAGGCAAGAACTTGCCTAGGAAAACATCAGTGCTCAATTTGAAAAGGGGAAAAAGGGGGCAGCTGCAGCCCCCCCCCCCCCCAGGTGTCCGTTCCTGCTCCCTGGAAAAGTTGGCAATCCTAGGTATAGGGCAGATCTTGTGGGAGGACTCCCAGAGGTATGGCACATGGCCAGACTATTAATAATACTAATTCTGTATTTATTTGAAGGAAGCAAGCCTGCTCCTATGCCTCTCCTTTTCCGAGCATCTGCCCCTGCCTCATTCCCTCCCCCAGTGTCTGCCCCTGCCTTGTTTGCCCAGAGAAGAAAGGGTACAGGATCAGGGGTAGCAGAGGCAGCAGAAACCAAGGCTGCTAAGTGAGTCACTGAAGGGATAGTGTCAGCGAGGCACTAACTCCCATCCTGGTGCACATGTGCCCCCCTCCCCACCGACAAACCTTTGGGCTGTGGCCGGGTCCTCAGCCTGCTCTAGGCTCTTCTCTCTGCCAGTAAGCGGTGGCTGCAGGAGGAGTAATGAGGGCGTGTTCTGCCACTACCAACCCCTCTGATACACACTACCTGTGCCCAGACCGCAAGCACATTCAGAGCTGGCAGCTGGAACTTCATCTCCTTGCTAATCTTGTGCGTTGCAAGATCAGCGAGGTGAGGAAGTGCCGGCCGTGAGTTTTGCACTTGCTTGTGGTGAGGGCATTAGTAGTGGGCAGCTGACGTTGTCAGAACCAGCTCCCGTCACTCCTGCAGCCCTCACCATGGGCCACACGAAATTTGTCCGTGGCCTGAGGGCTGTAGTTTGGGGACCTCTTGTGTAATAGGCTTCCTTAGAGCTCACTTAATATCCAAAACTCTACTTGGTTTCACTGCCTGATTGTGTCTTTAATTACATTCTGTGTATGCTTCAAGATTAATTGTATGTTGTGCTTTGTTGTGACTCCTCTCTCTTACTGATAATGTATAATTGTATTATTTCTGCCTGCTCCTTTTGACTAGCTTTACATCACATGGTTTGATGAATCACTTTCTTGATGTGCTTTGAAGCTGATTTGAGCACAGAAAAACTTTATCCTCTACTGTCAGCCGTAGTCTAGCATGGATTGTTCTTATGCTTGTTTATTGATTAACAGCCTTGGAAATCACATTATAGAAAAGGAGTTTGAAACAAAGGACTGGTATTGCATAGTTGGCAATCAGTACTAGTTGGAAAGAGCTTTCTTTCATTGTCTTATTCTTGGTGGTTTGGTTTTTCTTTTTCCGCCTTTCCATCCAAGGGAAACTAAAACTGTTGCTGTCTTCATTTGGCTTCTACCATTTGGTAAGTCATGCCTGTTTGGGAGTCCCATACATGGGTGAGGTTTGTCATTTGCTACTTGAATGTATGAGAAAAAAATTGCAAACCCTAGATCACAATGGAGTTAAGGTTTTATGTACAGCTCAGAGTACTTAGCGATTTTGTTCGGGTACCCTTTCTTTAGACTAATTCTATTTATTTTTTTTCCTGAATGCAAGCTGTCAAGTCAATTCACTTCCAACAGCTCGGATCCACTTTGCACAAATAGATCTAATTATATCCTATTTGAGGGAAAAATTGTTTATTTTTTTAAATTTTTTTTTTCCTCATAGAAAATTGTGGAAGTTGTCCCTTGTTCCTACACTGTTTTATTCTATCCAGTTCCATTGCAATGAAAATGTTTTAAAAGACCTGTTTCCAGCCATTTCTAGTTGCTTTTGAAGGAGACAGTAATCTGATCCTTTCTGCACATTAAGGTACTAGTCAGTCAGAAATGTCTGTATCACAAAATCATTTGCAAATGATTCAGCTGGTGCCATTTCTCCTTTGAAACTTCTTTGCGAAAGTGCAAGAAACGACAGCCTCTCTTGTTTTGCATTTGTCCTGGAGTAGTAGATATATCTTAAGTATCCTAAACTCATGGCCTTAAATTTATTGAGGTTTTTCCTGGAATCTTGCAGCCAAATCTTCATCACGCCAGAAACTTTACAGCTTCAAATAGCAACAGCATGACATGTAATATCCAACCTCATCGAAGCAAACACTGGCAGCTGTGAAAAAGAAAGGTGAACTGTCACATACCAAGCATCCATTTGCAGCTGCACACAAAGGAGTTTGACCTTATAACCATCACCCATCTCTCGTCAACTTAGATGACAAAACAGACCACACAGCACATCTATGGCAAACAGCAACAACCTTGTCCCCAGTGCAAGGATGACCTATGCGTATAGACAGCACAGAGACTAGTTCAGCTTTCACATTGCTCTAGGTCTTGAAGACACACATTGCTTATTTCTCAGATTGTAGAAGTCTAACAAAAGATGCATAATATAACCATGTAAAGAGAGAGTAATATAAGATGACTAGCAACCTTTAGATTCTATGTGGAAACAGTGAAAAAGAAGGAAGGACCCAGGAGGTGACGTGTAGCAAGGTAGGGAGTGGGTGCAGGGGATAAACATTCTCGTCCAACTGTAGTCAAAGGGAGAGCTGTTGTATGTGCTTTCTCCCTGGCTTCTGAATGGGAGGACCTTACGAGAGTAAAATAGTTTTCGCTGGTCATTCTACTGGCTGGAAATTGGCCAAGAAGTCCTTGGCATGCAGATCTTGTGAGAGTACAGTTTGATTTTCCAGTACAATTCCTAAGAGATCAAGGTCTCCTAAATCAAGCTCCAATTTTCATGAAGAGTTCAGCTCCATTTATCTTACGGCCTAGTTTTTGAAAGATCACAATTGCATAGTAAGATATTTCCATTCAATAACATTTATACTGTTGAAGATTCATAAGAATACTCTTTTGCTTGCGTATGTTTGAGTCTAGCATTTATTTGAAACATGCTGCAGTGAGTGGTTTATATTGCTATGGTAATCAAATATTTCCAACAAATATTTGGCCCTTTCAGAGAGGGTTGCATTCAGCTTGGATTCCAAATTTCTCTGAAGTTTCAAATGGCTAGTATCTTCTGTTATAGAGAATACAGTTCAGAAAGTTTTATTGTTTTTCAACTAGATTTTTCTCATTTTCCCCTAAGGGGTGTAATGTCTTCAACCTCCTTCTAGGGCCGTGCTTCCTCAGTGGGACCTTGATCTATTTCACAGAGATTTAGTAGGATTCTTGTACAAGCCCCTTAACAGTGCTTCTCTGTAGGATTTAACACTGAAGATGATCTTCCTGTTTGTTCAGCCTTGTCTTGCAGAAATCCTTTTCTGGTCTTCTCATTGATTTCATGGTCTCATAGACCAGTCTGTTTTACCTTACTGGTTTCTGTGTTCCAGTTAAATCAGAGAAGTCACTCCAGTTATTGAATTTCTGTCGGGATCATCTTAGGTATTTAGCAGTTTCTAATCCTTTTTTTTTTTTTTTGAGAAATCTTACAGATTGTTTTAATTGCAGGGCTTCCAATGGGTCACAAGGCTTCTAAAACCTCTTTGGCTAGATGGTTTTAAAAAGAAATCATTTGATTCGGCTTATTTATTGAAGAATTGGCAGCCTCTGAAAGTCCTTCATGCACACTCGATGAAAGGTTACATTTCTTCTTAGATGAAAATTCCACTCTTGCCCTGAAGGATATTTATAAGGCAGTCATTTGGTCTTCCTTACATTCTTTCACCAAACATTTCAGTCTGGATGTTCATGCAACGAGGATGCAGCCTTGTGTTCTCAGGGTGGCCCTAACTTCCTCCCTCCCAGATGAATTGGGCTTGGCTCCTTCCCACACATCTGGACTGGTGTAGCAGAATAAGGAAGGAGAAATTTAGTCTTACATGATTATTTTCTTTCCTTGGGTCCTGCTACACCTATCTAGGACCCTCTCAGGAAGGTGGGCTTGTGCAGTCTTTGAAGGAATGTACTTCAGTTTACAGAGATAAAGAGGGCACTGTTAAATTTACTCTTCACTTCTTCTCTTCCTTTTTTCTCTTCTTCATTAATCCAAGAAGAATTTCAAAGGATTATTTCTTTACAGGATCCTTATATACATGTTTCACAGTTTGAATCAGTTGTTCATTTTTTCTTCCATGGTTTGAATTAAGAATATTGACTTTGTGCTGGAGCTGCACCATGGTAACAGCCAATGACGATGTCACAGAAAAAAATGTGTCCTCTATCTCCATCTGCTAGTAAAGGGATAAAACCCACACATCTATTATTTATTTATTTGTATCCCGTCGTTCTGTAGACAATCAAGGTCGTTCACACCAAAAAACAGTACATCAGTGAAAACAGTAATTACAATAGCAATAATTACAAAATGTATAAGTATCCAAACTACTAATAAATTACAAGATACATCTGGACTGCTGTAGCAGGATTCAAGGAAAGGAAATTCAGGTAAAACCAAATTTCTCCTTTTATATTACACATCTTGGTGCATTTTGTAAACTTCCCTGGACATATCTTTTTTATTTGAAGTCATAGACATTTTTATAAATAATTTATCTCCATAGAAATATGGTATCTGTAAACAAACAGGCATGCCTTTCCTGAAATTTGGGAAGCTGACCTGTTGCTTTTGGTAGTCTGTGGGCCCTTCCCACGAACCGCCACACTTACCCATCAGGCTGGGCCTCACCAGCTGCTCCCTAATGCTGCTGCATCTCTCTCTTCCCTCCCCCATGGTAGGAACCCGCTCCACAGCATGCCTGGATGCCATTGACTGTCTCCACAGCAGGATGCTGCTGACACCTTCCCCAGGGCCTCCCTTCATGCAGGCACGCCTGATTTCCCTTTACTTAAAGGGCCTGCGATGGGAAATGGCTAGCGGTGCCCCTTGATGACCTCACAGGGAAGAACCTATAAAAGGCAACTGCTGCATCCCCTCTTCGCCTTGGCAACAGGTCTCCCTACTGCCTAGTAGCTTAAGTTGCCTCAGTGTTCCTGTTTCTACATTCTCCATTTCCTGAGTCCATGTCTTCAGTTCCAGCATCTTCGTTCTTCAGTTCCTTGTGGTCATCTCGTTCCTCAGTCCCCATGGTCAGTTTTCAGTTCTTCATTGTGCCTTTTCTCTTGTGTTGCTCCTTGACTTCCTGCCCTGCCTCTCTGTCCCACCTTTTCCACAAACGGATACCCAGTATTGACTGTGGCCTAACTTCTGAATTTCCTTGGATGCCGCCTGCCACTGACCATTGCCAGACTACTGGACCTCCTCGAATGCCGACTGCCACTGACCACAGTCTGCTTTTAGTTTTACCTGCTCTATCCAAGTGACCTCGACTGATCCTCCAACCATAGGCAGAGGTCCTCACCTAAGACCTGCTGGTCCTGAGACCCAAAGGCTTACCCCAAGGGGAACATGGGCTAGTATAGGCAAAGCTCCATATGGGCCTCTGCCTCCTCCAACTCCGCTTGCCAATAGTGGGGACCTGCGAGGCTCCACCCTGCAAGTTATGCCAACTCCACCTTGGTCCAAGGTATCACATTTCCAACATGTGATCAGAGGGAGCTCTGTAGGAATCATTGAAAGTCAAAGTGGAGATGTTAGCCTTGGGCAAAGCTTGCTGGGAGATGGTGTTTCAAGGGAAACTAGTCTGGGAAGTCAGGTGGAACAGATTAGGAAGTTGAGAGAGGAATGAAGAAAAGCAGGTAAATGGTGAAGAAACAGAGAGAAACAGGCTGGAACACCCTCAGGACAACAGAGCATAGGCTATGACCAGGATAGCGTGAGAGCCAAAACATTGGTAGGGAATTTCCATTTGAGAAGTCTAGCAGCTAGCTTCTACAGAATTCAGCAGCATGCCAGTATATAAAGGCAGAAGAGTCGTCTCCCCCCCCCCCCCCCCCCACACACACACGGAGTTAATCTAGTCCCTTCACATGCATGTCTGGAATGCCTTGATGACTCAGGCCATAGAACTGAGTTGTAAACTGTAAGTAATGGACTTTGAATGAAAATTTCACCTCTGGCAAGGAGGAAGAAGACAAGTTTCAACCCCAAAAGAACTTGATACGAGCTCATCTTCACAGGATCATTATGAATATTACTATATTCTTACTCTAATGCTTTGGCAATTTTTACAAAGCAGTATATTAGTATGAACACTGCCATTAATAAGTAATGTCTCTATGTTTAGGGATCCTGTATAACTATAAATAGCCTTAAAAACTTTGCCACCTTGATTACCTTTAAAGGACGGGGAAATTAACCAGCATTTATTGCTGAAGAATTTGCTAGTTGCTTCAGGCAGGTTAGCAGAGGTTTCCTGATGTCTTTGTGTATTTTAAAGAAAGGGTTGCAATATTGGTGTCAAATATATAATGATGCTATGTCACTGTGAATATCAGAACTAATAATGTATCTCCATAGTGACGCCATGCCTCTATGAACATCTGCATCAGTGCATTTATTGTATAATGATGATTTCCATGGTGATGGCCTGTCCAAGTATGCCTTTCTCAAATGCTGTTCTCTTTTCTTCTTTGCTTTCTAGTGTGCATATGTATTGCACAATTTTAAAATCTTCATTTTTTTTAAAACTCCCCAAACTAGAAACTATCTTATTTTGGGCAACCTTGGGTAAAAAATGTTTAGAATGTTTAGTAAGAGGAAAAATAAGGCAGAAAATTATTAGAAGCTTAATGTTTAAGGTTTGCCCCTTCCTTTTCTCAAAAACTGCAGATTTCTTTTTCTTCAAGCTCAGTCAGAACCAGTGCTGGGATGCTGGTACCATTAGTGTTCATGCATAGCTACCTGGGGATTTTCCCCCAATTTTAATAGACCCAACATCCCACTGTTCCTAGTCTGATCATTACAGCAATGGTCCTGCAGCCGGGAGTCATGTACCAGGGCTCATTCCAGGACCCTGTTATCATGGGTTGTAAATCTTTCGCATCTTTCGCACCCTGGCCTTCCCAGGGTGCGAAAGATGCGATCCAAAAATTGAACTTGGGACCTTCCTCCTAGAAGTACACAAAACTTGCCTCGGAATCATTCGGCTGGCCCCAAAAACTGCAGCTTTAAAACACATTTTCCCTATTAAATTTGGCACACTATCTGGTACTTATGCTGACACCAGAAAAATTAGTTTTTTTATTGAAACCATATCAAAGTGAAATTCATGATGAAACATTAAAATGTTATTGGACTTCAAACTGTGATGGTGATAGCATGCCACTATATTAATCTATAATAGAGTGAGGGTCAGATACAGTGTTAGCTATTTGAAATTGTTAGTGCTAGCTGTCCTTGGGATATTGCATTTATATTTGGTTTTGTATCATTAGTGAGGTGATTAAATTTGCAGATGAGGCAACATTATTCTGAGTTGTTAAATCACAAGTGGATTGCAAGAACTTGCAGGAAGACCTTGCAAGACTGGGAAACTGGACATCCAAATGACATGAAATTTAATGTGGACAAATGCAGTGTGATGCACATAGGGAAAAGTAATCCAAACTATAGTTACATTGTATTAGGTTCCATACTAGGAATTACCATCCACTAAAAGAATCTAGGTGTCATTTTAGACAATGGGTTGCAATCCTTGGCTCAGTGTGCAGCGGTGGACAAAAAAGAAAACAGAATGTTAGAAATTATTGGAAAGGAATAGAGAATAAAACAGAGAATATCATAATACCTCTGTATCACATCCATGGTGCTACTGTGTGCAGTTCTGAGCGCCACATCTTAAAAAAGATATAGTGGAAATGGAAAAGGTTTAGAGAAGGGTGACCAAAATTATAAAGGGACTAGAATGGTTCCCCTTGTGAGGAAAGGCTAAAAAGGTTAAGGCTCTTCAGCTTGGAGAAACTGAGGGGAGATAATATAAAAATCATGAGTGTAGTGAAATAGGTAAATGCAAATCAGTTATTTGCTCTTTCAAAAATAAAAAGACTATGGGACACTCCAAGAAGTTAATAAGCACATTTAAAACAAATTGGAGAAAATACTTTTTCGCTTAACACACAATTAACCTCTGAAATTCATTGTCAAAGGATGAGGCAAAGGCAGTCAGGGGTAGATTTTCAAAGGGTTACGCATGTAACATTTTAAAACCCCCCTGCGCATGCCGAGCCTATGTCCCAGGGCTTTGAAAGGGTTGGGAAGGGGGCGGGATCTTGGGTGTGGCGCCGATCCGGGGGTGGGAAGGGGCGGAACTAAGACCACCAGCACAGCGGCTGTGCCAGGGGACGGCACACCGGCAGCCGGCCGGCGTGCGCAAGATATGCCTGACAGAGGCAGGCGTAAAAAAATAAAACAAGGTAGGAGGGGATTTAGGTAGGGCTGGGGAGTGGGTTAGATAGGGAAAGGGAGGGGAAGGTGGGGGGAGCGGAAGTAAAGTTCCCTCCAAGGCCGCTCCAATTTCGGAGCGGCCTTGGAGGGAACGGGGAAAGCCATCGGGGCTCCCCCTAGGGCTCGGCGCACGCAAGGTGCACAAGTGTGCACCCCGTTGTGCGTGCCGACCCCGGATTTTATAACATGCGCACGGCAGCACACGCATGTTATAAAATCGAGTGTACATTTGTGCGCGCCGGGTAGCGCGCACAATTGTACCCCGCGTGCGCTACTTTCAAAATCTGCCCCTCAATGTAGTAAATAAGGTTTGCACAAGCTGCTGGAGTAAATGTTCATGAACTATAAACAGGTAGACTTGAGGAAAGCCACTGCTTATCCCTGGGCATAACCAAAATGGAATCTATCTATGAGATCCTGCCACGTCTTGTGAACCAGATTGGCCAACGTTGGAAGCAGGATATCGGGGAGGGGGCGGGGCTTGATGGACTCTAAGTTTGACCCAGTATGGCAGTTCTTATGTTTCTATAAAATAACATAGCAAACACCTCGATTACAAAATCATTAATGGTAACAAAAAGAGGTAAGTATACTCAATGTTAATTCCTCTAAACAAACTTGATATCAAAGATTCATGTGCAAATAATCTTAATGCCTCTTGCCTCGCAATGGGCTGCAAGCATCTTCAGTGTTATAGGCAAACTTTCATATCATTTATCAGTTTGTTTTTACTATACTACCCTTTCAAACAGAATTATTGAAAACACTTATCTTTAAAATACACTCTAATCCCATAAATAATCTAAAACCCACTCAAAAAACTTTTTATATCTAATTCCAAAAGACCCAATACAGGCCTATATTTTGGCAGACTTTCTGCCTTCATCAGGGGTCACGGTTAATCTTATAGCCAGTCAAGACTCTAAAATCAAAATGGCTCACTGGTTTATAGTTTCCCGGATCACCCCTGGAACTCTTTTTAAAGATTTGCATTACACTGGCCAACCTCCAATCTTCAGGTACAATAGATTATTTACCAATTACTACTGTCTCTCCAATTTTATTTTTTAGTTCTTTCAGAACTTTGGGGTAAAAACCATCTGCTCCAGATGATTTGCGTCTCTATTTTTTCAATATTTCTTATTACATCTTCCAGGTTTTACACCAATTTTTTCTTTTCCTCCAAATCATCACCATTAAGTACAGTTCCTGGATGTAATAAATGATTGTTTCATGGAGCAATTAGTTCAGGAACCAACAAGAGTGGGAGCTATTTTAGATTTAATTCTTAGTGGAATGCAGGATTTGGTGAGAGAGGTAACAGTGGTGGGACCACTTGGCAATAGTGATCATAACATGATCAAATTTAAAATAATAACTGGAAGGGCGACAATAAGTAAATCTACAGCTCTAACACTAAACTTTCAAAAGGGAAACTTTGATAAAATGAGGAAAATAGAAAAAACTGAAAGGTGCAGCTGCAAAGGTTAAAAGTGTTCAACAGGCATGGACATTGTTTAAAAATACAATCCTAGAGGCGCAGTCCAGATGTATTCCATGCATTAAGAAAGGTGGAAGGAAGGCAAAACGATTACTGTCATGGTTAAAAGGTGAGGTGAAAGATGCTATTTTAGCCAAAAAAAAATCCTTCAAAAATTGGAAGAAGGATGCATCTGAAGAAAATAGGATAAAACATAAGCATTGTCAAGTTAAGTGTAAAACATTGATAAGACAGGCGAAGAGAGAATTTGCAATGAAGTTGGCCATAGAGGCAAAACCTCATAATAAAAACTTTTAAAAATATATCTGAAGAAAGAAACCTATGAGGGAGTTGGTTGGACCATTAGATGACCGAGGGGTTAAAGGGGCTCTTAGGGAAGATAAGGCCATTGCAGAAAGACTAAATTAGTTCTTTGCTTCCGTGTTTACTAATGAGGGTATTAGGAAGATACCTGTTCCGGAGATGGTTTTCAAGGGTGATGATTCAGACGAACTAAACCAAATCACTGTGAACCTGGAAGATGTAGTAGGCCAGATTGACAAACTACAGAGTAGCAAATCACCTGGACCGGATGGTATGCATCCTAGGGTACTGAAGGAACTCAAAAATTAAATTTCTGATCTATTAGTTAAAATTTGTAACCTATCATTAAAATCATACATTGTACCTGAAGACTGGAGGGTGGCCAATGTAACTCCAATATTTAAAAAGGGCTCCAGGGGCGATCCGGGTAACTATAGACCAATGAGCCTGATTTCAGTGCTGGGAAAAATAGTGGAAACTATTCTAAAGATCAAAATCGTAGAGCATATAGAAAGACATGGTTTAATGGAACATAGTCAACATAGATTTATCCAAGGGAAGTGTTGCCTAACAAATCTGCTTCATTTTTTTGAAGGGGTTAATAAGCATGTGGATAAAGGTGAACTGGTAGATGTAGTGTATTTGGATTTTCAGAAGGTGTTTGACAAAGTCCCTCATGAGAGGCTTCTAAGAAAACTAAAAAGTCATGGGATAGGAAGTGATGTCCTTTCGTGGATTACAAATTGGTTAAAAGACAGGAAACAGTAGGATTAAATGGTCAGTTTTCTCAGTGGAAAAGGGTAAACAGTGGAGTGCCACAGGGGTCTGTACTTGGACTGGTGCTTTTCAATAAATATATATATATAAATGATCTGGAAAGGAATACGACGAGTGAGGTTATCAAATTTGCGGACGATACAAAATTATTTAGACTAGTTAAATCACAAGCGGATTGTGATACATTACAGGAGGACCTCGCAAGACTGGAAGATTGGGCTTCCAAATGGCAGATGAAATTTAATGTGGATAAGTGCAAGGGGTTGCATATAGGGAAAAATAACCTTTGTTGTGTTGCGGACATGCCTTAAGGCTACGTATTCTGTGGTGAATGCGTGCGGGAAAGCCCAGGGAAGGGGCGTAGAGGTGTGATCGCTTGCTCCTGTGTGAGTGTGAGCCCCTGGTCCACGAGATAACCCAGAGAGGAGCCCCAAGGTACCCCGAGGATAGGAAAGCAAGTGCGAGCTTGGACACAGTTCAAACTCATAAAGAATGTAACTGGAACAGGGGACTTCTGGTCCGGAGAGCTAAGAGTCAGAGTTCATAGAAGGAGGATTCCTGGAACTTGGACTAGATGAGGATTCCTGGACATGGATGAAAAAGAGGTGTACTCTTGAAGATGAGACGAGACTGTTGAAGATGACGAAGAGGGACTCTCTTGAGTACGAAGACAGACAAGACGAGACTCTTGGAGATGATGAAGAGGAACACTCTTGGGTACAAAGAGGAGACAAGGCTCGGAGTAGAGAAGAGACGAGACTCTTGAAGTTAGGGAGTGCTATCCCTCAAGGCTCCGTACACAGCCTGAGAACTGGTCGCGGACCACCTTGTCCGCTGCATGCCCTACACAACCCGGAGACTGGTCGCGGACCACGCTAGGAACGGGAGGAGCACAAGACAGAGAGGAGTCGGGCAGCACTCGACAAAGTCCAACGGAGTGATTTCAATCTATCAAGCATAGACTGAGAGACCGGGGAACACCAAGATCTGCTGACGTGTTCCCCAGGATAAAAAGGTGTAGTGAAGAGAGAGGTACACAAAGGACAGTACCTCAGAGAAGCCATCTTGAAATCAGGAAACCTGGACATCTGAAGAGATGGACGACAGCAAGAATGGGTTTCTGCTTAGGGTAGGATCTGGAAGTCTTTATAGAAGAAGAAGACTGACGAACATCAGGATGGAGGACGTCAGGACACCAGGACATCTGGGACTCAGAACAGGTGGACTTCTGGACGTCAGGACATCGAGACATCAGAGCGTCAGGGACATCTAAGAATAGGCGAGGGATCCCATGGCTTGTAGAAGGAAAACCTAAGAATGGAACATACCACGAGGAAAGTTGACAACAGGGAAGACCTGGACGTTGGATGAAGACATCATGAAGAAAGAAGACTTGAACACGGTTTTCTGGACAGGAGCTTGAAGTTAACCACGTTGGAACAGTGGAACTCCGAGGATGGAAGCTGGAGATGAGGGAACTCCGAAGATGGACTCTCTGGAGGATGTTGATCCATCCGAAGGCACTGAAGGAATGGAGCAGGAGAAGGAAGAGCCCTGAAGATGTCATCTGGGAGGGCTGAAGAGGAACTTCCTGTGCTGTCCCTTTAAAAGAAGAGAAGAGCCGTGTAGCCAGCCCCTAGAGGGAGCACAGGGGTCGGAGCCAAGGCCTGCAGCAGCGTAAAAGGGACGAAGAAGGCCTGAGGATGTTGGGCAGTGGCGGCAGCACTCGGGCCGCAGCGAAGGGGAATCCCCACGAGGGGATTCCCTCGATGGAAAGGAGGCTCTGGTGGCGTCCTGGCCACGAAGAAGGAGGATTCCCTGGCAGCGGCACAGGCAGCGAAGAAGAGGTTCCTGGCAGGGGGGATTCCCCCAAAGACAAACATTGGAGGCGCGGCTGGAGGGCCTGCAGCAGGCCACTGAAGAGAGGAGACTACGCGGCTCGGTGGCAGACCAGGCCGCGGGAAAATGGTGAGGCCCTGTCTGCAGAGCAGCCGCTGGCAGGGGTGTAACATGCTGTAATTGCACAATGTTAGGTTCCATATAGGGAGCTACCACCCAGGAAAAAGATCTAAGCATCATAGTAGATAATACTTTAAAATCGTCGGCTCAGTGTACTGCAGCAGTCAAAAAAGCAAACAGAATGTTAGGAATTATTTGGAAGGGAATGGTTAATACAACGGAAAATGTCATAATGCCTCTGTATCGCTCCATTGTGAGACCACACCTTGAATACTGTGTACAGTTCTGGTTGCCAAATCTCAAAAAAGATATAGTTGCAATGCAGAAGGTACAGAGAAGGGCAACCAAAATGATAAAGGGGATGGAACAGCTCCCCTATGAGGAAAGGCTGAAGAGGTTAGGGCTTTTCAGCTTGGAGATGAGACGGCTAAGGGGGGGGATAAGATAGAGGTCTTTAAGATCATGAGAGATCTTGAACAAGGAGATGTGAATCGATTATTTACACTTTCAGATAATAGAAGGACTAGGGGGCATTCCATGAAGTTAGCAAGTAGCACATTTAAGACTAATCGGAGAAAATTCTTTTTCACTCAACACACAATTAAGCTCTGGAATTTGTTGCCAGAGAATGTGGTTAGTGCAGTTAGTGTAGCTGGGTCCAAAAAAGGTTTGGATAAGTTCTTGGAGAAGAAGTCCATTAACGGCTAATAAGTTTATTTAGGGAATAGCCACTGCTATTAATTGCATCAGTAGCATGGGATCTTCTTAGTGTTTGGGTAATTGCCAGGTTCTTGTGGCCTGGTTTGGCCTCTGTTGGAAACAGGATGCTGGGCTTGATGGACCCTTGGTCTGACCCAGCATGGCAATTTCTTATGTTCTTATGTAAATTCAAGAATTAGGCATTGCAGGAATTTCAGGTTGTCACATTGCTATTGGATTGCACCAGGACCACAACCCCCTCCCCCTTATAAGTCTAGAGTGAGATTATAAAAGAAGTGTGTCCTCTTTCTCCATCAGCTGTGGAGGAGGGAAATCCCATATATAATGACTGGTTTGGCAGGACTCATTTTCAGGTAAGAATAATTTAAACATATATCAGGCACCAAACATTACCCCTTTCAAAATTACTGTGCTTTATAACATAGTCTCTTTTAGTAATATTGCTGAAGAGGCAATGTTCTTAGAAACTTTGTTAGTTTTGCAGACTCAATATTTATCATATATGGATCATTACTTACGGCAATAAAGTTGGTAGTGGTTTTACATTAATGGGAACATAGTGTAATTCCTATTTGAATTATCACATTATTTATTACACTTAAGTATCTTGTTTTTATGTTTTCCTTATAATTGCAATTTTGTTGGTACTTCACTGTATTTATTACCCAGCAGCAAATCTTACAGTTGAAGATAGAGCATGCAGCTTGACCAACTTAATATAGACCTGCATAGGCATCTTTGCAAAGGGAATGCTACTTCTAACCACAGAAGTACTTAGGTTTTGAAGTACACCAATATTTACTTCCATATCTTCAGTTCTGTATATTGAATCCATGAAACACTGTCTGTCTGTGTGAATTCAAGCAAGTATCTTATTAAAAAGATGCAAGATGTTCGGTTTTTATGCATTTATCCACCCTACACATATGCTAGTCTTGAAATATACATATATGCTTCTCCATGATATCTTTTTCATATAGATTAGATAAGACAAAAACCTAATGGAGTGTTGATGCAAAGGTTGCATCACATAATTTATTGTAAGTGATGCATTGGTTGCAAACGCCATATACTGTAAAAGGTTCCAGGATATAATGGTATGTCTCTAAAATATGACCGGATTTTAGAACTAGAGTTTCAAGTAAAATATATTCTTGTTAATCTGTCATCCCTGGATTGTAAGTGGAAGTTGCAGGTTAAAAGAAATTTTCTCCATGGACAAGCAGGACGGTCTCGGTGATGTCATTTCACAGCGCTGGCCCAGTCAGCTCTCTCAGACCAAGGCTGGCAGCCCCAGTGCTGACCCCCCCACGCGCATGCGTGGGGGGTCAGTGCATGGGATTTCCCATGCACTGACCCCCCCACGCATGCGCAAAGCGAGTCTTCTCAGTTTCTCCTCTTCTGTTAGCATGGGAGGTCAGGTTTTGTGCTTTCTCTCTCTTCTCTCTCTTGCAGCCTGCAGTGTTTTCCTTACCAGTCAATGACTATACTTCCTCTCATCCACACATAACTTGTATTGTATTACAGTAGGTACTAGATGGTTATGTCCCAAACAACTGGTATAACTTGTGAAATTCACACTGCTTACATTTTGTTTTGAACAGCAGTTTCCTAGACATGGTGACACATGAACTAAAATATATACATATATATTTTAAGGAGAGCTGCTAATAATAAAAAAAAAAAAGAACGAAGGGAAAAAGTATGACAAAAAATAGTTCTCCGTTATGTTTTGCATATTTTTCCCTTCGTTCTTTTTTTTATTTTTAGCGAGTCTCCCATCCACACCCCGTCATTCCCTACAAACCCCCCTCACAAGCAGTCACCCTCTGTCACTCCCAACACCCCCACATAAACTTCTCCAATTGCCCAACAACACCCCAACTCTCCCATACACAGTCCCAGACACCCCACACACACACACACACACACAACCACACCCACAGTCACCCTTAGTCATTCCTACAAACACACACTCACACCAGTCATTCACACCAACCCTGTAACACAGACACACAACCTGCCCCCCACCGTATACCCACCACACACCCATGGTGGAGGGAGAGGGGGTGGTGCAAAGTGGAGAGTATGAGAGTGTGGTGGCAAAGTGAGAATATGAGAAGGGAGAGTGCATACACACATCCACCCCACCCCCCTCGACATGCGCATGCACACACACACACACACATACACACAACTCACCCATAATACCACGCACATAGGTCTTAAGAAAGATCATTCAGGACAGTGAACAATAAAAACACAAGAGTCCTCATCCAACCCATTTAAAAAGAAAAAAAATGAATCCATCCCTTCTAAAAATCTAAAACTGAAAATAAAAATAAAGCTAAACATTAAAAATTGAAAATATTTAACGTCACTCAACTACCAGCCAATGGAACTGCAGTACCTGAATACCCCAAAGATAAACTCCACCTCATCACTGCCTAAAAAATACACCATTGGCTATGGATTTGGAAAAAGCCAGGTTTTCAGATTTTTGCATAAAGCAAGATTTAGTTCCTGTGTTACCTCCACTGATAGCTTGTTCCAAAGAATAGGTGCTAATACTGAGAAAACTCTCCCTCTGATCTGACTTTTTTGTACATTCCTGGCCGATGAGCTCTGCAACAGAGCCCCCGACTAGATCTCAGCATCTGCTGAGGATGGTACCAGCTCAATTTCTCGAGCAAATAGGAAGGCCCAATACCTGTCATAACTCTAAACACCAAAGATAATATCTTAAATTGTATAGGTGCTATATTCTGGAGCCAGTAAAGAGCCTTCACCGGGCTTTGTTTTGTACATCCCAAAACCATTCGGGTTGTCACGTTTTGGATTATCTGTAGCCTATGCATGAGTCACTGTGAAAGGCCTACACAAAGACAATTACATTAGTCCAGTTGTGCAATCATCAATAATTAAACTTTGGTTTTAAATGTGCACTCCCTTCCCTCTAGTTCTAAAAGAAAGAAGGAGTATTCTGTCTTGACACTGTTAAAAAAAAATGCTAATTGAACCAGCCCTATACCTATGCCTCCAATTTAAACTTTGGGCCCATAACTCCCAAATTTCTAACCAAGTCCAAGCACCGTAATTGTTCCCTTTCCAGAACAAGTGGCAGAAGAGCAGAATCAAATCCTGGCTGATCGATCATCAATAATTTGGTTTAGGGGAGTTCAAAATCAAAATACCCTTGATAAACCAATCTGCAGTCATTTATATTCTGCATCACTCCCACCTCAATCTTCAAAGGGAAAAGCTGGAAATCTTCTGTATATAAATAACCCCATGCCCCCAAGGCTCACAGTAATGTTCCCAAAAGCTGCATAAAATTGTTCAAGAGCATTGGAGAAAGGAGTGATCCCTGAAGTACTCTACAACCCCTCATAGCAACTGAAGCTAACTACTCCTCAATCAACACATATTCCTATCTGTTTGCCAGAAAGGAACCCAACCGTTGTAATTCCAGCCCATGAATACCCAACATCCAGCATCTCTCCAACAGAAGAACACGATTAACTAAATCAAAAGCTGACAGGATATCCAATAAAATTGGCAACACAGATTCCCCTTCTCATTAGAACATAAACTTATCATCTGACACTGAAATTAATACTATTTCAGTACTATATTCAGGGCAGAAATCTCCCTGGCACAGATGTAACTTCCCTGGAAGCTCTGGAATTTGTTCCCAGAGGATGTGGTTAGTGACGTTAGTGTAGCTAGGTTTAAAAAAGGTTTGGATAAGCTCTTGGAGAAGTCCATTAACTCTTAATCAAGCTGACTTAGGGAATAGCCACTGCTATTACTGGCATCAGTAGCATGGGATCTACTTAATGTTTGGGTACTTGTCAAATACTTGTAACCTAGATTGGCCACTGTTGGGAACAGGATGCTGGGCTTTATGAACCCTTGGTCTGACCCAGTATGTCAACTTATGATGTTCTTATGTTCTCTTCAGACTCCAAGTAATTTGACAATTAGCAAATGACTATTTTTTTCTAAAATTTTAGCCAAGCCTAGAATAGTGGCAATTGGTTGAAATTTGATACACACTGTCATGTCTACAAAACATATATTTACCACGGAAGTTACATTAGAATTACATAATCTTGGGAACATACTCCCTTTCTCATGAGTTCTATTAATCAGCTGCATCAATAGCCTTAGTCCTAAGCTAGGTATGGCTTTAATCCTCTTTGCTGGGCAGGTTTCTAAAAAGCAATACATGGTTCTCAACTGGCCTAGAATCTCTTGGAACTCCAGCAGGCCCAGCTTTTTAAACACTACAAATCTCCCCTTCTGTTCAATAGAAAATGAATCAGCAATACCTCTGTGTCTTATCATGGAGCCCCTTACCAGCTGCTTCTTTGCCAGTTCAGGCCACAAAGAAGCAATATCGCTAGACAGATAATTGGCAATAATCTTGATATCTCCATATTGACCACAACCACCACGATTCCCTTGGCTGCAAAGACTAGCAGCAAATCTCCCTATTCGTCTCCCAGTATTTCCTGATCTTCTGGCTCAGTTCAACAGAACACTTCTTCACCCAAACTTTCCAGCTCTAACACTAATGACGTGGGTGTCGAGTGCAAAGTTTTAGAGAGCTTAACATTTTCATCAGAAATGTAAAACGTTTTGCTAGCAGCAAGGAAACCGTTATTAATAAGATATACATGGAGATTATCTATGTGGTGTACAACGAAAAATAAAGACCCCTTTGTGTATGATGAAGACACATTGCTCCAGTATCTTCTTCACTTCTCTGATATGTGATTAAGCGCAATTGCACATTATCAACCTTACGATGGTCATCCAGTTTCTCAGCTTCCCATAGTCGCTAGTACTATAAAGGTTCTGTTCCACCTACAGCCATCTATATAACAGCTCCCAATGCAAAAACTAATCAAAACTAATGTATGCTCCCTTTGAGCATATGACTATGAGTGATATGAAATTCCTTCCTTTGAAGACTCTGTTTCTCATAGCTATTACCTCAATACGGAGAATAGCTGAACTTCAAGCCATACACTGAAATTTTCAACAGTAAAGTCGTTCTCAGAGCTACTCCCAAATTTATACCAATAGTGACTTTAGCTTTTCTTTTAAATAAACCTATACTCCTTTTAACTTGAACCACATGCAAATAAAACTGAACAAAAGCTCCATATGATGGAGTAAAGGCATTCCTACTGAAGCAAGCATTTAATTAAAAGGTGCCCGTTTGTATTTAATAGCAAGTTTGGTATAATCAGGTTCTTGACTATGTATCGTCGTGGCAGAGAGAAACGTAACTGTTTTCACAGGCCTTCTTGACTTGGCAAGCCAAATGTCTTATTTTAGACTATTTAGAATGTTTGTTTTTGACATAAGTATGTTTTATTATGTTCTTGTTTTATCAGTTAATTGTAAATCGCTTAGACCTTTTGCACAAAATGATTTAAAAAAATGTAATAAACAGACTGTAGAGTTCTTTTTATTATTTAGAGAGAACAAACAGCTCAGGGAGAATTCTCACCATTTTATACCCTATGATCCTAGTATAAAAGGACAACCAGTAGAAAAACACTATCTTCCTGGTTTATTTTATTTATTTATTTATTTATTTAGAGTTTTTATATACCGGCAATCATGAAAACATATCTTGCTGGTTTACATAGAACGGGGGTGCAATAATAATAATAATAATAATAATAATAATGGTTATCAGAGTGCATTGCTTTTTGTTACAACCCCTCAGGACCACCATTCGATGGAAAAGTAAAATCACACCAAATAAGAGCTACTACAACAATAGCTTTTCAAAAATCAGTTTCCATTCAGGACATTTGCAAAGCCAGTGATCTGGGCCTCCATTCACACATTTGCAGAACACTGTTGTCTGAATCAAGATTCTCCAACAGATAGTGCTTTCAGTCAAGCAGTTCTAAAGAATGTATTTAACCAATCCTTTCACCTCAGCCACCTCTTTTCAACTGCAGGTTGCATATACTAATTGAAAAAGATTGCTTGCACAAAGCAACCCTTAGCTTAGGAATCTCTACTTGTATGTCTGAGACTATCCACCTCGTCCACAGA
Source organism: Rhinatrema bivittatum (assembly GCF_901001135.1). Taxonomy (NCBI): domain Eukaryota; kingdom Metazoa; phylum Chordata; class Amphibia; order Gymnophiona; family Rhinatrematidae; genus Rhinatrema; species Rhinatrema bivittatum. The sequence continues at coordinate 62,201,442 of NC_042619.1, forward strand.
AAAAGCAATGTTGCATACCTGTAACAGGAGTTCTCTAGGGACAACAGGATATATCAATGCACAATCCTACTCTTCTCCCCTTTGAGTTGAAGCTTAGCTAGGTGGGCACTGAAGAGGCTTCTGTGCCTGAGGCCAATGTGTGTGAATTCCCATGCATGCTCAGAAGTTTTACTTTTGGGCCAGCACCATCGAATTACATCACCCATTCATATGACTGGTATGTCCTGTTATTAAAGGTAAGCAACATTGCTGTTTTCAAATATGATAAAGTAAAAGATGAAAGAATGAAAATATACGTACTGGTTTTCAAAAATGAATACATTCATTTACATGGAAAAACATTCCAAAATTGGTCTGTGTTTTTGTTTTTTTTTATTTATTATTATTTGTGATGGAATTAAGCACGTAAATTATCTTTTATGCTTTTCTAAAAGCAAACATCAGAAAGATGTCATTTTTTAAGAGATCAAATCCAATTTTTGAATGAACATAGACATTTTTTAGTCTCCATTTTAATATGACTTTAAAATGAGCATTTAACAACCATGATATTTTATATGTGTTTGAACTGATACCTGTTTCTTAACTGGAATAGAAACACCACAATACCCTGAACCTTTAGTTTCCAAGAGCAGCTTTTTTTAAATCAACTCCACAGTAATGAGATATGCTTACATTTCTCATTCTAACTAAACAGGTTTCTTCTTTTTCTTCTAATTTGTCCGAGAGCCCAGTGCTCAGAAGCTAATCACATATGTATATAGTCCAATAAAAAATGGTATCCTTTACAGCTGGTTTGTTGTCATGTACTTCTAATTTGTGTTTAGAAAGGGAATGATGTACAGCCCACCAAAAAGAAAATTAATTGAGATTACCAACAAAGTACTTGAGGTCAAGATTATACTTGTATAAATATTGCCTAGGGATGGGATCTTTCTCCTCTTAAAAGCTTGCATCTTTAAAGATTTATTGGCTTTATAAAGATATTCAGGTATCATTTCTGCACCAGTACTTTGTTTTTAAACTGTGTACTGTAAACTTGTAAAGTATTTAAAAAGAACACATGACACGTACTAATATTTGGTAATCAATTACAATTAACTGTAAAATAATTATTTGTCTATCTTTCAATGTTGGGATCCATGGCATGGGGTGGAATCCTGTTGTTAGAACTTGCATAAATCACCTCACATTCCCTTCATGTGAGTGGTCCATATAGGCTCGATTGTCTCAGGTGCGGATGACTGCTTCCTCTCATAAGAACATAAGATATGCCATACTGGCTCAGACCAAGCCCAGTATCCTTTTTTCAGCAGTGGCCAATCCAAGTCACAAGTACCTGGCTGGTACCTAAACATTAAATAGATCCCAAGCTACTAATGCTGGTAACAAGCAGTGACTATTCCTTGTTGATTAATAGCAGTTTATGGACTTCTCCAGGAACTTATCCAAACCTTTTTTAAACTCAGCTACACTAACTGCTTTAAACACATCCTCTGGCAGTGAATTCCAGAGCTTAATTGTGCATTGAGTAAAAAAGAATTTTGTACAATTTGTTTAAATGTGCTACTTGCTAACTTCCTGAAGTGCCCTCTAATTGCCCAGTTACCTGAAAGAGTAAATAACTGATTCACATTAATCTGTTCAAGTCCTTTCATGATTTTGTACACCTCTATCATATCCCCCGAGCCATCTCTTCTCCTAGCTCATCAGCGCTAACCTCTTTAGCCTTTCCTTATAAGGGAGCCGTTCCATGCCCTTTATCATTTTGGTCACCCTTCTCTGTACTTTCTCCAGTGCAACTATATCTTTTTTGAGATGCAGTGATCAGAACTGCACACAGTATTCAAAGTGTGGTCTTACCATAGAGCGATACAGAGGCATTGACAACCACTGTTTATTCGCCATTCCCTTCCTAATAATTCCTAACATTGTTTGCTTTTTTGACTTCTACATCACACTGAGCCTGGGTGGTAGCTCCTAATATGGAACCTAACATTGTATAACGACATCAAGGGTTATTTTTCCCTATATGCATCTCATCTACTCATTAATTCACCACCACCCACCATCTCCCCCATCCCCAACTGCTCCTATTGCATTTGTAAGAGACAACCCTGTCACACCAATGTTCGCAAAGAAGATCTTTACTGGGTGGATATGGCCACAGCATATGACTCAATTGCACACAACCATTCAGTTACAAAACATCACTTAGTAATTGCTAACATTCTCAATCCCCAAAGTGACCATGACCTCGCCTGATAAATTTCAATTTGCCAAATTCTCCATAGGCTCATGTTACAGCAATGTAACGCTGTTAGGAGCTCAGGGCCTTCAAAGGCTCGCCCCATTTTACATATGTTTCATAGTATCATGCTACAGCAGTGTAGTTCTATTGGACAATGCAGGGCTATTGAAACCTCGCCCCTCAGATTATCCTATGCTTTGATTCTTGATCACTGACAAAGTTCTCTGTGGTGCAAATGAACCCTGATCCATAAAAGAGCAGGAGTCATTCATTAAGCATACCAACACAATTAAGGGTGGTGCATAGGCCAATCCTGGCCATCAAAACTGAAGAATGACATGCAGTTCATCTTGTTCCTACCCACCGATGTAATGTATAACCAGATTATCACATTGCCTAGTATTCTTTGCCTTGCCAGCTTTCAAACATTACATATGCCATGCACTCAAAGACTTGTCAACCCTGTCCCCCTATGACACGACGGTCGAAGATCGCCGCTACAATGAAACTTGTAAGCTGTCCCCCAAATGGGCGGTTGAGTGGGCAAATCATCAAAAGAAGAGGCTGGTAGGTGAGCCGGCACGTGCTCGCCAGCCCCCTCCCCCAGCCTCTTCCCCTTCTCTTGCTCCGGAGGCGAAGCTTCTTACAAGTTGTGGCCCCCTCCCCCAAGGTGAGGTGGGTCAGCTCCTATATCATCACAAGTAGCATCGCAAACCGCGCACGTACCAATCATATTCTCATTCCATGTCAAAGTAGTTTGTGGTACTGTTACCCTCATGGCTGCTCCTATTTGCATGCAGAGGAATTTCAGTGCAAAAGATTAATGGATATTTGACAGTCTACTACATGAATCTGCTTTATTTTTTAAAATAGGTCAGAGCGGGAGATTGAGGAACTAAATGAAAGATGAAATGTAATGTGGATAAGTACAAATTAATGCCTATAGGAAACATAATTCACATTATAGGTACACGACGCTGGGTTCCATATTGAGTGTCACCACCCAGGAAACGTCTTGGAATCATTGTGGATAATACTTTTAAAATCCTTGGTCCCATATATGGCAGCAGTGAACAAAGCAAATACAATGTTAAGTATTATTATGAAAGGAATGGGGAAACAGAGGATAGCATAATCTCTCTGTATCACTCATTGGTGTGACTGCAGATTGCGTATTGTGTTACATTCTGGTCACTCCAGCTAAAAAAAAAAAAAAGAGACACACTTAAACTAGAAAAATATGAGAAGGACAATCAAATTGAAAAATGGGAACCGATTGGTAAGCCCATTGCAAGGCGAAGACTGAGTGTCCGTGGCCGGCTTATCAAGGCTGCAGCGTCTGACATCAGATACTGGGCGGAGTCACCACTGGCGGGAAACGGCCTAGAAAAGCGCCCAAGTGGCATGCACGCGTGCCTAGAGGCAGGGCGTCCATGGGTGAGTAGTTCTTCTCGCGGGGGGGGGGGGGGGGGCAGCAGGTCATAACACTAGACTATGGGACACTCCATGAAGCTAATAGGTAGCACATTTAAAACAAAATGGAGAAAGCAATTTTTACTCAGTGCACAATTAAACTGTGGAATTTGTTCCAGAGCATGTGGTGAAGCAGTTAGCATAGCAGATTTAAAGGGTTTAGGCAAGTTCCTGGAGGAAAATTCCATAAACAATTATTAACCATGTAGACTTGAGAAAGCCACTGCTTATCCCCGGTTTTGAGCAAGAAGGATTGGATCTATTTTTTGGGATCCTTCAGGGTACCTCTAATATGGACCAGCCGCTGTTGGAGACAGGATGCTAGGCTTGATGGATCTTTGCTCTACTCTGTATGGAATTCCTTATGTTCTTAATACTTCAGAAAATTAAGTTAAAAAACAAAACATTAAAAGAAAGATATTTAGTCAGGTATGACATGTAATACCTTAAAGTTCCAATTTATGCATTTATAACAGAACATTTAAAGTTTAAGATGTTTGGTATTTTAACTAGCCTTTATTGTTGATTTGTTCTCTATAAATGCTTCTTCCTAGAATCTTGAGCTTATATAGCATTTTCATAGATATGTCTGTACTTTTTTTGACACAAACCAAGGAGAGAGGAGATTCAACTCACTTACCAAATCTAGACAACAAATCTCAATAAACTTGTTATCCAACAATTGAATTCCCAACAAATGACAATATCATAAAGCTTGTTGCTCTAATGTTGTAATCTGCAGCCTCTCACCACGCAATGGGTCACAGGCTGTTATCAGCTTACAGAGCTTAATATAATATAATCATTTATTGTCATTTGTCCACCCACCAAATACCTTTATTCACTAACCAATCCTATAGACCTATTATAAATTGCTGCAAATATGAACTATAACTTTTTCATCGAGCAGCTGCATTGCTTTGCTGTTCAATTTATACATCCCAACATGTTTCGACTGAACTATCAGTCTTCTTCAGGGGAATTGTGATATCTCGACTCAGGCCAACATATTCATATCCCGGACCGAATTTGCAGGTCTCTCTAAAGATTCAAAAATGGCGCCTCAGCGCAGCTGCTCGATGAAAAATTTATGGCTAAGTATTCTTATTTGTGATGAACTTGATTTTCAAAGAACGTTTCTGTTCAGTTATAGTTCATATTTGCAGCAATTTATAATAGGTCTATAGGATTGGTTAGTGAATAAAGGTATTTGGTGGGTGGACAAATGACAATAAATGATTATATTATATTAAGCTCTGTAAGCTGATAACAGCCTGTGACCCATTGCGTGGTGAGAGGCTGCAGATTACAACATTAGAGCAACAAGCTTTATGATATTGTCATTTGTTGGGAATTCAATTGTTGGATAACAAGTTTATTGAGATTTGTTGTCTAGATTTGGTAAGTGAGTTGAATCTCCTCTCTCCTTGGTTTGTGTTTAATTCAGGAGAGGTAGTCGCTTCATAGTATTTGTACTTTTTTTGATACATAAAAATGCATATTTCAACATATAGTATAAATGACAATGCAGTGCAACATACTTCAAAGGTTAGAAATCAACAGAAAAGAAAATGAGATGTTTAAACTGGATTTAAATAATGGAAGAGAATCCATAAAACAGAGACAGTGTGTTCAATAGGATACATAGGGCAAAGCCCATAAAATATTATGAAATTTCATAACCTGATTTTCCACATAGTCATAAAATAATGGGATTTCTTTGAAGGTATTTTTTAATAGAAAGTACCATATTTTAGTCCGAGCATGGAGAATTGAAGATACTTTCTTACTTCTTGGAGAACTTTTGCCTTTAATAAACTTAAATCAGCAGTGTTTTATTCTCCCCCCCCCCTTTCTAGTCATATATAGACTGTTACCCAATTTAAAGGATTAAGAGCGAAATCTTTCACAATAGGAGTCAAATAGGGATTTACATCAACAAGTGAGGAATCCTGATCAGGTCATTGATAAACAGATTAAAATAAAGTCTCTTAAATTCAGAGTATTTTAAATTGGATTAAGCAGAATCATTCCGTATACAACTGTGATCCCATCCCCTCTTGGTCCGGACTTTGAATTACTCCTATGCTTGGGATGAGGATACATGAGAAATTATGTGGTAGATTTTAAAAGAAGTGCACACAGGCGCACGTGCCGAGCCACGCTGCCTTCCTCCATTCCCTTCCCCCTAACCTAACCTTCCCACCCATTCCCCTAACCGTCCCCCCCCCCCCCCCAGCCCTACTCTAACCTCCCCCAAAATTATTATCTAACCTTTTGCGCCTGCCGGCAGCTTGCCAGCACACAATCCTCCGACACAATCCTCCGACAGAGCGGCAATGGCCGCTCTGTCGGAGGCCTCTGGCCCCGTCCCCGGACCACCCCTTTAGTAAAGCCCCGGGACTTACACGTGTCGCCAGGCCTTTTTAAAATAGGCCCGGCGCGTGTAAGGCCGGTTACGCGCGTAAATCCTCCAGATTTACACACGTAACCCTTTTAAAATCCAGTCCTATATGTCCTAATATGATTTATCTTCAGGTTTGTATCCTGAGTGGGGGATGAGACAGGGTCCTGCTCACCCAGATACCAAAGTTCTTCCCAAACAACCTCTCACTGGCACCAGATAAAATCATCGCACCAGAATAACACAGTAATGAACCCTTTTACTAGTATTGTGTACGTAGACAGTAAATCCAACCAGACCATTAAATGGGAAAAGTACAGTAGTGAAGTATAATATAAACTTGCAGTTTTCTTATTTTATATCAAGCAATGCAGAAATAACACTGGGTATGACCTGTTAGCCAGGGCAACCAACATAGTCATATGGATAGAAAAAAAGTTAGGGAACGCTAATAGAGAAAGATGGAGGGGGAGGCATTGAAGGACACAGCTTTCAGAAATTGTCTTTATCCCTGAGTACTCAAAAAAAAAGGGGGGGACGACAGATCCAGCCCAATGTCACCAATTTGTAAAGGACGCACCTGTCCCAAACACAAAATTGTGTGGAAAAAATATTCAAGAAATTGAAGAAGCTCCTCTTGATGGTGGAGCTGGCTGGATGACAAACCAAATAGCTGAGCACGGCAGTGTGTGGAAGGTCTATCTCCCCTAGGGAGCTTCCCCAAATGGTTTACTTGCTACCAAACAGAAATATGGCCTGGTTTCAGAAAGACCCCTGTCCACCAGCAAGGGTTTGTGCGTGACTTTGGCAGAAAAGCTGAAGCAATTAAGATGAGATACTACATTTTGGAATAAAAGGCAAGAAAATAAACCTTCTCTCTCCTCTGCTAAAATAATCTCTGAACAAAGTTTAGATTACTTAACTCAGTCTCTTAGGTCTGGGCCTGGATATCTCTGGAAAGAAAGTCTCTCAGCTTTTTGGCTCCTCTGTCTCTTGTTTATGAGTTCAAACCAAAAGGGCAATGCTTTCACTATAAACTATATAAATTCAGTCACTGCAATTGTCTATACCAGCTCTACCAACTATTTGTGATATGGAAGAAAAAGACCTCACAATAATAGCAAGCCTAGTTGCAAAACTTTAGAACTTGCTACAGTCATTCCAATCGTTGGTCAAAAAACCTCCATCCACCTTTTATTCAATAATTCCAAAAACATTTTTTAATGATTTTTTTCTATATATAAAACTTAACTTAGCTCATAAAATTGTCCATTCCAGTCCACAGATTCCACTTAAATAGCGATTTAAGTGGAATCTGTGGCCTGGAATGGACTGGAATGGAAATTGAGCTAAGTCAAGTTTTATATATAGAAAAAAATCATAACATTTTTTTTAAATTATTGATAATAATTGGAGTGGACTGGGAAGGAACTGGGGAAGCCCAGGATGCGTCACCGCGTGAAAATTTCATTATTCCACCCCCCCTTGTGTTACGCGCCCCGCCCGCGGCCGTCCCGAGCACGGGCCTGCTCACCTTCACGGTCCCATGGCAGGTCCTGGGTCTGCTTCCCTAGCGGTAGTCGCCAGCTCCTCTAGACCCTGGCGTCCTGTGGCGGCAGTCGCCGGGCCTTCCACTGCGTGCCGGGCCCCACGCTGAAGCTCGGCGTCCTCATCAATGTTGGCCATGCCCCTATGCGCGTGTACATGGACCGCCCAGCCTATTGTAGGGCCAAGGGCGGGACTCAGCTCCATGGCGCACCCTGATTGATCCCCCGATATAAGGAAGTTCCTGTCTGTGCTTCCTTGCCTTGGCAATCGGGTCGGCTTGTATGCTAGATTGCCTCTGCAATTGTTCCTGTTCTTGTCTTGTTCCAATTTTCGTTCCAGGATCCTTCTGTTCCAGTCCTGTTCCTGCGTCCTAGTTCTTGCTCGTCTTGTTTGGGGTGATAGTGTTTAACGATCTAAAGTCAGCGAAACAATGTGACAAGGCGATAGCTAAAGCCAGAAGAATGCTGGGCTGCATAGAGAGATGAATGTCGAGTAAGAAAAGGGAAGTGATTATCCCCTTGTACAGGTCCTTGGTGAGGCCTCACCTGGAGTACTGTGCTCAGTTCTGGAGACCGTAGCTCCAAAGGGACAGAGACAGGATGGAGGCGGTCCAGAGAAGGGCGACCAAAAAGGTGGATGGTCTTCATCGAATGACTTATGAGGAGAGATTGAAGAATGTACACCCTGGAGGAAAGGAGGAGCAGAGGTGATATGATACAGACTTTCAGATACTTGAAAGGTTTTAATGATCCAAAGATAATGACAAACCTTTTCCATTGGAAAAAAAATCAGCAGAACCAGGGGTCATGATTTAAAACTCCAGGGAGGAAGACTCAGAACCAATGTCAGGTAGTATTTCTTCATGGAGAGGGTGGTGGATGTCTGGAATGCCCTTCCAGAGGAAGTGGTGAAGACCAGAACTGTGAAGGACTTCAAAGGGGCGTGGGATAAACACTGTGGGTCCAAAAAGTCTAGAGGATGTGAATGAAGAGTGGGTGGCTCGCGGGAATGACGACTACTATCTGGAGATAATACCCTCATTCAATAAACAGACACACAGTTAATGTGACTCCAACATTGCTTTAAGTTTCACGGCAAGAGGAAAGCGGGGAGTAGCATGCTTTACAGCGGTTACTAGCCCAAACCAAATAAGCCTGATAGTTCACTTTCAGTGCATATCAAGCATAGCTCTCTGCTTCAACGGCAGGGGAGAAAAACTGATACTTCATGCATATCCAGCATAGCTCTCTGCTTCAACGGCAGGGGAGAAAGACTGATACTTCACTTTCAATGCATATCCAGCATAGCTCTCTGCTTCAACGGCAGGGGGGAATGAAGAAAAGGGGATCTATACAGACAACAACCAAGGACTGAATTACATAGTCTGGGCAAACAAATAAGCATGGGTGTAGCTTGCTTATTGCAGCGGTTAATGCCCCTAACTAATTAAGCTATTTCACTTAGATGCAGTTCCAACACTGCTCTCTACATTAATGGTGGGGGTGGAAGGGAAATAGAACCAAAAGGTTACTAAGGGCCAAGAGTAACAGATAAGTATGAGAAAAAGAAAGTGTGAAAGCTTGCTGGGCAGACTGGATGGGCCGTTTGGTCTTCTTCTGCCGTCATTTCTATGTTTCTGTGTTCCTGTGTTCATCTGTTCGTATCCCCAGGTAGTACCTCCGGACTATCTTACTGGTACTGACTTCAGCTTGTCCCTTGACCTGCCGCCTGCCTCAAGACCTTAGCTTGTTCCTTGACCAACCTGCCTGCCTGCCTCCTGACTTCGGCCTGCCTTTGACCTCGTCTAACCTCCAGTATCTGACCTCTGCCTTGTTGACCATTCCACGGGCTGACCTCTGGACTCTGACCTTTGCTGCATGACCGTCCCTAGATTCTGGCTCTGTTCCTTGCTCCATCAGACCTCTAGTCTCGAACCCGATCACGCTCTCCCTGTGTCCGTGGGCACGCCGGACTTCTCTCCCAGGAGACCCTGTGAGGCCACGTAAGTCCAAGCGGCCTGGGTCCCTGCAGGCTCCTCCCAGGGGGACCTTGGGCTTCCAGTGGTGAAGCTCATCCAAGCCTCTGTCTCCTCCAGTGCTCCACCCCCTGAAGGCAGTTGCCTTCTGATCCCTATCAAGAGGTGTGTCTCCACTGCCCCAGGACAAGGATCCACCTCCGAGCGCAACACCTTGCACACGCCGCATATACATGCACACGCAGATAATAAAATTGGCGTGTCCATGTGTGCGCGCTGGGAAGGACGCGCATATATTAAAATCTACGCCATGTGCAAATATTTTACATTTGAAAATAAAGTAGGGCTTACTTGTGTAAAACCTGATTTACAAGCAGAAGTCGGTATATTTGAAAACATGCATGCCTGATTGAAATGATCAGGTTTCAGATTCCTCAAACAGTTCACCCAGTCATTCTCTAGGTCAACGAAACCCTCCTGGTTCTTTACCCTGAACTCCCCTCAGTTCACTCAGACCTACCACCCAGCTAGTAATACACAATAGACAAATAAGATATCACTTTCACAAGATAATTAACAGGTGTAAAATTACGCAAGTAAGTTGCCAAGTGTGCTCACATAAGTCTTCTATAAAATAATTTATCTGTGTAACTGTTGGCCCTGCCCTGGAATGCCCTTAGATTGCACTTTTTTTCAGACATACATAGGCATGCAAAACCTAAACTACGCGCATATTTTTGATGTTTATAAAATAGTGATTACTTGTGTACAAGATACTTATGTGTGGATATGCTAATTTTTTCATGTGTAACTTTGAAAATTCATCCCAAAATTACTAGCCATATGGATTGAAATGGTTTAATGGGGAAGAGCCAACTTGGCTTTAGGAAAGGTAAGTTTAGCCTTACTTAACTACTTAGGTTTTTTTAGGTTTTAATAAAGATGTGGATAAGATATGGTGTATCTGGATTTTCAGAAGGCATTTGACAGTCCCTCATGAGACACTCGTCAGGGAAGTAAAACATTATGAGATAAGAGGTAATGTCCTATTGTGGATTGCTAACTGGTTCAAAGACAAGAAATAGAGTAGGACTAAATGGACAGTTTTCCTAATGGATCTGTACTGGGACCAGTGCTTTTTAATGCATTCATAAATGATTCAGAAAAGGGAGCAGCGGACTATGTACTTGAGGTATTTATCTTTCATTTACAGTGAACCAGTCATGCTAGGTGAATTTCAGTTAAAACATAAATAAAGCATATGCACTAAGATAAAAACATATAAAATGTGACATAATATTCAGCATAAGAAACCTAGGGAATGCAATATTGTTCCAACCACACTAAGCACAAATCACTTAGCAGCCTGTAGTCAAATTGACAGACACCACAGAATTATTCAAAGTTGTTAATACAGAGTGGATTGTAAGAATCTGTAGAAGGATCTTGAGAGACTGAGGGAATGGGCATCTAAAGGGCAGAAGAAAGTTTGTGTGGAAAAGTGTAAAGTGATGCACATAAGGAGACAATAATCATAGCTATAAGTACACAGTGCTGGGTTTCATCTTAGGAATCACCACCCAGGAGAAGTATAAGAACATAAGATATGCCATACTGGGTCAGACCAAGGGTCCATCAAGCCCAGCATCCTGTTTCCAACAGTAGCCAATTCAAGTCACAAGTACCTGGCAAGTACCCAAACATTAGATAAATCAGAAGCTACTATTGCTTATTAATTACCATAATAGCAGTTTTGGAACTTATCCAAACCTTTTTTAAATCCAGTTACACTAACTGCTGTATATTGGATTCATTGTGGGCAGTACTTTGAAATCTTCAGCTTGGCAGTCTAAAAAGCTAATAGAATTTTAGGATTGATTTGGAAGGGAATCTAGAATAAAATGAAGAATACCATTATTCATATGTACTGATTTTTGGTGCGACTTGATCTAGAGCAGGGGTAGCAACTTTGGTCCGGCAGTGTTACAAACAGGTCTGGTTTTTCAGGACATCCACAGTTGAGGCAGTGCAAATATATCTCATGCATATTCATTGTGGATAGGCTGAAAACCAAACTTGTTTGTGGCATTCCAAGACCGGAGTTGCCTACCCCTGGCCTAGTGTACAGTTCTGGTTGTTCCAATCTCAGAAAAGACAATGAAACTATGAAAGGTAGAGAAATGGACAACACATATGATAAAGGAGACAGAACGACTCCTGCACAAAGAGATTTAAAATAGATTAAGGCTCTTCAGCTTGGGAAAGAGACTAAGAGGGGATGAGATGCGGGTTTATAAAATTGTGACTGGGGTACAAAGGGTAAATAGGTCTTGTTCATTTACCATGTCAGAGAGTACTACGGGACACTCCATGAAACAAACTGCAGATTTAAAACAAATTGGAGGAAGTATTTTTTCACTCAGCGTTGTGAATTTGTTGCCAGAGGATGTGATCGAGCATAACCGGATTGCAAAAGGGTTTGGACAGTCTCCTGGAGGAGAAATCATAAACCATTTTTTGCCAAGTAGATTTGGGGAAGCCACTACTTTTATCCTTGGGAGTGAATAACAAGGAATGAGCCTTATCTTCAGCATCTTCCGGGCTCTTCTGACCCAGACTGGTCGTTGTCTGAGACAGGATGCTGGCCTCAGTGAAGCTTTAGTCTAACTCAGCATGACTTATCCTCTGTTCTTAGGGATTAAACTTTAGCTGCATGAAATTCTCAGCTTTGTGACTTGTTACGATCCAGTCAAGCGGAATCACTTAGAGTATATAGGTATAGCTCAATCTTATTAAAACATTCACATGAGATGCAGGCAAGATAGATTGTAGAAATGTAGAGGGGAGAAAAACCCTTGGGAATGGTATGAATGAAAGCCTTTTATCTGAGGCAAACGAATGTTGCAGAGAGAGAAAAATGAGTAGTTAAGTGTTAGATTTCTACAATTCTGATTTCTCATCGGGATTGCTTGTACAGTGCTTATGGTGCTGCACAATGCGTAGAATCGTGGCGTTGGTAGTAGTGGAAAAACCCTTTCTTTGGTAAAGATAGATTATCCTCCGTAAACAGCAGGGATTTGCAGTTTTGATGAAGCAGCTAAGGTTGTTATGATAAAGTTGTTTCAATAATGTTACATGGGTCGCTGCAAGTTGCCTGTCAAATTATTGTTCGGAATTAATGTTGCAGCATATCATAATTGCTGTGGTGATCGCTGTAATCTGTCAGAGAGAAGGTCTCAGCTGCCTATGCAATTGTTGACTTTAACATTTCCATTACCACTCTCATCTCAGGACTCTGGTCAACAACTGTTACTTTATTCGTTCAGTGCTCTCTGTTGGTGGCCCAAAATGTTCTTAGATAGATTGCTTTTCTCTATCTACATCAGGCTTCTAGGTGCTCTTGCCACTCCTTTGCTGAAGCCACACACATTATTTTTCTCCAGTACTCTTCTGTCAGGTTCCTCACAGCTGCAGAGTTGACTAGTAATAAAAAGTTAATTTTTAAGTGGATTGCGAAACAATCAGTGCTGTAGAATTTAATTTTGTAATTATAGCATCTGTAGGAAAAAAAATAGCAAATATACAGTTTTTGTTATCCTTGCACTAACATTAAAATGATTTACTTTCAGTCTTGTTGCAGTGAAAGAAACACACAGAACAAGTTTGTTTCTTTGTTATATTCACTATTAAGAAGGCTCTATTTAACATATCAGTTTCGTACATGGAGAACTGACATTTTAATTACTGTACTTTATTCTATTTTGTTTTCCTTTTAGTTCTCTATGAATCTGATTCATGCACTCTTGCTTTGGCTGTTTCATGGCTTTTATGTTTTGAGAACATGCAAATTGATCAGTCATATTGGTCAATTTGGGCTTTCCTAGTATCTAACAAAACCTCAGAAAAAAGATATAACTACATCCTTATTGAAATGCCTTTTTATTTCTCTTTGTATCCATTACAAGACTTATTGTATATTAATGCTAATACACTTCAGAAGTATGCCGTGTTAAAATATCTGCAGCATTCTTTTACCAAGTAAATTCCGCCTTTTCCTTTTGGGTAGATGCAGGCTTCCGGAACCTGTCCTGGCTACCTCCAACCAGTCAGGTTTTGCTGAATATGCATGAGACCAATAGGCTGTTGTGTAGTGCAGTGTTTCCCAACCCATGTGCCTTTAATTCCCATCAAGAATGCCATGGAAAAATCACTACTACTTACTTGCTGCTTGGATCTAGACCAGTACCTGGACTCTGCTGTCAGCAACTGACAGCAGCAAAAGTCTCCAGCAATGAAGCTGAAAACATGTAGGAAGTCCTTTCCGAGAACATATATAACCATGCATGCCTCTTCTTCCTAGCCATGAAATGTGGTAATAGTTGATAGCAATGGGGGCATGGATAGTAGAGTCCCATATTGTTCCACGCACACAGAACCTCCTTATCTCGCCCCTCCTGACCTTCTTCCTATGGGGTCCTTCCAGCCTTTGTCTTTATCCCCCAAGTTGAGTGAGATAGGGAGAGCATGCACTGAACACTGAATGTGACTCATTGTGAATGTTGGGAGCAGCTGCAGTGGAGGAGTTCTGGCAGCTACATGCAGCAGCCAAGGTAACTAGCCAAGCCAGTTACCCACATCACACTGACTTCTCTTATATATGTAATGAGCTGGCCCATTGTGATGAGTTCATGTATGACTCTGATCTCTCTCGTCTTTTGTTTTAGCATTTGGAAGAGAGACTCTTCTTTTGACCATATGAGACTGCTCCATGTCCGCATTGCCTGCCCCAGTGGAGGTTGGTGTGCCATCCAACCTTTTTGTTCATATGGGTGTGCCTTCGGCTTGAAAGGATTGGGAGACCCTGATGTAGTGTATGCAGACTTATCTTATGTATGTTCATTGTGGAGATCCCTGAAACCACTATTGGCTATAAGATCACTAGACAGAGTTTAGGAAGCTTAGGGGTAGATTCTACTTTATTACATGACATCAGTTTCTGTTTTCTCTGGTTTTTGTTATTTGGTAGTAAGAATAAATACAATTATATCATCTCTTGAGATCATGCAGAGTGCACCAGCTCTGGGAATCCTGCGAAATTTTAGCCGGGAAGTTATGAAAATGACCTCTGCAAGGATAGTGAAAATACCAAGAAAAACTGTGACCTAATTGGGAAAGGATTTAAAGCATGAAGCAACTTGCCTTATTTGGTAAATGTGGTTTCTTATCCCCAGCTGGTAAGGCTGCTGAGATCATTATGGGATGTGTTGTCTAGTCTCATGTTTCTTTTTATCCATTAAACCTTTAGCAGCTCTTTCAAATATTCCTTATTACAGTCCAAAGCAGATCATAGGGAACGGAAGCAGACTTAGAAACGGTGTCAGGGTTTTTTTCCCCCCCTTTTTACAGTACGTTTTTCCTTTTTACCTATTGAATATGTTTTCTTTAGTTTCTTCTTGGCTGTAAGAATTTGACTTTGGGAAGCAAGTTGGCATTTACAACTCGGATTTACTAGCACTGCTTCACAGCTACTTCCTCTGTGGAAATGAGCAATTGTTGCAGTATTATGTGATGATGCAAAGACTGCAAAAAAAGTACAAATATAATATTGGATGAGAACAAAATAAGCAGAAAGCTTCTACAATTCTGGAGCTTCTTTATTTAGAAAACAGTGTTTCTCAGCCCAGTGCTCGGGGCATACCTAGCCAGTCAGCTTTTCAGGATGTCCACAATAAATATGCATGAGAGAGATTTGCATAGAATGGAGGCAGTGCATGCAAATCTTTCTCATGAATATTCATTGTGAATATCTTGAAAACCTGACGGACTGGGTTAAGACCCCCGGTTCTAAGGAACCTGCCACAGGAATGGCAGAAGTTGTGTATCCTCGGAGGGGAGAGAGGGGAGCAGGAGGTAAATGAAAATCTGTGCTGTAAAATTGTTTGTAATTACAGTTATATTTATTTTAAGAACACTGCATACAACAATCGTAATTTTGAACACAAACCCTAAAAATGCAAGATTCAATGTACAGCCACATTTCTTTATCTCTTCATTTGGATTTAGCTCACAATCTTTCATTGCTAGCTCTGTATTTCTTCTGTATCCCATCACACCTAGATTTAACAGTAGGATTCCCACTGATTATTGAAAGGACTGGCAGCTGAATATTAACCATCTATTCATTAACTCCCATCAATCGCAGGTCCATTATAGTCCCCGTCACGTGGGTTTTCTTACCATCTGCTTTGAGCGCCCTATGAAGAGTTCAGGATCACTGTTCTAGCTGAAATTGGCATTCTCCAATCTGCATTCGGCATATTGAAGTCTCCCACTAGCAGCACTTTTCAAATAATATAGGCAACCATGACTAATCTGGCCTGCACCCCAGCTCTTAATTGGAAATAACCACGACAGTCAAATACTCAAAACATTCATTTACTGGAAAAGTAAATGCTGCATATTTAGTAATGGCCTGAGAAGGAAATACTCTCTCTCTCTATCCTCACATTCCCCCTCCCCTTCCATTGTGGGAAGGCAAGGAGCCAAACAGAGCCATCCAAGGCAAGCGTTCCTCTGGATTCTGTGTCCTGCTACAGCGTAAACAAAGCCTTGGTCCTCTTAGGACGTCTGACCATGTCTGGCTGTAATCATGCAATCCACCATACTCCAAGGCTGCCAACCCACATCACCTCCCTTGTTTTTTTGTTTTATAGATTAAACCCAATACATTTCTGTCCAACTCTTTTTACTATTCTGCAGATCATACCAATATGAATGCCAATTCTATTTTCTGTCTCTAAGGTCAACTTTAATGCCACGCCTCCCCCTTTCCTACACTATCCTGTCCTTTCTGAATAGAACATAGTTCTATCTATATTCCGGGTCTCACTGTAATACTCCACTGTGATGATAGCACCATAGAGACCACCAGTCTGTCAGGTCTGCAGTTTTGGTACTCAAACACCTTTCCATGTATGCTTCGGAGGGAGCAAGAGATGAGCATTGCAATATTATTCCTACAGGACAGAGTTTCAATCGCTGAGGCTTAGTTACAGTGCAGACATTTTTGTCTAAATAAAAGCTGATAGCCATTCTAAAATAGAACTATTCTTTTTTCCCAAAATATTTAACAAGATTATAGTTCCAAGTTGAAATCAGCATGATGGAAACGCATATCATTAGCAGATGTATGACTATTTCATACAACACTAACTAGTAGTTTCATTTCTTGCAACCTAACAAGTAATAGGAAATATCCAACAATATGTCCTTACTGTTCTAGAGATGTAAAATCTGTTCAGTCTTGTGCTGTATTATTTAGTATAGCAGAGTTTAGTAGTTCAGCTTTCATAATGCTTTCAGATGAGCTAACTGGATTCCATTAAGCGGTTTTCAGTATGCAGTTAGTGGATTGGATTGGAGTGAGGTGGGCAATGCTGAGAGTATGGATGTGTGTAAAGATGCGCAGTATACTTGTTGATATTGTTCCAGGAGAAAATTTGTGGCGAATTGCACTCTTTTTTACTTGTCTGTTGCACGGCTGTTAGAAGTTCCTATAGCAGTTTGTGATTTGCATATGTGAAATGGAGTCTTTGGGCAACGTATTTCCAGACCATACATAAGAAGTTTTAGTCCTATGTCTAGAAAGTTTTTAAAGTATGAAAACAGCCTCTTGAAAAGTGAGAATAAAAGACTGGCCTCCAGTGCATTTTCTGCAGCCTAAAGTGACCACACTATATCAGCTTTTGCTTCTGAATCTGATTGCCATCAGAGTTGTGTTTTTTTTTCTTTGAGCTTTAGCAGAGAGTGGTAATTCATCTTGGCTTTATTTGGCGCTGGTTTTCACATACCAGTTTTCCTTAGGGTGTGCTGTGTTTGCATTAGAGTATACACATCACATGCCCGTCTGCTATCCAGCTGAGCGTTTCCAGGTTTAGAACTTTCTTTAGTCTGTGAACCTGGAGATATATGAAAACATAAAGAGGATTTTATTCTAGGGAGGTTTTGTTTTTGTAGGAAAAATGAAGCTCTGTTTTTTTCTTTTGGGTTTTTTTTTTTGGTCTCTGTTAAATTAGTTGGAGGGAGAAATTAGGGGCAGAAATGGAATTTGCCCTACACTGTCTTATATGCTTCATCTAAAATTGAATGTCATTGCATATTTTATACTGAAGGAGCACTGAGAGGAGAGGATCATCTTGCTGGTGGCTAGAAAGAATCAGTAAGCACTGCTTGGAGACATTTTTAAAACTTAAAAGTATTGGGGAGAAGTAAACAATTGGGGTATATTATTTAGTGTGTTAATGTTTTATTTTAAATAGGTAGTCAGAAAGGCAGGCAACAAACAGAAGCTTGTGTGTTTGTATTTTCCAACCCTCCCACCCATCCCTAGCTCATCCTTTAATTTATAGGCAGGTGTCATTTTCACACTTAAAAGTTTTTTTTTTAATTCAGCCTTTTAACTTAAACTCAGAAATTCCCCCCATCTTATCAAGAGTTTGATAATGCCTTGTAGGTCACTACCAGATATATAGTGAATACACTAATACATTTAAAAAACCCTAATTGAACGCATTCCTACTCCCATAGCAACCTAAAGCTTAACTAAGAACTGAACGAATTTAAGATGAAGGCAGCAGTCAAGCAGCAAGAGGAGGGCCTCCCAGTTTTTTGCATCAAGTGTCACATGTATGATTTTTTTACCTGCCAGTGAGAAATTGTACATGAGCATCCGATGCAAAGAGCTCCTGTCTCTCAGAGAAATGCGTCTGATCTCTGGAGGCTAGAGTGACAGACCGGGAGGAGCTGAGGCAGACAGAAAGGTATATAGATGAGACCTTCAAGGACATAATAGCCAACTCGCATCTCCATTCTGGCAGCCTTGGTGGTGCCTTGGAGGAGAAAGGTCTCATGATTGGAGAGCATCAACCTGGTGCAGCAGGAAATGATCCTGTAGAAAGGACCTGCTCTCCAGGTAGTACATTGTCCTCTCGCACCAAGGATGTTTCCCCCAGGGCTACTGCCAGGAGGGAAGGGTTAGATTGGCTGTCATAGTTGGTGATTCGATTATTAGGAATGTAAACAACTGGGTGGCTGGTGGGTGTGAGGATCGCCTGGTAACATGCCTACCTGGTGCGAAGGTGGCGGACCTCACGTGTCACCTAGATAGGATTTTAGACAGTGCTGAGGAGGAGCCGGCTGTCATGGTACATATGGGCACCACCGACATAGGAAAATATAGGAGGGAGGTTCTAGAAGCCAAATTTAGGTTCTTAGGTAGAAAGCTGAAATCCAGAACCTCCAGGGTAGCATTCTCTGAAATGCTCCCTGTTCTATGTGCAGGTCACCAGAGGCAGGCAGAGCTCTGGAGTCTCAAGGCATGGATGAGACGATGGTGCAGGTAAGAGGGATTCAGTTTTGTTAGGAACTGGGGAACCTTTTGGGGAAGGGGGAGTCTTTTCTGAAGGACTGGGCTCCACCATAACCAGGGTGGAACCAGGCTGCTGGCGCTAACCTTTAAAAAGGAAATAGAGCAGTGTTTATACTAGAACAAAGGAGAAAGCTGATAGTCGCTCAACAGCACATGGTTTGGAGGGAGGTATCTTCAAAGGATAGTAATGAAGCATTAGAGTTAGGGCATCCCAACAGAGAGGTTCCAATAATAAGAAAAGTAGTCCAAGTGCCTATAATTAAAAACACACCTTAACTAAAAGATTCCAGTTTATCCCTGTCAACTGAAAAGCAGAATGTAAATACAAACAAAAAACACACTTTGAAATGTTTGTATGCTAATGCCAGAAGTCTAAGAAGTAAGATGGGAGAATAGAGTGTATAGCAGTGAATGAAGACATAGGCTTAATTGGCATCTCAGAGACGTGGTGGAAAGAGGATAACCAATGAGATAGTGCTATACCCGAGTACAAATTAATTGCAGTGACAGAGAGGAGCATCTTGGTGGCGGGGTGGCACTTTATGTCCGGAGTCGCATAGAGTCCAATAGGCTAAAGATCCTGCATGAGACTAAATGCACAATTGAATCTTTATGGGTAGAAATCCCTTGTGTCTTGGAGAAGAGTTATAGTGATAGGAGTATACTACCACCCATCTGGCCAAAATAGTGAGATAGACAGTGAAATGCTAAGAGAAATTAGGGAAGCTAACCAAACTGGTAGTGCAGTAATGGAGATTTCAATTACCCCAATATTGATTGGGTAAGTGAAACATCAGGGCATGCTAGAGAGATAAAGTTCCTGGATGGAATAAATGACAGTTTTATAGAGAAATTGTTTCAAGAACCAAGGAGAGAGGGAGCAATTTTAGATCTAATGCTCAGTGGAGCACAGGATTTGGTGAGAGAGGTAACGGTGGTGGAGCCGCTTGGTTATAGTGATCATGATATGATCAAATTTGAATTAATGACAGGAAGGGGGGACCGTAAGTAAATCTATGGCTCTAGCTCTAAACTTTCAAAAGGGAAACTTTGAGAAAATGAGAAAAATGGTTAGAAAAAAACTGAAAGGTGCAGCTACAAAGGTAAAAACTTTTAAAAATAAATCCAAATTAGAAAGCTCGCGAGGGAGTCGGTTGGACCGTTGGATGATTAAGAGGTTAAAGCGGCAGTTAGAGAAGATAAAGGCCATCATGGAAAGATTAAACCCCGCGCGCACCTATTAAAGTCTACCTCAATATCTGTTTCATTACATACATGAACAGGCTGCATTTAAACACAAACAGGATGGTCTGTCCCATGGTTCAGCCGCAGTAATGCAGTACAGGAAATTTGGATCTACGTTTTCTGTTCAACAGGGCTAGCAGGTTTGGGCATTCAGTGGAGATTATGTGTTTGATCTCTAAAGAGAGGGAAGACAGCTGCTCCTATAATGCCGACCTCTGATAGCACAAAAGCAACATTGAGTGGTAAGACTTTCCCTCTAGTCTTCAACTAGCAAGAGCACTTGATTTGTCTGGTATGCTGTCTTAAAAGGGAAAATGGAGAAAAATGTAAAGGAAAGACTTGATTGATGATATGAAGCTTGCAGCTACTTAGTACCATAGGTAGACAGGATCAATCTGTGCTTGCTCTCACCTTAAACAATACAATAGTATAATATACAATCAATAAACACCAGGACATAGTTTAGTTGATTTGAATAACACAGGCCACAGATTTGATGACCAGAGAAGGGAAGCTAAAGTAGATGCATGAGTCTTCTTAAATACTCTTAGATTTAGATTTAGTCAAATTTATAAATCGCCTACATACATATCACTTGGCGATGTACATACTAACACATAAAATAACATAAAACACAACAAATTCAAATTCTTCATTTTTAGATCCCCACTGTGCTTAGTGAAGTTGGTGTGGCTGGTTCTTGGAGGAGAAGTCCATTACATGCTATTAATCAAGTTGACTTAGAAAATAGCCACTGCTATTACTAGCATCAATAGCGTGGAATATACTTAGTTTTTGGGTACTTGCCAGGTACTTGTAGCCTGGATTGGCCACTGTTGGAAACAGGATGCTGGGCTTGGTGGACCCTTGGTCTGACCCAGTATGGCAATTTCTTATGTTCTCTGTGGTACAGTCTATGGGAAGGGAAGAGGCCAACATAGGGCACTTTGAGGCATACATAACTCTGTAACTCACACAACTAAGCAAGGCTGCAGTCCTCTCCAGGAGTATGTTCATGTCCAGGCATCACCAAGTAGCCCACCATATGCCAAACAAGGTTACTAGGGTGGCGACAGTGGGCAGGGCACCGCTGGGGTACTCAAGGGCGACATTTTCAAAAAATGTGAAAGAAGGGGCAACAGCAGTCACTGAGCACCACTCGCTAGATGAGAGAAAAAGAGAGAGAGAGACCCCATAACTCTATATATCTAACACTGTCAGAGGGCAAATTCAAATAAGGGTGGTTTGGGGGGACGGTGTTACATTGGTCTGCCTAGGGCGCTAACAGACCCTTGCATTGGCCCTGCCTGTGGGCAAAACCTTTCTGAAAATCATCCCTTATTGTGGCACCTTATAATCTCTTCATCCAAAGAGTGCAAATAGAGATTGATTTACTAAGAAATGTTCATGTAGCCAAACGCTTCTTCATGATAAAAGCTAGAACATATTAGTTTAGCGTACAGTCTGTTCGCTTTTATATATTTTTGTTTGCGCAGTGTCTTATTTAATGCCAGAAGCCACAAGAAAGAAAGATGTAATTTTTACCGAATGTTAAACTACAGTGCTGACAGCTAAATCGCTCTATGTGTGAATGTGTGGGAATCTGTGGGCCATTTGTAGACAGATGTGGGAAATCTATGGTTAGCTCTGGCAAAGCGATGGTATTACTTCTGGGCGCCATGAGAATCTAAAGCTTCCTAACTGCTGCACTGCATGAAAGGGATATAGAAGAATTATTTGTACCATTTACTGTTTCTGTTTGGATAATAGTGTTTGGCATATCTGAATAAATCACCACTACTGCCAACCTAAAAGAGAAACCTTTTAATTCTAGATTGTGATCAAAAGGTCAACAGTTCTAAATTGTACTAGTAACAACATTAGGTGGTGACACAGTACTAGGAATTCAGTGCCAGCAGCAGTTGTTTTGGATTAAAGCTTATAGTACATTAAATATCTTCAAAATACATTTTCTGAGGCCCTCCTATAATTGTGGCATGTGAAATTATAGATCCCCCCCTAATGAGTCTGAGAGTGCGTATGAGAGGGTGAGGAAAAGCATCTTTAGTATTTTTTGGCCGGGATTCCAGGCTCCCGCAGTTACAAGATTAACACGTGCTGTCGGAGGCTTCCCTTCAGAAAGGCGATGTCCTGCATGTTTGGACAGAGCAGTGCGCTTTCTTCTCTGAGGTTTTAGAGAAAGATTGCGAGAGGCAAAATAATAGGATGCACTGATTGATTACATCAGTGGTTGTCTTCAAGGAACAAAAGAGCAATAACTGTCCTTATACCCTTTTTCAGCTCAAGTGGTGAGGTTGTTTGGGCAATCACTGGGAGAGGCTGGCTACGATATCAATTGGGGGAGAGAGTTTCTTGTCAACCAGATCAGAGGTTCATGCATACTTTTCTGTTTCTTTTGTCACTGTTTGTGTTGTAGGTAACATTTATATGAACTGATACCCTGAAGCAGACATTCCTGCCAAAAGATGGGGTTTTATTATGTTGATTAAATGAGTTTATATGTATATTTTCAATTCATGCATTAACACCTTGTATAAGAACTGTAATTTTGTTTTCTTGGTTGTTTTCCTCCTTCTGTTGCTTTTTTGTGTTCTTATATTTTGGTTGGTTGGCTTCTATTTGTTTTTTACCTAGGGTATTCCACAAAAGTGTATAGAACTGATCTTTGTACTTCACAGTACACAATGTTTTAGAATACCGCAGAGCTTTAATAGTGGTTGAATAGGGGCAGTAATTCCCAAACCTACTCATCTGTAACTCAGACCATATTCCCATAATATGCCACTATAGCTTTCTCCCTGTCCAGCTCCCAGTACATATTGATATCCCCACATATCAGACATGAATGTTGGAATTAGTCACATTGTGCTTTTTAATTACATTTTGACAGTAATTTTTAAAATGAGCTCGCCTGCACCTATAAACACACATATCAGCGCGCGAGCAAAGATGTGCTGGAATTTTTAATCATGCTCGCACTTGCACGTGTATGTTGTAAAATACACCAACCGCGTGTAAATATGCCCCTAATTTTAAGAGGTTACTTGAACACAGCTAGCACGCATGTATCTTCCGTTGTTTCGACTTTGTGCGCGAATGTTAGCTGATTTTAAAACATGCTCGCACAAGGCACATTCCCAGTTTTCCATTTAGCCCACCAGTTTGTCCAGTTAATGTCAAGGTCTTTCAGAGCCCTCTGGTTCTCCCTCCTGCACGTTGCCCAGTTGATCCGAATCCCTCAGTCTATTCTATAAGCCCTAAAATTAGAGATCTTCAGTCTTGCTCTTTATCAGAAGCTGCAGTCAAGCTGCGTGGATATCTAGCATTAATGCTGTGGTTTTTGGATGTAAAATAATGGAGATATACACGTAAGACTTGGCCCTGCCCTTTTCTGCCCTCTGATTCCTCACGTGTGCACAGGTACATACAGGCATTTTTTGCGGCTTTTTAAAATCTGCATTGCTGGTGTGCGGCACACATTCACACAGATGTGTGAATGCATATCTGTGCATGAGCAACACTTTTAAAATCGACCTGTTTGTGTGCCAGCTCTCTGCCCACTCTTGGAAATGCATACGTTGCTGCTAGAGATACCAGGAAGACCAAGGCCAGCTTCTGCTAACCAAGGTTTGCTGTAAAGCGAATGCAGTGTTAATGAAGTAATAAATGTGCCTCTGTAAGAAGTTAGCTTCTCCTAAATTGCTTGTTTATAGTTTATTTGGTTTTATATACCGTTACATCAGTCGTTAAACCATCACAACGGTGTACATTAACATAATTAGATACATACTATATAACAAATACTTAAAATCAATAATATCTTAATATCATAAAACCTTAAGAGTAATAAAACTTAACTACTATACTGTCGAGAAACGGTTAAAACTAAGTAGTATGATAAAAATAAAATTAACTATAAAATATTTTGTCTCTAGGCAAAATATTTAACATTCATATTTTGTCTTTCCATCTCTTTTGCATTTCAGACTTGTTACTTGTGTGGTGATGAAATTGTAATAACTAGGTTGGAAATTTTATAGATAAATTCAGTTTGCATCATAGCATTATTTTCTCTAATAATCCCTTTGTTTTTCTCTCTTCCAGGAAGGGAAGAAGAAGTTTGATAAAGAGAGTGAAAAATACTATTCAATTTTAGAAAAGCACTTAAATTTGTCATCAAAGAAAAAAGAGACGCACTTGCAAGAAGTAAGTGGCTTTTTGCCTCAATTTACAACTTTACATTTTTCTTCGTATTATATTGCTTATCTATTTTTATTTGTATGCAGTAAGCATCCAAAGTCAAGTTTCTGATAAATGGCATTTTCCAATTAAGTGGTGTAACGAAAATAATCTTACTGTTGTCCTGAATTGTTTAGATATCGGATAAAATACGAGCCCAATTCAAATAAAGGGGCCAGAATTCTTATAACTTTCTGTGGATTTAAGGAAATTATTATGGTAGTTAAGGCACACAATGGTTTCAAATATGTTGGACATTGTTTTAATCTTGTTATTTAGTATAGTAAATCGTTCTTAATCCCAGCTTGCATTTTAAAGACGAAGCGCAGTCTAAATACAGAGCAGAGGAGTAGTAACTAGCCAAACTTATTGTGGATTGGCTAAAAAGAAATTGTACTGTGTACAGTTCTAGTCACCGCATCTCAGAAAAGCTTTAGTTGCACTGGAGAAGGTACAGAGAAGGGCAACCAAAATGATAAAGCGCATGGAACAGTTCCCCTATGAGTAAAGGCTAAAGGAATTAGGGCTGTTAAGCTTGGAGAAGAGACAGCTGAGAGGAGATATGATAGAGGTCTAGAATGGGTAAATGTGAATTGGTTATTTACTCTTTTGAATAATAGAAGGACTAGAGGCACTCCATGAAGTTAGCAAATAGCACATCTAAAACAAATTGGAGAAAAGTCTTTTCACTCAATGGACAATTAAGCTCTGGAATTTATTGCCACAGGATGTAGTTGTTGCAGATAGTGTCGCTGTGTTTAGAAAAGGTTTGGATAAGTTCTTGGTGGAGAAGTCCATTAACTGCTATTAATCAAGTTGACTTAGGGAATAGCCACTGCTACTACTGGCATTAGGAGCATGGGATCTACTTAATGGGGCAGATTTTCAAAGAGGTACGCTCGTACCCCCCAAAAAACCTGCCCCAAGCTCCCCCTGCACACGCGATGTTCGGGGGCGTTCCAGGGGGCGTGGCCACAGCCTCCGGGCAGCCCCCGGACTGGAAGATGGTGCGCCGGCAGCCGGCCCGGCGCACGCAAGTTACGCCTGCCTTGGGCAGGCGTAACTTTTCCAACAAAGGTAGGGGGGGGGTTTAGATAGGGCTGGGGGGGTGGGTTCGGTTGGGGAAGGTGTGGGGGGCGGGGGGTGGAAGGAAAGTTCCCTCCGAGGCCGCTCCGATTTCGGAGCGGCCTCGGAGGGAATGGAGGCAGGCTGCGCAGCTCGGCGCGCGCAGCCTGCCGATTTTGCGCAGCCTTGCGTGCGCCGACCCCGGATTTTAAAAGGTACGCGTGGCTACGCGCATATCTATTAAAATCCGATGTACTTTTGTTTGCGACGGTCGCGCGAACAAAAATACGCGCGGGCGCAGTTTTTTAAAATCTACCCCAATGTTTGGGTACTTGTCAGGTACTTGTAACTTGGATTGGTCTCTATTGGAAACAGGATGCTGGATTTGATTGTTCCTTGGTCTGACCCAGCATGACAACTTCTTATGTTCTTATGCCCTGAATGTCCTGCTGGGTGGTGCTAGTGTTTGGGCTGCTGATGAAGGTGGTCCCGATGTGGTTCGGTGGCCCTGAAACCCAAAATAAATTGGCCCAATTAAAAAAAAAAAAGAGGCCTGGGGGCATGGCTGCAATATTTTTCTGGGGTTTTTTTTGTATTGTTTATTCATATAGGCCCAGAGAGAAAGGCAGCCTTTTGATGTTAGTGACTATGAACCACGATTGAAAAATGAAAGCGGCAGTTTGCTGCAAGTGAAATAATGCCACGGTAGCTTGGGGAGCTCCTCGCAGCGAAAATGAGGGCCAGATTAGGGGAGGGTAGCTGGAGTGAGTGACAGGAGCGATAGCCACTGCCGTTCCAGCTCCCCCGAAGTGAGCAGGGCTGCAGCGGTGAAGGAGATGTTGAAGCACAGAGGGAAGTTGGGAGCCTTAAACAAGCCCCCATTGGGTTGTAATTGCAGGCATGGGGTCCTCATGGATGATGTCATCAGAGGGTGGCCACTTCATTGCCTAAAGACACTTGAAATGTTAAAATAAACATTTAAAAAATGTAAAAACATGGTGATTTTGGTGGCAGGACAATGAAGAGGCTTCCAAATAATTCTCAACACCCAGGAATCACCATAGCATACCTGGCGCCAAGTCATTTCAATAGCCTTTTCAAATTAATAAAAGTGTCATTTTTGATAGTGGTGACCAGGTAAGGGAGGCTGGCTAACATGACCACAATCAGTGTTTGTGTCCAAAAGTGTTTATTTAATTAGTTACTTAACCAGTTGTGAATAGGGGTCCCTAGGGACACACAAATTGCAAAAACTCCTTAGAAACTTTGTTTTGGTGGGGGTTGGTCACCAGAGGGGGGGCATCTTAAGCTGTGAGAGACTTAGTTTGATTTAAAATGTTTCCAATTTAGAATTATTTACAAAAATGGGTCTAGAAGTGGCTATGAGGGTTTTATTGGGTATGAATGAATGACTGTGTAACATTTAGTGGAGGTGTGAAAGAGAATGAATGCAATTTTGTTAAATTTAGTTATTTTATTTGGGTTTTCTGTGGAAATGTATTATAGGTAATTTCAATGCATTTTTCCAAAATTAAAATTAATAATTAATAGAGGTGAGATGGAAAAAAAGGTCCATCACTTCACAAACTGGTCCAACATGAACTTTCTGAAGCCATCACTATGGAGTCGTCATAGACATCAACTTTCTACCTGAAGCTAGATATAAGCAGGCTTGAGGAATGACACTAACTCTTAGACAAAGCACAGAAATGTTTTTAAATTTATTTCTATTTAAGAAGCTCTGATAGCTTCTAAAGTCTCTTTTTGATATGGCCATATATACCAAAGGGTTTTTATGCAGATATTAAGATTTTATATGGCATATTTAAACAGGTTCAGCACTATTTTCAATGATATCATTAAGTCAATAACATCATGGCTAAAAAAAAAAAAAGCCAATTGAAGGTTTAAAATGTGAGAAACTGATTGCAGCTGTGCTGAGAGCATTGGAATTGCGCTGTTAGAGCCCCCTTATTGGAGGCCTAGCAAAAGTAAACACACCCAATTTAGGGCCAGAGTCATTAAGGCTTTTCTCCCATTTTGTATCTATGTGAAAAATCCTTAATGAATCAGGTCCTTAAATAGGAAACATATAGATTTGTGTGAATGAATATTAAATTTAAAGAAATATTTTTAAAAAACGTAAGAAAGGTAAAACTGGAAGATTGGGCATCTAAATGGCGGATGAAATCTAATGTGGACAAGTGCAAGGTGTTGCACATAGGGAAAAATAACCCTTGCTGTAGTTACACGATGTTGGGTTCCATATTAGGAACCTACCACCCAGGAAAAAGATCTAGGCATCATAGTGGATAATACTTTAAAATCGTCTGCTCAGTTTGCTGCAGCAGTCAAAAAAGCAAGCAGAATGTTAGGAATTATTAGGAAGGGAATGGTTAATACAACGGAAAATGTCATAATGCCTCTGTATCGCTCCATGGTGAGACCGCCCCTTGAATACTGTGCACAATTCTGGTCGCCGCATCTCAAAAAAGATATAGTTGCGATGGAGAAGGTACAGAGAATGGCAACCAAAATGCTAAAGGGGATGGAACAGCTCCCCTATGAGGAAAGGCTGAAGAGGTTAGGGTTGTTCAGCTTGGAGAAGAGACGGCTGAGGGGAGATATGATAGAGGTCTTTTAAGATCATGAGAGATCTTGAACGAGTAGATGTGAATCGGTTATTTACACTTTCGGATAATAGAAGGACTAGAGGGCATTCCATGAAGTTAGCAAGTAGCACATTTAAGACTAATCAGAGAAAATTTGTTTTCACTCAACGCACAATTAAGCTCTGGAATTTGTTGCCAGAGGATGTGGTTAGTGCAGTTAGTATAGCTGGGTTCAAAAAAGGTTTGGATAAGTTCTTGGAGGAGAAGTCCATTAACTGTTATTAATCAAGTTTACTTAGGGAATAGCCACTGCTATTAATTGCATCAGTAGCATGGGATCTTCTTAGTGTTTGGGTAATTGCCAGGTTCTTGTGGCCTGGTTTGGCCTCTGTTGGAAACAGGATGCTGGGCTTGATGGGCCCTTGGTCTGACCCAGCATGGCAATTTCTTATGTTCTTATGTTCTTAATTAGTTAAATATAAAAAATTGCCAATCCTCATATTTTATTGGCACTTTAGAGGCTTTCAAGTGGAATGAGATACAAATAAATGCCGCATAGTGTGTTAACATTAAAGATTAATGAGAAATTTGGAGTCCTTTAACGAGCTAAGTCCTTGTAATTCAGATTGATCCTTCTGTAGATAAAGGATAAAAAGGACTGAGCATTACTCAGAATAAGCTGTCCTTTCCTGTAAACAATGGAAAAGGAAATAATATAATCCAGCAGGTGCTAAAAATCCTATATAACATTTTGAAAAATTGTTGACAGGAAAACTATGGTGGTACATGCTCATAAATAATAAAGCCTGATAAGCTCTAATTATTCAAATAAAGCTTCTATATTGCAATCCCTGATTGTGAATATATATATATCTGGAAACCATTTTCGTTGAGTCTTAGGATAATTGAAGAACTCACTAAGCTGATAAAAATATTTGTGAGAGAAAAAGCAGGAGAGAGTGTGAGTGCATGCAAGATTGTATGAGTGTATCATTGCTACAAACTCTACTTGTGAAATATATTTTCTGAATGCTGCAGCTCCCTCTCAGTAATTTAGATAGGGGCTTGAATTATTCTTTATTTTATGCAACTAGAGTTTGACTACTAAGACGTCCAGACACACATTCAGCTTACACCTAGGATACAGAAGACAATTTTATGAAAGGGAGTTAGTTTTTTTTAGTTTTATAGTTGTTAATAAGTTCTTAATAAAGATGGTGGGGTCAAGAGAAAAAGAGGATTACAGTTAATGCACTCCAACAACACCCCCTAGCATAGCTATCAAATCCTCAAAAGCTACTCATCATCCTGGTGTTCCTGTTTCTCCCTTCTCAATCTTCATGCTCTAGCTGCAACCCCTAGCAGCTGCTTCGAGGTATTTACAAACCAAGTGCACCAACTGTCAGTAATAGAGACTGAGATACACACTAGACATAAAACATATTTATAAAAATACTTACCTGAATCCATGGTTCACAGAGAGAAGTCTTCTCTGTCTCTTCTACAAAAGAAAAATAAATACAAGGAATCAATTTTCAATTGAAAGACTAAAATACCATACATAGCAGTACTAAACAATGTAGAAACACAAAAGTTATACTTATCTATTGAAAATTCTTTACATGTTATTGGGAACCGGTTCCTGTCATATGGTAGTTGCTGTAGTATTCTGTGTCCTGTAAGTAATATAGAAAGGCAATAACATACATATACTACTGAATATTTGTATTTTATATTTGATTGTTGATGATTTCAACTATTTAATGTTAGATTTATAATAATCGTTTACATATGTCAAGATCAAAGCCAAACTTCATCCACATCTGCCGGTTAAGTTCTTAATAAAAATATAACTTTTTTTAAAACAGAAAATTCTTATTGCACTATTATTTTTATTTTATAAATTATTTTGTTGTGACTCTCGTGTGATACACATGAAGAACTGTATTAATTAATAAAGAGGATTCCTTTTTAGCCTAATGCTCTCGAGCTTCCCACGTGACCGTCCTAAATAGCTGTTTTCCACACAAGTGATTTACATTATGTACATCAGGAGTGCTGAAGATGTCAGGATGGTCCGTCTCACTCACTCTCTGTGGCAGTCCCAGCTATCCAACTCAAGGGTCTGGTCACGGTCATGGCTCGGCATGGAGGGCAGCCAGCTGTACGTTCAGTTTATAAGCGACAGATTGACATGTTACCCAGTTCCAAGGTGGCAATTCCAGAACACTTAACAGATGGCTCTGTGAGTTGTAGGGAGTCGGGAACAAATGTAAACTTGGCCTACAAAAGCTCATGCAAGGTTGCAAGGATGATTCAGCAGGAAGTCCAAAGCTGGCAGAGAAGAGCTGGACTGAGTGGGAAGCTTCAGTCCTTTGTCCTGGTTGACCTTTTTAGGCTGTTTCTGGCTCTCATCAGGATTGCATGCATATGCATAGGATCCAAAAGCCAATAACGTGGTTGGATATTACCACAATCCAGTGATATCGGATTTGTGGGTTTCTGATTCTGCTTCTTCACCTAGATGATGTGTGCTGGAAGACATTTGGTCAGCTGATTAAATACAAAGTTTTTTCAAGACCACAGAGCAGCAAGTTTTTTTATGTCCAGCTGTACCAGCTAAATTGCAAGGTGAAGATAGATTGTTCCACATGAGGAATAATAGTAGGTTTTTATCTCAGTTCAGTCTGATTGGCATCCATTTTAAATCTGCAGGAGTCAACATGTGTTACTCAGCTTCCATTTTAGTTTGGTTTATAGTTGCACACACTCCTTTCCAGAGTGACTAGCTAATCTCTACAGTGGTCAAATTGGCTACAACCAAGCAATTGTAACATTTATACAGGTGTGAAAGACTAATTCTAAACTATAAAAATAATACACTCCAAGTAGAATTCAGATTGCAGTCTGAATGCAATCAAAAAGGAGAAGAAAAACATTTTAATGTAGATTAAATGTGTATTTATTTATTTATTTATTTTTAATTTTTTATATACCGAGGTTCTTATAGAGACTACAAATCACTCCGGTTTACAAATAACAATAAACTGCCCAACAGAGATAAGGGGCTTTACATAGAACAGTGGCAAATATGTAACAATATAACTGGATGACAATATAACATAATGATAATAAATATTAAAGATTAACATTGTAATTAATAAAATTGTGTAATATAATCTGTATAATTTAACTATTTAACTTGGATATAGTGACATATTAACCATGCCAGCTGTAAATAATAAGATAAAATGAGTTTTTGAATTTTTGAACTTAGATATTGTAGTCCAGTTGCAGAGGAAAATATAAATAATAAAATAAGACGAATTTTTAAAACTCAAAGATTGTAGTCCAGTTGCAGAGACCTGAAGGTATGACTTGGTACGGTGATAGCATACCAATAGCGATATAATATTTCAGTGTAATAGCGATATAATATTTCAGTGTGTAATTTTGTTCTAAACAGTTATCCTTCTTACGTATTTTAAAGTCTTAGCCATCATGTGTGGGTTTTCCCGCATTCCTGAGGCATATAATTTATTCAAATGTTTTCTACGCTGCATTTACCCAAAATTGCTGTGATACCAAAATAAAACTAGTCAAAATACAATGTAAATCACAAAAATGATTGAATTATAATTAAGGTATACGAAAAGAATCAGATAATGATATAAAAGATATTTAGCATTGCCCTGACAGTGGTCATTTTGAGAAAAATGTCTTAGCTCGCTTGGCAAAGCTTTCTGTTGTGACCAGTGTGGTCTGGGGAATAGCCACATGTTTGCCAGAGCAGACAATGAGAACATGAGAATGTGTTTTGTTTGTTAGAGCACAATTCTTGATGGCTTAGTGTGACTGGGGATGCTGTATTCAAAGAAACCATGATAATTTTTTAATAGAAAACAGTTTCCCTAGAGATTATTCTATACTAAGAATGAATAAACTGAGTTGTGTTGACTCAAGGAGGAACTTGGTTCTGGCACTTGCCGGAATAAATGTGATAGATTGTGTGATAATTTTTTCATTAAATCACTGTGTCAGATTCCATACAAAGGCATCATGTTCTTTTAATTGCATGCAAATGTAATTATATACAGGGATCATGCTGTTCTACCACTCTTTAAGGTCGTAAGTGGATTACAGTGGTGATATAGGATATTTTTTTGTTCTCTCTGACATGAGAGGTTTTTATCAGTGCTAGTAAAATACAGAAACTAAATTAATGAAGGAACTGGGACATTTACCGTATGTTAAAACACCACGGCAGCTAGGAATATTTACCTTGGAGAGAGAAAGGCTGACAGATAATATGATTATGGTCTATAAGTACTTGAAAGTTCAATATGTGGATTGTTAGATCATATGTTTGCATTAGCTAATACAGAAAATACATGATGACATAATCTGATGCTTATAATAAGAAAATATTACTTTTTTGGCTGGAATAACTCTTTATGATATAGTTTGCTTATTATAGAATAGCCCTTACCAAAAAAAAAAATCCATATTGGGACAGTTGGTGCTAAAGCAGACTGGTTCTGACATTTCACCATGATTCATATTTAATTAAATTGACATCTTGAAAATGGTCATCAAGCCCTTGGACCCACGGTCCTTTCTCATTCTTTGTCTTTCTACTGCTTTCCAACTATGTTTTAGAAAGGGATATCCAGTTCATAGTCAATGTTGGTCAAGGCGTCGTTCCATTTTTCTGTCCCCCATCTCTAAGATATTTGCAGGTTCCACTTGCTCATCAAGAGCTATTGGGTAAATCTCCAGGATTAAAATCCTTCTGCATCACTCTTTTTCCATCAGGAACTGTCCCTGCAGTTTGCAGTATGCAAAACTCCTTGCTGCATCGGGTGTATAGTTTGTGCACAAAAAATATGCACACAACTGCAGGTAAAACTGTGCATGCTGCTGAGTGCACCTTATCACAGCAGTTAGTAAAACAGGCTTTGTAGGCTTCCTCCATTGTGTACTCTACCATCCTGAGTAGCTGAACATATAAGATCCCATTTTTAATTTACATCTAGTACCCCTCTTCTTCTTTCTCTCCCATTTCCATCTAGAAATTCCCACAATAATCCAAGCAGCTACCAACACTGTCATAGCTGTTAATGCTATCCGAACATCCGTCATCCTAGGTCTCTGAGCCTCTCAGGAAAGGGCAAGTTTTTTACCATAGATAAGCAGGCTGAATTAGCCATGCTGTCTGGCAGCCTGGTGTGGGAACTTCTCTCAGAATGTTGAAAGAGAGAGACGTGCTCCTGCATTCCTGCGTGGTGCCTTCCCATGCGACTTCCTGCCTCGCCTCAGTTTTTTGTTTCACTGCGCAGCAATGGTCACAGGTGCCTCTCTCTCTCTCTCCATCTTGCCTCTATCCCTTCTCCTTCCACTTTGCTTACGCGAACCCACAACTGCCCTTTTCAGTGCCACCATGGTTCTCAAGACTCCGGGGTTCAAATTCTGTGGTTGCGGAAAGATCATGTTCATCACGGATGGGCACAAAGTTTGCTACATCTGTCTGGGCCCAGAACATGATCAGACATCATGCCAGGACTGCGGCAGAATGTCTCCTCGGACCCGACGACAGCAAGCAGCCAAATTGGCAGAACTTAGGAGGATGGACAATTCGGGCTCATACGCCCCTTCACAAAGATCAGTACAGTCATCACTGGGATGAGAACTCAAGAGACCAAACGTGCCTCCTCCCTTCAGCCTTCGTCCAGTAAGTCACAAAGAGCCAGATCCCCGAAAGATTGGGCCGCAGACCTCAACCAACACTGTTAGATCCTATGCCCAAGGCTGCATCGCGCGCCGATCCACCTACATCGGATGCATCAGGGACGACGACCTCGGCTGAGGTCCGGCATGCTGCTGAAATATCGATGCAGCATGCTGCTCCATACAAGCACGAGACAGAGCATCGGTCGAAGCATAAAGGGAGTGCGTTGATCCCAGAGGCGCCGAAGCGAAGTACCAAGCCATCGACGCACACAGCACCGGGGCCTTTTATGATGCACTCAACGCGGTCGACCTTGAAAAACATTCCCCACTCATGACCGGCACCAGGGAAGGCCAAATCAAAGACCTGCCATTTGTCCTCGATGCACTCAACTCATCAGCGCTGTGAGTCTCATGACTCGATGAAAAAGACAGTTCCCCACACTAAAACCTCTCCACTCTCAGATGTGGACTTGGGACCTTCTGACGTGGATACCCCTCGCACTTCCAATTGCTTTCCATCTTCAGCTTCAGCAGACCAGCAGCTTTTCCAGCAGGGGAGGAGGTTGTGAAACCAAGTCTAGTCGGATGAGGACACCCGTGACACGAATCACTTGGACCAAGTCACCGACCAGGTCAGACTGCCAGATTCCCCTTTGGTGGACAGGGGGCAGCCCCTCCTACCAAAAAGAGGAGGAAATCCACTTCCAGAGTCCTGTCGCTTCATACGGCCGCGTTGCAGTCTGTCACAGATTACGGGAATCCTGCAGGCTTTTTTCGATACCATGGTGTCCACCAGCCTAAGTGTACCTTTTCTAGCCTCTCTGCGGAATGCATCACATCTTCTCCTGATCAGTTCTCGAGTGAGGAACCAGTGGACCCATTGCAGCCACCAGATATACTCAACCCCCCATGCCCTCCTCTCGCAGAGGAACCGGTATCTTCCTTGCCACCATCTCCCAGTGTTATTATTTGGTGTGGTTGTGGACCCCTGGATCATAGTGAGGAGTTGGCTCCATCCACAGGGAAGAGCCTTGTGGGGACTCACTACGGCACGCTCTAGCCTCAATAGACAGACAACAGTAATAGAGTTTATTAAGCAAGAAGGTAGGTATCCATGGGCATAGTCTGGAGTGAAGTGGTGTGAAGCTAGTCCTCCTGGTAGTGGTCCACAGAGCAGGATATGCCAGGGCAGCTCCTCTGGAGTGGAGCTGCTTCTTAGATGTGATCCGGTAGTGGCCCGCAGCGTGGGTTACGCCATGAATCAGATGGAGATGAGAGAGAAGCACTTGTAGCAGAGGAGCAGAAAAGACAAAAGCACTCACTTAGTAGAGATGAGGCAGGTAACACAGAGCACTCGGTAGTGGTATGGGGTACGCCGGAGGTCTTGTCACTAAGGTGGTAGATGATGGTACTCACAGACAGAAGTAGTAGTTTCTTGCAGACGAGATGGCCCTCCGAGGAACAGATAACCAGAGCACAATAGGCCCCCGAGGAGCGGAATACCTTAAGTCCAATCTCAGTAGTCAGGAACAAGTACTGCAAAGAGAAGATCTCCATAGGAGTGGAATCAGATAAGACAGAAGTCCTTGCTAACTCACTGGATGTCAGGAAGCGTAGGGTTTACGTACCTCTTGGGTGACGTCACAAGTGAGAACGCCCAGAGGTTCCCGTCTTGATGGAAATAAGAGAGAGGCTGATGCGCGCATGCGCCCTAGGTAACTCCATCATCAAGATGGCGTCCAGGATCACCCATGCCGTCCCGGGGACACCAGGGAGAGCGGTGTTTGCAGACTAAGGCCAAAAGACTCCTTGAAATCACTGGAGCAGGCAAAAGACAGGTGAGCAACAGAGGTCGCAGCCGTCTGCAACCGACGGGCTCAACACCCAGATCCATCACAGGCGCATACCTTTGGACCCTCTGGAGTCCTTGTCTCCATCAGAAGACCTGTCATATTCAAGGTTCATAGGGAAGGTGGTGGTGATGCAGAACCTGGAAACCAAGAAACTACAATACCCCAAGGATGAGGTTCATGGCTTGTTGAAAATCTTTGATGTCCCAATGGAGCTAACAGCCCTAACTTTGCATTCGGTCCTTGACGGCGTCATGGACAAAACTTGGAATTCCCCTTTCTCAGTGCTACCTGCTTCGAGAAAGACGGACCTCAAGTTTCATATGTGAAAATTGGCCCACTCTACGGCCCAGTACAACTGCCACATGTATCCGTGGTGGTGGAGTCCACCATGAAGTAGGCCCGTAAGACTAGACTGTACTCCAACACCCCTCCAGGCAAAGACAATTGCTACCTTAACAACTTTGGGAAGGTGTTCCATGGATCGATGTTGAATGTGAAGATAAAACATCAATTTTATGTCACCAAGTATCTCTACGAATGCCTTCAAACCCTGAAATCTGACGAGGAGGGGGCAGGTGACCAGACATAGAGACGAGGCAATACAGATATGGAAGAGGGGCTTTGTTATCTCTTATGTACCATCTATGAGGGGACATCAGCAGCGGCCATTGCCACCAGACGAATCGCCTGGCTACACGCGAGCACCATACATAGATGTTCTCGAAAAACTAGCGGATATACCCAGCAAGGGAGATAGCTTGTTTGGTGACAAGCTCAGGGAGACAATATCTCAGCTAAAAGAACAGAGTGTGGCAGTTTCCTTGCTCAGTTCCCTGTCTCACCAACCACCACTAAAGCGCTTCTATCCTGTCTTCTGGAAGCCCTATTATCCCAGGCAGTCATATCGACCTTTCTCGTCGTGTAAGCCTCCTCAGTATCCACCTCAACGACCGCTACCACAGCAGGCGCAACTGAGGACTAGAGGCTGTGCTCTATGCACATAGATGCCAGTGCAAACTGGAGGACAAAAGCTTCAGTCTTTTTGAAACCAACCAGGCCACAGCTACAGGAAGTGGTGGGGGGACGTTTCACTTCATTCATCAGAGCTTGGGCTCAAATCAGTCCTAGCCCCCACTACCACACTTAGTTCCATTCTCCAGAACAGGGCCAGAGATCCCCCTCCTTGTGAAGGAAGTTCAAATTCTCCTCCACCAATAGGCCGTTCAAGAGATTCCTCCACATCAGTGGCTCCAAGGATTCTATTCCCAATACTTCCTTATTCCCAAAAAGAGTAGGGGTTTAAGACCGATTCTGGACTTGCAAGCCCTCAGTTGCTTTCTTCGGCAGGAGAAGTTCAAGATGACTTCTCTGAAATCCATTCTGCCGTTTCTGCAACCCAACGATTGGATGTGTTCCCTAGACCTCAAAGATGCTTATGCCCACATACCAGTGCACCCCTCTTCCTGGCACTTCCTTTGTTTCTGAGTCAACAATGACCATTACCAATACAAGGTCCTACCGTTCAGCCTCTCCTCAGCACCCAGAGTGTTCACCAAGGTACCTAGCAGTAGCTATGGCCCATCTACAGCAACAGGGAATTAAACTCTTCCCCTATCTTGACGACTGGCTAATTGTCAACCCAGTGGGGACATTCTATGTACCAATCAGCTCCAGACCATAACTTGCCTGAAACAATTAGGTTTCATTATCAACTTTGGGAAATCTCACCTGGAACCTGCCCAGTCCCTACAATTTATCGGCACCACTATAAACACACGGCTATGCAGAGCTTTCCTCCCGAAGGAAAGGATATCAACCTTCCAGTTGCTCACCTCCACTCTGAAGTGCCTTCAGCACCCCACAGCACATCAAGTACTCACATTACTAGGACACGCGCCCCCTGCAATACAATCTAAAATCCCAGAGGTTCCAACCCATATCCACATCAGTGACTCTCACCTCTCCAGTGTTGTAAGATATGGACTGGTGGCTCCAACCCGGTGTTCTCCAATCCGGAGCACCCTTCTGACCTTCACCTCATCAGATTGTCCTAACCATGGATGATTCCACTAAAGGATGGGAGGTCCATCTCCTTCAATTAAAAACTCAAGGACTCTTAGTCCCCAGCGGAGAAATGACTTCCAATCAATCTTCTGGAACAGTGAGCTATTTGCTCACTGTTATTTGCTGTTGGCTACCTACCTGCCCAATATATGAAACTGTTATTTGCTGTTGGCTACCTACCTGCCCAATATATGAAACACCAAAGCAGATCGACTAAGCAGGATCTTCCACCCCCACGGGAGATATCAGCCTCCCTCTTTCATCGATGGGGGCTTCTAACAGTAGATCTCTTCCACCGATCGTAACACATAGTTACTGAGGTTCTGCTACCTATTCCCCAGTGCTGACTGAATAGTTCAAGACGCCTTCCAGCTGCGCTGGGAGGGATCTCTGATGTATGTGTTCCCTCCGATTCCACTCATAGGCAAAGTGCTACATAAAAGCATGACAGAG
The DNA here is from genome assembly GCF_901001135.1 of Rhinatrema bivittatum. NCBI lineage: Eukaryota > Metazoa > Chordata > Amphibia > Gymnophiona > Rhinatrematidae > Rhinatrema > Rhinatrema bivittatum. The sequence goes on from NC_042619.1 coordinate 62,239,802, forward strand.
GAATCTGACTTGATCCTCATAGCGCCGGCATGGCCCAGACATGGTACACCTCTTGGTACAAAACCCAATTTCCCTACCATGCTGGATGGATCTCCTCACTCAAGAGGATGGTATGCTGCTTCATCCCATGCTAGACTCCCTTCATTTGACAGCATGGAGATTGAAAGGGACGTACTAAGCCATCTCCCTATTTCTCTGGAAATATAGAATATTATCATCTCTTCCCGTAGGCCATCCACAAAGAGGAATTTTGTGGCAAAATGGTCTTGTTTCCACCACTGGTGTGTATTGGTGTCCCTGGATCCTTTCGACTCCTTGCTAGAGCAATTTCTGCAGTACCTTCACTCGCTATACGTCTCAGATCTGGCCATCTTTTCCATCAGAGTGCAATTCTGTGCTATTGCAGCCTATCACCCGGCTGGCCATGGGATCTCCTTTCTACACCATCTAATTTCACGTTTCATGAAAGGAGCCTTAAGACTACGCCCTCTGGTAGCGAAGCCGGCAGTTCCTTGGGATTTAAATGTCGTCCTTGAGGCATTAATGCACCCTCTGTTTGAACAGATGGAGACATCCTCCTTGAGGTTCCTCACCTGGAGCATACTGTTTTTGGTAGCAATAACCTCAGCACAGAGGGTGAGTGAGCTTTAAGTGCTGGTGCACTTCGCCCCCTACCTCCAATTCTTTCATGACAAAGTCACTCTTCGTTCGCATCCGTCCTTTCTCCCGAAGGTGGTCTTGGTATTCCATCTTATCCAGACTATATCCTTACCTCGACCACATTCTTCCAGTTGGGAATCTTTACTCCATACTTTGAATTGTAAACAGGCATTGGCATACTATAAGAAACGGCCTAGTATGCCCAACTGTCATTCACAGCTCTTCCTTTTCTACAATCCGAATGCTCCTGGAGTCCCTGTAACCAAACGCATGCTAGCGAGCTGGTTGACCCAATGCATCCATTTTTGCTACTCTACGCACTCGAAGGTTCTGACTTCAAAAGTAAAGGCTCATCAACTTCGGGCTGTAACCACTTCCATTGCGCACTTGCAACAGGTTCCAATTCAGGACATTTGCAGGGAGCAACGTGGGTTTCCTTGCATACCTTCACGTCTCACTACTGCCTCCATCAACACGCTAGTGCCAACATTTCTGTGGGACAACAAATTCTACATTATGATACCAAGTCCTAAGACTGTCCACCATTTGTTGGGATATGCTGCACAGAGAATTCCATTCAGATACGAGCATCTACAACCTACCTGCTTGGAGGTGCACTTGTGCTTTGTTCCCTAGCTAGGGACTCTCAGACAACATGGCTAATTCAGCCTGCTTATCTGTGGGAGAAAAGCAAGTTTGCTTACTGAAAATGGTGTTTTCCGTAGATAGCAGGATGAATTAGCCATGCATTCCCACCCACCTATCTCTCTGCTTGCTCTAACTTTCTGGCGATTACCGCTGCTATACTTTCTTACGAACTGAGGCGAGGCAGTCAGTTGTGCAGGAAGGCACCGCAAAGGCATGCAGGAGCACGTCTCTCTCTTTCAACGTTCTGAGAGAAGTTCCCGCATCAGGCGGCCAGGGGGCGCTCCCAGACTGCAAGGCTAATTTATCCCGCTATCCATGGAAAGCATTTTTTATGGTAAGCAAACTTGCTTTAAGAATTGAAAGTATGTCTTTTCTATCAAGCTATGAATATGACAAGAGCATTAATCAAGTGAAAGGAAAGAGGAAGACTGTTTTAGATTATTAGAGTAGAGAAGGGAAAATTATTTTCAAAAACACTGAATAAAATAGGTTATAGTAGTGCTGAAGTAGTAACAGTAATAGAAGTAATTACAAGGGTATGATGATGATGATGATGAGACTTCCATTCCCAGCAGAACCCCTAACTGTAATGTTGCACAGTGAAACAAGCCTTAACATCAGGTTAATGTTATGCGAGTAATAGTAGCATTTCATGGGGGGGATATCATGGCGTGTTGTGGTTGTGAAGCAAAGTGGTAACTTTACAGCGTTACCATTGGTACAGACTCTTCTAGTTCTTATGGGTTGTGATTCTCTCCCAGTGCAAATCAGATGTATAGCTCTCCTATTCTGAAAACTTGTCATCAGCCCTCCACCAGCACAAAACATGCACAGTTTATTGGGCATTTCTAAATATTTCATATTTTTAAATCTGTGTTAAACATTACTAGATGGAGAATAGCTTATTAAATTATGTGCATGCAGGGTTAAAAGGCTTGTGGGTCATTATATGTATGTTTTTATAGAAAGCAGAGTCCAAGGTGGAGACCTTGCATTATGTGTTATATTTCAGTGATGTTTTCTTTGCCGTGCCAAGTCTTGAATGCCTCACAGGAAAGTGTTTAAGAAATAAGTGCTATATGATAAAAGGGACTTCTACCTGAATTTCCATAATAATTATGTACCTTCTGTTTCAGGCAGATATCCAGATTGATAAAGAGCACCAGAATTTCTATGATGCATCTCTGGAATATGTTTTTAAAGTTCAAGTGGTACAAGAAAAAAAGAAGTTTGAGTTTGTCGAGCCGGTAAGATTTTATTTTTCCTTATTGCATAATTTTTAGGCTTTATTTTTTTTCTATTGGGGACGCCTTTTCTCTATTTTCACCCTTAGTATTCTCTGTTTTCCCCTCTTCCTCTTCCATACACCCCCTTACAGCTGGCCATGCCGAGTGACTCGGGGAACTTTTGCTTGCCCTGGGCTTAGAGGTAGGATTGCCAACTGGCTCCAGCCGTCTTTCCTCTCTGAGCCTGAGTGAAGACCAGTATGGCACACCCAGGCCTGGCTGGCTCCAAAGCTACAGCACTTAGCACTGAACTGTGTATGTCTGTATTCTGTGTGTGCAGTTTAAAGATCACTTCAATCTTTCTGCTTAAGGTCAAACGAAAAGTCTGAAGATGGCCCCTTTTTGCTCTTTTGTTGAGATTAAAAACATATACAATATTGGGAGGAAGGAGTGCAGGGCAGGGTTAATGCCCTTCCACCAAATCTTGCAGGGGAAGCAATAACATTAGGACTTTGGCTAGAGCAGGAGAATTAAGCCTCTTGTTAACTCCACACAGACAAAACCAAAAAAAACCGACACCTAATTTTAAGGCTACTTTACACCCACAGGGCCGGATATTAAGAGTTACACATGGGCGTAGATTTGTGCACACTACCCAGCGCGCACAAATCTACGCCCGATTTTATAACATGCAAGCGTAGCTGCGTGCATGTTATAAAATCCAGGGTCGGCGCGCGCAAGGGGGTGCACAATTGTGCAACTTGCGTGCGCCGAGCCGCGCAGCCTTCCTCCGTTCCCTCCGAGGCCATGCCGAAATCGAGCAGCCTCAGAGGGAACTTTCCTTCCGCCCCCCTCCCCACCTTCCCCTCCCGTCCCCTACCTAACCCGCCCCCAGCCCTTCCTAAAACCCCCACTTACCTTTAACTTCGAAGTTGTGCCTGCCTCTGGGCAGGCGTAGGTTGCACGTGCCGGCCAGCGGCCGGCCCGCAATCCCGGGCACAGCGGCAAATGGTCACTGTGCCTGGAGGCTCCAGCCCCGCCCCGCCCCCTTTTTCAAGTCCCGAGACATATGCGCGTCCCGGGGCTTGCGTGCATTGTTGGGCTTATGCAAAATAAGCTCTGCGCACGCAGGAGCGGCTTCTTGGGGTTACGCGAGTAACCCTTTGAAAATCCTCCCCACGGTGCATAGTATATATAGGACTCGTATTAACCTGCAGAAAAGTGATTGAGCTGGCAAACGTTTCAATTGTATTAATACAATAATTGAATTAAAGCAGAAGCATGTTTTTGTAATATGAATTTTGTAAGAAGTCAAATTGAAGTAGCAAAATGAGATTCATTAAACATCTTTTATAATTATGTGGCCATTGTAGACAGACTGGCGGGTCTATGGAACTGCATTAATATATTCATTTCTGAAAGTCTAAATTTCACATCAGCTATGAAGGGAAAAAGCAGCATATTTGGAACTAACTGCAATTTCTGAATATCTTCTAATTCTTATGTCTACATTAAAGTGCAATAGCTTTTCCTAAAATGTTCCTCATTAATTTTAGAGCAAAATTTAGAAGATTTTACAGATCCATATTAGGTATGCAAGTGAGCTGCTCCATGGTGAGACCGCACCTTGAATACTGTGTACAATTCTGGTCACCGCATCTCAAAAAAGATATAATTGCGATGGAGAAGGTACAGAGAAGGGCTACCAAAATGATAAGGGGAATGGAACAACTCCCCTATGAGGAAAGACTAAAGAGGTTAGGACTTTTCAGCTTGGAGAAGAGACGACTGAGGGGGGATATGATAGAGGTGTTTAAAATCATGAGAGGTCTAGAACGGGTAGATGTGAATCGGTTATTTACTCTTTCGGATAGTAGAAAGACTAGGGGACACTCCATGAAGTTAGCATGGGGCACATTTAAAACTAATCGGAGAAAGTTCTTTTTTACTCAACGCACAATTAAACTCTGGAATTTGTTGCCAGAGAATGTGGTTCGTGCAGTTAGTATAGCTGTGTTTAAAAAAGGATTGGATAAGTTCTTGGAGGAGAAGTCCATTACCTGCTATTAAGTTCACTTAGAGAATAGCCACTGCCATTAGCAATGGTAACATGGAATAGACTTAGTTTTTGGGTACTTGCCAGGTTCTTATGGCCTGGATTGGCCACTGTTGGAAACAGGATGCTGGGCTTGATGGACCCTTGGTCTGACCCAGTATGGCATTTTCTTATGTTCTTATGTTCTTACCAGGATAACTTTAGCTGAATGCTGAGTGGGACAAGTCCTCCACTGAGTATTTTTTGGCTAAAGTTATTCAGGTAACTTTATCCGAATAACTTTAGCCATCCATCTGTCTATACATGAATAAAGTTTCTGGTAAAGTTTCCTGGATAAATTTAAACCTAAACCAGCTATAATTCAAAATTTAGCCAATAAATAAAAAATAAACAACCCACAAACAGCTCCCGATTTCCCCCTACACACACACACACCTATACACTATCTTTATCTTTATTTAGATTTATGAATCGCCTATGCCTAAGGCTTAGGTGATGTACAGAGGAACAAACATGAAATAAAATTATACATAAAACAAAGAGTAAAAACATCACAAGATGCATAAGAGAATCAAAATCTGTGAAACAATTTGAGAATTAAAGGCATGCAGAAGGTACAGATGTGGTTGCCTTTTTTGCCACATGGTTGCCGATGCTTCTTAACATTTCGTTTAAAGGCGGCAAGGTGAAACTGGATTGGGCCCATCGAGCCTTGGCCTCCATACCTAAAGTGAATGAGAGGCCTCGAGTGGTTATTCTGTGGGTGCACAATTTTCGAGACAAGTGCCGGTTAATGGATGCAAGCAGGCAGCAGAAGGAGCTGAAATTTAAGGGCCAGCGCATCTTCATATTTCATGATTTCTCAGCAGAAGTTCAGAGGCGCCAAGTAGAATTTGCTGAGAAACCAAGGCCTCAATTATGCAATGTTGTACCTGGCCCCTCTCCGTGTGACGGACCCAAGAAACAACAAGGAAGGCAATCTATAAACGCCGTGAGGGTAAAAAAAGTAGAATAGATGCCAGATGTCCAATCAAATTGCTTTATTCAACTGGAGACGAAATACTATGAACAAGCCCAACTCTGGCTGAGTTTTGCCCCTTACAATTGGGGCTGCCTCAGAGGCTACAACAAATAAATATATAAGACTAAATTAAAACCAATAAAAAAAAACATTAAAAACAAGACAACATATAAAATGGTAAGATTTAAAATGGAATATGCGATTAATAGTGCAAATCGAAGTAATTTGGGTGTACTCAAAGTATATGAATTGGCAGAAGAACAAATAAAAATTAGTAAAATCCAAAATATATGAAAAATGTAAATGAAATCATTCAGAGAACAAATATTGATATACAGTCAAAAGTGCATAAATTAATTAAAAAGTATTGTATGCCCCAACAATTGGCACTTACTGTACAGCTTTGTTTTTATAGCATCTAATCATTCATGCTGTTCTTTGACTAGCCCATTTACACCTTTATAAGGTCAAACATTACTTTCATTTTGCGCATGATTTATTTGCCTATCCTTAAGCTCACCATTTTTTGCAAGTACACTCATTTTGTTTTTATGATTTTTTATTTCTCATTTTTTATTTATAATTGGTCATTTTTCTTCAGATTAATCACTCACCATAACAATATTACTGAATTTCATGAGCTCCAATCGCATACAGGTATTCCATTTATTCTTTTTAATTAATTTATGCACTTTGACTGTATATATATCAATATTTATTCTCTGAATGATTTCATTTACATTTTTCATATATTTTGGATTCTGCTAATTTTTATTTGTTCTTCTGCCAATGAATATAGTGTGAGTACATCCAAATTTCTTCGATTTGCACTATTAATCGCATATTCAATTTAAAATGTTTACCATTTTATATGTTGTCTTGTTTTTAATGGTTTTTATTGGTTTTAATTTAGTCTTATATATTTATTTATTTATTGTAGCCCCTGAGGCAGCCCCAATTGTAAAGGGTGAAACTCGGCCAGAGTCGGGCTTGCTCCTAGTATTTCATCTCCACTTGACTAAAGCAATTTGATTGGACATCTGGCATCTCTTCTACTTTGTTTACCCTCTCCGTGTGACGCATGAAGGAAAGTCAGTGGTGTGTGACTCAGTGCAAGTAGCCCAAACGTTGTTGCAAAAAAAATCAGAAGGGCTGCAAATGGTACTCTGGAGATCATCTCTTGATTCAGTGGATGCCTGATTTCCTTTTCTCTTTTTGTTTAAAAGTTTACGGAGAGCATCTAAGGGCTTTATTTCAATTAGGATTTGTAGAGTTAAACTGTAATGCTTTGCTAATAGACAGGAGGTATAGCTGTAATTTATACTGTTCTATTCAGGTTCCAGAGCATAGGTGGGGGGCGGGGAGGGGTGTTTGAAAGGGTTAATGGGTGGGGTTTTTGGTGGTATAAGGGGGGTTTGGGGTTCACATTATTTTCCTGCTCACTTCTCTTCAGAAATCCTTGTCTTATGGACCTGTTGGTTGGCGAGGGAGAAGTGGGCCACTGGCAAAGGCCAAAGGACAAGACAAGGGTCCAAACGGATGGAGGTTAACAATTTTGACTGTGCAGTTGGCAGGGACTGCAGTGTTCATTCAAGGAGATGAAATGTCTTTGGAGTTGGATGGTGGAAGTGGGAAATGGACAAAACATCCTGGACTCTTGTATTGCAAAAGGGGGTAGTACAGAGGATAATGTCTGGATGCTTGGTTTTGGAGTAGATAAAGGGAGTGGGTTGAATTTCAGAAACTAGGACCGATCTCGTGGCATCCCTCACCTGTCCTGAGTTTCTCTGGAGGGAGTGGGGGTTGGGTTCAGGGTTGGTCATCCTGGGATTTTCTCTAAAAAAGGATCCTGGATGGGGTTGTTCTTGGGGTTGGGTTTGGTTGGGTTGGAAAAGGGAGGTGGGTAAGGGTTTTTTTTGACTGGAAAGTTGGGATAAAAGGGGGTTATTTTCAATTTAAAAAGCCATATGACTGCAGTTGCCATTAATTTCTATTGGGATGGAGCTTAATGATCTGTAGTGGATTTTGACTAATGTCTCTCTTAACCTCATCTTTTTTAATGTGCGAGGTATTGGATCCCTGATAAAAAGATGTAGAATCTTAGGCTCCCTTAAAAAGAAAGGGGCACAAGTGACCCTACTGCAGGAAATTCATTTATCGAATGTGGAGCATGACAGATTGATGAGGTATTGGGTAGGGCATGATGAGTTTGCCTCCTTTAACTCAAAAAGTAGAGGCGTCTGTATCCTTATTCATAAAGCTCTACTTTTGGGAGTGCATAAGGTGCAGAAAGATCTGGATGGTAGATATCTGCTACTGGAATGTTCTCCATATAGTGAGCATTTTCTCCTGGCCAATGTATATGGGCCTAATGTAGACGAAAGGAAATTTTATGCGCACTTGCTGAGTATAATTGAGGCTTTCTCTGCCTTCCCCCTTGTAATGGGAGGAGACTGGAATTCCTGCCTAGACCCCAGCATGTACCTTGTTTTCTCCCAAATAGCTTCTTTACTTCTATTAATAGTAAGCTGATAAGGAAAATTGATGCTAACAAAGAAATACGGGGATATAAGGTAAATATACCTTTAAAACAAAGGCTTTTGCTGACTATGTGTTGGTTTACTTAACAAACCCAGAGAAGTCTTTGACCCATGTAATGCAGATACAAAAACATTTGGGGAGTTTGCAGAGCTTAAGATAAACCTTGATAAGTTAAAAGAATTAGATATGATAAGAAAACTATAAGAAAATTAAGGAGGTACTTTCCCTCTGATTTGGGTGGAGAAGGAAATGAAATACCTAGGAATAAAAATACCAATGAACATAGCAGAAATATATGAGGCCAATATAAGACCCCCCTATTAAAAGGTATGACAAGTACATTATTTATCTGTTGTACTTTGCCATTGTTGTCGATGGGAAGGATACACCTGTTAAAAATGATAGAAATGCCTAAATGGCTTTACATGCTACAAATTTTACCACTCTGGTTGAGGAAAAAGATCTCGAGATAATTTGCGTTTTGAGGAGTTTCTTATGGAACGGCCAGAAACCAAGAGCCCCATTTCAGATCTTGATGAGAATTCCACAACAGGGGGCTTAAAGTGTCTGAACTTACAAATATATAATTTAGCATGTGTATTAAGGCATGTTAAAGACTGGTTGTTTGACACCTCTGACTATATACCACTCACATTCTTACAGGATTGGGCTTCCCCGGTGTCACTAAACAACCTGGTGCCAGTTAGATAAATAGGAGATCTTAAAAAAGAATATTATAGTAAACTCCTGCAGGAAAGCCTGGAGATTGCTATATAAAAAGTTGAAATTGTAAGGTACAATGACTCCATTTTTGACTATTCAGGAAAACTTACAATTTCCTTCAGGCTTGAATAGCCCACTATTTAGTACATGGAAAGAACGAGAGCTCAGGCAACAGCATTTCATTGATGATATAACAGTAATAAAGAGCTTTCACGATGTACAAAATAAATTGCCAGATAATAAATTGTCAGATATTAGCAAACCAAATATACATGCGACTGTTTTTGTGCATCTGCTTATATGTGGGAAGTGGTATGTGTTTATGTGCTGTCTTAATGTGGTAGTTTAACCTAACTAAATGTACTGTACTGTGTTGTGGGTTTGAAAGAAACGCTTATACTGACAGCTAGAAGAGAAAAATTGCTACTGTGGTTGCATAGCATTAATCTGTTAATCCCATACAGTCTTTCGGGGAAAATAAATTGCTTTCAGATTTTACAGAAATGTCTTTCAGATCGTATCTAGTGCATGCTTAGCAACACACCTGTTCAATGTACGCAGGATAACTGAAATATATGTTACTTGTTGCATGGCTCTCCATGGTACTTTGGATTTTGTGCAAATATTTGGCAAACATTTTGCTTCTCAGGCTGTCTAGGAGAGCAAATTCTGTAAAAAAAAAAAAAATAGTTTTCATTGCTCTTAGAAAATGGGAAAACAGTTATTTACCGAAGATAAATACTGACTGAAGATCAACACTTGGAAACTCACCAAGAGATCGCTATACCCACTTCTTTTGGTGTCAACTCATGATGGCAGGTTGCAGGGTTGTTCTGAGTACATGGCATTGAATTCTCAAGAAAACAGAGCACACTGAAGGTTGTCTAATAGTTTCCCCACTGACTTGGGTAGGTTAAAAATATAAAACAAAATGCAAGATAAGCCTTTCAAACATGACATTTTAAGAAGAAATTTGGCCTTTTTACATGGTAACATAGTAATGATGGCAGAAAAAGACCAAATGATGCATCCGGTCTGCTCAGCAAGTTTCTTATGGTGGTAAACATGGAATAACCTGCTCCTCCGTGTAGGTTATTCCATGTTTCTGTTAAGGGTAGAACTACCACTCTGTGCAGTTAGCCCCCAAGCCTTGGGTTAAGGATGGTAATACTACTAGCAACTTTTTACATGGTCAGCAGCCTTGATTCTTCAGACAATGCTGCTTGAACGTGCTTTGCTTTTGGACTTGGCCATAGAAGCAGTCCTGCACTTTTGCCCTAATGTCTGAGTATCAGTTCCCTGGACCATAAAAGTCAGGTCCCAGTGTTAGCCGTCATCTAAATCTAGTTCCTCTTTTGCCCTCGCCCTTTGGAGCGGAGAGAGATGTTGCAACTTTAGATGTCTTGGGAGAAAGGCATTTTAAAATCGGTAGATCATCCGAAAGAGAAGACATTTTCACTAAGCTACGAACATAAAAATGAATTGTCTCCTCCAGTCCTGGAAAAAAGTGCTATACGATAAAATAGCAGAAGAGTTCCTAGCTCCTGTAGTGAGGATGTCGGTTTTTTTGTTACCTGCTGTACGTTGCGGAAGCTTAGCTTGGTTATGACTGGATACAGTACTGGTGTTATACCTGTAGTAGCCGCCTTATGATGCTTTTTAAAGATTACATGGGATCAGCAGGACCAAACTACAGTTTCTTTCTGTGAGAATGCAACGCTCAGGTATTCTCAAACGTCACAAATGCTAAAATAAGTAAATAAAGAAATGAAACCCAGTGTCAGGTTTTGGATTCCATTTGAAGTTCTTCATTGAAGGGCTTACAGCAGGGGGGTCCCCAAATGTTTCAAGGGAAGGGCCACAATTTCAAAAAGAGGTGAGGGGGAGGGTACCACTTGAAGTTTCCTAAGCAGGTGGGACGAGGCATATCTGGATGATTGGGTAGGGAGAGAGCAGAGCTCCTGGGGTTGTGGCAGGTAATATGCCGTAGTAATAATCATACATTTCTCTGCCTCACCCCTGAGAGCCCTGCTGCCTTGCTTTCCCTTTACCTGTATCTGCCCCCCCCCTCCCCCCCCCGAGGTACATTGTGTTCGGGGGGTGTCACACACCCTGCTTTCCCTTCACTCTCATTCTCTCTCTCCTCACCCTGTCCTCCCCTCTCTTCCTTCCTTTTTTTCTCATTCTCCCACTCTGCACTCCCCCCTACTCCTCTCCCTGTCATCTTGTAATCCTTCCTTCCATTCCCTCTTCCCACTCTCCTCTCATCATACTCACTCCTCCCACTTACCCTTCTCTCCTCTCACCCTACTCTGCTTCCTCTCTTCCATCTCACTCTCTCCCCTCCTTTCTCTCCCTTTCTCACATCGTCCTCTCCTTTCCCTCCCATCCCCTTCCCTCCCATCACTCACCCTCTCTCACCCCTCCCCCACCCTTCATTCACCCACTATTGTTCTTCGGCGCAGGTCCTGAAGCAGGTTCTCCCACTCACTGGGCTTGGCCCTCCTGCCAGTGGTGTCTTTCATTAGAACAGGTTTCAGGGCCTCTTCTAACCACCAGCCTTTCTGCTGCAGGTAAAAAAAAAAATAATTCCTCCACATGTTGAATCAAGCTGTATGGAGAAAAAGCATGACAAGCCGGCCTAGTGTGTGTGTTTGTATATGTATGTATATGTAGGTATGAAAAAAAAAAATATATATATAGGGCCGGATTTTCAAAAGGTTACGCGCGTAAATTATCCTGCGCGTGCCGGACCTATTTTCAAAAGGTCCGGCGACGCGCGTAAAGCCCCGGGACGCGTGTAAGTCCGGGGGCGGGGTCAGAGGCCTCCGACATAGCGGCCATTTGCAGCTGTGCCGGGGATCTCACGCCAGCAGTTGGCCGGCACGCGCATCTTTCTTCAGCCCCAGGGCTGAAGTAAGTTTTGAAACAAAAGAAACAATCAGTAAAAGGTGGGGGGGGGGGGGGGAGGATAGGGGAAGGGAAGGTGGGGTGGGGTGGGGAGGGTAGGGAAGTTCCCTACAAGGCCGCTCCGATTTCCGACCCCCGATTTTATAACTTGCGCGCGCAAGTTATAAAATCAGGCGTACATGTGTGCGTGCCGAGTAGCACGCACACATGTATGCCTGCGCTTACATCTGAAAATCTACCCCATAATATCCATACATGCCCACATATAGAAAGTAATCTGTTTTGAGGTGCCCCCAACCAGTTGCATGAATGTAACGTGGACTGTGGCTCAAAAGGTTTGCTCACCCCTGCTCTCTGAAACTAACAATGAGTAGATTTAAAACAAATCATAAAAAGTACTTTTTTACTTGACACACAGTCAAGCTGTGGAATCTGTTGCCAGAAGATGTGGACATGTTGGCTCACATAGTGGGTTTTAAAAGAGGTGTGAACAAGTTCCTGGAGGAAAAGTCCATAAACAATTAGCAAGGTATAGGAAAAGCCATCGCTATAACAGGGAGTGTGTAACAAGAAATAGATCTACTTTTTGTTGGATATTTGTGACCTGGGCTGGCTACTATTGGGGATAAAATGATGGGCTTGAAAGACCTTGGTCTAACACTCAGTACAAGGTAGTGACGTATTTGATGAAAAGTTGTCAAGTGAAGAATCAAATGTGGATCTTATTTCATGCACATGAACAACTGTGGCCAACCCGAGACTCTTTCATGTACAAATTGTAGGTCATGTGCTCCTGTCCCATTAGAACTAGGCAGCAATGCACAGGATAGGAACTGAGGGACTGGAGATACTGATGCTAGGTAGAGGCAGGGGAGGAAAGAGTGTGTATGAGAGCAGGGTGGAGACATGGGGGCGGAGAGGAGAAGGTCAGGTGAATACTGGTGCCGGACAGAGGGTATGGAGAAGGGGGAGTTAAATAGCACAAAAGGTGGGATGGAAGGTATTTTGCTAAGGCCATTGAGCCTCCTTCATTGTTCTTGTGTAGGGGTGGAGGATGTTACACTGGGGCTACTGAGAGACAGAAAGGGTAGAGGGATTGAGAGAGACTGGTGGGGGCAAAATGGAAAGACTGAGACTGGTCAGGACAGGTTGAGGGATCTGAGAGAGACACAGACTGGTGGGGTCAGGATGGAGGAATTGAGAGAGGTTGGTTGGATCGGGGGAGAGTAGTGGGGTAAAGATGGGATTTATTGAGAAAGAGAGAGATGGAAATAGTGCAGGAAGATTGAGCGAGACTAGTCAGAAGTAAAGAAACAGAGACACTGGTGGGAGAACAGAGAGGTGAGAAAAAGATGAGAGGATTGAGAGAGACTGATGGAGACAGGCTGGAGGAATCAAGAGAGAGATTGATAAAACGGAAACATATTGATAGGGAAAAATGGGATTGAGAAAGATACTGGCAAGTCTGGGATAGGGTGGGAAAACAGAAATAGAGGCTTGCAGGGACTGGATGGGGATGGGCGAAGGATTGAAAAAGAGACGTTGGGGACAGGATGGAAGATTGAGAGACACTGGTTGACACAGTTTTCGGAAAGTAAGAGAGTGCTGGGGACCAAGTAGGAGAACGACAGAGTGAGAGAGAGAGTGGTGGGGATTGAGAAAGAGACAGGTGGGAACAAGTAGGGGGGTCAATGGTGGGCGTCAAGTTGGGAGATTGAGACTGAGAGACGTCTGGGTGCAGGGTGGGGGAATTCAGAGCAAGAGAGTTTGGTGGGAGGATTGAGAGAGTGACTGGTTGGTGCAAGTGGAGGGCTTGAGATAGGGTCAGGGTGGGAGATTGAGAGGTTGGCGGAAACAGGGAGGAGGGCAGAGAGACTGATGGAGGTCAAGTGGGGAGATTGAGAGAGACTGCTCAGAACATGGTGAGGGAATTGTAAGAAAGAGAGATTGGTGGGAAGAGATGGAGATGAGGGAAAAGGCGCGGGTCCTCGCTGGGGCCTCCTCGCACTTGCACACTCCAAGGTCTCCGAGCTCCATTCTTCCCACACCTCTCCTAGATCTCTTGAAACATGAGGCTCTTTTGTACTGTGCTTTCTAATTTGTTTGCTCTTAATACACGAAAGGTTAGCCACCCCGTAAAGCCCTGTTGGCTACTTTTTGTTCCATGGAAACCGATGTGATGTTTTCTTAACGAATGTCGGTATACAAAAAACTTTAAATAAATCAATAAATAAATAGATTATAGCAGTGGTGTTTGCTTGTGACCCCCCCCTTCAGCTCTTTCCCTTTTATATACAACTAAAATCTGTGAGCGTTATGAACCCCATTGCTGGGGAGCTTTCTTGTAGCACTTTTATATCTCAGAATGAGATGGAATTAATAACGCTTAAAGCATAAGAGGATATAACATGTGAACATGGCTCTTTGAGATTTGCTGGCAACTAAAGTGACAGACTGATTCGGTTTTCTACTTCTGGTCTAAAATTCTGGGAAGCCCTCGCTGTATCATATCTTCTCCTTTGCTGCCATCTAGTGGAGTTAGGTTTCTTTTCAGCTGTGCTTTAAAGTTAATACACACATAAAATATATTTATTACATTTGTTTTCTTTTATTCTTATTTCCGTTTTAAACTGCCCTTCTGGTAGTGCTGAAGGTGATGTAGATAAATGTAAGAAAATGCACTCGCCCGCTCGGCTGTTCTCTGAAGGCACTCACTCTCTCCTCATAGGGCTATGCCTTCGAGCAGCACTATTTCCTCACCGACTCAAAAAAGCAAAATGCATAGCCAGCACTTCATGTGAGCCTTACTTTTTAGTAACGTGTTTTCTCTATGAGTGGATCCTCTGCACTTTTAACAGCAGCTTCCTCCTAGACAGGCAGCAGGGTGGGGGTCTGAGCATAGCTGGTAGCTGATGAGAGAATAGAGAAAACAGATGGTTAAAAATATAGTGGAGGGGAGGGGTCATCTCCTACAGTTCTGTAAGTTAAATGTGAAGATTTCATCCAAGGTTGCTTTTGCATTGCAAGGTGTTGCTTTGAAGCTTTAATGAAGGTCCGGTTTTACAATAATTTCTCCCATTGTGTGCCTGTGGGGAAAATTCTCTAGCCTAACATCAAGCTCTGGCTCATGAGACAGCCTTTAAAACTGCAAGGGACCTTGTGTACTTGATTTTTATCTATTTCATTTTAGTTCTATTAAACATGTATAGTAACAAAATAATGAGTCTTGAATAAAACATCGTGTTCAGAACCAGACAAGGTTAAGAAGTGTCTGTGCTCTAAATGATATTTGAGACTGGGCAGCAAAAGAGATGTAAAAAAAAAAAAATGTATATTTCTCCTGTGCAACAGAGTGATGGATCGCTGCCCATTACATATCTCAATATGAATTAGTCACCTTAATTGTAAATATGCTTGGTTGGCTAAGTGGCAGTGCTGCTCTCTGCCATATAAGAGACGTGGGTTTGATTTCTAGGCCTGGCTTCTGATCCCTAGGCCGCCAGGGCTGGTGATGCTGCGGAGGCAGCGTACACACTCCCTGGGGGAAGGGGGTGTCAGCTGTTGCTCAGCAGTGACCCCTAGTGGCCAGAAATAGGGCTTCCGGATGGAACTGTGGTTTATGGCTCCTGGCTAAGAACTCATGCTGTGATGGCTGGACGGTGGAGGATATAAAATGGGAGGGGGTGAGATAGGAGGAACAAAGACAGTCTACCTGTCCTTTTGTGTAAGAGATTACTATATATGTCATCATTTTACTAGGTAGAATTTCATAGATTTTGAGAAGAATCAGTCTGATTCTCAACAAAATGGTTTGCAAACCTTCATTTTTGCTTTAGCTGTTTTCTAATTCATCCCAAAATGTCTTCTTATTGCAGACTTTCTTCCACGTCAGTGTTTAGTATTGTGGTTCTAACAGATTATACCTTAGATAATTATTGTAAACTGCAGATGGTATGTGTTGAAAATGTATATGAAAAGCATGCCTAAATGTGTGCCTGCCATGATAATCATTCTAAACACATCTGTCGGCTGCCTTATTGTGCATATTTCCCAAAGAGTGGCTGGCATGCAAGGAAATTATATTATAATTGAACAGTCTGAAAATTTTAATGGAAATGTTTCTGGACTTTCATTTAATAGTCAGAGTTTGCCACATTGATTAGCTGTGCTTTGCTCTCCGTTGAAAGGGCTGTCATTTTAACAGGGTGGCTTGTCATTTAAAATATATTTCTTGACAGATAACAAATCGACAGATATTTACCTCGAATGCTTCGTAAGGGTTCATGTACCAAAAACACATTAAAATTAACACATGCTAATCTTAGTTAACATGCTTATAAATTCACTATGTACAAAGGCCCTGACAGAAATGAAAATTGGTGGTGTTTAGCTCATATGCAGGTACTTTATATTTTAACTTGACCGCATAGGCTAAACAAGTGCAAAGCATGCTAATGACCTCCTTAGTGCACTATGTACTAATGCTCCCTTGCAAATTTAAAGCTTAAATTTAGCTTCTGTTAGGGCTGTAATAAACTGCTTCCATGCCAATTCAACTAGGGGGGGAGCTGTGTCCTTTGCCTCCCTCCTCCAACAACATAAGGAGCCCCGAAACTCTCCCCTGTCCTCCCAGAAGTCCTGAAAAATGAAGCCTTCTGCGTTTTCTCTCCCACGCCCTAGACCCCCAGGAAAAGGCCCCGTGGTGAGCGGGCAAGAGGGCAGTTCATAAACTCTTACTGATCCAGGGTCCAGCACTGATCCGGGCGATCCTGAGGTGGGAGGATCACTTTGTCAGCGTGGGAACAATTGAATTGGCCTATGCTTTAATAATTGTGCTAAGCACAGTGCATGCGCGCTGAACTTGCTCATGTGCTATGCATCTCATTACTTTGCTACATATGTAGTAAAGTAATGTTTTAACATGAATGCTGAAAAAGTTTGCTAAATTCTAGTACATACTCTTTTAACGTACTCAGAGTACATAAGCTTCATAGTGGGGAGGGGGGAGGGTTATGTAAAGGTGAATTTGGGAACTCTGCTTTCTTTATGGGGTGAAGATACTGAAGCCTGTTATTTTTGGCAGGACACACATGTACCCTACAAATAATATGAGCACTGAATCATAGTTTAGTGCTATGTGTACCACTAATTATATCAAAACTAAAGTGTCGGAAATCATAAGAAGTGAGGGTTATAAAACCCTATAACATATATATCAAACAGGTAATTATGTTTCACAATGAATCACCACTTTATTTTATTAATAAAATTCTAAACTGATATACTACTACTAAACATACATAAAGTATAGACGGACCCTGATCCATGGAGCTTACAATCTAGGTGAGACACAGACAAGACAAAGAATTTTCAGTAATCAATTCAGTACTACAGTAAAACATGAGAGGGTCAAGATTACAATTCCTACTACTTTGACTACTTAACATTTCTATAGCGCTACTCAGCATATGTGGCGCTGTACAAAAAACATATAAGACAGTCCCTACCCAGAAGAGCTCACAGTCCAATTAGGACAAATATACAGGGCAAAATAGACTTGGAGAATTTCATTTATTAAGACAGTGGATACAAATTAATGAGGCCATAAGCAGGCGAATCGGGATTAAGGTTTAAAATCAGCCTCAAAAGGGTAAGTTTTTAAATGGGATTTAAATAAGGAAAGAGGGAGCAAGATGCACCAGCACAGAAGTTCATGACCGAGCGTTCACTCTCCCTAATGCACTCCCAGCCACCTCTCCTAGGCACACGACGCATAACTTAAAAGGAGGGGGTCGCGCTAAAAAAGATGCGCTGGAGATAAATTGTGCGTCCCTAGCACATCCATGGCTTTTTAGCGCCCAGGAGAAGTGGCTGTGTGCCTGTTAGGAAACTGGACGCTCAATTAATGGGTGTCTGTTTCCCTAACCTGAACGCCAGAAAAAAAAATGTTTTAATGCTGCTTCCTGTGCTTTCTCCTACTTAGTATTGGGACGATACTAAGGAGGAACCACAGAAAAACAGTATTTTGAGCTTTTTTTTTATGGTTGTGGGGGGCTTGGAGCGTGTAAAGACTTAATGCCAGCCCTGGGGATGGCGTTAAGTTTTCCGTGTTAAAACATATGCATCAGGCGCACTGCAATTTTTGCATCGGGGGGGGAGGGGGGGTAATAGCCTCCTCTACCGGCATTTACATGTGATGAGCACCGTTACCTGCACAGTGGTTTGGAAGCACGTCTTGGACGCGCTGATCCCCTAATTGCATTGAGTGTTAGCTTGGCACGTCCAAAACGCGCGTCCTAGAGCTCGTTAGCCTGTGCGCTAGGCTCAGCACAATATTATGGCATCGGCCTGATGGTACAGCCAGGTGGAAAGCAGCACGGAGTCAGGAACTGGCAGTAGAAAAGGGGCATAGACGGGGGTGACTCGCCTGATTAGCGGGGTGCAGAGAGACAAGAAAACGAGAAAAGGTAGTGCGGAGCTCCAGAGTCAAGGCTGCTGTAGGTAAGAGGAGCTTGAACTGTGTGCAGGAATGGATAGGGAACAAATGTAAGAACAAAAGAGTTTGCCCTACTGAATCAGACCGAGGGTCCATCAAGTGCAGTACAAAATATTCTGCAAATGGATCCCAATACAAACCTATTGAAGCTTCTTCATTCAAACTAGTAGATGGTAAAAGAAAGACAGCTGCTTTGAACGATTTGGAGAGGGAGACAGAAAAGTCTGTTTTGCCACAGTGACAGCTAATTTATCTACTGTAAAATGTTCCAAACACTGATTTGGTATCAGTGATTTGCCATTTCTCCCACTGCCTCTTCAAACCCCCCCCCCCCCCCCCTTGCCTTGTTGCATAGGAATTATTTTCAAGGTTTTCATCTGTAGAAACAAGAAATCAGAGCCATATCCATTGGAAAGAGGGAGAATGAAAAAAAACGTAGGTCAGCAGTAGTTCCAGATATTGTGAATTTTAACATAGTTGACTTTTAATATCAGTGTATAGATGGAGAGATAGTCAGATATAAATATGTGTATAATTTGCTTGGCTGGATGTACATGCAGGCACTTTCCTTCACGCACCAGCTTCTGCGGTGTCTGGCTGTCAGCGGGGATTGAAGGGGGTATGCATGTGCACTCCTTCACTGGGGAGCTGCTGCAGCACGGACGACCTTCACAAGATCTAGAAAGTGCTTGGTAAACATTTGCATTCTCGGGGCTTTTAGTAGACTGCCTCCCCTTAGGTCAGCATAGCTTATATTGCTAAGGAGAAGAGATTTATTTTTTTTTATTCCTGAAAATGTGGGGTTCAAACTACCAGATTCTTTCAAATAATTACCAGTCTCACCAGGAATCCACATATACACAGCCCCTCTAGACTCTTCTTACCCTTCAATGTACCCCCCCCCCACACACATACTCCTCCAGATTCCTCCTCTCCCACCATACATTCACACCTTCCAAACCCCTCCTCCCCTCAACACACACACACACACATACACACACACACCCACACCCACACACTGTCACAGCTACGCTGGCCGATTTCATGATACCCCCAGGTGGGAAACGCAGCGGTCAGGAGCAGGCAGGACAAGTGTGAGGTCTTCTACTTGACCAGCCACCTTCCCCTTGGGTTGGGCCCTCCAGTGCAGGTGGTGAATAGGATCAGGGACAGGACACCCACAGGGACTGGCAAGCAACAGAAGGCAAGTTACAGGAAAATGTCCTGGCCGCACTGAACACAAACAAGGAATGCACTGGCAGCACAGGGGAAGACAAGAAAGTATAAGGCAACAGGGGTCCACACGCAAACAAGGGGCTAGACACGGCATGGGACAGCAAAGGAGCCTTGGAAAGGCCTAGCACAGGGCAGGAGCAAGATAGGAATACACTGGTAGGAAGTGCCACAGGAAGGCACAGACAATGCAAGAGCAGGGCTAGGAATGTACAAGCACAGAAGGCTACCGTGAGGCCTCAACAGGGTAAGGAATACAAAGGCAAGAAAAGCCCTAGGGAGTCCTAGGCAAGACAGGAGTAAGACGAGGAACACATAGTCAAGGAAGGCCACTGAAAGGCCCAGACAGAAAAAACACAAGGTTAGAAGTACACAGGCTAGAAAGGCTACCAGGAGGCCTAGACAAGGACAAGGCGAGGAATACCAAGGCTAGGAAAGCCACTAGGAGGCTGAGACAGGACAAAGGACAAGGATATGAGACCAGACAAGAGAGGCCACAAGGCCACAGGAGGGCCTAGAACAGGACAAAGGCAGTACAGGGAGCACACAGACTAGAAAGGCCACCAGGAGGCCTAAACAGAGCACGAGCAAGGCAAGGAACCAGAACAAGGATACTAAGCAAAGAGTACATAGACATGGGGCCAAAAGCATCATTTCTCTTAGTTATTACTATTTGTGGTGGTTTCAATGTAATATATATATATTTTATAATTACAATTACCTGAATCTTACAACTGTCCTACTGTCACATATACAACATACTCCTGTTGTAACTAAACACATAGCTAATTCCAGATGCTATATAAAGATCTGCCTCTGCTTTTTCTACTACATTCTAACTTCAGTGATGACATTTCAGCAGGTATCAGCTAGTTTTTACTAGCAGTAATTTTGTAATGGGATTGACAGTTGCTTGGTTTGGATTGCAAATATTGCCGCCCCTTAACATGAGAAACTTGCTGGGCAGACTGGATGGACCATTTAGCCTTTTTCTGCCATCATTACTGTGTGACTATGTAAGATTCCAAAGGGAAGAAGGGATGACATTTGTGGTTAATGTTGCCAGATTTCCGTTGTGTGATAAACTGATCCACAGGAAACTGGGTGACTGGATCCAAAGGTTGCATTCAGAGCTAGAAGAAGACGGGAATCTTGACCTCATGTTCCAAGACTTCTGCTGACTCAGTTTAGTGTGTCTAGCCATTACACTACCTACCACACCATCTCCCCTCTTTAAAGATAAAAACATCTATTACTGTGTTGTCAGGGAAGTGCTTTGAGAATGCACAGACACATTAGGATCAAAGTTTCCTAGCTTTCTGATAATATCTCCATGACTTACAGTGTTTGTACATGTTTTTTTCTAAATTAACGATCGTAGCCGTGTAGCACTTAAATGATCTCTGCTATTTAATACAACTCTTCCCTACTTTTTCATTGCCTCCTTTCTTCGTATGCAAGAGAGCGAGCCTGACTCCTGCAGTTTGAGTCAGGCCTGGTGTACATAGCTGTATTTTCAGTACAGTATTTCATACTAAATAGTCTTTTTTTTTTTCTTTTCCATCTTCACAGCTTTTGGCCTTCCTTCAGGGGTTGTTTACTTTTTACCATGAAGGCTATGAACTGGCACAAGAATTCACTCCATACAAGCAGCAGCTGCAGTTCAATTTACAAAACGTAAGCTTCACCAGGGCTATTTCACGAGTTACCTTTCTGAAGTATATACGTCAGATATGTATTTATTATTGCAACTACAAATTGTAGCTTCCTTGTAAAATCTTTCAGGATACAAATGTATATGCATAGCGATGAATAGTGAGCATGTACACAAGCACAGGACACTTCCTCTTTATCAAAACTCATAGATGTTTTCAAGTGGTTGCTTATATGAATCTTTTTTTAGATCGATAGATATTGTTTTTCTGCTAATTTAAAATGTTGGAGGCATTGTGTGCTTTAACCTGTCCATTTCTGCTTGTAAATAAGGGTAGTGAACAACTGCAGGTGGCTCCCTAAAAAATGACAGTGTGAAAATTTCAATATGGTTAATTTTGGAGGAAAAAAAAGCCTAATAAAGAAAACAGCACAAACAAGAGGTTAAAAGATAATAAGTTGCTGTCAGAGAGCACTGGTAGCAACAAAAATGTAAAAGTAACGCAGGAGGTAAATAAAAGAAATGACAATGAAGTAAAATAATAAAATTAAAAAATATGAAATAAAATCAAACCAAAAATATTAAACCATAAAACAAAAAATGAAAAAAAAAAACCTTCTAGAATCTTGACCTGGCCATGTTTCAGTAAGTTATGCTTACATCAGGGTTTGAAACCTATGGAAGTAATTTTCAAATGGTTTTACGCGCACAAATGGGCTATTGAAAATTGCTATGTTATCTGCAACTTTTACATGCCTTAGCTCCTTTGAAAACTCACTTCTAAATGTATGAAATTGATAGCAGAACTCTCAATAATTTACAAAATCATTTATAAAAATATATGTAACATTCAGCAGATGACATGGGCTCTTGGCCCTGAAAGCTTTTGCTTCAGTACATTTTTTAGTCTATAAGGTGGCATCTGGCTCTTTGTCCAGTTACAGAACAAACACACTGGAAGAATAGCTTTCAAAC
Organism: Rhinatrema bivittatum; assembly: GCF_901001135.1. Lineage (NCBI taxonomy): Eukaryota > Metazoa > Chordata > Amphibia > Gymnophiona > Rhinatrematidae > Rhinatrema > Rhinatrema bivittatum. The sequence goes on from NC_042619.1 coordinate 62,261,945, forward strand.
TAATACATGTGGCGGCATATATATTGCCATGAGAAGATGTATATACAAATATTTTATAACCTGCGTGTATGAAATATGCATCTCTCTCCCCTGCAACATACATGCGTATGTATGCTTATGTGCAAATACATGTATTTATTTATTTATTTACTATATCTTTAGACTGCCAATCTACGATATGAAGCGGCTTACAACAATTCATAAAAATATCAATTTAAAACATGTTAAACAAAAAACATATGTAGCTAAAATCTTAACATCAAAAGACAAAAAATAAAAACATTAACGGCCGAATTTTCGATGGCCCGTACGAGCAAATACCGGGGGTTATACGTGTTGCCGGGCCCTTCGAAGGGGCACAGCCACACGTGTAACCCTTGGTATGCGCAGAAGTACCGGGCCATCGGAAAGGGGTGGGTCGGGACGGGAGGGTCAGGGCCTGGACAGTGCCATTAGACGCTGTCCCGGGGAAGCGCGCACCGGAGGTTATTTCATCTTGGAAGTTGAAGTAAATTTTAAAACAAAAAAAACCCCCTAATAGTTGGGGGAGGGTTAGAGGTCAGGAAGGAGAGGGGAAAAGGTAGGAAGGTTAGGTAGGGGTATAGGGAATGGGGGGAAGCCCTACTCGCGTTTTCGCGCGTTCCTTTTGAAAATTTGCCTGCACATGCAAAATCTGGTGCGCATGTGCACGCGGGAACTGTACTGTATAACATGCATGCGCTGACATGCGCATATTATAAAATAGCTGCGCGCACTTGAACACATGCGCAGAGTTTTTAAAATCTACCCCTAAATAAATAAATATTTAGAATGATCACTTGCCCTGAACACATCAAGGAAATAGGTTACTAAAAACTTTTTGGGGAAAAAAACAAAACGAGCTTTAACCATCTCCCTAAGTTTTAAAAATGATGGTTCACTTTTGATGTTTCCAGGTAACAAGGTCCACAGTTCAGGTCCTTGAACACAAAACAGGCGTTCTTGAGACTCTTCAAGCTTTATCTGGTTGAATGATGGCACGCACAACACATTTCGAGCCTATGATCGCAGGCTTCTCCATGCATTGAACATGCATAATTTCCCTATCTATTTTAAAAACATTCATGCATATATTTTACCCGCAAAAGTAAAGTAGGGCTTGCTCGCGTAAGTCGGCCAATTTTAAAACATGCATGTGCAAATGAAATGAACCAGTTTACGTTTACCAATTAGTCCACCAGTTCACCCAGTCTTTTTTGAGGTCATTGAGACCTTCTTCAGCCTGAGCTTTCCCCAGTTCAGCCAGACCTCCCACCCAGTCAGTACTACACAGTAAACATGCTTAATATCATGTATGCCAGATAATTAGCAGGTGTAAAAATACGCAAGTAAGTTGGAAAATGTACGTGCATGTCTTTTAAAATAGCAACTTACACCCAAAAGTGTTAGCCTCACCTTGGAATGCCCCTAAACCTCCCCTTTTATATATGTGAAACTGAAAATACATATTTTTTACTTCTGTACAGTAGAGGCTACTTACATGCATATAAGCTAATTTTTCTGTGCGTAAAATTTTGAAAATTCATCCCTAAGAATTTATTTTGAAAATAGTTAAGTTTCATAGACCTCTTAATCATGAATTTGTTTAACCCTTTAGAAGCACTGAACATTAACCTCAAGTATTACTTGATTTTCAATGGGTTTACAATAGGTAAAATTCAGCGTTCACTGAATAGAATTGATAATTTTAGTGCACAGCACTTCAGACTAGGCTTTTGTCATCCATCTATAATCCAATTTCATTCCACTTTAAAATGAAGAGCCAAGCAAAAGTAGAAATGCAAGTGATGTAAAAAATGTATTTTTATGTGCTTCATTCTTTGGCAGGAGAAATGTCTCTCTCCTGGTAATAGTATATAACAAATGCCTTGTTAATAGGTTTATTATTTATTTTATTATTTATAGTCCACCTTTTCAGGCACTTCATATTCAGGTAATATAGGTATTTTCCTATCCCCAGAATGCTTACAGTCTAACCCCTTAGACTCATCATTTTGCCATATTTATAGCAGAATGATGTCGCAAAAAAAAAAAAAGAGTGTGGAGGGGCGATTGTGGGCAGGTGGCTGCACCGCACACATTCACCCCCATAGCGCCACGGGAAAAGGTGCTGCCAGCGATGATGTGAAAAATATTATCACCCACAGTGCTGCTGGGAGATAACTGCGCCCAGCTTGCTCCCCTTCCCCTAATTTTAATAACACTGCATGTGAAACCGGCACGTCGCACAATAAAGAATGACCCTGTCAGACTGAAAGCTTAAAATGCGCCCATCCACGGGCCTATTGGGCGAGAGCTCCCATGCGCTAGAATTTTATATCATCTGAGCACGTTATATAAAATATGCCTAGCGCTTTTTAAAATTCACCTTTAAATTTGTACCTGAGTTAATGGAAGGGCCCAAGATCAGCTTCATAAGAGACAAACAGGAGTCTTCTATAAAATGTTTTCTTCTGCATTTCTTTTGTGTTTTAGGATGAAAATATTCTCAGGGATCAACAACATCCTTTCATTTTGTTTTCATTATTTCTAATAATACTTTCTCAATCACTTTTTTTAATGTTTTTGTGCAATATGATATGCTTTTAATGTTTCCAGTTTGCACGTATTTATAGAGTTCTGATTGGTATAACTAACCATGATTTACTATGATGGGTCTTGAAAGTGTTTAAAACAACCCTACTGTATTTGTTGGCAAAACCTTTAACCAGTACACCAATAATTTATTTGAAAGTTCTAAACTTCTCAACATTGTACATTTGTTAGTGGAAATAAGAGAATCTGGAACAGCATGGAAGGTGAGCCCTTTCTAGCTGGAATAGAACTTGAGGAATCCTACAATTCTAAAATAGAGAATTTAGTATATATTAAGGGGATAATTTTGTAACAGCCTGCATTAGGAAGTTGACAAATAAATGCATGTTATACCAATTGTTAATGCAAATTATATGTGTATGTTTGATTTGTAAATTGCCCCATCAAAACTACATCTGCTATTTTGTGTGCACAAACTTTTCCATAAAATATGCATGCATGGCATAAAAATCCCAAAAGTAGGCACCTAGGTCCAAGCCCTTCCCTATACTGCACCTGGGAACACCTCTGCTCAGTGCAGGTAAACTTACATGTATGTACCAAAGTTTATCCATGGATTTGTTTCGGCACTTTTATAATGAGCCATTTCTACTAGTAAAGTCTCTTTCTACCTCCAGAAATCCTTTAAAAATTCCCCATCCCACTAACATGGTATTTGAACACAGAAAAAAATTAAATGAGCTTATTTTCTCACCAAATTCTCTTGGGACTCACACAATATGCAAGAAGCCCCTCATTTTGGCCAGAAAAGGGATTTTTCAAGCCATTTTCACATTTTACAATTTTCTATACATTAGTGAACTCCGCTTTTGCTTATGGCAGAAATCACCATTGGCACCATAAAATTATGATTGCTGAAGTGTTCGATCTATACTTTTTTTTTGGTGGTATTAATGACTGTACAGTTCGGGTAGAGATGGTAACTGTTCCAAAAACTGATACAAAATTCAAAGTACCTAAACTTAATTTATTCCAGTGAAATTATTGTAGAAGTAACATACATTTTTCCCCTCCTTTCCTTAGACAAGGAATAATTTTGAAAGTACTAGACAGGAGGTAGAGAGACTGATGCAGAGGATGAAAGCTGCAGGCCAAGATTACAGGCCACCAAGTCAGTGGACGATGGAAGGTTATCTATATGTGCAAGAGAAACGTAAGTATAACAAACAGAACTCACAGCATTCAATAACTGGCATATAGTCTCTGGTCTAATGTTTTCTCCAAAGACAAGCAGGATGGCAGTCCTCAACAATGGGTGACATAATCGGATGGAGCCCAGCATGGAAAACTTCTGCCAAAGTTTCTAGAACTTTGAGCCTCATTGACTATGCTCATACCTGCAATATACCACATGGCTTCAGTCTTTTCTTTTCTGCAAAGCCTTGTGTCTCACAGTCGGGTGAGCCTCAAAAGTTTGACACAGTTTTAAACTGCCTTTCTCTAGCGATTTCTTTTCACGTTCTTCGCATGATCGACACTGTGTCCCACCAGTTCTCCCATTAGTGTCCTAGATAGGTTTCTCAACATTTTGGGGTTAGCTTATGTGCATTGTAGATCCCACATGCCTGTCGGACATCGACGACTGCTGCCATCGTTTTGATTGTGCGACCCTTTTCTTTCGTGATATGTCCACTTCCGGTTTCAAACGATGCCCCAGTTGAACGAGGACCATATCTATCATGAATCCCCATGATAGATATGTCCCCTGTTTTGGAGCATCGCACAACATTGAAGATTGTAGCAAATCTGCCAAGATAACCCTAAAGGGACTTAAGATCCGGCTCAATAAAATGGAATGCCTCTTCAGGCTGGAGAAGACTGATCCATTGACATTGGCATCAGAGGCATTGGCATCGAGTGACCTTGGAGCCGTACCGATGGAGACCAACATCGAAGGACCTTGGAGCCATACCAATGAACACCAAGCCATCGACATTGGTGGGGCCACCAGTTACATCGAGGTCATCAGCTGAGTGGGATGCCGGAGACCAACCATTGTTGGGCTCCTCTAGGTTGAGGATGTCTGGTTCGTTGTCCTCGACCTCGGCACTGGGAAAAGACTGTTTTGAGCATCAAAGCAAGCCAAAAAAAAGCATTGGCATCAGACCTTGTCCATACATGGTTCTGGGCATGGGGATGCATCAGTTTATACTGTGATGCCCCCGAAGCAACCCCATGACGAAGAGAGTGAGTCCTCCATTGATGCCAGGGGTATGCCACAGTCTCCATTGGCCCTAATGTCTGCTACCAATCCTCTTGGTTATGAAGAGGATCTGGTTACATCTCCTGGGTTCCAGGCTGTCCTGACATTGACGATTTTCAAGGAGGAATTGAAGAGGCACGTGCAGCTGGCTGTGGAAAAGGTGATATGAGTTAGCATTGGAGCACTGATGGCATAGACACCAGCACCATCACTCCTTAAGTTGCTGCTTGAATCCCTGAATGTGCTTATCAACGTGTTACCAACCCAGTCCCTGGTGCTGGCTCCCAGGGCAGCATTGATGCCCTGCGGTCCACAGGTGCCACCACCAGCCCATTTGGTTGTCATCCCCGGTTCCTCGGACAAGGAAGCTCCCAGATACTGGAGGTGGCACTGGGGCCCTGGCCACAATAGCCAGTCGAACCGGTGCCCACAACTCTAGCTGGGGACCGAGCAACTAGGGCCCCATCGTCAGTCGATGATAGTGGAGAAGAGGCACCTATGATCTCTGGGGGGATGACTCCTCTGTGGCTTCTAATGACGCTTCAGATAGTCTCCCCTCAGAACCATCAACTCCAGATGATCAAAGGAAGTCCCTGCTGGAGGACCTCTTCTTTGCAGGTTTTGTTCGGGTGATGGTGGAGGCCATCCCATTACAGTTGATGACTGAAGAGGATAGCATACACAAAATGCTAGATATCCTCCAGTACGTGGAGCCTCCCAAGGAGATTGTGGCAGTCCCAGTGCATGACATGCTTGTGGAGTTACTGATGAGGATGTGGAAACACCCCCCCCCCCCCCCACAGTACTTCCCGTGAACAGGAAGGCAGATGTGATTTATCTCATCTAAAAATCTCTCAGATTCAACAAGCGTCAGCTGCCTCACCAATCAGTGGCCATCAAATCTGCTCTCTAGAAGGCCAAGTGCTCTCAGACCCATGCTTTGGTGCCCCCAGGGAAGGATCAGAGAGCAGTGGATACTCTTGGGAGGAAGGTGTGACAGGGCACTATGCTTATTGCCCACATAGCAGTCTACCAGCTTTATATGAGCCAGTACCTGTGAAACATCCTGAAGCAGGTGCAGGAAGTTGCTGAGCAACTGCCTCAGCAGCAGCAGTTGCTGGTGCTTAAGGGTCTGGAGTGCAGAAAACATAGGGTCCATTCGACTGATGTTTTCAAAATGGCATCAAGGGTCTCTGCAGCAGGAATCAGGGCCTGCAGACTCTCATGGCAGTGAGCCTCGGATCTCAAACTGGAAGTTCAGGAGCAACTCACTGACATAGCTTGTACAGGAGAGAATCTCTTTGGAGATAAAGTGAAGGTTGTGGTGGCCCAGAACTGGGACTTCCAATGCGACACTCAAGCATCTCTTCACTGGCACTCAGGAACCGCCCTCAACAACCAGGAGGCCGTCAAGGTTTGGGTCCAAAAAGTCCTCCTTCTATCCGAAGAGGTACTACCCTCTGCCACCTTGCTCCCATCAGCAATACCAGGAATCTCATGGCCGTCCCAGGGATTGGGTTTTGACTGGACTGCAGGGAGCATACCCAAGTCACACATATCAGAAGTAATGGACCTGCCAGTCGGGGGAAGGCTTTGGTTCTTTGCAAACCAGTGGCCCAGTATAACCTTGGACCAGTGGATTCTTTCCATTGTTCGTAAAGGGTACAAATTGAACCTATTGGATACCCTGCCAAATTGCCCCCGAGCCCATTCTGGGGCCTGGTAGTGCATCAGGAAGTACTGGTTTAGGAGCTCTCTTCCCTTGTAACGGCCTGAACTCTTCACACACTCCACTAGCAAAGATGGCAGGGATTTTACTTTCGATACTTCCTGATACCAAAGAAAACAGGGGGAGTCTGTCCCTATCCTGCACCTAAAGCTCTTGAACAAGTTATCGAAGATGGTTTCCCTGGGCACCCTGAATTATTTCTTGCAAAAAGGGGACTGGCTATGCTCCCTGGATTTAAAAGACACTAACACTCACATCAAGATCTCCCCAGGACTCCAGAGGTATTTCAGATTTGTGGTGGGAAAGCAGCACTTCCAGTATAGTGTTCTGTTGTTTGGGCTCAAATTAGCCCCACATGTCTTTATGAAATGCCTACCCTTGGTGGCGGTGTACTTTTACAGACTGGGAGTTCACATTTTTCCATATCTGGATGATTTGCTGGTCAAGAGCACCTCTCAAGCGGGAGTCAACAAGTCAATGCTCAAACATATGGGTGCTGGAGACACTAGGATAATTGTCAACTTCCTCAAGTCCTATCTCAGCCTATCACCACAATTAGACTTTATTGGAACCTTGCTAGACACGGCTCAGGCCAAGGCCTTCCTGCCCCAGCAATAGGCCATCAACTGATGACCATTGCAGCAGGGATTCAACAGAGCCAGCAGGTGTCAGCATGGCACATGTTGAGGCTATTGGGGCATATGGCCATGACAGTACACGACATTCTCTTGGCACGTTTGCACATATGAAAGGCCAAATGGACCTTGAGATCACAGTAATGACAAGCCATTCAAGAGCTGAAGGATCACATCTGAGTCGCTCCATCTCTCTGGGACTTTTTTACGTGGTGACGGGAAATTTCAAATCTGGAAAGAGGGGTATTCTTCCAAAATCCGCCCACCCAAATTGTCCTAACCATGGATCCATCCATCCTGGGCTGGGGAGCTAATGTAGATGAACGCAGCATCTAGGGTCTATGGTCCACCCAGGAACATCTCTATCAAATCAATTTCCTGGAGCTCTGGGCGATCAGGTACATGATGTGGGCTTTCAGAGATCGGCTGTCCAACAAAATTGTTCTATACAGACCGACATCTAAGTGTCAATATGGTATGTCAATAAGCAGGGCGGTATGTGATCGAACCTCCTGTGTCAGGAAGTGGTCCAGATCTGGTCATGGGTCCTCTCCCACAGGATGGTGCTCAGCGTCATGCACCTGACCGGAACAGAGAATGTAATAGGGAACAGACTGAGTTGCACCTTCAGAACCCAAGAATGATCTCCGGATCAAGGAGTCATGAATCAGATCTGCCTACTCTGAGGAAGCCCATATGTGGATTTCGTCACAGCCCCTTGGAACAAGAAGGTTCCTCAGTTCTGCTCCCTGTACAGGTCATGCGGCCTCAGATGCCTTCACCCACCTCTGGGGCGAGGATCTCCTGTATGCATATGCTCCAGCTCCATTTGTAGTGAAAAGCCTCTTGAAGCTTTGTGAGGACAAAGGGACTATGATCCTCATAGTCCCTCATAGGCCAAGCAGGCCTGTTTCCACTTCTTAAGGAGATTTCCATCCAGAAACCGATCAAGCTGGGGACTTCCCCAAATCTCTTCACCCAGGATCGGGTCAAGTACCACCATCCCAACCTCCAGGCCCTGTCGCTCACAGCCTGGATATTGAGAAGTTAATATTTCAACCACTCAGTGTCTCTGAAGATGTGTCTCGGGTCCTGGAGACTTCCAAAAAGCCTTCCACTAGAAAGTCCTAAGGGCTGAAGTGGAGAAGGTTTTCCATATGGTGTGAGCAGAATGCCCTAGATCAATGGTTCCCAACCCTGTCCTGAAAACCTTACTGGCTGAGGGGTCCCCCACGATAGGGTTGGGAACCACTGCCCTAGATCCTTTCTCCTGCTCCCCACAAAAATTGCTTGTCTACACCTATTGGAAGCTGGTTTGAAGACTGACTCTGTTAGAGTTAATCTAAGTATAATTTGCGCATATCACCATGGTGTAGATAGTGTGCCCATCTCTGTGCAGCCTATAGTTGTACATTTTATACAGGGCCTGCTTCAGTTGAAGCCTCGCCCATGGCCTCTTACTGTGTCTTGGGAACTCAATGTGGTGTTAGCTCAGTTGATGAAAGCTCGTTTTGAGTTGCTGCGTTCCTGTGACCTGAAGTTCCTGACCTGGAAATTATATTTTTGGAGGCAGTCACTTCGGCACACAGGGTCGGTGAGCTCCAAGCCTTAGTGACTTATCCACCTTACACTAAGGGTGGTCTTGTGTACGCACCCTAAGTTCCTGCCTAAGGTGGTGACGGATTTCCATCTTAACCAATCCATTGTCCTGCCAACATTCTTTCCCAGGCCCCATTCGCACCAAGGTGATCAAGCATAGTTTGAATTGCAAAAGAGCCTTAGCCTTCTTTCTGGAGTGGCCAGAAGCTCATAGGCAGTCCACTCAACTTTTTATTTCTTTGATAGAAATAAGTTGGGTATCGCCGTTGTCAAGCAGACACTTTCTGCATCTCCTTCTATTGCCCAGGCAGGATTGCATTATGTCAAGGCTTACTCTTTGAGCCATGGCAGCATCAGTGGCCCACTTGCAAGTAGTTCCCATGGAGATCTGCAGATCTGTGACATGGAGTTCCTGCCACACATTCACATCGTATTATTGTTTGGATAGGGATGGCCGATGCAACAACAGATTTGGCCAATCTTTACTTTCGGAACTTGTTTGAGGTGTAGAACCCAACTCTGTTACTGTTTTTTTGATCAGGCTGCCCCCCCCCTCCCACCTTTCCCCGTTACCAACAAAACTAGTTGTTGTTGTGCCCATTGGCACTTATTTTGGTGTTATTTTATGTTGGGGTGCAGCCAGTGTGTGAGGACTGCCATCCTGCTTGTCCTCAGAGAAAGCAGAGTTGCTTACTTGTATCGGCTGTTCTCCGAGGATAGTAGATGTCAGTCCTCACGAAACCCGCCCACCACCCCATAGAGTTGGGTTTCCAATATGTGAGTGTTTTCATTATTTTATTTTATTATTATTCTGAATTCTATGATATAAGGCTGAGAGGACCCTGCATGGATGCATGGTATATTGTATGCATGCTCAATGAGGCTCAGTCAAAATTCTAGAAAGTTTGAAATAAGTTCTCCGAGCCAGGCTCCATCTGATGATATCACCCATGTGTGAGGAGTGACATCCTGATATCCTCAGAGACCACCTGTTATAGGTAAGCAACTCTGCTTTCTGGAAAAAACCAGGATGATTTACATGTCTCAGCTACTTTTTTATTATGAAAGCTACCTTTAGACCAAAAAAAAAATTACCAATGCTACCATGATGTGCTGGAAAGTGACTTTCATACATATAGTGTGTTCTGCTTATGTGATACTACTTTTCTCTCCTTCAATTTCTTCACTGTTCAATTCTCTTCATCTAACAATCTGATCCCCAGTATTTCCCCTGTGTGTTTTCACATTCTTCTCCATTTATCCATGTGCTGATAGCATATTTGCATTGTCAGAGCCAAGAGCAGGATTCATTTCCCTCCAAAATGTAGTACTACAAAGTGTTACTGCACTTTATAGTTGCAGTTCACTGCAGTTATACCAAATTAATATGTGTTGGATCATTCTGTCCTCTATTTCCAGATGCCCAGAATGTCCTTCAGCCACTTTTGGTCCAGTCTTTCTGGTGTTGTAATTTTGTTTGTATAGTGGGTGGGGGATGGCCTATGAAGCTATATAAGAAACATAGAACCATGATAAAAGAGAGACTATTTAGTCTACCCATCCCCACCAATTGCATAGCTCTATAATCCCTACCACTCCCATCAGAAAGCCTGTGTCCTTGTCTCATGATTTCTTGATTTCAGATAGCATCCTTCTCCACCACCTCCACTGGGAAGCTGTTCATGCATCCACCATCTTTTATGTAAAGAAATAATTCTGTAGATCACTCCTGAATCCATCCTCTTTCACACTCATCCTATGATGCTTTGTTCCAGAGCCGCCTTTCCCTTGAAAGAGGTCTGCCTCCTGTGCATTGATACCTTGAAAGTGTTTAAACATCTCTATTATATCTCCCCTATTCTGTCTTTCGGCTAGGGTATATGTGTTTTGATCTTTGTCTGTCCCCATATGCTTTACCATAAAGACCATTTGCCATAGTGTAGTCACCCCCTGGACTGATTCGGTTCAGTTTATATCCTTTTGAAGGTGTTGTCACCAGAATTGTATACAGTATTCCAAATGAGGTCTCACCAGGGATTTATACAGAGACAGTATGACCTCCTTTGTCCTGTTGACCATTCCTCTCTCTGTACACCTAAGCATCTTTCTGGCTTTTGCCATCACCTTATCCACCTGTTTGACCACCTTGAGATCCAGATCCCACTCTTGACGAATTTCACTTTAAGATAGCTGCTGAATACACCCAGCTATCTTAAAGCTGGCCGGATACATTTAGCCAGCTAATTTTAGAACAGCACTGTGGCCTAACCAGAGTTAGCTGGATAAGTTATCCGACTAACTCCTAGTTAGGCGGATAACTTATCTGGTTAATTCAACTCCTGCCCGTTATGCCCATTCCCTGCCCCTAACTTATCCAGCTACGTGGTCTCACTGACCCCAGCGAGATATTCAGCAGTGCCACTTAGCCAGATAAGTAGGACTTATCCGGCTAAGTACCCTTTTGAATATCAGGGTCTTTATGAATATCTTTCATTAACTTTTTCTCTCTCTCTTCTGCTTGTGAAGGAGGTCTGTACATTATACGATGGATATTCCAGCCCCTCTTTCTAGCTTAACTTGCAGTGCCTAACCTCACAAGCCCTTTGGTTCTGTTGCTTTAATATTATTTTCATATGTATATCTAGCACCACTCCTGCTCCTTTCTTCCTACCCTGTCCTTCCTGAATAGAGTGTAGCCCAGAAAACTACATTCCAGTCATGGTTTTCCAGGCACCACGTGTCTATGACAACCACTCTTCAAGTGACAGCCATTAGCACTGTTTATATAACTTTCTCACTATACAGACTACAACCACCTATAAGTTACCTGTCAACACAATGTAAATAATTTATTCCTCTCATTGTTATTGGTTAAATTATTCCTTCTTCTCTTCTTCCTCCCCTAGTTCCAACTTCCCCTGTTTTATTGTAACTTTTTACTTCTTTGCTTCTCATCACCTGTTGATTGTTTAAGTTATCACTCCCCCTGTTTCCTGTAAACCAGCATGATGTGATTGTATCATGAATGCCGGTATAAAAAAAGCTCTAGATAAAAATAAATAAATAAAATATTGCTGCCAAGGTGAAAAGCTATTTCCTAAAATTACACTTTGATGCTGTGAAGTCTCTTATCTCTGGATATGAAGACTAGAGATGCTTAACATAAAGCTTGATGATTGCTCTAGTGGCAGATGTTCCAGAAAAAATGTTCTTAAAAAAAAAAAATGTTGAAAAATAAAAGATAATGCAGATTGCAGGGAAACATAACCACTGCATTGTAACTATCATTGTAACTTGTAAAGATGACATTTCAGATTGCCATAGTTTGATGGCTGAAACAATATATAGAGAAGAGTATATCACAATGTCATATGGTCTTTCATACTGAGACACCAGTGCCATAAGCTTTCACTAGCAGCTATCAAGGCTTTTTCCCCATTTTAAGCTGCTTTTTCTCTAGCCCAGCCACTGCAGTGACGATGCTCTGACGGCCTGGCATGGACTGCAGTTCTCTCCAGTGATGGAGTTAGGATTTTTGCTGCCGTCCAGGCATTGTTGGTGCTGTTGCTCCTCTCCCCCTAAGATGTTTGGGCCACAGGGAGTAGACGGTCTAAGGCACAGCTCTACCCTTTCCTGCAGCAGCTCAGGAGTAGACTTTGTGCCCTATTTGAAAGTTTTGAAGCACATTAGCAAGCATTTCCACACTTCATTTTATATTTAAAAAAATAGTGATAATCCAATCTTTCTTGTGTCCTGTTAAATTATTTTATTTTTATTGGATGAGGGAGAGGAATCTCTGAAGTATCAGTACAGGGAGGAGATCTCAAGAAAGGGGAGAGGAGAGGCAGGAGGATGAGGAATGGGGTAAGGAGAAGAGGATTGGGGATGGGAAAGATTGAGGGACTGTATACCAGGAATCTAGGATGGGGTATGAGGGAGTTAAGTTCTGTGAGGGAAGAAGGGAGCAAGAAAGGTTGGGGATAGGTTCCAGGATCTGAGACAGGAGAAGTAGGAAGAGGGGGAGGTTCCAGTATGTGAGGGATAGAATGCACAATCAAGTGAGACAGAATCTGAATTGTGTTGAATGGGAGGGAAGGCAGGTGTCCCTACCTTGACTCTATCCTGCTGCCCCATGCATTCCCCTTCTAATATCCATCGGATCTGGTATGCATTCTCACACACACATCTTTTCTCTCTCACACACACACCTTTTCTCTCTCTCTCTCTCTCGCACATGCTTTTTCTCTCTCTCTCTCACACACACATCTTTTTCCTCTCTCTCACACACACAAACACACACACACGTCTTTTCTCTCTCTCTCTCACACACACACACACAGCTTTTCTCACAAACACACACATACAGCACCAATGCCTTTTCTCTCACACACACAAAAACACTTTTTCCTTTCCCCTCCAATTTTTTGTGGACTGTGTGCACAATGCTTTAGAAGCAGTGTACAAAGCTGTGCAGTGTTCTTTAAAATACCATTTTGTTTTCCTTTTCTTGTGTGTGCTATGTTTTCCTGTGTGCACTTGCATAGCTTACAGGGGACATTTGCTCCCAGCTGATACCCTATCATCCTCCAGCCCCTTTCCTTACGCCCCTCCTCCCCCACAGTGATCCCTTCTCAGCCCTATCTATCTTCCCCGAAATGATCCCCTTTTTCTCTCTCTGCTCTAGGCTCATCCCCATCTCCTATCCTTGAATAACACATGGGGAGGGTCTAAATTAGGGAACACAGTAACTCTTCTTTGTTCTGCTATGTCTCGTCCAGGCTCATACCCTCTTCTCCTTCCTGTTCCCTGCACATGACCTAGGAGGGGAGGGGTTGGATTCAGCAGAAGATCTTCAGCCAGCCCTAGTAACAGACATAGTGTGCCTAGACAAACCGAGGCCTGCAAGAGCCCGACACAGGCACACCTTTGAGTCAACCAATGGTCTTGTGATTTAGCAATATCTGGGCCTCCTGCCCTGGGGACGATGAGAACTGCCTATTCAGCATCCCCTACACGCTCTGGGCCCAGGAGCTTAAGCTGGACTGAGGAATCAAACCTCATCTCCTATACAGCAACATAGAGTGCTGTTCTTCACCCATCAAGCCAGCCTCTGTATAAGTAGAACTGAATTTCACATTCATATTTAATTTTGTAACATTTCCCTTCAAGTCTCTAGCACCAGAGAATAACTGTTGATCATTGGAAAAGATTTATTTAACCTAACTGTAAGAATTGTTAAAATTTAACTTTACAGAATGAGATCAAAAAGAAAAGAAACATAGTCCATTGTTCTTAAACTGTGCTAAAAAAAAAACTCACTAAAAATTAATTTAGATGGTCCTTAATTTTTGATTGTCTTCTTCCAAAGCCGAAAAAGCATTGTAACCCTCGACATCCCTATATACATGTGACAGACACTCAGTTCTGTTACCAGTAAGCCCTGGGTGACAAGTGTCAGCTGGCTGGTACAGGATGAAAGTGGGAGAGGATTCATCCATATGCAGCCCCACTCTCTGCGGAGTCTGGAATGATCATCCCCTCGAGTGAGCTTTAAAAGCAGGGCTCTGGCTATTGCTAGGGAGACAGTGCTTTGAGTTTGGATCAGAGTTCAGAGGTACAGAGGAGCTTATTTCATGTTATTTTCGCAGGCCCAGTCAGAGGAGCCAAGCAAGCCCTGCTTGGTGGTCCTGACCAGGGTCAGGAGGGATTTTTCCTTTCCAGTTCACAACCTGTCTGGTTAGAATCTTTCCTCTGGGTACAGTTTTTTGAATTTAACCTTTTAAGTGGTAGGAGCCTTTTCAGCTCCTGGGCTCAGGGAACGGGGAGCCCTGTCTGGGCCTGGACAGGTTAGGGAAGAGACCCGTCCTCCGTACCCTCAGTGAAGAAAGGGATATCAGTGGCCTCTGTTGGAAACAGGATGCTGGGCTTGATGGACCCTTGGTCTGACCCAGCATGGCAATTTCTTATGTTCTTATGACTGCTGTAAGGGTACATTCCAGTGTTGTTCATCATTTTTTGAAAAGATTGAGTTCAAGATTCAGGAAGATGTTTTGACTGCCCTGTCAATCCTGACTGAAGCACAAAGAGTCCAGCTTCAGGGATCCCTCCCATCAGGCATTACAATCGATAAAAGGAAAGAGCTGCATCAGAAACAAAAGCATCTAGAAACCAACTAACATCCTTGGAGTCATCCATCCGGTGTTTCTACGAACCCTGGGGAGAGAGAGAGTGTATCTATTTATTCAGAGACAGTAGCTTTGTATCCTTGCCAGTTGGAAGGGATGGTTCTGCCCATCAAAAGGACACCCTGACCACCTGGGGACCCTATTTTTCTAAGTCCTGGAGGGTAGGAATTCTCCTGTCTGGCCGTTGACAATCCTGCACAGATTGAGCAAAGCAACTGTGGTAAATCAATACATTGAGCTGCTGTGGATCAAGATTTGTGCCATTTTCATTCATTGTTCATCAGTAAAGAATTGTTTTGGAAACTAGCAGAGTGCCTCCAGTCATTTTTGGCACACCCAGCACATATAGGGACAAACATACACTGTTACCCCAGGAACAATGGGACAGACACCAGGAGACACCCTTAGCACTGGGGACCTTGGGAGTAACCTCTCCTCTCCCCCAACTCAACAAAGGATCCAGGCCCTGAAGTAAAGAGACCGTGCCAGGCTAGCCTGGCAAGGTTCCTGCCCCTGAAGAGTCCACAGATTCTTTTCTGGCCTCATCGGGGATGGGGTTACGTACAGACTGCTGTTCACTCCCAGTAGCAGTCAGTAGGACTCTTGTGGTTCAGAGAATGATAGGATTGTTTCTGTTCTCTGTTTGGGCTGTTAGAAGTTTTTGTTTTGGAACCAGATTAGTGCTGGGACCAGATAGCTTCCCCTTGTCAGCTATCTCCATGCAGTTGGTACACTAGAGCAGTGGTTCTCAACCTTTTTTCAGCCGGGACACACCTGACAGATGGTTCTCACATGCGTGACACGCTGAACATGTAACTGTCACGGGGCAAAATGTAAATATACATTCTGCATCCTCAGGAACCCCTTCAACCCCCAACAGTGGGTGTAGAGCAGAACTAGGGTATTATCTATACAACTCACCATATAAAAAAAGATATTCTGGTTCTGATGACATCTCAGAAAAAGCAAAACAAACTCCCTTTACTGGCAGGCACGATACCCCTACTTATAAAAAGACAGTTATTTACCACCAATGCATGTCCTATTGAGAAAACACAACAAATAAGATTGATACAATTGCCTACATGCTAGTAAAATACCTCACCTCGGTCACACACCCAGAACTCACCTTCACCAAGTACAGAAAGACCACAAATTATAAATATAGAGACAGAAACTGGAATGGAAAACCAAAAAAGCCACTCTTTATGCAGTGCAAACCTGGAGAAAAGGAAAGAAAAATATAGCACCTAACATAATAATGCACACAAATGAATCCGCTCAAATTTAAACCTGTAATATGGAACACACTCAAACAGTAACAACCCTATCTATGAAAAGGCAACACTACAAATATTTAACCAGGCCCTAAACACTAATATACCTCCTATTAGGAAAACAGAGCAAGCCAAGCTGCTATAGATCCCCACTCAGAAATAATTGTAAAACTATACTAATAAATGTTACAAAATAGCTGATGAACAGAATAACAGCCAACAAATAAAAACTCATAAAAATTATTAAAAATTGTCCAAATATCAATGAAATATTTCAAAACAGCAGACACATCACGTAATACCCAATAATTAAAATGGCAGTCAATCAAGAAAAATAAACTTAAAAAGCTACCTTTAAGAACATAAGAACATAAGAAATTGCCATGCTGGGTCAGACCAAGGGTCCATCAAGCCCAGCATCCTGTTTCCAACAGAGGCCAAAACCAGGCCACAAGAACCTGGCAATTACCCAAACACTAAGAAGATCCCATGCTACTGATGCAGTTAATAGCAGTGGCTATTCCCTAAGTAAAATTGATTAATAGCCATTAATGGACTTCTCCCCCAAGAACTTATCCAAACCTTTTTTGAACCCAGCTACATTAACTGCACTAACCACATCCTCTGGCAACAAATTCCAGAGCTTTATTGTGCATTGAGTGAAAAAGAATTTTCTCCGATTAGTCTTAAATGTGCTACTTGCTAATTTCATGGAATGCCCCCTAGTCCTTCTATTATTCGAAAGTGTAAATAACCGAGTCACATCTACTCGTTCAAGACCTCTCATGATCTTAAAGACCTCTATCATATCCCCCCTCAGCCATCTCTTCTCCAATCTGAACAGCCCTAACCTCTTCAGCCTTTCCACATAGGGGAGCTGTTGCATCCCCTTTATCATTTTGGTTGCCCTTCTCTGTACCTTCTCCATCGCAACTATATCTTTTTTGAGATGCGGTGACCAGAATTGTACACAGTATTCAAGGTGCGGTCTCACCATGGAGCGATACAGAGGCATTATGACATTTTCCGTTCTATTAACCATTCCCTTCCTAATAATTCTTAACATTCTATGCTTTTTTGACTGCTGCAGCACACTGAGCCAACAATTTTAAAGTATTATCCACTATGATGCCTAGATCTTTTTCCTGGGTGGTAGCTCCTAATATGGAACCTAACATCGTGTAACTACACCTTTACTTACCCTCTCCAGAAACTCTCCTACTCCTTTCCCTTGCAGGCCAATAGCATTCACCAGAAGCAGCAGTGGCTGCTGAAACTCTGTCCTCAAGGTCCTCTTCCTTAGGGCCCACAACTAGTCAGTCACACACAGTCTCTGTCTCACACAGACCAGTAACCTCCCTAACTAGTCTCTCTTCCTCACACACACACACACCAGTTACCTCCCTGACCAGTCTCTGTCTCACACGCACAACAGTCACTTCCCTATCTAGTCTCTGTCTCTTTCACACACACCAGTCACCTCCCTGACCAGTCTCTGTCTCTCCCACACACACACCAGACACCTCCCTGTCTAGTCTCTGTCTCTTTCACACACACCAGACGCCTCCCTGTCCTGTCTCTGTTTCTCACACACTCTCACACACACATACCACATATGCCTTGAACCCTCCTTGCCCAACTTCAAAAAAGGCATCAAAACATGGCTCTTCCTGCAGACCTACCCTGACGCCAATCAAACCTAAACCCTCCTGCCCCCCATCCTACTGCATCTTGTCTTAGCTCCCGCCTACAATGATGTAGGCGGGAGCTAAGTCAATCCTTCTACCAAGGATTGACTATTGTAACGCACTCCTACTGGGTCTCCCTAAAAGCACAATTCAACCCCTTCAAATGTTGCAGAATGCCGCTGCTCGGTTAATTACTAATACTCGACGGCATGAACATATTACTCCAGCACTCATGTTCCTACATTGGCTACCCGTATCATCTAGAATTACTTTTAAAGTTCTCTCACTCATCCACAAATCAATTCACAACCAAGAGATGCAATGGTTCTCTGATCAGTTCATTGTTCACACCTCCAACAGACCAATTAGAAACATTCACCAAGCAAAATTAACTGTCCATCCACTAAAACACATCAAACATGTGTCCACCAGAGACCGATCATTCTCCATAGCTGGAATAAAAATCTGGAATAACATGCCGTTGGACCTGCGGCTTGAATCCTGTCACAAAACTTTCAAACAAAACCTTAAAACTTGGTTGTTTGAACAAGCTTTCACACTATGAGTCTCGTCTAACCTTCAGCAATACCATATGATTCCTTACCTTCTCCAAGATCTTATACTCGACAATAATATTTACTATCTGCAACTCCACATCCCCACATGGTTTATCAATTCAGGCTATTATATATAATGAAACGTTGGTTTGCCTCAGATAGATTATTTGCTCCTGCAAATACATGGTTATTAATATTCTATTGTTCGATATTTATGCATATTATTTGAAACCCATGTTTTTCTGTAAAGCCTGTTGCTATTAATTGTTTTACTGTTTATTTTATACTGTTACATGTAAAGCCTGTTGCTAAATTAATGTTTCACTGTAAACCGAGGTGATGTATTGCTATACGTACCGCGGTATAGAAGAACCTATAAATAAATAAATAAAATAAAATAAATGTATCTTGTCATATCTCCCGCCAACAATGATGTATCTTATGGAAATGCTGATTATATAACCTATTGAAATGTTAAGACTATGTTAATACTATATTCACAGTTCCTATCCATTTCTCCCTCTCTCTCCTACTGCTGTTATTCACGCTCCCTGCATGCTTGCTTTCACCCTGCCTCCCCGCTCTCCCCTTTTCCTTCTCTGCTCCCCATCCCCCTTCCCTGTTATATGTAATTCTTCTTCTTCCCACCTCTTTGAGTTGATTGTAAATCGGTATGATGTGAACCACGAATATCGGTATAATAAAAGTTCATAAATAAATAAATAAATAAATAAATAAAATACCAGTCACCTCGCTGACCAATCTCTGTCTCTCTCATACACACACACCAGCCACCTTCCTGACCAGTCTGTCTCTCACAGAAACACTTAACCTCTGACCAGTCTGTCAATCACACACATGCTCTGTCACTTACATACAAGCTCTTAATCACACACAAATGCTCTTGCTCCCATTCTACCACACACACACACAAAGCTGCCACTCATGCACCCAGATACCCATTCTACCACACACACACAAAGCTGCTACTCACGCACCCATTGTACCGCACACACAAGCACTCACTCACGCACCCAGGCACTCATTCCACCACACACACACATACACACACAAAGCTGCCACTCACTCACCCATTGTATCACACACACACAAGTTCTCACTCATGCATCCATTCTATCACAGGCGCACAAAGCTGCCACTCATACACACACACAAGCTGACATGGAGCCTCTTCTCATTGACCCAATAACCCTGGCCTCCGGCGGCGTGCAGGGTTTCTCCACTCTTCGGCCCCGCCGGCCTGGCCTCCGGCAGCGGCGCGCAAGTCTCTCCAACTCTTCAGCCACCGCCGGCCTGGCCTGGCCTCCGGTGGTAACACACAGGGTCTTTCCAACTCTTCAGCTGCCTCTGGCGGCGGCACGCAGCATCTCTCCGCTCTTCGGCCCTGCCCCTGGGGAGAAGAGAAGCACAAGTGGGGCAGTGGGACACCGGGAGCCACAACACACCTGCCAGTGCTTGGCAACACACTGGCGTTATTTATTTTATTTATTTATTTATTTTAAAGATTTTTTTTTTTTATACCGACATTCATTTGCATATCACATCGGTTTACATGGAACAATTTTAACAACAACATATGAGATTTACATGGAACAGTTTTAACAGCAACATATGAAATTAGCATTGAACTAGTGTAACAGTAACGAGAACATAATTGAGGCAAATACATGGAACTAGTATAACAATAATGAGAATATAAAATAAGGCAAGTGGGTAGGGGTAGGTAATATTACAGGACCATGAAGGCAGGTTGCACCAGTTTAAACTGCGGATGTTAATTGGAAGGGGATAAGTTAAGGGGGTAAGGCGCGCACACCATTGAAAATCGCTGCACTAGAGAAGTACGTCATCCTTTCAAAATGGCCATGTCTGAAGACTCTGGAGGAGCTGACAATAGCGCACTAGCAGCTTACTGCTGGCCTCTGGCTTGTGTTTATAGTGTGCTAATGAGATTAACTTACACACTATGAACTTTTAGAATATATGTTAGCATGTTAACATTTAATGCATCGGCATATTAGCTAAACAGAGTGCTTTTTAAAAAAATTTTAGAATTCAGGGGCCTTTGTACATTGCACATTTATTTTAACGCACATTTAATTTATCAGATCCATAGGGCTTGATTTACTGCTTTTTTTTTTTTTTTTACCATAGAGACACAATGGGAGAAAAGTCTTGCAGGTGAATTTTCAAAATGTCATGTGCGTAAAAATTAACATATACGCACGTAAATAACTTCTACTTGCATGTTCCGTATTTGATAAAGGTCCAGACTTCATGTGATTTTCACTTTTGTTTGTACTTGTATGCACGTTAAAAAAGGGGTGGTCTGGGGCATTCCTGGGTGGGACCAACAGTTACATGCATAAATTGTTGTTTTAAAAGACACACATACATTTTCCAACTTACCCGCGTATTTTTACGGCTGCTGATTATTTATTTATATATATATTTATGCTGCTAATGCCGAGGCCTGCGGCAGCTTACAATAAAGACATACTGAACACCCAACAAGGTACAGACAGAAAGGAAAACAGCTTCATGGTTCTGCATAGTCACTTTCAATCAAATTAACAAAAGGCTTGCCTAACTGAACATGTTTTTAGTGGTGTAAGTTTTATCTGGGGTAAACAATATCAAAACGTATTTATTGTGTGGTACTGATTGGGTGGGAGCTCTGGGTGAATTGCGCGGACTTCAGGCTGAAGAGCCAGGAGGGTCTCGAAGATTTGGGGGACTGGGCAAACTGGTAGACTAATTAGTAAAATTGCTAATTTCGTCGACAAGCGCATGTTATAAAATATACCAACATACATATATAAATTGAGACATATGCAGATAAGTCCTATTTAACTTTCACGTATATGCATTGCATGTAGTTGCCTACATATGCACATATTTTTGCAGGGTAGAGATATGTGTAGTTTATTACAAGCATGTATCATACGCGCAGGTTGTAAAATAATGGAGTAAACCTATCGGGTAGATTTTAAAAGCATTGCGTGTTCAAAAACAGCCCAATCCATGCGTATCTGGGCTGTGCACGAGCAACGCACATTTTAAGAAGCCAGGAAGTAAGCTCATAACTTCCGGTCCTAATGAGGTGCAAGGCTGGAGATTTTGTGCCAGAGGGATCCTGAACACTGGGTGGAGGGGAGGGAGAGAGAGAGACTCTTTTAGAGAGGCAATCTGACACTCTACATATCTCCCACTGAAAGTGAGGCACTTTCAACTCGGGGTGGGTTTTCGGGGTGGTGGTGTTATATTGATCTGCCTAGGGTGCAAGGATATTTAGACCCTTGTAACACTGCCTCCCCCCGCCCTGAGTTGAAAGTGCCCCTCTTATAGAGTGTCAGATTATCTGTCTGTCTCTCTCCTCCTCCTCCCTGTCAATTCTGAGTACGAGCATAAGGGCTCCAACTCAGATCTGTGGCAGGGATATTTTAAATGCTCTAATGTTACACGTGTGTACTTGCACTCACAATATAAAATTGAGCGTATTTTTGCTTGTTCATGGGTGCACTCATGCTCCTTTTAAAATGTACTTGTGTGTGGCCATGTGCACCCATATATGCCACAGTGCGCAGTTGTTCAAAAGTTATCCTCTTAGTAAATCTGGCACATGGTGCTCCCAAAAGCCCTGGTATCTTAGTGAAGTGCATGCTTATTTATTTGATTTTTGTTCCGTTTTTTTAGATGCTTCAAAGCGGATTACATTCTGGTTACTGTAGGTATTTCTCTGTCCCCAGAGGGCTCACAATCTAAATTTGTACATTTGAAGCAATGGAAGGTGAAGTGACTTGCCCAAGATCACAAGGAGCAGCAGTGGGATTTGAGTCGTGGCACCTGTGGCTCTAACCACTTGCCTACTCCTCCATATACATTGACTTTATTGTTTTGTGGTTTCTCCTGCAGCTGTGTGTGTTGGCTGCACATTTAAAATTAATCAAAAGGACGATCTGAAATGCACATCCAGTTGCATCTGTCTGAGCACAGTTTGTTCATGAGGGTTCTTAGTAAAGATTTCAGAGAAGAGCCAAGGAATTCTCACATTTAGATTGCAATTGAATGGAATATGGTTAAAGGAATAGGCAGACTTTCTATAAAGCTGTGGCTGGTTTTGTCGAACTGTACCTATGACTGCACTGTGCTACGCAGCACTAGAGGGGACACACATTTCCTCAAGAAAAGATCTAAATGGTCTTTGGCGTTATTTACTCTGTTTTCATTCATATGTAATCCCATCCCTGGGTATGGATTGCTTCCTGATAGGGACATAAAAGTATTTGTTTTTACTCTTCGGGGGCTGCAACCTTCCCAGGCTCGCTGTACATGGTCTCTTCCTTTCAGGGCCTGGGTCCTTTGTCACGCTGGGGGAGAAGATTACTCCCAAGGCCCCAAGTACTAAAGGTGACACCTTGTGTCCTTGTTCCTAGGATAGAGGTACTTGTGTATCCCAGTGTGTGCTTAATGTGCCCAATAAAACAACTGGAGCCACTGTGTTAGTAGTCTTTACTGTTAAAATGTATGAAAATGGCACACACATTATTCCACAGCATATATTCTTTTACAGTCTCCTCCTCAGTCTGTGCAGGAATGTCTGATGCCAGAGCCAGGGGAGCTTCTACCCTCCAAGGCTTGGAAAACATAGAGTCCCTAGGTGGGCAGAGCACCCCTTCCAGCTGGCCAGAATTACACAGTTACTCTCTGCACAGAGAGAAATGTTCTCTCTCCCCAGAGGTTTGAGAGCACCGGATGGGTGTCTTCAAAGATGTTAGGCTTTGCCTAACTCAGAGTTAGAGGATTTCCCAGACTCCTTTGTTTCTGACACCCTCCTTTTATCTCGTCTATTTTGATACCTGCTGGGAGGGATTCCCTGAAGCAGGCAACTGTCTGTGCTTCAGTCAGGAAGGAAGGGGGGGGCAGCCAGAACTTGCTCCTGGATCTTGAAACCAAATTGTTTCTAAAACTGAAGATAACATCAGAGTGCATCCTTACAGAAGGTCCCTGGCACCCCCTTCCTCTATGGAGGGTACAGAGGGCAGGTCTTCCCTAACCTGCACAGCTTCCCTGAGCCCAGGAGGCTGTCATAAGGTTCCTACCACTTAAAATATAAAAGCCAAAAAATAGACTCAGAGGGGAAAATCCAAACTAGCCAGTGAGTGGACTGGAAAGGACACCTCTCCTGACCCTGGTCAAGACCACCAAGCAGGGCTTGCCTGGCTCCTGGACCTGAAAAACAACTGAATCTAAACTCCTAACCACTTCTGAACTTTGTGCCAACCAAAAGGGACTGCATCCCAAGCTCTAGCCAGAGCACTGCTATATATCCTCATCTGTTCCAGAGCCCTCAAAGGGAGAGGCTGCATTTGAATGGAAACCTCCTCCATTATTCCATCCTGCACGAAGTTGACTGACATCTGAGAACCCAGGACTTAGTGGTAGCTGACTGTGGTGTGTCCCCTACACTTATGTGACCTATTGATTTTTGAAATGACGGTCCAAATGCAGATGGACACATACAAGGAGTAGTTGTCCAGTTTTTTCAGTTTGACCCCAAGATTTGACTTTTGCAACATCCACAACAAATATGGATGAAATATATCTGCATGTATTTGATCCAAGAACCAAGTTAATTTGCATATTTTGCTAACCCTGAAAACTACTATGCTATTATTTGTAGATGTCAACCTGCTGAACATGTGAAAATCTGCTTCAAAAATATTCAATTTGTTTAAATGTGAGAGCAAGTGTTGACATTGGAAGCCTGTATTTCCATGGGCATTCCTATAGAACTGGGGTTATTGTAATGGTACACAGTAATATAACGGAAGGCGGTAATGAGAGAAAGGCAAAGAATCAATAAAGATTTGAAAATTTGTATTACTTTCTCACTATTTACACTGTATGTGTGTGCATGTATGTAGGTATATTTGTACAGTGTATTTATGTATGTTTATATATGTGTTTGTGTAATATATATATATATATATATATATATATATATACATAAACTGTATATATATGTGTGTGTGTATATATATATATATATATATATATATATATATATATATATATATATATATATATATATATTATATCTAAAAGGACAGATCACCTTTTTATTGAAACTTATCCTCCCCTAAATTTAATATATAATCACATAGGATATATAATAATCACATTTCTTTCAATTTTTAATCTTTTTATTTCTTCATATTTTTTCTACCCAAAAGTTTTTGAAAAAACATCCATATAGCAGAATTATTTCTTGCTAAAACACACAAAATATCTCTAAAAACATTCCACATAATAATCCCATACCATACTATTTCCCAAAAGAGCCCACCACTCTGGAAACTATTCTCCTTGTATTTTCACCCAGTTTTACCAGATTTATACATGTATTATAAAATATTTCTTATACTTCTATTTTCACAAATTCACATGCTCTGGTGTTCACAAACATAGTTCACAAATATTTTTCAAGAATATTTTTCCACAAGTTCATACAATGTTTTCATACATTCAAACTTCCCAAAAATGTTCATAGATGTTTCAAACAAAAAGAAGGCCATTGAAGTAGCCAGCAGTGGTGTTGAAGATCGTTATGGAGGCAAACTTTTGAGAGACAGTGTGGAGTCACTGTATCACATCTGGAATAAGAAATTAGAAGGTAAAAACTGATTAGAGCCAGAGAATATGAAAGGAATGTGATTTATAAGTAAGAAAAAGAGTATCTAAAATTTCCCTGATGAAGCCGTTTGGGTGGTGAAACATCGAGCCTTTATGATGGGGTGTGTGTCTTTATGGAAACACATTCATGAGAAATGTGAATACTTCTGGGAATTCTGAATTTGTGAAAACATCATGGGGTGTGTGACCCTATGGAAATATGGTTATGAGAAACATCTATGAGCGTTTTTGAGAAGTTTGAATGTATGAAAACTTTGTATGAACTTGTGGAAATATATTTTTGAAAAATATTTGTGAAATATGTTTGTGAACAACAGAGCATGTGAATTTGTGAAAATACAAGTATAAGAAATATTTTATAATACATGTATAAATCTGGTAAAACTGGATGAAAATACAAGGAGAATAGTTTCCAGAGTAGTGGGCTCTTTTGGGAAATAGTATGGTCTGGGATTATTGTGTGGAATGTTTTTAGAGATATTTTGTGTGTTTTAGCAAGAAATAATTCTGCTATATGGATGTTTTTTCAAAAGATTTTGTGTAGAAAAAAATATGAAGAAATAAAAAGGTTAAAAATTATATTGTGTGTGTGTGTGTGTGTGTGTGTGTGCGCATCCATATTTTTATATATATGTATTCAGCTGTCCAAAAAAATACAAATCCAAATGTGTTAAAGTATGTTTTTTACTGATCTACACACCATACTCTACACTTTCAGATGAAAGAGCAATTCTAGAAATATTCCAAAAGTAATTCATCATAAAATACCTTCACACTCCTTGTGGAAGCCCCTTTTGCATCTATAGTAGCCATGGGTCATTTAGGATAAATGTTTAAGAATATTAGAACATTAGAAGCTGCCATGCTGAGTCAGACCAATGGTCCATGAAGCCCAGCATCCTGTTTCCAACAATGGCTAATTCAGTATACAAGTACCTGGCAAGTACCCAAATATTAAATAGATTCCAAGTTACTAATGCTGGTAATAAGTAGCGGCTATTTCCTATGTCAACTTGACTATAGCAGTTTATGAATTTTTCCTCCATAACTTGTCCAAACCTTTTTTAAACCCAGCTATGCTAACTGCCTTAACTTCATCCTCTGGCTACAAATTCCAGAGCTTAATTATGTGTTGAGTGAAAAAGAATGTTCTCCAATTTGTTTTAAATGTACTACTTGCTAACTTCATGGAGTACCCCCTAGTGCTTGTATTATCTGAAACAGTAAACCAATTTACATTAATCTGTTCTAGTCCTCATGATTTTATAGACCTCCATCATAACCCCCCTCAGCCATCTCTTCTCCAAGCTGAACAGCCCTGACCTCTTTAACCTTTCCTCATAGGGGAGCCATTTCATCCCCCTTATTTTGGTCGCCCTTCTCTGAACCTTCTCTGTTTACCAGCTTTGTACAGTGGGATTGTATAGTGTATGCCCAGTCTCCTGGCAGATAAGCTCAAGCTCTTTTAAGTTGAGTAGAGATCTATGGCTTGCAGTCTTCAAGCCTTGCCACAGATCTTCTGTTGGATTCAGATTTTGCCTTTGTCTAGCTCATGCAAAGATATTCAGATTGATCCAGGTTCCATTTCAACCACTAAATGAGTCGCCCCTAACCTTCTTCCCTTTATCCTAGTGTAAACCCCACCTTCTCCCCTTATCCTAGTGTAAACCCCACCACCCCAATATTCCACCACTTCCTTGACTTCATTTAGCCCTCGACTTCCACTAAACACAGATCCAATATTGCATACTATGTAAATACTCACTGTAAATGTGTTTTACTATGTAAATATTCCTGTCCCTATTCTCTTTTTTCCTCCTATCCCAGTTGCTAACTTCCTTGTTCATTGTAACTATCACTTTCTGCACCAGTTCAATACCTCTAGTTCTATGTTCAATGCACGACTTGTTAAATGTAAACCGACTTGATGCAACCTCTGGTCGTGAAAGCCGGTATAGAAAATAATAAAATAAATAAATAAATAAATAAATAAATAAATATTCACTTTTTCTTGCTAAGCCACTCTATTGTTGCTTTTGCTTTGTGCTTAGGCTTAGTGTCTTGCTTAAAGATGACTCTTCTCCCAAGTTCCAGGTCTGTGGCAGATTGGAACAGGTTTTCCTCCAAGATCTACCCGCCATCCATCTTTCCCTTGATATTCATAAGTCTCCCTGTCCCTGCTACTGCAAAGCATCCCCACCACATAATATTGTCACTGCCATGCTTTACTGTAGGGATGGTTTTAGTAGGGAGATATATCATGCTTGTTTTATGCCACACATATTGCTTAGCATTGTGACCAAAAAGTTCTATTTTCCTAGCATGTAAAAAGATGGACTCAGGACCAGTGGGCTTATGTTCTCCTGCCAGCAAATGGAGATGGAGCAAGCTGACGTCACAGTATATATAGCCCTGCAGTGACCCCCCAGCCTGCCAATATTCTCTGACTCCAGCAGATGGTTGATGTGCATATCCCTATGGGGATTGCTTTGAGTTTTTTGGAAGGAGAAATTTGAAATCTAAATTAAGGAAAAGAAAGCCCTGCTCTCCTACAGTAATACCTACAGGTCCCTCCCCAGTTGAGAATTCCTGAGGTGATTTCCGTGGTCCCTCAGAGATGTGCCTTGACCCAGTAGCTGGTTTTGCCGGCATGGACTTAGCTGCTTGAGCAGCTGAAAGGCAGTGGGTGCAGGAAGACGAGCATGGCAGTGATAGCAATTGCCCTCTTCCCCCACAGCCAGAGACCATCTCTGTGCTCAGCCAGGTAAGGCTGAGCTCCAGTAAGTTAAAAAAAAAAAAAAGAGATATAGAGACTTAGCAGGAGGTCTTACTGTACAGGGTTTCCTTCTCCCACGCGGTCTTTGAGCTCGGTGCACCGTTCCAACTTTCATCCCACTCCACTGGAGATCGAGGAACATTGGCAGCCTGGCAGATTGAGCAGCCTCTATAGTCTAAGCTTTTCACTGTGCACAGTGTGGTAGTCCGCAACGGCTCTTTGCGTGCTTTTGGAGGCAGCCCTCTACTGGCTTGTCGGTCTGGCCTATGCATCTCCCTGTGCGTCCAGGTGTGTGCACAGTAAAGCCTTGAATTTTGAGTGCCTGCGTTAAGCAGCACCTAGTGGCCGTGCACTTCTGTCAGTGCTCAAGTGGCACTGTGTGCTTGAGTTGTTTGTGCACTTTCTTTTTGGTCACCTGGGTGAGCGCCTAGGTGTGCGCACGTTTAAGTCTTGGCCGCATAATTTTTTGGGTGCCTAGTTGAGTGCATATATAAAAAAAAAAAAGGCAAAAAGCAGCTAGACACGCCTCTGGCCGCTGCTCAGTGCATTGTGGGGCATGATAGCACCAGTGCCTCAGAAGCTAAACGCCTTATTTATTTATTTATTTATTTAACAACTTTTAATATACCGACGTTCGTATGGCACATCACGCCGGTTTACAAGTAACTCAATTAAAGGAGGAAATTACAATGAACAGGGGGCAGGGGATGGGAGCAGGCCAGAAAAAAGGAGGGGGGTAAGGGAGACAGGAGAAGAGAGAGAAAGATAGGTAGCGTGAAAGAGAGTAAGGAACAACCGTCAAAAATAAGAAATAGGAGGAACTTATTTACAGAAGGGACTATTTACAGCAGTTACAACTAGCAATAGATTAATTACTTAATCCTTACACTTACAATTACTTATCCTTACAATTACTTATCCTTACAATTACTTATCCTTACACTGCCTGTTCTTGTCAGGCTTCTCCTTCTTGGAGTTCCCGCTGCTTGGAGGCTGAGCATCTTGTCTTCCTCTGTTTTTGGATAAGCCTGGTTCTTCCCAGCTGGATGTGGTCTGGTTGAAGACATCTCAGGTGGGAGCGCCCTACCTTGGCTCTACCCTAACTGTTCCTCAGCAGGGTAAGATGGCTCAGATGCCTTTCAGTCTGGATGCTTCTACCTTTTTTCAGTGCCGCAGTGCCCCTCGAGCAGCAGCAGGCCCTCTGGATGGAGGACCTGCTGCTGCTCGAGGGGCACTGCAGCTCCATCCTCCAAGCCAGCACTTAGGCTGGCTTGGAGGATGATGCTGGTTCTGCCTCTCTTGAGGATGGGGAACACCTCCCTCCCCCCCCCGGGATTGGAGCCGAATAGAACTTTGTGACAGTTCTTTCAGAGAGATGAACTGCCAGCTCTGTTTTTCCCCATACCTTGACGATGCTTGGAGTTCCTGTCGCAGATTCAGTTTTTGAGCAAAGGGGAAATCCTAGTTTGGTTTCCCTTACGTATAGTCTCTTGGTTTTTTGTTTTTTGTTTTCCATGTTGGAAGCGATTCTAGAATTGATTGAGCTTGAGTACGGTGCCCCAGAGGCCATTTCCAAAAAGGTCAGATTTTGGAAGGCCTATACCCTCTGGATTCAGTGGTGAGAGCATGCTTCCATTTTCCAAAGTAGATGCACTTACGTGTGCAGTTTCCAAGTGGACCACTATTCCCATAAAAAGGGGGTAAGACCTTGTAGGATGCTCATGTTAGCAAGATTGAGACTATCCTTGAGCAGGTGTTTGAAGCTGTTGCAGTGACTTTTCCTTGCTTCATGTTGTTCTTTGGTGGCTCGCTCTTGTTTTCTTCTCTCCAGGAGGTTGCTGACTCTGGCGTAAATTCTAAAACTGTTATGGAACCAACTGCTGCCTTTTTGGCTGATGCGGGCTGTGCCTTGGTCCGCACCTTGTCCAGAGGACTGACTTAGTTTGTGGTGGCCAGGCACCAATTATGGTTGAGAAATTGGTCAGCTGATGCGACCTCCAAGGCTAATCTCACCAAATTGCTTTTTAACGGCTCACTCTTGTTTGACGAATTGGAGAAACTGGACAGTAAGTGGAATGAATCTCCA
This sequence comes from Rhinatrema bivittatum, assembly GCF_901001135.1. Lineage (NCBI taxonomy): Eukaryota > Metazoa > Chordata > Amphibia > Gymnophiona > Rhinatrematidae > Rhinatrema > Rhinatrema bivittatum. The sequence goes on from NC_042619.1 coordinate 62,292,031, forward strand.
GTACCTCATTTGCCAGAGGATAAGAGACAGGCGCAGCACTTCCTTATCATGAGAGGCCATGCTGCAGGATCCAAGCGTTTGCGACAGATGAGGTGCAGGCTCGGGTTGTGGACCCTCCCATTCCTCCCAATGAAGGTTTGTCAACCCACCTTCAGGAACAAGAGATAGGGGACATCTCTCTCTCTCTCTCTCTCTCTCTTTTATCAGAGATGGGTCAAGATCACATTGGACCAGTGGGTCCTGGAGGTGATATGAAGACATGCGCTGGAATTTCAAAATATTCTTGGGTCGTGTTCTTGGTATCCCCTTGCCACTCCGCACAGAAGAAGCAGGCAGTGGAGTTCATGCTTCAAAGGTTCCTCAGCCTTCTGAGGGCTGTGGTTTCGGTGCCCATATTTCAAGTAAGTATGAGGTGATATTCCAATTATTTTGTTGTGCCCAAAAAGGAGTGCTCCTTTCATCTCATCCTGAACATCAAGAGGGTCAACCATCATTTGAAGGTGACTCATTTCATACAGAAACCTTACACTCTGTGATAATGGTGGTACAGTTGGGGGAATTTCTGACCTTCCTGTATCTGTCAAGAGGCTTAACTTCATATTCCCATCCAATTGGAGCACCAGCGCTTTCTATGCTTTGCGGTGTGTTGGGGCGCCATTATCAGTTTCGGGCACTGCCCTTTGGCCTAGCCACCGCTCCCAAAACATTTTTCCAAGGTTATGGTGGTCATAGCGGCAGCCTTGTGAACAGAAGGGTTCCTGGTACATCCGTATTTGGGCGATCGGCTGATTCGAGCCAAGTCTCAGGAAGAGAGCTGTCTGGTGACACACAAGGTGATCTTCTAATTGCAGGAGCTTGGTTGGGTGGTGAACCCTGACCAAGAGCAATCTTCAGCCATCCCAGTCGTTGGAGTATCTGGGGGTCCAGTTCAATATGGGGCAGAACAGTGTTTTCCTACCGGAAGTTCAGATTCAGACATTAATGTCTCAAGTGTGTCAGCTGGTGAACACCATGCACCCAACGGTGTGATCCTGCCTATAGATACTCTGCTTGATAGCGGCAACCCTGGAAGTGGTGCCGTGGGTGAGGCCGCATAAGCCTCCTCTTCAGCACTCTCTGCTGTCTTGCTGGAACTCGCAGATTCAGGACTAAGCGGCTCGGCTCCACTTGCTAATAGAAATCTGTTCCCGCCTCCAGGGGTAGTTGCAGGAGGATCATCTGAGGCAGGGAGTCCCTTGTCCTCTCCAACCTTGTTGTTACTCATTACAGATGTGAGTCTCCATGGTTGGGGGGGCTCATTGTATGGAATAAACAGCCCAAGGGCATTGGAATGCCAAAGAGCATCGCTGGCATATCAGTCTCCTGGAAGTTCAGGCGGTATGGCTGGCATGCTTACAGTTCATCCCCAGACTGCGGGATCAAGCAATCCGCGTGATGTCAGACAATGTGACAGCGGTGGCCTTTATCAATCACCAGAGAGGAACCAAGAGCCAAGTGTCGCAGGAAATAGACCAGCTTATGGAATGGACTGAAGGTCATGTGCCGATGATCTCGGCCTCTCACATTGCAGGAAAAGACAACTTAAGAGCAGACTTTCTCAGCAGAGAGAGTCTGGACCCAGGAGAGTGGGTGTTGTCCGCCAAGGCATTTCAGCTGATTGTGGATCGCTGGGGCCTTCTGTTCTTAGACCTGCTGGCAACTTCTTGCAATGCAAAGATTCCTCGATTCTACAGTTGCAGGGGAGATCCAAGGTCCCTGGGAATAGACACTGTCTATAAGTCTGGCCAGAAGACAGATTGCTTTATGCCTTTCCTTCGTGGCCTTTGCTGGGTTGGGTAATTCGCAAGATCAAAGGCCACAAGGGGCTAGTACTCCTGGTGGTGCCGGATTGGCCCCAGGCATCCGTGGTATGCAGATTTGCAAAGTCTCCTGGGGCAGGCCCCTCTTCGTCTTCCGCCGCACATGGATCTGTTACAATAGGGACTGGTTCTTCATTAGGGTCGACTCAGTTCTGTCTTATGGTTTGGCTCTTGAGCGAGCTTACTCCGTGATTGCAAGGTCTCCACTTCCTTGGCTTATGTGTGGGTTTGGAGAGTTTTTGAGGCCTGGTGTGAAGAGCGGGGTGTTCTTCCTCGTTCAGTTAAGATCCCTCTTAAACTGGATTTTCTGCAGGATGGGTTGAATAAAGGATTGGCTCTTAATTACTTGAAGATGCAAGTTGCGGCTCTTGCCTGTTTCGGAGGCCTGGTGAATGGTGTTTCCTTGTCATCTCATCCTGATGTGGCCTGTTTTTTTTGAAGAGATGAATGATCTTAGGCCTCCCTTGAGATCACTGGTTCCATTGTGGAGTCTTAACTTGGTGCTGGATTTTTTGGCAGGCCCTGCATTCCGATCACTGCATAGTCTTTCCTTGTGGTAGTTGACCTTGAAGACTGTTACTGGTGGCTGTGTGTTCAGTGCATCAAATTTCTTTGCTGCAGGCCTTGTCTTGCCAGGAGACGTTCCTTCAGGTGATTCCAGGGGAGTTACAGCTTCATACTTATCCATCCTTCTTGCCCAAGATAGTCTCGGATTTTCATTTGAATCAGTCCATCTTCTTGCCGTCCCTGGATAAGGTCAGGGATGCGGATGAGTATCGCCTATTGTGCTCCTTGGATGTCAAGAGACTTGTCGTGTGGTATCTGGAGGTTTCTGAACCTTTTCAAACAACAAATCACCTGTTTTGTTCTCCATGGCAGGAGTACTCAGGGCGCTCTGATTTCACGGGCTACCATAGCTCGCTGGATTAAGGAGGTAGTCATGGCCACTTATGTGGATGCTGAAAAACCGTTGCCCACGCAGGTTCAGGCTCATTCCACTAGGGCTTGGGCAGTGTCATGGGTGGGGTTAAATTGTTGTTTCCCATTGATATCTGCCAAGCTGAGATGTGGTCCTCCTTTCATATTTTTTCTAGATTTTATTGTCTGAGTGTGCAGGCCTGGGAGGATGTATCCTTTGCACATGTGTTGACTGGACCGCGGGCAACCTCCCACCTTGTTCAGGAGTAGTTTTGGTACATCCCACTGGTCCTGAGTCCTCCTGTCTACACTCTAGGAAATGGGGAAATTACTTATCTGATAATTTTGTTTTACGTAGTTTAGACAGATTGACTCAGCTTCCCGCCCGCGGTTGCTGCATGAGTGTGTCAATAGTCCTTCTGTGGGGATACGGATCCCAAAGGCTTACTGGTAAGTGTTCATCCAGTCCCTAGCTTGGGGTACCTAGAATCTTACATGAGTTCAGTGTTTCTTGTTGATTGAGTACAGTTATGGTTGCCTGTTTTTAATCTTATTTTAATCAAGTTTTTTGCTAGTCTGTCCACTGTTGCTTTTGAAGAGAATACTGGCAGGCTGGGGTCACTGTGATATATACTGTGATGTCAGCTTGCTCCGTCGCCATCTGCTGGCAGGAGAGCATAAACCCACTGGTCCTGAGTCCATCTGTCTACACACTAAGGAAAACAAAATTATAAGGTAAGTAATTTCTCCATTTATTCTCTTTGGACCACAAAACCTCCTCTCACCTGTGCTCAGTTTCCCTTAAGTGTTTCTTTGTAAATGCTATTGTACCATATCATGTGGCTTTTCTTCAGCAATGGATTCCTTCTTGCCACCCTCCCTTACAGGTCATGTTTGTACAGTAATCTTAAAATTTTTGAACTATCCACATTTTTTAAAATCTTGGTTGTTAATATTGTTTGTAATGTTTGTCTTAATTTTTAACTTATGTATCATTTTGGTACTGTAAATTGTTTTGATGACTCTGATCGATTAGCGGTCAAACTAAATGAATAAAAAATAATATTCTCCATTCTCATCTAGAGACCTCTATAGTTCTTTTAAAGTAATCATAGGCTTTACAGTGACCTTCTGCAGCAGTTTCTGAATCCCAGGGCTACTGACCGTGGAGGGATGGCCCGATTGTGGTAGTGCCAAACTGTTTCCACTTTATAATGATGGACCTGACAGTGTCCCAAGGAACATTTAAACACACTGACATTTTTTTTTATAGCCTTCTTCCAATCTGTACCTTTGAATAACATTTTCCTGCAGTTCTTTCAGCAGCTCCATATTCAGGGTGTTTGACTTTTGCTTCAAATTCATTTCATACAACTGAACTATGTTGATTCTAAATCCAGGAGTATTCAGATCAGCTTAACTACTGTGATGAGAAACAGGTAGTCTCTATTTAACTTATTATGGTCCATATTAAAGTGATTTTTTGAACTGGAGCTTATTTGGATCTGCTATAAAGACTTGTGCAATCAAGACCTTTAGTTTTTTCATAATAATCTTAGGGGTCATTCACTAAAGCTTTATCACATGCATTAGGGCCTTTTTGCTTGCGATATAATGGAAATTAGGGGGAGGGGAGGGAAGGAGTCGGGGAGGGAAGGAGTCGGGGAGGGTGTCTTTGCTGCCGGCGATAACGTTACCAACGTTATCGTTGGCAGTAGCGCACCGAATAGCACCACCTTTCATGGTAGCGCTATTCGGTGCGAAAGCCGGCAGCGAAGACACCACAGTGGTGCAAAGGCTGCGGGCTTTTGCAGGCCCGCCCCCCGCCACCCGTTTTCGCTGGATTCATCATTCAGCAATGAATGATGAATCCAGGCCTTAGTTTCTTTTGGAATATTTCTATAATTACTTCATGATGAAAGAGGAGGTTGTGTAGATCAGTGAAACAAACTCCTACTTTAATGCATTTTGATATGTAAGTTCTAAGCAAAATGTGAATAATGTACAAGTGTATAAAGACTTTAACAAGGCACTGTATATACATATATAATACTATTTATTTACTTTATTGAGCGGGGTAGGTATTAGGGAGATAACTATCCTGGAAGCATTCTTTAAGGATGATGATCCAGAGGAACTGAAACAAATCCTGTAATAAAGCAGGTCAGCAAACTAAAGAGTAAGAAATCACCAGGACTAGATGGTATACATTCTAGATATCTGAAAGAGCTAAAAAATGAAAATGCAGACTTATCACTAGTAGTCTGTAGTGTCTCATTGAAATGGTATCTGAGGATTGGAGAGCAGCGAACATAAAACTTATTTTTAAAAAGGGCTCCAGGGTGATTCAGAAAACTACAGATCATTGAGCCTGATATCAGTGTTAAGAAGAATGGTAGACGCTGTTTCGAAGAAAAAAATTGCTGGCCATCTGGATAGACACAGACTAATGGAGCAAAGCTAACAGATTTAGCAAAGGGAAGTCTTGCTTTACAAATCTGTTAGAAGTTTTGAAAGGTATTAATAAATATGTGAACAAGGATGAGTCAGTTGAAATGGTGGTGTATCTGGATCTTCAGAAGCTGTTTAAAAAAGTTACTCATGAGAGACTCATCAGGAAATTAAAAAATCATAGGATAGGAGGCAGTGTCTTATTGTGGCTTCGTAACTGGCTTAAAGATGGGAAACAGAAAATAGGATTGAATGGTCATGTCTCTCAGTGGAGAAGGGTAAATAGTGGAATGCTCCAGGGATCTGTACTGGGACCAATGTTTTTTAATCAATGTATAAATGATCTGGAAAAAGGAGTGATGAGCGATGTAATCAAGTTTGCAGATGGCAAAAAATGATTCAAAGTTGCTAAATCACAAGCCAAATGTGAGGAATTGAAAGAGAACCTTGGACGGATGGGCAGACTGGATGGGCCATATGGTCTTTTTCTGCCATCATGTTTCTGTGAAAACGGAGAATGGGCATATAAATCGCAGATTAAATGTAATGTGGACAAATGCATATAGAAAAAATAATCCAAACTTTAGGTACTTAACACTGAATTCCATATTAGGCATTACTACCAGGAAAACGATCTTGGAGTCATTGTGGACATTATGCTGAAAGACTCAGCTCAGTATGCAACAGGAAGTCAAAAACACATATTGAATGTTAGGCATTATTAGGAAAAGTATGGAAAATAAAACTAAGGATATCATAATGCCTCTGTAATGATTCATAGTACAACCACACATCGAGTATTGTGTACATTTCTGGTCACCACATCTCAAAAGATGTAGTGAAACTAGAAAAGGTATAGAGAAGGACAACCAAAATGATAAAGGAGATGGGATAGCTCTTCTATGACCAAGGTTAAACAGGTTAGAGCTTTTCAGCTTGGAAAAGAGACATGTGAGAGGAGATATGAACATTTATTTATAATTTCAAATAATATTAGGATGAGGGGACACTCCATGAAACTAATTAGTAGTACATTTAAAACAAATCCTAGGAAGTGTTGTTTTTTTTATGCAGTACACAATAAAACTCTGGCATTTGTTGCCAGAGGATGTGATGAAAGCTGTTAGTGTGGCTGGGTTTAAAAGGATTTAGACAAGTTTCTGGAGGAAAAGTCCATAAACCATTATTTGCTATGTAGACTTGGGGAAAATCACTACTTATCCATGATTATGAGCAAGACCATTTGGGTCTATTCTTTGGGATCCTGCCAGGTACATGTGACCTGGATTGGCCACTGTCGGGGACAGAATGCTAGGCTTGATGGATCTTTGGTCTGACCCAGTATGACATTTCTTACATTTGTTAAATCATTCTTATGCCTTTGTTCCAAAAAGCTAGCTATGCGTGAACGCATACACTGTTTTTTTATGTGAATTTAATGCTTGTGAATTGTACTTGACTGGCACACTAGAAACCCAAGTTTTCAATTTCGCCACAGAATAGATAAAGCATGGGGAGCAGCAGGGAGTTAATATAACAGGAATTGATAATGAAAGTTCCTATTCTGACATTGGCATCGCATGAAAACTTAAACAGTGGAGAAAAGGAACATTTGTTATAACTATTATTGTCCAATTGTAGTTCAGCGAACTGTAACATACTGTAGAAAACATTACTTGCACAGTGCGCACACATAGTCAGTGGAAGAAAAGGTTTGGACTTGATTTTCACTTCAATGATTTCTTTTACTGCTAAAACTAATCCGTTCCCAATAGCCATCCTCCAAAAAAAAAGTGTAAGTGAATCTTGTGTCTGACTTTCAAAAGCACAAAATCCAACATGGTCTTGTACTTTTTAAATGGATTCCTAATGAAGAATTATCTCTTTTATTTCATCCTGTTGGCTTTCCTCTGACTGCACCTTATTGTGTTTGACAGAGTTGCTTTGGTATTTTGTTAAAATGGCACTTGTAGCACTTCCATTATTCGTTAATTGTGACTATGTGTGTGGGGTTTTTTTTACATTCTATATCATTAATGAACTTGGTGTAATCATGAACTGTCAGACATTTCTTAACTTGTAGAGATAGAGTATGCATACCCCGTCAGACCTGTAAATATCTTTTATGTACTGACGGTCAGGAAAAGCCTAGTTACTAAATCTGATTGTCTGTTAGATATCCAAATTGACTTTAAGCAAGCTTTTAGCTTTTGGTGAGACAGATATGTTGGAGATTTTATAATTTAAATGAATATGTTTTAGATGTTGTTCCCCTTTTTATGGAAATGTAATAACCTACATTTGACTTGTGATGTAAACCAACGTGATATGTACTGACATGAATGCCGGTATACAAAAATCATTAAATAAATTAAAAAAATAAAAATATTGAGCCATGCCACAGAAGTCAGGACAAGTTGAAGGAGGTTTATTGAGAAAGTATAGTAGGAATCTTACCAATATTATAACTCCAGTCTAAAGAGAAGAAATATTCTCCCTAAGCCCTTTATAGTATCAAACAAATCATTTATGCTGGCTGCAGAAAAGATCTGAAAGAGAGCAGATACCAGCAGCTTGCGTAGGAAGTCTGATTGTGATACTTCTCTCTTGTTGCAATACCTTGGTTGGACCAGCAGCAACTATGTTTTAGTGTTTGAGACCACACGCTTCCCTCCTTTAGACTTCTGGAGTAGGGGGAAAAATATCCGACGGACTGGTAACCTTTAGTTGCACTGTGCCTTTGTAAATGGCGAATTTAGACATAAAATACCTAAATAGTATCTGCTCTTTCTAGGACCCCTGGGATTTACATGGACAAGGCATTACTGTACTTATGAAAAAGGAACGAAGACATTTACAATGAGTGTTTCTGAAACAAAATCAGGTGGGAAAGTGGTGAGTATCATTGTTCTGTATCAGAAGTACATGAACCTTGGTTTTATTTTTTTGCAGGGTGGCTTATCTTGATTTGATCTTGTATGCATAGTACTGAAGAAGAACACAGTACATATCAGTTTGATCACTGCACAGGATACAGTGTGCCATTTCACAGTACTCTGGAGTGGTATTGAGCACAGAGTGAATCAGTAGCCATGCTAGGCTTGGGACCCCGTTTTGCATTTAAGTGGTTAAGTGCTGAAAAATGCAATATTGATTTCATTGCATTAATACTGCACTGAAGATTGTAATGAAGACAGCCGTATCTGAAAGCCTTTTATTACATAAGGGTATCTATTGCAATGTCAGCGCTATAAAAATTGACCAGGAGAATACCAGCCTCCTGAGTTTTCTGAAAACATTGCTTTAATTCCCTGGGATCAATAACATCTGAATCCTTGCAGCAGTGTTAGCATTATAAGTGAGGGTGTGTGTTTTAAGGTGAATTTTAAAAGCCCCCAAAACCGGGAGGCATGCACACAAGTTGGGCCAGCGCACACGAGTGGATTTTTAAAAGCCGTCCAAGTGTGCACATATCTCCTGCTGGGCGTACAAATGAAAAGTTCCAAAACAGGCAGAAGACTTGGATAAACTTATTTGGCTGACAAAGGTTAAGACATAGCTAACTACAAACGAGCTCTATCTTAAGTCACTGAAAGACAGAGGTCGTCTGGGTAAGTCACTCTTCTTTAACAATTTCCTGCAGCCAAGTGCTATTACAATCTAAAGTGAATACTACCTTATCAGGAAAAAAGTCTTTTTTAAAGCTTTATTTATAAGTTTTAAACATTTACAAAGCAAGCATAAAACTGCTTGAAAGAAAATAGGATATATAAAAAAATATTTGAATATAAACAAACATCCATACCAAAGGAAAAAATTTCCCAAAATAATAATACCCTCTCTCAAGTCCACAATATGGGGGATGGCAGAAAAGAAGAACTTAAGGAACATGACAAAAAAGAAACAAATGATGTGTCTTTGGACCCTTGGGCCGAGGCAAGATTGGCTCTACCTGCAGGGAGGAGCACTGCAGGTTCTCACCATCAGCAGGCAGACCCAGGCGAAGCAGAGACCGGTCAGGACCTTCACCTCTACCAGCCCATGTTCCCCTCGGGTTGAGGCTTTGGGTGCTGGGGCTGGCAGGACATAGGCGCAGGTCTCTGCTGTTGACAGGAGAGATGGTCGAAGGCCAGATTAGGATCATGGTTCCAGGCAAAGGTCAGAAGTAGATAGCAGTCAGGTGTATTCAGAATCCAGGCTAAGGTCAGAGGCAGCAGCAGTCAGGCTTATCCAGAGTCCAGGCAAAGGTCAAACCAGATATCTGTCCGAAGAGGAGGAAGAGGGACAGATAGGGCTGAGGCAGGCAGGCAGACAGGGAAGGGTTGGAACAAGCTGGGCAACAAAGACGGGACCAGGCTGAGACAAAGACAGGAACAAGCTGAAACGATGACTGGAACAAGCTGAGACAAGATTGGAACAAGCTGAGATGAAGACTGGAACAGGCTAGGAAGCAACATGCACTACTCTCATAGCTGGACCTGTTTCTGAGGCAAGTTGCATCTGGGAAGCTGCCCTTATATAGGGCAGTGTTGCTGACATCACCAGTAGGATCCGAGGGGACTTTCCCACCTGGTCTCTCTAAAGCTAGAGAGGTCATGTGCACGCACGAGCCTAGGAAGAGAAGGAGTAGCGTGGCCAGTCTAGTGCCTGAGGTAAGGGTGGCGATTCATGGGGTTACTCCTCAGACGGCCAAGCACAACAACAAATTTACAAAAGAAAAGCACAGACAGAAGAGAATTTTTATAAAAATGCCGCTAATCAGTCCAGCTTGAGTTGAGGCAGGACCCATGGAAATCCTGTTATCTAAAAAATCTCTTATTTGACTAGTTCAATGTAGGTATATCTGCTACCAGCTAGTTTAAGTAAACATGTAGCAGGATACCTTATAAAGAATCCCACCCCTATCCCCAACATAATTTCACACAGCTGAAGAAACAACTTCCTCCTGTCCTGAGTCTGCTTGCAAACGTCTGGATAGATCCAGAACTTCTGACCCATAAAATAAAAATCTTTATTACTAAAGAAAAGCCTCATAATGAGATTATGTGACTAAAAGAGACAGGAAAGTAACAAAGTAGCATGATCTGTAACCATTTTTGTTGACTGTACAAGAAAACTAGTTAAATTTAAGTTTTCAGAAGACACAGGAGAAACATCCAACCCTTTATGGTTTTCCTAAATGGTAAATTTTAAAAAATCTTAGTGTTAAAAAACATCTGTGTTAGAGTTGGCAAAGGCTCTTCTGGGATAGATAATACTTTTCTCATATACTTTTTAAACAGCTCTTTAGGACCAATAAGAGGATACATTGGAAAATTAAGTATATGTAAATTACGAGCCCTCCAACTGTTCTCTAAAATTTTCAGTCTTCTATGTATCTTCTATGCACTATCTTTCACTAAAGCGGTTTTAATTTCTTGAGATACTAAGTTCTGAGATTCAAATATTTTAATCTTCTCTTCATGCCTCATGATAACAGTTTGAACAGCAGATATTTGCCCCTTCTCTGATTCCACTGAAGAAGAAAAAACATATTTGATGTTCTTTCCAAAGTCACTATGGCTTGCCAAACATCCTCTAATCTAATGGTAACCGGTCTCTCCAAGGTGGACATCCATGAAACCTCACATGACAAACCTCTGCCCCGTCCACTGCAGCAGACAGCACTTTGCTCTCTCTTGACTCCAGCGCCATAGGAGATGTGACTATTGAGACTTAAAAGATATTTCGGCCACCACCCATACTCAACTGATCCATATTCCCAATCAACAGCTGAGGAATAAGTTGCAGAGAAGAGGAAGATGGTGCTAAAGAACCGTGCACCTGGATTTTCTGCTTTATCATACTGAATGACAAAAGAGGGAGAAGCAGAAAATTTCTGTATCAGTCTGGGCAAACAAATCCACGACTAATTCTGCAAAATAAAGCTGTTTCCTTTGGTGTGCAGCTTCGGCAGCATGTTGGCAGCTGCGTGCCGCAGCGTACCGACTTTATTAGAGGAGTCCCAATGTCAAATGCCGATCTCCTCAGTTGCATCCCCCACCAAGAGGTGTTCCAGAGCAGGGCACAAGTCGGCAGAAAGGTAAACACTTCTTTCTCTATCCTTGCTGAGATCACAGGGTGCTTGCCTGTGTAGAGGAGCTCAGAAGCCTAACTATACAATGACATCAGCAGTGGTGTCCTCTCGCCAACAAGAGGGGTTCCCGAGGAGGGCATAGCATGTCGACAGCAGGGAAACCCTTCTTCCTCTATCCCCCAGAAAATAAGTCTTTGGTGTTGTCTTGGATACTCATCTAATCCTGCATAACCAAATTGGGGGAGTGAAAGGCTGCTACTATCATTTGTGGAACATCCATAATTTAAGACCTTTTCTAGAAAAGGATTTAATTACAGTAACCCATGCCTTAATTACATTGTAGCTGGAATACTGTAATTCTCTTTATACAGGCCTCCTAAAATATCAGTTAGACAAATTGTGCAGAATACTGCAACATGGTTTGTTTTGGGATCTAAAACCTGGGACCACATTTCACCCATTTTGGAATCCTTACATTGTTGCCCTATTGTGAAAAGGAGTGAGTTTAAACTTCTTTTTTTTAAAGTATTATAATATTTTGCTCCATTATATCGTCAGTGCCGAATGCAATGGTATATTCCTAGACGCAATTTATGGTTCTCACATTTTTCTCACCTTAGATCCCTTAGAAAATTAAATTAATGGATACCTCTAAGAGGGTATTCTTTTGCTTTTAGAACTTAAAGTTCTAAAAGATCTTATTACTTGTACAAAACTATGCAACGCATGGTTTTCTGAGCAGTTTTTGGTAAAGCATTATACTTAATGGTTGATATAGATATTGTTTACTAGTCTTTAATTAATATTTTTTAATTAATATTTTTTAATTATTTGTTTTTGTTCTACTTTATTTTAATGTTTTATTTCCAATTTTCCATGAATGTTTTCTGTATATTCCATGAATGTTTGCGCCATATTTGAAAGTGTTCATGTATATTCCATATTCCATATATGGAATATACATGGAATATTCCATATTCCATGTATATTCCATATTCATGTATATTCCATGAATGTTTGCGCCATATTTGAAAGTATTGGGTGAGACGATTCTGTCGTCCGGGTACTGAAGAATATTGGCCTTTTCAAGTAAAAGCATTTGTAAAAATCCCCTGAGGAAGATTGTCACTACAATCGAAACATGAATCATGTCGGGAGTATTTTGAATTACATTCTATGATCTTCTTAGGAAACCCTAACGAATCGGCTAAGTATTCCTTTTTCCAACATTTTTGATGTGGGAATTTTAATGAAAATTTTTTTCGGATAGTTTAGCTGTGGGAAGTATATGGGTTTTTTCATAGACACGTTTAAACCTTTTTTTGGGGTGATTAAATTAATTCAGTATTAATAAAAGTATTTTTGAAATCATAAATTAGAACCAAATGGTGAGCAATATGACAATAAATGATTGAATGCTATACTTTGCTTTGTAAGCTGATTTAAGCTTGCGGCCCATTGCGAGGCGAGAGGCTGCAGATTGAAATTCCAAAGCAACTATTTATGATATTGTCATTTGCCATTATTTCTTTTTTACTTCAATGATTGGACTTTGATCCTTTTCCCTCTCTTCTGTGACCTTTTGATTTATTAGAGAGGTGTTCTGCTTCTTTGTTTTTTGATTATTTATCTATTAACAATATTGTACATTGTTTTGTAGCCATTTTTGGTGAAGCAGTCTAGAAATGTGAAAATAAATAAGAATATGGCAAATATCAGTCTTACGATAAAATAGAGAGACTCGATTTACTTTGAGTTGTGAAAACCTAGTCATAGACTGATTCAATGGATACAGAACGCTGAAGCTTAATGAATGGCCAGAGTAACACGCAGGGCTCTCTGGTGTCTTCAAGATATTTAGTGAAGAATATGGAATCTCTCAATTTGCAGTAAATCCAACTTTGGCTTTTCATGGCATACCCTGGGATTTATACAGCTGGCTTCCCAGTCGTAAGGGACAGTGTCATATGTTTAAAAAAAATAAATCTTGCTAAAAATGCATTGATATAGTTACCACTGAGGAAAGAGGCAGTTGCCTCAGTAAAACTGATTTTAATGAGCTCCATAATTATTTCTTCTAGAATAATAAATTATATATCTCATTAGATCTTAGATATCCAGCATCTTTCTTTTTTTTTTTTCTCTTTTTCTGTAACAGAATGGTTTGGTCACAAGCCCACCAGAGATATTCAAGTTAAAAACCTGCATCCGGAGGAAAACAGACTCTATAGACAAACGCTTCTGTTTCGATATAGAAGTCCTTGAAAGGTTTGAGACTTTTACTTTTATTTCTGTATGCACAAGAGGCAAAAGACAATTCAGAATGCTTGTTGCTGTCTTTGCTTGCGCAATTATAAAATAGCACTTGTTGTTTGCAGAGGATTTAATTTTGGAAAGATTTCCTGCAGGAAAAAAAAAGATAACCAATCAAAAACTTGTGCAAAAGGCACAGGGCGATTTTTGCCTGATTCCTTAAATGCATTATGTTTGGATAAATGTCCCATGCTGCTTTTTGCAACTGTTTTGTTGTCTTAATTTTTCTGTGGAATTAATACAAAGTGTGGTAATAACTGGAGGATGCGGTTGGTACCGGGTGCTGGATTAAGTATGGGACTCATAAGTTCATCTGCTCAGGATAAGTAGAAAACTAAGAAGGGAGACCACAAAACCTGACTTGGCTGAGAAACGATATTCTATACGCAGTCAAGCCTCTCTGAACGGCAGGTGGGATATAGCCTTAAAGCTGAATTTTGAAAGCCCAGCATGTGCCAAAATCAGAGATGCATGCACAAGTCGGGCTACCACGCATCCAGCGAATTAAAAGCCACACAGTTGCGCATGGATCTTCTGCTGCACACGTATCTCACTCAGTTTCAAAAAGGGGCATGGTCCGGGAGTATTTATTTATTTATTTATTTAAAATTTTTATATACCGACATTCCTCGAGGATATCACATCGGTTCATAGTGTAACGCAAACAGACGCCTGGGGTAGCACTTTACATCGAACAATAATAACATGTTAACAAGAGAGTAACTGAGGGGGAAAAAAGGGGGAATAAAAAAAAAAAAAGTAAGCGGGGCATGGGTGTTTCAGGGCATGGCCAAGAGATATGCACGTAAATGCTTAGCATCCTGGCGCATGCCCAGGTCCACTGCCGTGTAAGTTTACTTCTGCTATGGAGGAGGTATAAGATTTAAAAAAAAAAAAAAAAAAAAAGCTGTTTTGGAGGAATTTAGAGAGTCTGGGGTAACTGTGGGGGAGTGCAGGCTGTTAAACCAGGGGGCTTCGGAGAACTTAGCTCAATACTGGGCGAACTTGTAGATGAACTAGTGAAACCGGCCATGGCATAGACACGTACCAGTTTTAAAATACCCTGACTTGAGTGGTAGAATTTGCCTGCCTAGGCCCACGCCCGCTTAAAATTAGGTGCACGCGCCCAGGTTGTTTTAGAACAAGCATGAATATGTGCACACAAGTTAGAAAATCACCGCGTCCCTGGGTGCCCGCCAACGCACATGGATCAATGTGCACCTGCGCGCTGCTTTGAAAGTTACCGCCCCAGCCATGTAGATCAAAATAACTGGGCAGATTGGATGGGCCAATTGATTTTTGTTTACCATTCAGGTTGCAATTAATGCATACATGTGCATTTTCTTAGTATTTACCAATTCTTTGGACTTTGTTGCCAGCAGCATTGCATATGGAGAAGGATATTAGGTTTTTAGAAAACAGGCAAACGCACTGTTTTTTATAGTCAGTGTGGGATTGTTTTAATTTGTGTTGTTTTAAAGATGTTAAGTTTATTTATTTGTATTGACTGTATTATTTGTGGTAACTCTGTACTCTGCACTGAACATACATGGAAGATGCAGAATATAAGATTTATAATAAATAAATCATCTTCTATGTTATTGTGTACCTGTTCTCCCTGCCTAAACCTCAGCAAGAGCAAATCAGTCTTATCTGTGTTTCTAAAGGCAAATAACAGGAGACCATTACATAGAGAGAGAAAGAAATGCCATTCCTCGCTTCGCCATAAGGTATCCAATTATAAGGACATGAGCAGAAAAGTGAAATACAAACTTTTATTCAGTTCATAAGAAAACAAGGCCAACCCAAAGCTCAGGTGTCCAGAACAGAAGAACAGCTACACCAGTGGCAGTGGCATGTTGCTTAGATGGTATGGGAGAAGGGATTCTCTTTATGTTGGTTTTAAAAGCTATAGGTTATTTCCAAATATTTATATTCTTTCTAAAGCTGATCACTTTATAATTTAAGTGTCTGTGTTTAGGTGTTTTGTTGCTCACAATCTACATTGAGTGGTATAAGTTGTGATAGTTTGTTTTCATATTTATATACTGTTTTTTCCATAAAGGTTTGGGAGTGATGTACAGCTAAAACAATATAATCACAAACGATAATGAAATAGTATGGAGCCGACGTAATAAGACCTGCGGTGATATCCGTGCTGGTTGTCTGTGCGTATTTTTTTTTTGGACTCTCGGCAAAAGCAGGCGCTCCATGGGATGTAATAAAGGACGGGCATACAAATAAGATGCACGCAGAAAATCCTCATAAAAGTAAAACACATGTGAAAACACGCGCAAATATGCACAGTTAAGGCCCTATATAAAAAACCATGTGGAAACCTGTGCTGAAACCCGCATTAATGTGGTGACCCACAAGTGATTCACGGGACAAAAACCTTTCCCTTTTCATAAAAGAGGTTAGTGGGACTGAAGATAGGTAGAGCAATGTTTAACCCCTTCATGTTCCGTCTCTGATCTTGTGGCAACTGGGAAATGCAGTAGAGATTTCTTCAGCCGAACTGCAAAATGAACCATAGCATCTGGAGCTGCACAGATAGACAACCACTCTAATGCCAGCAATGGAATAAACCCAGGCGCTATAAAACCAGCATACAAAAGCCCGTATTAACAGATGAGCAGCCTCCTGCATAGCCCACGAATACTTAATTACCTCATTTGCATATCATATGCATGCACTTGCGCAAAACGAGTTGCAGGTTTAAGCACGTTTTTTTCACACGCTGACCATGTTATTACAATCACATGTAAGATTAGCATGGGAAAAACACATGTAAAAAGCTGCGCATGTTCGCACAAAAACCCGCGGCAGCTTTAGTACAGCTTATTACATTGGCCCCTATCGGGCCGATTCAGTAAAAACGCGGGAGAGCGGACGAACGCCCACTCTCCCGGTGCGCGCACCGGCCACTCGCCGGCGCGTGCGATTCAGTATGTAAATTAGGTGGTGCGGTAGAAACGGGCAAAGGAGGCGCTAGGGACACCAGTGCGTCCCTAGCGCCTCCTTTTGACCCGGAGCGGCGGCTGTCAGAAGGTTTGACAGCCGACGCTCAATTTTGCCGGCGTCGGTTCTCGAGCCCGCTGACAGCCACGGGCTCGGAAACCAGACGCCGGCAAAATTGAGCGTCCGGTTTTCGGCCTGACAGCCACCAGCCCAATTTAAATTTTTTTTCTTTTTTTTTACTTTTTACACCCTTCGGGACCTCCGACTTAATATCGCTATATTACGTCGGAGGGTGCACAGAAAAGCAGTTTTTACTGCTTTTCTGTGCAGTTTCCCGGTGCCTGCAGAAGCTAGCACCTACCTTTGGGTAGGCGCTAATTTCTTAGAGTAAAATGTGCGGCTTGGCTGCACATTTTACTTACTGTATCCCGTGCGCATAACTAATAGGGCCTTCAACATGTATTTGCATGTTGAGGGCGCTAATAGGTGCCACGGGTTGGACGCGCGTTTTCCGCCTCTTACTGAATAAGGGGTAAGGGAAAACGCGCATCCAAGGGCATCCAAGGGCAGGTTAACAGTGCGCTCCAACGAGCGCACTGTACTGTATCGGCCTGTATGTTAGGTCTTCTTTGTGTGTCTCTCTATTGATGAATTGTACAGGGATCTCTTAAAACCTGACTTGGAAGAACAGATGTATATAAAAATAACTAGGAAATTATAATGTTGGAAATTACTCCAGGTTCTAGAATTCCTTTTTTTTTTTTGAAAAGTGCTTTGCCATAGACACAGAACGAAGCAAAAAATCTTGTCAAAATAGGGCTTTGCAAGGTTATGGCTGGTGGCCTTAACCAATGCTGGAGATAGTGTGGCAGAAAGACACTTGTTCTCATATGTGCTTCTGGAATTCTGGTGTACAATCAAAAAAGATTAGAGAGATCACGTCTAAGAAAATACTTATTCCAGAAGTTTAATTATTAAGCTCACTTGTGCAAAGTGTATATCCTTTCAAGATAAAGTAACCATTTATATGTCAGTGACTGCAAGCATAGCAGCAGCAGCAGCTAAATGGAGGAATGTATCAATTCCTGCTTTGAATGACTGGTTCCATCTTACGTAGAGAATCGTACACTGGAAAACAAATTTTGGCCAGAAAAACTGACTCCTGAATGCCATTCGTAAACTTTATAAAAGGGGGGCATAGGATGCCTGCTAGACTAGCCTTCTTTAACTTATGTTATTTAAACCTATTAAATTAACCCCGAAAAGGCTCTCCACTTTCGGAAGGTTTTCCGCTGAAGGGGGTAGATTTTTTTAAAAAGTGCGATTGCGTACTTTTGTTCGCGCATAACCACGCGTATCTTATAAAATCCTGGATTGGCGCGCGCAAGGCTGCCGATTTTGGGCAGCCTGCGCGCGCCGAGCCGCACAGCCTGCCTCCGTTCCCTCCGAGGCCGCTCCGCAATCGGAGCGGCCTCGGAGGGAACTTTCTTTCGGCCTTCCCCTCCCTTCCCCTACCTAACCCATCCCCCTGGCCCTATCTAAACCCCCCCCTTACCTTTGTCCCTAGATTTACGCCTGCTAGAAGCAGACGTAAATCTACACGTGCCAGCAGACTGCTGGCGCGCCGTCATCCGACCCGGGGGCTGGTCCGGAGGCTTCGACCACGCCCCCGGGCCGGCGCCACGCCCCCGGTCCCGTCCCCGAAACGCCATGTCCCGCCCCCAAAATGCTGCATCATTCGGCCCCGCCCCCGACACGCCCCCTTCAAAAAACCCCGGGACTTACGCGCGTCCCGGGGCTCTGCGCGCGCCGGCGGCCTATGCAAAATAGGCACGCTGGCGCGCGTAAATCCGGGCAGATTTACGCGAGCAGGGCTTTTAAAATCCGCCCGAAGGGTTTTGCAACAATGTAAGGTGTACTGATCTTCTGCTGGACAGGAGTGGATTGTATGGGAAGAGAGATTAGGTAAGCATGTTTGCTTTCCTATTGTCTAAAGGGAGTCACTGGGATCTGGCTGGGATGATATGTATGCAAGTATAATTGCTGTGATGTTGCCACTATTGAAAACTCAGTAAAAAATTAGGTTAGAAATAAAAATTAATAGCATCGTAGGTCCATTCTGTAGTCAAATGAACAGCAACTTCACAGGAATGTGTCAACTACACTTATTTTTCCTAATATGAAATAAATATTTTTATTTTTATTTATTTATAGATTTTTTTTTTATAGGGCTTAATTTAAATTGCATGGCTCCTTTATCTTACTGAAACTACTTACCTATGATAACTTGTTTTTTTCATTATTCTGCTTAAAGTTTACAGTCCTGTTCTCTTTTTCCTTGGTTAACTTTTAGAACAAAAAGGTTTATTACCTTTACAATATTGTTTTCCTTTTGCCTGACTCTTTGAGATACTCCTCCATCTTAATAAAGTTTGCTTTTCTGAAGACTAGGACCCTCGCCTTTGAATGAACCACCTCTGACCGTGCTCTAAAGCCACTGAATACCAGGTGTTTACCCACTATGACATCAGAAACACACTCCTCAGTTGTAAACTCCAGGTAGTGCCCCCTCTTGTTCCTTTACTAGCTGCAAGAACAGTTTATCCTGCTGAGAATCATGATCTCCCTGCTTATAGATGATATCACATTCAGGATGTCTCAATCAACAAGTGGCAGACTGAAATCACCAAGTAATAGCACTACTCCTTTCAGAGAAATTTTGTGAATGTTTTCAATCAAATATCTATGTGGTGTTTTCAACTAAATCTCTTCTACCTGTGAAGGAGGTCTGTATAATAGAGTTTCCCCACCCTTACCTGGAGATAAACCTAGCCAGTCGGATTTTCAGGATTGCTGCAATGAGTATGAATGAGAGAGATTTGCATACCCTGGTTAAGTGTGCCTCCAAGAAAGGGTTAACATTGTTTCCTCTTTCCAAATTGCCTGAAGTGCTGCCTTTTTACCTCATAAGCCCTGAAGTTACATTGCTTTCATATTTTTAATATATATTGCTACTCCTCCCCCATTTCTTCCTATCTTATTTATTTATTTATTTATTTATTATTTTTATATACCGATGATCCTGTATACAATACATATCGCACCGGTTTACATGGAACTGAACAGTCGCCTCTGGGGCTGAATACATTAAAACAGGTGTACAGGAACACTTTTAGGGAGACATTCAAATCTTATCCTTCCTTTAATAGTCTACCAAATCTTATCCTTCCTTTAATAGTCTACCACCATGTAGAGTCATATCCTGTTCATGGTACTCAGAGTACAATGTCTCCGTGACCACCACTATATCTGAACCAGCCTATTCTACGGATCCTTCAGATCTGGAACTTTATTTCCCATACTGTGAGCATTAGTGTACATAGTTTTCCAGATGCCATAAGTGACTTCTTCATGGAGCAATTTTGTCCTAGAACCAACAAGAGGAGCAATTACTTTAGATCTAGTTCTCAGTGGAATGCACAACCTGGTGCATGGGGTTACTGTAGTGGGGCCATTAAGCAATAGCAATCATAGTACAATCGAATTTGACATAATCACTGGAGGAAGGACATTAAGGTGAGCTACTGCAGTAGCATAACATTTGTCTGTATTAGAATGAGGAAATTAGAAAAAACTAAAAGAAGCAGTTGCCAAGGTTAAAAGTTTGCATAGAGCATGAGCATTGTTTAAAAATATCACCTTAGAAACCAAATAAAATCTATACCACATATCAAAAAGGTAGAAGGGAGACCAAATGACTGCCAGCATAGTGTAATGGCAAGTTGAAAGAGGCAGAGCTAAAAGGACATTGTTCAAAAAATGGAAAGCAGACCCTAATAAGGAAAACAGGCAAGAGCATAAGTACTTACAAATTAAATGTAAAGCTGTAATGAGATAGATCCAGAAAGAATGTGAGAAGAAACTTGCCAGAGAAGCAAAAACTAATACAAACATTTTCAAGTATATTTGAAGCAGAAAGCCTGTGAAGGGATTAGTAAAGCGACTAGATAACTGAGGGGCAAAAGGAGTGCTTAGGGAGTACAAGGAAAATAGCAGAAACATCTGAATGAATTATTTGTCTCAGTCTTTACTAATGAGAATGTTGAGAACATACACATACCGGAAACATTCTTTGATGATGATGATTCTGAGCAACTAAAAGAAATCTATGGGAAAATGGAGGATGGAATAGATCCAACTGACAAGCTAAAGAGTTACAGATCACCAGGACCAGATGGTATCTATCTTAGAGGCCTGAAGAAACTCAAACATGAAATTGCAAACTTGTTGCTTGTAATCTGTATAATCTGTAATCTATCATTTTAAACAGCCCAGGACTGGTGCTAGCTTTTTTGCTTCACTGTGTGAACAATTACTGTGCTGCCCCCTCCCCCCCCCCCCCAGTTCATTCTGTCTTGAGCCAATTAAAAAAAAAAAAGCCCAGCTTCCTCCAGAAATCTTATTTTTAAAAACTGACATGCCTTCCTCCCCCCCCCCCCCAAATCATTGGATAGGGAAGGGTACATACCCTAGGGAAATCATACAGCCTTGTATATACACCCTCACACACTCCCACACCCATTACTGATACACACAATTAAATTATGCATTTATAACAAATTTTACATGACAGCCTTCTGAGGCAAAATCATCACTTCCAAAATGTATATTCTTTTTATATGCACTGCTGTGGTGCCAAACAGAAAACACTGCAAAAAAAGAAACTTGGAACTCCTATCAAAGTAGACTTTTTGTAATGGGTGCTGCATGTGGGCTTGGCCCTCGGAAAGCCATGAATAAGCAGAATTACCATTACAATATAGTAAACCTCTTATACCAAAACAACCCTAATTACCAGCACTCAAATAGTAGCAACCTTATCTATGAAAAATCAACACTGCACAAATTACACCAAGACCTAGGACACCAGTACACCTTCTGTTAGTAGAATACTGCACCTCGGTCACACATGGAGAGCACAGACAGACCCTGACCAAATACAGACTAAAGAGACCAGAAAGTATAAACAGAAGCATGCAAATTGAACTGGAACCCACAATAAGCCAGCCTCAATAAGCAGGGCATCAATGGAAAAACAGAAACATTACCATTCTTCATAAAACATTTAATAATAAAATCAAGAAATCATCAATCATAATAGTAAAATCAGTCATAAAAAGAATAAATATTTCAAACCAGTTAACAAATACAATATCCAAAATTTCTCAAACACCAATAAAATATTTCAAAACATCTGGTGAATAAAAAAAATCCAATAAATAAAATAAGTTCTAATATTTCCCAAAAAACAATAACATATTCAAAACAGTAGAAACATCAAATTGTACCCAATAATTAAAACTAATAAGGATTAAAAAATCTTCTGCTGTCTCTCCATACCTGGGATCTTTTGCTTTCCAATTAACCTGACATTGTTATGTATTGGGGGAAGGAGGGCCACACAAACTTTCTTCACATACACATAAACATACATGCACACATCATCTCACACACTCCATTTCTCATATGCATGCCTATGCTCTCACATACACTCCTCCTCTCTCTCTCTCTCTCACAGACACATTATCTGTGTGTGCCTGCCTGTGAGAGCCTTTATGTGACCATAGGCTCTCACAGGCAGGCACATAGGTAGGGATGATGGCCTTGACATCACTCCAATCCCGGTGTGCTGGCAACAGATGCTCTCTTGGCTAGTGTGCGATCCCAGTAGAGAGGGGGCAGATACTATACTGAGCAGTTTCTGAGAAGGTTTTGTTATTCCACATGTGTGTCAACTGTGCTTGGGTGAGGTTGTTAATGCCTCTTCTGCATGCAGGATGGCTAGCATGAACAGAGAGAAACTCAGCTAGAGAGAATTGTCGCCTCATTTGCAGAGCCCACACTTAAGCATCTTGTCCTGTCTCCATTGGCGGTAGTTCAAAAAAAAGGAGCCCAGCAAATGCAGAATTATACACAACCTTTCCTTCCCAGAAGGGTCTTCAGTCAATGACTTTATCCCCTCGGGGTGCTGCTCAGTACAGTATGCGACTTTTGACAGAGTGTTAGAGCTGCTCGGGACTTGTGGGCTGGGGGCACAGGCAGATATTGAGTCTGCCTTCATGTTATTGCCAGTGTACCCAAGCAGTTTTCCACTGTTTGGGATTTCTCTTTGAAGAGGCATATTGTTACAAGTGTCTGCCAATGGGTTACTCGGTATCATGCACCTATTTCAAAACAGCACTTACCTACATTGGGCTACTGGGGATGCAGCGGCTCTAAGATTGTTAGTACATTACTTAGACAATTTCCTATTTGTAGGAAGAGGGGGGACAACCAAATGCGTAAGGCTTTTTGACGCATTCCACGAGTTGGCGCATAGGTTCAGCATCTCACTGACAGACAATAAGTCAAAAAGCCTGACAAATGTCCTCACATTCCTGGAGATTGAACTGGATTCCCACCTGACAAGCTGAAAAAGCTGACAAATTTGGTGGTGAATACTGGGCTTAGCAGGAGGTCCTTGATAGGAAGCTTGGCCTTTGTGGTATGAGTCATTCCTATGAACAGAGTATTCCTGCGCCACCTAATTCGGGCCATGGTTTGGCTAGTTTGTGACCACCACCATCTGAGCATCAGCAAGCCCATTAACATAGACCTGGGTATTTGGCAGAGATTCCTCAAGGATTTCAACAGCGTTTCAGAATGGCTTCCCAGGCTGGTCAGCAGCTACAACCCACAGCTATATTCTGACGCTTTAGAAGGTATCAGATTTGGTTTTATTTTGGGAGATCTTGGTGCACAGCTCGCTGGCCAGATGGGTGAGCGATTAGCAGTTTAATCAAGAACATTACATTCCTCAAGCTCTTTTCCATTGTGGTCACTGTTCACAAACGGGGCAAGGTGCTGAGATGCCAGCAGGTAGTCCTGTGCTGTGACAACACAGCAATAGTTCAAGAAGTAAGCAAGCAGACATCTAAATGCCTCCTGGTATCAGAATTGCTGAGGGAGTTTTTTGTTGCTTGCTTAGGAATATTGTGGCGAGTGCAAAGTATGTTCCTGGGGCATGCAGTGAGATGGTGGACTCTCTTGTTGCAAGGAGAAGCTTCTCATTCAGGAAGCTGGCACAGCAGGCAGAGGGGGTTGGACAGGAGGTCCCGGTGCAGCTATGGTCCTTTGGAACCAGACGGCACACGAAATTCTGCGAAGATCACTCATTCCATCCACATGCAATGCCTACATCTGGAAGAACAGCAACGTGATGGCGTTCCTGTGTGAGAATGGCTGGACTGAACAGCGGATTCTAGAGGATGTACTGATCAGCTATATAGTACATACAAAACAACAAGGCAGACCAGGAACATGGTCCGCTCAAACCTAGCTTAATGAAAGTTTAAAATGGTTGTGCGGAGCAATATTTCAGAGTTATGCTAGGCTGGGCCAGGCAGTCTTTACCCCGCCATGACATGCAAAGACCCTTGACCCACGACCTATTGCTGTGACTCTGGTGTGTACTGCTTGATGTAGCTACTGATGGGTTTAAAACCACATTGTTCCATGTTGCTTTTGCACTGGTGTTCTTCTGCACATTTTGCGTCAGCAAGTTTACAGCACTATCTCAGAGGGAAGAGGAGCTGTGTGGATTGCTCTGATCGGATGTCAGCACCAAAAGGGCATTTTGTTGTTATGGCTGAGTCAGTCAAAGACTGATCAAGCAGTGCATTGTCAGGTGAGTATAAGGCCTGGTGACATGTCTACTAATGGCCATGACAAATTACTTCGCCATAAGCCCAAAAGGGGAAGGTCTGTTTTTGCTTCATAGCGATGGGTCCCCTTTAAGCAGGTACCAGTTTGCAGCAGTGCTCAAAAAGGGCTTGGCAAGGGCAAGGTTGCAGAGCAAGAAATTTGGAACTCGCTCATTCCGAATCAGAACTGCATCTTGTGCCACCACAGCCGTACTCTCACAAGCTGTCAAGCAGCGAATGAGGAGTTGCCAATCCAGAGCTTATGTGTCATATGTTAGACACGATGATGGTTCCCCTGCTCTGGCACCAAGCAAAACTTAACTACTTCCTGCTCATTTACAGCCTCCACGTGGCGGCATTCCACCTGGATTATTTGCTACTTTTTTCATTTCTCTCACCCACAAAAGAGCCACAAATGGGAAATTCTGACTGCATCTCAGGTTTTCAAAACAATGTTAGGTCACCAGGTGGTCGGGTCAAAGAGGTATACATTGGCACCACTTGTAGCCCCTAATGCAATCATGGGGAGATGGCCCTCCACCGCCAGACTTTCTCATCATCCTTCTAGGAGGTAAAAATCTGGGGAACGGGACAGGTCTCACTTGTACTGAATGCCATCAGGGACTGCCTGAGCCAGAGAGCCACTATGTGGCCGGCCACCAAAATCTGCTGATCCGAAATTATACTTCATCGGCAAATGTTGGGTGTCAGCTGGTGGGGAAGATAACAAGCTAAATTAAATTGCCAAGTTGCAAAGGCTGTACAGCACATTAGTGGATACCACATGAGACACGAATGGGTAAACGTTCACTGTCGGGATTTGTATGCTAAAGATGGAGTACATTTATCAAATATGGGCAATGACCTTTTTTTGCAAGCCATTCAGAGGTTGATTAGTAATATGGATGCATGAACTGTAGCCTGTTGCGGGGGGGGGGGGGGATTCAACATGCATGAGCTGGACCATTTATGCTCTAGCCTGCGTGTGACGAGGTCCTTGTGATGGGGGCGACCGAGTCCAGGAGACGAGATTAG
This sequence comes from Rhinatrema bivittatum, assembly GCF_901001135.1. Classification (NCBI taxonomy): domain Eukaryota; kingdom Metazoa; phylum Chordata; class Amphibia; order Gymnophiona; family Rhinatrematidae; genus Rhinatrema; species Rhinatrema bivittatum. The sequence continues at coordinate 62,317,386 of NC_042619.1, forward strand.
AGACAATACGAGGCAATAAGGGGCCCAGAGAGTTGCCGGTAAGGGAAAGAGTGGCAAGAGCTACACCTTATAGCGGATGGCCAAGAGGGGGCGATGTCAGGCCAGGGGATTGGACCTTGACGTTTCTGATGGCTGAATGCAACCGGGAGGGGCTCAGGTGGGCCTACTGCATGGCGACCCACATGGAACTCCTCTGGGGAATGGTCCTGTTACCTGTTGGGGCTTGCAGGAGCGAGACCTCTAGATTATCCACTTGGACGGAAGATTTATTGGCACCTACCCTGAAGTACAAGAGTAGACAGGCATGATAGGAATCGGCGCCCCAATTAGACTCCCTTGTTAGGGTCATCTAGTAATCAGCTGCGGCCATTTCATCCAAATTTGAGTGTTATGTTTTGCTTGCTTGTTGTGTTATTTTGAGTTTAACATGAGGAGGAGAGGGGGGTAGGAGCCACAGGTGTCCGAGCTGCCCCAGTTATTACTTACTAAGTATACTTTTAAAATACTGCTCAAAACACAAGTACAGCTTTCTTTTTGTGCATGTATGCTTACGGTATTTCATGTCATACTTCCTCTATGGTGAATGTAAATCAGCAAATGGCTCTGTTTGTGCCAGTATTAGTTTGGTAAAGACAAAATAATGAAGATCATCTGGTAGATACTTCCGCTAATAGTCACAACTAATTAAAATATAAAGCTTGTGCTACTCTTTCAAGGGGAGGGAGCATATGTACAATAAGAGTCACATCTGCTTATTGCAAATGCAGTGTTTTAATAATGCCCTTTGGGGATTGAGTTCTGTGACTTGATATGATTTTTAATGTCTGTGAATAAAACTGTTCCAATTTTATGCAGGCATTTTCTTTTCTTTTATGCTCATTCATTATATTATCTAGCCTTTTCTAATGATTGAAAAAAGATTGGTCCTAAATGTGCTAAAACATAAGAATATAAGAAATTGCCATACTGGATCAGACCAAGGGTCCATCAAGCCCAGCATCCTGTTTCCAACAGTGGCCAATCCAGGCTATAAGTACCTGGCAAGTAGCCATAAACTAAGTATATCCCACACTACTGATGCTAGTAATAGCAGTGGCTATTTTCTAAGTCAACTTGATTGATAGCAGTTAATGGAATTCTTCTCCAAGAACTTATCCAAACCTTTTTTAAACCCAGCTACACTAACTGCACTAACCACATCCCCTAGCAACAAATTCCAGAGTTTAATTGTGCGTTGAGTGAAAAAGAATTTTCTCTGATTAGTAATAAATGTGCTACATGCTAACTTCATGGAGTGTCCCCTAGTCCTTTTATTGTCCGAAAGAGTAAATAACTGATTCACATTTACCCGTTCTAGACCTCTCATGATTTTAAACTCCTCTATCATATCCTTCCTCAGCCGTCTCTTCTCCAAGCTGAACAGCCCTAACCTCTTTAGTCTTTCCTCATAGGAGAGCAGTTCCATCACCTTTATCATTTTGGTCGCCCTTCTCTGTAACTTCTCCATCGCAACTATATCTTTCTTGAGATGCGGCGACCAGAATTGTACACAGTACTCAAGGTGCAGTATCACCATGGAACAAAACAGAGGCATTATGACATCCTCAGTGTTGCGCTCCGCTGGCTGGGAGTGCTAGGGCTTAAATGTGTGCCCCTTGCGGTAAGACGGACCTCGTCAGGGTTGGAGGTGACCAGGCCCCTGCCGACCTGCATGCCCGAATGAGGCCAACCACACAAGGTTGGTCTCTGAGTGGTCCTCTGACTACTCCCAGCCCTTTCGGACCTGCTGCAAGCCGGACAGGAGACGAGGGCGAACAAGGGCTGAAGCTTGAAGGCTGAGACGAAGGCTTCAGGACTCAGGCGAAGAACTCAAGGCATCAACAACAGGAACGAAAGACCTCCGGAAGGGCGAGCGGGTGGAAGCTCTCCCATGGAAGGCAACTGGAACTAGAGTAGATGGAGGCTCACTCTTACGGACCTTAGGAAATCCAGACAAGACGAAAAGGACTTGGAAGACTTAGACAAAGACAAGTGGGCACTGTTCCTCAGGGCACCCTACACAGCCCACTACTCAGGGCGGACCCAAAGGGCTAGTCACAGACCACCCTGTCCTCTACGCACCCTACACAGCCTAAGGAGGCTGGTCACAGATCATGCAGGAGCGGGGCAGGCTCAGGAAAGGAATCCAATTGGCAGAGGCTCCAATGACAGGAAACAGAAACCGACGGAACTGATTTACCATCGGCCATCTGGAGGACTTGGGGAGCTGGAACATTGCAAGAACAGACATCAGGAAGATCAGGTACATAAGGACCTCTAGCCATCGAGGACGTCAGGCCTTCTGGAACATCAGGAGGGCAGAGACGGAGGACGTCAGGAACATCAGGAGGGCAGAGACGGAGGATGAAGAGGGATCCCTTGGATTACTGGAACACCAAGCAAGAGCCAGGAACATGGAGTCCAAAAGGAAGGAGAAGCTCCTCAGACGACTGGCTCATTGCGAAGGCAAAGCTGACTGGAAGTTGAAGTCCTTTTATAGGGCTGAAGACAAGCAACTCCCAGGGAGGAGTTTGGATGGGCCACACCTAGCTGGCCCTATAACTGAGGAGAAGTGCTGTGGGCCAGCCCCTAGGGAGAAGGGCGTGGCCCAACCCAGGAAGTCCATGCAGACCCAAGCAAGCCTCAGACAGGCCACAAGGACATTGAGGCCTTTCAAGTCCTGGAGCAAATCCTGGATAGTTCGTAGGCGAGACCCCAGCTTCGGAGCGGCCTCCAGGAAAGAGGTGAGAAGCCTCCCGTAGCACAGCTACAGGAGGATTCATAACACTCCGTTTTATTCACCATTCCCTTCCTAATAATTACTAACATTCTGTTTGCTTTTTTGACTGCCACAGCACACTGAGCCGACGATTTCAAAGTATTATCCACTATGACGCCTAGAACTCTTTCCTGGGTGGTAGCTCATAATATGGAACCTAATATCGTGTAACTACAGCATGGGTTATTTTTCCCTATATGCATCACCTTGCACTTAATCGCATTAAATTTCATCTGCTATTTGGATGCCCAATTTTCCAGTCTCACAAGGTCCTTCTATAATATATCACAATCAGCTTGTGATTTAACTACTCTGAATAATTTTGTATCATCTGCAAATTTGATTACCTCACTCATCATATTCCTTTTCAGATCATTTATAAATATATTGAAAAGCACGGTTTAGCTTCTAGTTATTCTACTGTGTATAACTCTGCGATAAAAACAGTCCATGCTGATATAATCCACATTCATCTGAAAATGCTCACTTCACTGTTAGATACTTATTTATTTAGATTTATATTCCGCTTTTTTGCACTTTTTTCCGCGCTTCAAAGTGGATTACAGTCAGGTACTGTAGGTATTTCCCTATCCCCAGAGGGCTAACATAAAGTTTGTAGCTGCCCATAAAGGTGAATTTTAAAAGTCCTATGCGTGCCAAAACCAGGAGATACGTGCACAAGTTGCACCAGTGCGCGCCGAGTGTGCTTTTAAAATGTGCGCGAGTACACGTGTACTTGTCGTTACATGCACAAATATGTTTTCCCAAAAAAGGGGTGGGGTGTGGACGGGGTATGGGCATTCCTGGATTTCACAATAGCACATACGTACTGACGCACGAGCAGGTGCTGGGGTCCCCTGCCATGTAACTTTACTTCTGATATGGATGGCGTATAAGTCAGAAAACAAAAAAAGTAAAGAGGTGAGCGGGATTTTAATTGTTGAGGTTAACAGGATACAAGAGAGTCTATTAAACTAAGGGCGTTTGGAAGTCTTATCCCTTGCCTGGGCAAAATGGGAAAAACTGGGAAAACTTGCTTTGGTGCGCGCGTCTACTAAAATACCACTTACGTGGTAGAAGCAGCATTTGCGTGCACAGGTGCGTGCCTACTTAAAATTGCGCACACGTGCACGCATTCAGCCTATTTTACTCCATGCGGGCATATTCGGTTGTATGTTCTAAAATGGCCACGTCACTGGGCTTGAGCCAGCGTGCACCATGTGGCAGTTACTATCATTGGTCTTAGTTTCACCATCTTATCATGTTTTTTTTAAATTTCTTATCTAGAGGCAATAATTTTTTTAACTAAGCTGCATCAAAATAAGTAGATAATGGGGGTAATTTTAAAAAGGATTTATGTATTTAAAACTGGGTTTTATGCATGTACAGTCACTTTTAAAAATTGCTATGATATATGCTACTTTTCTATGCATAAATCCTTTTGAAAGTTACACCATTGTGTGTTACTTGTCAGTTTTAGCCCACATGATACCTTTGGCTTTAAAGACTGATATACTAAGCAAATTGTATGCAGAGTACATGTGTTGAAATGGCCATGTGTTAAAGTGAACCAGTCTGTAAGAAATCTGCTAAAAGATTTAAACTAGAATATACAATATACAAATTTCAGGACTACAACCTTGAAATCTGCAGACACGTAACTCTTCTGATAGTATTTTAGTTATTTAGAAATCCAACACGAATGCTGGTAATAAGTAATACAGTCCCAATACTTCATTCAGGTATATAAATGTAAAGTCTCATTTATTCGAAAATTGGCAACTCCATTGTTATAAAGCGCAATCTTTCATGCACACGGGGTCCCCCGACACGGTCCCGTGTTTCGCCAGTGGCTGCGTCGGGAGGGATGCCCACAAACTCAAACAGGAAAATCTAAAATATTAAATTACAAGGACTGTATAAGAAATGGCAATGGTACAGAATCAATAGAAGTTAGTGCACGCATACATTTTACCTTAGACGGATTTCTTAGGTTCCAGGCATGGAGTGCATTCAAACAGGGTTCAGAGTCAACTTAAAAGCTGTCAAAACTCGCGCCAACCAGATTTCAAAGACCAATCAGAGAAGAGAAAGAGCCGACCAATCGCAGATGGAGTTGTGTCAGCTGCAGCCTATCAAAATCATGTAAAATGAAACCATTCGATTTCTTTGTTAAGGCCCTTCGGAGTCACACAATCTAACCGGTGTATCCACCTTTGTTCACATCGTGTCAATGCAATGTCAAAATCACCACCACGTAATGAGGGTGTCACAGTTTCTAAAACAAAAAAGAATAAATCAGAAATTGTGTGGGAGTGTGATAACCAATGATCAACTAGAGGGGCCAAGGTACGGGAATGTTTAATATTTGATCTATGTTCGATCATTCGAGTACGTATCTGTCTTATGGTTTTACCCACGTATAGCATGTCACAGGGACAGCGAATGATATATACTACGCCTGCAGAGGCACAGTCCGAGTCTTGACGTAGGGTATAACACCTTGTAGTGAGAGGTGCAATAAAGTCAGAAAGAGTGGTCGTGTGTTTACATACCGAACAATTTCCACATGCCATGATTGAATTATCAAAGTAATGATTCCCTATATTCCTTCATAGAGGCCATGCCTCTTGTTTTAGAAATCTTACAATAGTTCCAGAGGGGTAGCTGTGTTAGTCTGCACCAACAAAAATGAGAAAAAAAGTTGATGGCATCTTATAGATTAACCAACTTATTGAGACATGAGCTTTCAAGGGAAAGCGTACCCTTTGTCAGATGCATTTACTATTTCGTTATGTATCAGTTATGGTTCGCTCTCCCAATAGCAAATTAAATTTTGTGTGATATGTTGTTAAACTTTTCCAGTTAGATTGTCATTGCCTTTCTAATTTTACTACAGTTGTACTAGGTGAGCAGCCATACATTTTGACTTTCTGCCTCACTGGGCTCCCTATACCTACTACTTGGTTAATAATAATCTAAAGGAAATGTAGGTGAAACGTGCTACTGTATCCATTACGAATTGGCGTGGTCTTAAATCATATTTCATCTTTTTTTCACTCATAGCTGGATATGTAAAGCTTTCACAAAATAAAAATGTAAAATATGTTGTTTGTTTTTATAAGACAGGGGATCATTACACTGCAAGCTTTGTCTGATGCAAACAGGAAACTGTGGTTGGAAGCCATGGATGGAAAGGAACCGGTGAGGAAATGCGAATCACATCTTTCTAGTGTTATGAATGTAAAGAATTAATCATTATATATTTCATAATGTTTCTGGAGTAATTTTCAAAAAGATGTGCAGGCTTAAAACTGGGCTTTATGCACATAAATGCATTTTATGCATGAATGTGGAATTTTGAAAATTGCTACAATATATGCTGTTGAATTGTCAACAGGTTTTACGCACATAAATTGGCTTTTGAAAAGTACAGCGATAATATGCTCCTTGAACAGCGTCATTCCTTTTGAAATTTACTCCCTTTATATCTGAAAATATATTTTGGAAAATGTGTACATTTTAAAGAAACATTATTTAAAATAATAGATAACCAATAAATAAGAACGCTTTCAAAAATGGCAAATCTAGGTCTAAAAATTGAACATCGAAAGAAAATATTCTGTGCTAAAAATACAGATACGTAAAGTTACTATTATGGCTGATAATAATACTTCAGAGATCACATACAGTATGGTCATCAGCAGAAGATGAAATGAGAGGCACGTTCATTGGGCTCAAATTTCAACGTGTCTTGAATTATTTATCCGATACTCTCGTTCTCAACACATGCTTATATAGCAAGCCTGTTGAATCTGATACGGTTCACATCTTTTCAGTACTTGATAAATTTGATCCTAAGAATGTACTGCAAATGATTGAAAAGATCGAACGATCTCTATAGCCACAGGAGATACGCTGTCTGGCTTGCTGATGTGGTCCATTTACAAAAAAGCTCATATAAAGTAACAATTAATATTATCAAAGGTAAAATAAAAATAAAATAAAAAAAATAATAATACAAATAATTTAGTGACAATGTTCATAATTTCATAAGTGGGCAACACCATATCATGTTCCCTTTTTTTTGTGATAGTATATTTTGTGGGATTTCTTCACTCTTTTTTTTTTTTAATACATATATTTGTGACATTTTTTTGTTTACCCTGGGGTCTGGTAGAGAGGAGACTTTGAGCACTACAGTATGGAACCTACTAACATTCGGTCCGACTGCTGGCCACTGAAGAGTTTTAATGATTTTGATGTGAACAAGGGAGGAAATTAGACACAGCGACAGAGAGGGGACCTCAAGAAAAGAATATGCACAAAAGATAATATTAACAATGAGCAGAGGGAAAATCATGAAAGAGGATTGAAAAAAGTGGTAAGCCGAAGACAACTGAAAAGTGAGAAGCAAGCATTAGATGAGATGGCAGAAAGAGTGCATGGAGACTGTAAAACAGTTACTTTCAAACCGGCGCGCAGGCACATGTGTGTTCCTGTGTCGGCCGGTGCCAGAGGATGCAGCTCTTTTATAACTTGCATGCGTATATGCTTGCATGTTATAAAATAGCTTGGCCGCATGCACATGTGTGCCAGATTTTAAGTGGGTGCATGCATGGGCATGCAAATCCCACTTCTACCATATTAACTAGGGAATTTTAAAAGAGGTGGCACTGATGCCATTCCAGGTGTCACCAGTTCATTCCCAATTCAGTTAAGAGAGAAATTTTCCACTCCCCCCCCCCCCCACCCCCAAGTTTGATAGCTTTCCCTCTCCTCGGTTAGCCCCAATCCTTAGACCCCGCAGATCTGCCCATTTTTCTTTATTTTTTATCTTAAATGTCATCCATAGTAGAAGTAAAGTTATGCGGCAGGGGTCCTCAGCATGCAGCAGATCATGTAAATATTTACGCACACATCTCTGGTTCATCCGTTTTTGAAAATGTTCTATATGTGCCACTGCGGGAGATCCGTACGTATCTCTCCGACTTTTAAAATCTGCTCAGCACGCTGGCCCAACTTATTCGCACAGCCCCTTATATAATGCATGTGCCAGGCTTTTAAAATTCACTTTTAAGGGGAGAGAGAGACAGAAGGATAAGAGACTACTGCAAAACAAGAATAGGTAAAGAGAGAAGCCTGCTAGGATAGGAAAGCAATGCACAATTATGGAATAAGTTAAAGTTTAACCCAACATGGTGAGCTGTATTTATTTATTAGAATGTAACCATTGCATTGTCCTCGGCCTAGGAAATCACATGCTTGTAATCAATAATGCTAACACTATGAATGTGGTTAAGAAGACACTCATGGAAAAAAAGACAGGATAAGATGAAATACATTTGTATTGAAAATGCTCATATACAAATATAACTGTTATTCTGAACAGAAAAAGTATACTGATAAAGGGAGTAATTTGTAACGGCCGGAATACATTTTCCATTAAGTACACGCCTAATTTACACGATCTTTCAAAATGAATTTGCATGTGTTAAGTGTGCTTTGAAAACAATCCCACAAAAACTGCCCACACACAATTATACCTGTATAGTGGACGGGCAGTTTTCTGTCTGGCCATTTTCATGTGTAAAACTCTGTTTTCCCATCAAAATGCTTTGACAATTACCCTCAAAGAGGACAATCTCAAAGCCATTTATCTGAGTCTCCCAAAATTGGCAACTTCTGCCCAGCTAAAAGTATCCAGGAGCCTCCACAGCATACCTTCTTTTAGCTGGGTACATATAAGTCACGGGAGTGAAAGCACACATCCATTTCATTTTTCAATGTATGTACACTATGTTGCTTGCACTAAGTTATCTGCATAAATAAGTTCAAAGTCTACAGGTGTGTTAGCACATATTTTGCGGCTGCTAATTTGCAATTGGACACAACTTGAGTGGTTTTCCTCTGAAACTTGGTTGCAATATACCTAGGATAAAAGTGTCATTTACAAACAATGCCTCCAATGTGTGATTTTGTTCCAAAGTGATCCCTAACATTCCACCCAGGACTAATCCAGTCTAGTTTTCAGGACATACGCATGGCCGCAGTCCCACACGTGTGTGTAACTGAGAAAAAAAAATACACTAGTTACAATTCTTATGTACCCTCTAATACAGCCTCCAAATTTTGCGTTGACTGGATATCAAACAGAAAATGCATTTGGATGCAGCACACGTAGACTTTGTGATCTCATAAGCTTTCTTTCCCATCCTAAAGTAGGATAATAAAAACCACTGAAGGGTTTCTGCTGTTTATGAAACTAGCAATACATTTTGTTGATTATTTTCTGTAAAATATGGTAAAGAAATACTGATTTTGCACAAACAAACACTGACAACTGGCTATTCTAGTGGGTAACTATATATTTTTAATAAATATGGATTGGACCAGCTCTGTGGTATTACAGCACACAGTCATGAGGGAGACCATAAGTTGATTTCCTGGCTATAGCCAGAGAGCCTGCAGATATTGTATTACAGCTGTCTATGGGAGAGAGTCTCAGCTTTCATTCAGTAGCCACACCTAGAGACCAAACTTAGGGTTTGTGTTAGCTGAGTTCTTCAAGAAGAAGCAAGATGACCAGTCACACAAATGGGTGACATCATGCAATGGTGCTGGCCTGAAACATTTCATGGAGTCTTCTGGAAAAGTTTAGAAAAACATTCATGGATATGAATGTAATTTCTCATGCACCTGCAACTTTGTGGAATCCCCTCCATGTATGTTTGTCTGTGGTGGTGTTCAGAAGTGTCTCTATTTCCAAGTCCTCATTTCACCACCAATTTTTCATGATCGGGCCTTCTCAGTTGCCTCTCCCAATTCTCCGTTCTGTAGTTTCTGTGTTATGTTTTTAGCACTTTAACATTTTATTCTTTTTTCAGCATGCCACTCAGCCCCAAGTTTCCCTCAGTATAGCTGCTTCAGTGGCCTCAGCTGAATCTTTCAGGCAAAAATGTTGTCCTTTTGACTTTTGCTTTGCTGAATTTTTTCCTGGCCATGGCCAAAATGAAATCCAACGGCTTCAAACATTGTCCCTGCTGCAACCACAAACTTTCCCACAAAGGCCATCATGAGGTTTGCATGTGCTGCTTGGGGTTATAATGTGATAGCCTTGCTCAAAGATGCCATTTATGGCTTTTGTGCTCAGAGATTGAGATTATTCAACCTCTATGAAGGAGACTAGTACCTCCACACCATCCCCAAAAGAATTTGTTGCAAACATTTTGGCACCAAGGGAGTGTTCAGAACATAAGAACCTAAGATTTGCCATACTGGGTCAGACCATGGCTCCATCAAGCCCAGTGTCTTGTTTCCAACAGTGGCCAAGCCAGGTCACAAGTACCTGGCAGGATCCCAAGGGATAGATAGATTCTAAGCTGCTTATCCCAAGAATAAGCAATGGATTTCTGCAACTCTCCCTTAATAATGGTTAATGGTCTTTTCCTCCAGGAACTTGTCCAAACCATTTTTAAATGCAGCTACAATAATAGCTTTCACCAAATCCTCTGGCAATGAATTCCAGAGCTTAATTATGCGTTAAGTAAAAAAAATATTTTATCTTATTAGTTTTATATGTATTACCCAGTAACTTCATTGTGTGTCCCCTGGTCTTTATACCTTTCAAAAGAGTAAACAACTGATTGTTTTCTCATTCTTTTATAGACCTCTATCATATCTCTCTTTGGCTGTCTCTTCTCCAAGTTGAAGAGTCCTAACCTCTTTAGCCTTTCTTCATAAAGGAATTGTTCCCACTCATCATCAGCATAAACACAAAAGTTAGGAACTGTAAAAAAAAAAAAAATCCCACTAACTTCACATGCAGTCACAGCAACATTTTATTATACTTCACAACAATATCTTATCTAATCATTTTGCTACACATCTACATTTTATAATATTATACATATTTATTAATTGATACAGCTGATTAAAATGCTTATAGTCGTTCTACAATTCCTCCCCTTTCATATCCAAGTTATTTTTCCATGTTTTTTGTAACTTTCTCACATCCAAAATATTGTTATAATATTTGTTAAGTTTCATACTATATTTGTTCTTGTATTGGGAAATGTTCTTTACTTTGTTACTCTCTGCCTTTACTCACATTGTTAATTGTAAACCGGGTTGATGTGATTCCTATCATGAAACTCGGTATAATAAAAATAACAAATAAATAAATAAACAAATAAATATTGGTCGCTCTTCTCTGTACCTTTTCTAATTCTGCTTTATCTTTTTTTAAGATGTTGTGAATAGAACTGCACACAGTACTCAAGATGATGTCGCACCATGGAGTGATACAGAGGCATTGTGATATTCTCTGTTTTATTCTCCATTCCTTTCCTACTAATCCTTAGCATTCTGTTTGCTTTCTTGGCTGCTGCTGCACACTGAGCAGAAGATTTCAACATATTTTCAATGATGACACCTAGATCCTTTTCCTGAGTGGTGACTACTAATGTGGAACCTTGCATTATGTAGCTGTAGTTTGGGTTACTCTTCCCTAAGGGGCGGATTTTAAAACGAGCGCGAATAGCCTACTTTTGTTTGCGCTCCAGGCGCAAACAAAAGTACGCTGGATTTTAGTAGATACGCGCGGAGCCGCGCGTATCCGCTAAAATCCTGGATCGGCGCGCGCAAGGCTATTGATTTCGTATAGCCGGCGTGCGCCGAGCCGCGCAGCCTACCCCCGTTCCCTCCAAGGCCGCTCCGAAATCGGAGCGGCCTCGGAGGGAACTTTCCTTTGCCCTCCCCTCACCTTCCCCTCCCTTCCCCTACCTAACCCACCCGCCCCGGCCCTGTCTAAACCCCCCCCTTACCTTTGTCGGGGGATTTACGCCTCCCTCTGGGAGGCGTAAATCCCCGCGCGTCAGCGGGCCTCCTGCGCGCCGGGACGCGACCTGGGGGCGGGTCCGGAGGGCGCGGCCACGCCCCCGGGCCGTAGCCCCGCCCCCGGAACGCTCCCGACACGCCCCGAAAACGCCGCGCGGTTCGGGCCCGCCCCCCGACACGCCCCCCAACACGCCCCCTCCGAAAACCCCGGGACTTACGCGAGTCCCGGGGCTCTGCGCGCGCCGGTAGGCCTATGTAAAATAGGCCTCCCGGCGCGCAGGGCCCTGCTCGCGTAAATCCGCCCGGTTTTGGGCGGATTTACGCGAGCAGGGCTCTGAAAATCCGCCCCTAAGTGCATCACTTTGAACTTGTCCCCATTAAATTTCATTTTCCATTTGCATGCCTAGTCTCCCAGTTTTGCAGTGTCCTTTTGCAATTTCTCACAGTCATCTTGCGATTTAAAAAGTTTTAATAATTTTGTGTCATCGTCAAATTTGATGACCTCACTTGTTGTTCCCATTTCCAGGTTATTTATAAATAGATTAAAAAGCAATGGTCCCAGAACAGATTCTTGGGGCACTTCAATATTCACTGTTTTCCATTGGGAAAATTTACCATTTAGCGCTACTCTCTGTTTTCCAACTTTTAGCCAGTTGGCAGTCCATGAAAAGACACCGCCACCTATCCCATGACTTTCTAATTTCCTAAGAAGTCTCTCATGAGGGACTCTCTCAGATGCTTTCTGGAAATCCAGATACACTGTATCAACTGGCTCATCTTTATACACATGTTTATTTACACCCTCAAAAATTGTAGTAAATTTGTGAAGCAAGACTTCCCTTGGCTAAATCCATGTTGGCTTTGTCCCATTAAACTATGCTTATCTATATCTTCAGCAGTTTTGTTCTTTATGATAGTTTCTATCATTTTGCCTGGCACAAACATCAGGCTCACTGGTCTCTAGTTTCCTGGATCACCCCTTGATCCCTTTTTAAAAATTGGCATTACATTGGCAACCCTCCAGTCTACAAATTTCCAGTAGCAGGTCCACAATTTCATTTCTCAGTTCTTTCAGCACTCTGGAATGTATACTATCTGATCCAGGTGATTTTCTACTCTGTAAGTATTCCAGGTTCACTGAGATTTGTTTCAGCTCTTCTGAATCATCACTTTGAATATCATTTCTGACATGGGTATATCTCTTATATCTTCCTCAGTGAATACTGAAGTAGAAAATTCATTTAGGCACTCTGCTATGGCTTTGTCATCCCTAAGTGCCCTTTTTACTCTTTGCTCATCTAGTGGTTCAACTGACTCTCTCACAGGCTTTTTACCTTGAAAGTACCTGAAAAATATTTTATTATGAGTTTTTGCTTCCATGGCAAGCTTCTTTTCAAATTCTCTCTTTGCCTTTTTTTATCGGTGCTTTGCATCTGACTTGCCAGTGCTTATGCTGTTTCCTGTTTTCTTCATTTGGATCCCTTTTCCATTTCTTGAAAGATATTCCTTTAGATATTATAGACTCTCTCACCTAACCTTTTAATCATACCAGAAGTCGTTTAGCCTCCCTTCCATCTTTTCTAATGTGTGGAATACATCTGGTCTGGCCTTCCAAGATGGTATTTTTAAATAATGTCCATGCCTGAGCTAAACTCTTAACCTTTGCAATTGCTCCTTTCATTTTTCCTAACCATTTTCCTTATTTTAGCAGTCACCTTTATAAAGTTAAATGCTGTAACAGTAGATTTATTTTTTGTGCTCCCTCCAGTTATTAAGTCAAATTTGATAATGTTGTGATTACTATTAGCAAGTGGCTCCAACACTGTTACCTCTCGCACTAAATCCTTTGTACCACCTAGGACTAGGTCTAACATAGTTTCCCCTCTTGTTGGTTCATGTACCAGCTGCTCCATGAAGCAGTCATTTATTTTATCTAGGAGCTTTACTTGTCTAGAATGTCCTAATGTAACATTCACCCAGTCAGTACTGGGCAATAGAAATCAGCCATTATTACTGTGCTGCTGATTTTGTTAGCTTCCCTAATTCCTTTTAGTATTTCATTGTCTGTTAATTCATTCTGGCTAGGTAGATGGTATTACACCCCAACTACTATTTTATTCCATTTTTCACCCAGAATTTCTATCCATAAATATTTAACATTGCATTTTGTTTCCTGCAGAACTTTTACCCTGTTTTACTCAATGTTCTCTTTAACATATATGGCACTCCTCCACCAATTTGATCCATCCTATCATTTCAATATAATATGTACCCTGGTATCACAGTGTCCTATTGGATATCCTCCTTTCACCAGGTCTTCCTCTTGATCCAGTACTATACACTCTAACTCTCCCATCTTATTTTTTAGACTTCTAGCATTTGTATACAGACATGACAAAGTATTTTTTTTCTTTGTATTAACAACCTGCTCATCAGTTGGTAGGGGTAATTTGGAATCTTTCTGCACTTTAATACTTAAAGACACCTGGTCCACTTTGGCATTTATTACAACCTTTCTACTGGGATGCCCTGTTTTCCCTGTTCTCTTAGTATTCTTCAAAGATACATCCTTCTGAACCATGCCTTTGAGCTGAGGCCACACTATAGTCTCAAAAGTAGGGAACCTTCCCTCGCATCCCTCGCTACCCATTCAGTTCACAAGGAGGATTTCTCAAGCATGGATCCAAAAAGAGTCAGTGCCAAATACTGAACAAGTCATCAGAGCCTTGGTATCGTTTTCTATCAACACATAGTCCAAGAGCAGAGAAGATTGGCCTCCCAGGTAGCTTTATTTGGATGTGAGCTCACCCTCCCATATTGAAACTTAGTCGCAACGCTCTCCAAGGGTCTGAACTACAACCATCGGTACTTCCTCTTTGGCCACCCAGAAGAATCTTTCCTTCTTGCAACCTAACCTGAATATTTGTGTGGCCCGTTTTAATTAAAGCTTCCCAGAAAGTCACCCTGTGTGTGTTATCAGCTGATGAGCCCCTTAGAACTTCTGGCTTAATGTAGGTTCAAATACCAACTTGAAAAGGCTGTCACTTCAAACCACAGAGTCATTGAACGCCACGCCCTGGTAACTTAAAGACCTTATACTAAATTTCATCATAACAGTGTGGAACGCCACACTCATCCAAAATTCCTGCCTAATGTGGTGCCAGAATTCCACCTTAACCAGTCAATTGTCTTGTCTATATTATTCTCTGGGCAAGATTTTCATAAAGGTGAGCATACCCTGCACAGTTAGGATTGCAAGAGAGCTGCTGCCTAAGGTGGACCAAAGTATATTGAAAGTCCACACAGTTCCACACAGTTAGTTAGTGTAGCTGGGTTTTAAAAAGGTTTGGATAAGTTCTTGGAGGAGAAGTCCATTAACTACTATTAATCAAGTTTACTTACGAAATAGCCACTGCTGTTAATTGCATCAGTAGCATGGGATCTTCTTAGTGTTTGGGTAATTGCCAGGTTTTTGTGGCCTGGTTTGGCCTCTGTTGGAAACAGGATGCTGGGCTTGATGGACCCTTGGTCTGACCCAGCATGGCAATTTCTTATGTTCTTATGTTCCTGTTTTCTTTAACCCTAACAGACTTGGGATTGCAGTATCCAAACAGGTGAATTTTAAAAGCGATGTGCATGCATAAATAGCAGATGTGCGTGCAGGTAGCACTTATTTGCGCTACTGCTATTTTATAAACCTTGCACATACACACATAAGTACCAGTGCATGCATAACTTTGCTTGTGTAAAAAAGGGGCAGATTTGGGGTGGATCAGAGGACATTCCAGGGTGGAGATATTTACATTTTTAAATTCCAATTTTATAATCTGCCAATACAGTGCCTGTAGGTCTCTTATCTGGCATATTTACTTCTGCTCTTTATCAGGTTTCAAAATAAAAACTGACTGGGTGAGGGGTGTGGATAATTTGGGGGTGTGTGCAGGCTGAAGAACCAGGGGGGATCTGGATGAACTAGAGATGGACTGGTAAAACTGGGAATTACCTTCATGTGCACATGTTATAAAATGTGCTGACTTGCGCATGTAAATGCCAACAAGTCCTAAGGAAAATACACAAATAATGTTTCCTCGTGTAAATGCTTAAAATTAGGAGCACATATACACATGCTAGGCATATTTTATATAATGCGTGCTCACTTTTGTGCACAATATGAAATTCTAGCACGTGTGGTTGCACTTACATACTCACGTATATGATGTGCTTGTTTTAAAGTTACATGCCATTAACTATTTCTAATTGGACGGTAGATTGCATCTCCTTTTATGCTCAGGCTAATCTGACTTTCAAAGAGCATATCAAGGCACATGATGTTAGAGCCAGGACAGCAGTGACTCTTCTAATATTGGCCTCCATGGATGAGATTTGCAAGGCTGTGGTGTGTAGTTAAGTCAACACATTTACATCCTATTATTGTTTAGGAACTGATTCCCAACTTGACTAAGTTTGGTCAGTTTGTCCAGCAGGTTCTGTGTATGGGGAAGAAACCCATTCTCAAACTATTTTATTATTTCAGATTGCCGTCTTTGTTTAAAAAAAAAACACACACAAAAGTAAAAAAAAAAAAATTAGAGAGGTGTAAAAACCTAAAATTTATTTTCTTGATAAAGTGCTTTCTTTACTAAGCTGCAGTGAACTGGGTGCTGGAAGTGCCATGGTTTAATAAAACATGTCGTTTTTTTTCACTTGCTATGTCATGGTCAGGAAATGTATGCATTCCCAGCTATGGCCGCCCCCCCCCCCCCCCCCCCCCCATGCTAGGGCTGCCATCTTTTAAAGGGACCACAAGGCCCTGTCAGTCCCCTCACTCTCTGGGTAATAATTCCTTGGTTGTTTATGGTGAACACCTGTCCTCCCCATCCAGCCCATAAATGTGCCCAAAAACAATTAGGCAGTCTTTAACCTCTCCTATTCCATAAGCCGCAGCTTCTTATTCAGAAGAAAAAAGTGGCCTCCTATTCAGTAAGCATACTGCTCCCCAAATCCCAGACCTTTCCCAGATTTACCACATAACCCTGGGTGTCCCCACTCGCTCTTGTCCCGCCAGTCCTATCTTTCAAAGTGGTGCCTGCTAATCCCATGTGCTGCTTTGTCCTTCATGTACTGGGTCGGGAAGTGAAGCAAGGAAATTCACAATCATTGCAATTTCCACTCATTATTTACATTTTGCCTCTGATAACATGTTTGTACTGTGTTATCGCAGCTTACTAAATGGGCTCTAAAAACATGTTCTTCCTGCCCATTGGTGGGCTTATTTTTCCCATCTTTGTTGAATACAATCTTCAGATTAAGGATCCTACATGCATGACTAGTCATCCTGCTTGTCCTCAGAGAAAGCAAAGTTCCTTATTTCATATGGATGTTCTCTTAGGACAACAGAATGATCAGTTGCACATATTCTCCCTTTTCCTATTCTGGAATTGTTTTTTGTGCTTCAGCTAATAAACAAGACTGAGGGAGCTCCACAAGGTGATGGCTGTGTGGGAGATTCCCCCTCATGCCTTGAAAACCCTTTTCCAAGCTTTTACAGAAGAATCTGGGAGATGCTTCGTTTTGGGTGCTGTGGGATGAGGCCAGTCACCTATGTGATTGGTCATCCTGCTGTCCTTGGAGAACATTTGTTACAAGTAAATAAGTTTGCTTTTAGGAGGGAGCCACAGATTGTGGCCCCTGGCTTGGGACTGTCGGTGCAAATGCTGGGCTGAGTTGGAAGGAGGGAGAGGGAGAGAGATAAAAAGAGAGAGGAAATACCCAGGTAGTTGAGATTTGACTCGTGGCACACAGGCCCAATAGAAGCTGGTTCTGATTTTGCTGGAAGCCCAGAGGAGGAGGAAAAAAATACTGAGCAAAAAAAAAAAAACCAGGCATGAATTTAATTGACTGTAGCTTTTAGGATCACTCTTGGATCATCAGATTAGGTGACTACACTTTTCAGTGTAACGTACTGCAAAATAAATAGATCCATATAAGTACAAAATGTATGGTTGCTAAATGGGTCGCTAAGTCTCCTGAAGCTGAAAGCTTAACCTGACTAATTCTTTTATTTTATTTTGTTTTTAGATTTATACACTGCCAGCAATAATAAGCAAGAAAGAAGAAAGTAAGTTACTTCAATACGTTTTGTTCAGTTGCTTAGCTCTCTTGAGGCTCTAAAGTCTTTTTGACGTTAGTCCAGGTTTGTAAGAAGTTTGCCACACTTCTCCTTCTACTGATAGTCTAGGTATTGAAGTTTTGGTGAATCTGACTGTAACTCCTCTTCCCAATGTATTCCCTTGTGCTGCAAACCAAATATTTTTCACACAGTTCTGACAGAAACCTCAGTGTTTGCTAGAACATCATTCTTTTCACCTATCCATTGCCGGATATTACATTATTGGGCCTAATCGCAATGACCTTCAGTCTTCTTCAGAAACTGCAAGGTATATAAGTGGCAGGATACCAGCATTTTCTATCATGAAGCAATAAGCTCAGGTGATATTCATTTTTATCTAATGAAGATTTACTTCTTTGTATTATTTATTGCATTCCTTTGAATTTTGTAGAATCAAGGACCTTGAGGTGAATTTCTATTATTTTACAGTGCCATTTGATTGGGTGATTTGCTTGCTTCTAGCCAATGCCTCTTAAGATACACTGCTGATATATAGGTACCCAGATAATAGGAATCGATCCTTGAGGGCTTTGCGTACTGGAGCTTTAAGTGCTGGAGATATATAATTGAGAGGTAAAGGTCCATTTTTGTAACTTAAAAAAATGCTCAAATTGGTTTTTATCCTAAGTGAAAATGAATTACAGGACTGTTCATTTGGAACAACAGTTTGACAAGCTAGAAGAACATGTACTTTAGTGGTGTTTTATCTGTGCTTCCTTTTTTAAAATTCATTATTGGGCATAATAGTATTTGTTTTGCATTCTAAATTCATTTCTGTTCATTATACTGCACTACAGAAGTAAGATGTATTTCGTATTACCTATGATTTTTTTTTTTAAAGGAATAGATAATATAGAAATATTGTAGTAACAAAATATTAGTTTACAATTGACTGATCCCCTAGAATTAGTGTTTCAATATTGGTCTGGGCCATATCAAGGCTTTATTGTGAATAAGTCATTCCTTACTATAATAAGTCTGGAAGAGGCTTAAGCTTAATAATAAACCTTTCAGCAACAAAGACTGGAGGAAGAGTACATACCAGAGAACAGCACTGTGACTCACCACCCCACCTCCAGCCAGCAGGAAGTGCTGTGTTGACCTCTGAGTTCTCTCTACAGACATCAGACTCCCCCCCGCCCCCCACACATCAGCTTCTCAATTAATCTTCTTCTCATCTCCCACTCCCCTTGCATTCTCTACTCTCCTCTTGCATTTTGACCCTATCACTGACTGTTAGCAGCTCTTCTTCTGTCCTTTCTGGCACCACATCTTTGTTTATTGTAAAGCATGCAGTGTCAGTCCAACTCCCACAAGATCCAAGAGGTTGCCTGGTACACAATCCTCACAGTAAACATAAATGTGGCTCTAGAGAGGAGAGATATAGAACTCCTTAGCAGCAAATGGGAGGAGAGGCTGGTGGCATGGGGGAGAGAGAGCAAGAGATCAGTATCAGGGTTGAAGGGTAGCAATGGTAAAATAGTGTCTGATGGAAGGAAAAGGAGAGGTGGGGGGTGTTGGCCAGCATCCTGCCAGCAGCAGATGAAAGACTGTGTGGGGGGAGGGGGGCAGGACAGAGAATGAATGCTGTGCCCTGTGAATCTGCAAGAAAAAGTAATAACCAGGCAGTCCGGACACCCGTGGGCTCCTATCCGCCCCCCTCCCAAGTCTCGCTGGGCTCCCCCACTAACACAAGAAAAACGCAACACACAATTTGGATGCAAAAGCCACAGTCATTTATTAGAATCCCTAACATGGGAGTCTAATTAAGAGCCGAGTCTGTTCAATAATGTTTACAAAATCACGGCCGGGCAGGTGCCAGTACTCTAATCTCCACCCAAGTGGAACCATGGGGTCTCGGGCCCAACGAGCTACCAGAACAGGCATCATGACTGCCAAGAACCGGATGGGATCATGGCTTGGACTGCCATCAAGCCCGCTGCCGTATCCCATCTCCTGGAGGGGATCCCAGCCCAGCCGCCACAAAGCAAGCCTTGCCGGAGCCTCTCCCCACGTAACAGCCTCGAGGCCCCGAGGCGGGCCCGATATTAATCATCCGTTGCAAATAGGTGAGGGCCCCTAGGCCTCTCATGTATGAATCAGTACCTCCCAGCTTCCTTCTAATGGTTCTGCATTTAGAAAGGCACTCCTGGACTTGGTCGCTGCCGCCATGGGCTTGGCATGTGAGAGCGCAGAAGCAGCTTCCCGCCCTTGCGTGACGGGCTCCCCCAAGCAATGGCTACAGCCATTGCATCTGGGTGAAAAAACACTGCATCGCTTGCAAGAACAAATCGTTTCAAAACTTCGACAAGTGTACCCCATTTGGGGCGTACAGCTCTGCGCAGTACCCATTCACCCATTCATGTCACAAATGATAACCACCCTGGAGTTGTATGGCTTTGGCTACCTGCTGGTTGAACTTGGCACAGTACCAACCCCACCACCTGGTGCACATCAAACTATGATGGGGTATGATCTCGGACCAGCAGATTTTTGCGGCCAGCCAAGAGGAGGTCAGGTGACTAAAGTCTTTCCTGATTGTGATCATTAGAGCGATGCTGACACCTTTGCCTAGGTCATTGCCACCAAGATGAATGATTAGGTCAGGCGGTGCTGTGCTCACTCTTCTCGACTGCAACATGGGCCATAGCTGATGCCATTGCATGCCTCCTTGACCCAGCCAATCGATTGTCCAACCTTTCCACAAGAGCCCAAGGTCATGACCAAGCTTCCCCTCGATGGGTCTTCTCCGTTCATGTGTGATGAATGAGTGGCTGATGATCCACGCAGAGTAACACTGGACGATGGCAGCAAATGAAAGAGAAAACTAGGTCATGGCGTGCACCTTACCAGGTGCAAGCTCAGGGGAACCATCCTCGTGCCTAACATATGATGCGTAAGCTCTCGACTTCCAGCGACCCAACCACTGAATCGCTGCCTGTGGGATCCCGGCGGTGGCAGCACTGGAAGCGGTTCAGATGCGGAATGAGTGAGTGCCGAAATATTTGAAGTGCTGAAAAAAAGCGTGAAAAGCAGAATATAAATAAATAAATAAATAAAATAGAACTATCATTAGAAGACTTATCTGGCTATCTTACTTTTCTGGCTATGTAGCGCTTTTTAAGACTTATCCAGATAAGTCAAAAATGATCTGGATAAGTGGTGGACATCTGCTATGCATGCATATTTGTGTTCCTAATTTTAATCATTTCCAGGAAGAAATGCAATTCACATATTTTCCTTAGTACTTGTGGGCTTTTGCACAAGTAAATCATCCAATTTTATAACATGTGCGGATGAAGAAATGACCAGTTTTACCAGTTAGTCTGCCAGTTTGCTCAGTCTAAGTCATCAGGACCCCCTGGGTTCTTCAGCCTGAACTCCCCCCAGTTTACCCAGACCCCCTCACCCAGCCAGGCTTTGGCTATAAAGAATTTTACTATCACTTAACACCAGATAACTAGCAGATGTAAATATGTGCAGGTAACAGCCATATGTGCGCTGCTTATGCTGGATATAAAATAGCAATTTATGGGTGTAAATGTTAGCCCCTCCCAGGACTGCCCCTGGTCCACCCCTTCTTACACAAGCACATTTATTTGCACACCAGTATTTGTGCGTGCATGTGTGAGGTTGATAAAATAGCACGTCCATGAATATGTGCTGTTTGCGCGCGGGTCTGCTACCTTGTGTGCACGCGCATCTCTTTTAAAATTCGCCTTTAAGGTTTTATACCCTAAGCGTTGTTTTTGCAATGTCCGAATTTCTCAGTTTTGTGCATAGCAGGAAATCTATCGTCTGTGTTGTCCTTCCATCATTGACCAATAGTAAAAGGTTTTACTAAATCAGGCCCAAAGCTGGGAAATGTTCCCCCGAAGCTAATCAACTTTTTGTGGTGGCATATTACACAGTTGGTTAGACTGAACGAACACCAGCGGTCTGTCGAGTCTAACCTATATCTGATTGCTCACCAGAAAGCTCTGTGTGGTAATCTAAGTACATTTGATGTGTAGATTTCAGATTTAGGAATGGCTATGATGATTTTAGAGAGATTTTAATGACATTCTACCCCCAAAAATGTCAATCGGCATCATGTGATGTAGTTTAATATTGTCTTCTGTTAACAGTGTTCTTAAATGAAGCAGGCTTTAACTTCGTGAGAAAATGCATTCATGCTGTAGAAACCAGAGGTATGTGTTCAGATTTTTTTATGCTGTATGTTATCTGTTTGACTCACTACAATAAGGATTTCTACCCCTATTTGCGCCATAATGTACTTAGTTTTATTATTGTTAATATTATTAACCGGAAAAACTGCCATGGATCAGTGAGTGTATTTAACATAATTAGGAGCTAGATTTGTCAATAAGACAGATCGTGTTTTTCCATCTAAGTGAACTTTAAATTGAGAACAAATGTGGTGTGTCTTCCTGAAACTGATCAGAGAAGTTTTCTTGATTATATCTGAAAACTGTAAAACATAATTTAAAAAAAACTGCCTGCATAAAAAGGAGCAGAGATAGAGTAGCATTTAGTTTAGCTCCAGACATCAGCAACAAAATACAAAATAATATAATATGGTAACTTCCAGCTAAGGAGTGAGGCTGGATTTTTTTATTTTATTTTCTAGCCAGAGAAGCAACTGCTTTTATACAATATGTTTTTCACGAACTGTGTTCCAAAGCTTGTATACATCAAGTGTCCCTGGCCTCAGCCCCAGCACTTTCTTCCTCACCATCCATCGGACGCGAGGTTGCGCAGTACTTCATACTTCTGTCCACCAAATTAAACCCCAATATTTACTCAGAAAAATGTTTTGTCACCCAGTTTTCTCCCATTTTTAGTTGCAATAAACATTGATAAATTCCCAAGGGGAAAATAAAAAACAGAAAATGAAGAATCATGCAAATAAGCTAAACCCTCTCTTGTCCACACATACTCTGTCAGTGCACGTTCAGGGTTTAAATATCACTGAGGATAAATTGTTTTCCCCATGTATGGCTGTTCTGTGACTGCCAGCTTAGATCTACCCAGTTTACAGCCTAAAATTCCATTTATAGTAGTTCATAATTGCTTTGACAGATTGGGTTACACAACTTGGGATAGGCAATGTAAGCAGACAATTAACTAACATTACACAACAACAGTTGTATTGTCTACAAAAAGAATCCATCCTGTACTGCATGCATTTGTTCTTAACAATATGTGAAAGCACAACAATTAAAAGCAGTGTAATAGGTAGATTAGAATTTGCAGAGCAGCACACACAGGCAATAAGGAAATCTTATTTAAGCACAGTGATTATTACCAGAGTGGTACTTCAGTAGACCCATAGGTCCAATTGTGAATGCTGTGTGATAATTCCTAATGCATCTTGTTAATTAACTGTTCTGTTCCAACTGTGACAGTTTTCACTGTGAGATGAGCCTGGTGTTTTATGTTGGTAGACTGTGGTGCAAATGTACAACCAGCCAATGAGAAGACTGTAACTCAGTAACAGTAGTGAAGAACAGTGGCTAAGCACAGTCTGTACATTGCAGCTCCAGATACACCATCGGAAGCTATTACTACTACAGCTAATTATCAGTTTTATAGTGTTAACTGATTTACGGGCCGATACAGTAAAAACGCGGGAGAGCGGGCAAGCGCACAGGCCACTCTCCTGTCCGCGCGATTCAGTATTTTAATTTATTAAAATTAGGCCCGGCGGTAAAAAGAGGCGGCTATCAGCGGGTTTGACAGCCGACGCTCAATTTTGCTGGCGTTGGTTCTCGAGCCCGCTGACAGCCATGGGTTCGGAAACCGGACGCCGGCAAAATTGAGCATCCAGTTTTCGACCCGCCAGCCACGGGCCCATTTTAAATTTTTTTTTTTATTTTTTACTTTTTTAAACTTTCGGGACCTCCGACTTAGTATCGCCATGATATTAAGTCGGAGGGTGCACAGAAAAGCAGTTTTTACTGCTTTTCTGTGCACTTTCCCGGTGCCCGGAGAAATTAGCGCCTACCTTAGGATAGGCGCTAATTTCTGAAAGCAAAATGTGCAGCTTGGCTGCACATTTTGCTTTCTGAATCGCACGGGAATACCTAATAGGGCCATCAACATGAATTTGCATGTTGCAGGCGCTATTAGGTTTGGGAGGGTTGGATGCGCGTTTTGGACGCGCTATTACCCCTTACTGAATAAGGGGTAAAGCTAGCGCGTCCAAATGCCGGCTAACAGTGCGCTCCATTGGAGCGCACTATACTGTATCGGCCTGTTACACAGCACTACACAGATACCCATAAGAGACAGCCCCAGCTCTGCGGAGCTTATAATCTATTCAATACGCACAGACGACAAATAAGAGGGTTCAGGAAATGCCTTTATCCCAGTAAGTATTGTTAAAATCAGGAAGATTAACATCTGAAAGATTATCAAAACAAAAGAGGCTGCAAGGCCCAGACAAAAACCAAATAAATAATTGGCGTTGAAATTCATGGAATTACAAAGAATATTAATGATGAAGTAAAAAATGGATTTAAGATTTAAAAGTATCTTCAAAAAGGTGGGTTTTTAGACAGGATTGGATCATGGGCAAAGAGGGAGCATGACACATCCATTCAGGCAGGCTGTTCTAGGCATTGCTGGTGGTGTGAAAATCATGGAGGTTGGAATTAGCAGTGGAGAAGGGCATAGGTAAGAGCAGCTTATCCAGTGAACCAAGGTCAGAAGGAGGGATGTATGGGAAAATACGAGAAGAAAGGTAATGAGGAGATGTGGAGTGAAGGCCCTTATGGCACTGAAGGAAGATGATAAATGTACCTGAATTTTGAATAGACTGGAGTGGAGATAGATGGCTCATTGGGAGACCTATGAAGAGCAGATTGCAGTAGTCTAAGTTGAAGGCGATGGGAGCATATATCATCGTCCTGTACTGAAATTCTATGAAGTACAAGATGAAGCTGCCATGCAGTGAGACACATTTGGAGCAGACGTCTTAGAAAAGTGGCAGTAGTTTTTAATCCAGATCCCCATTTCTAACTAAACAGAGATAAATGGTGATTGAAAAGAAAGGTGTCTAGAAATTGTGTTTTCTTATGCAGAACTTGATTAGAAGTTCAGAAAGCAACACTGTATAGAAACTGACTACATACCTTTGGGGTGCATTGTGAAAAAACATTGCTGGCAGCTCCAAAACATCTGCAGTATAAGCTCCTGCAACTACAATGCTGTCCTCTAGATGTGAACAAAATGGAGAAGAACTAGAATATGAGGTCCTTAATCTGCTGGAAGCAACCAAAAGAATACTGAAAGCATTAGTTGATTATATTCACATCTTACAGCTAGGCCTAAACAGAGTTCTAAAACACACTATTAGAAAAAGAGTTACAAATCTTGACATCCGTTGTTTTAAATGAATGTCCAGACTTCCATGGAAAATAGACCTCTGAGACCACATGGTAGAACTTATGTAATTAGGTAACATATTCTGCCAGAGAGATGGCTCCCTTGCACCACACGCAGATGAAGGCTGATATGTGAACCCAAAGTCGAGAGCTATCCAACCACCCCCTCCCCCCCTCCTCCACTGCAGGCACACTCGGGCAACCAGTGCTGACCCACCTACCCTAGAGGCAGGCAGAAATCTCCAGCAAGAAGCTTGGCACACTTCGTGGCTGCAGAAGTGCAAGGAGCAATGTTTGGATTCCATAAATGCCATCTACTCTACGGAACAACCAACATCCCACCTGGCCACCAGGAAGCTGCATCCAAAGTGCCTGTGAAGGATGCAAGTGAAGACCACAGCCCATCAGCCGCAGCAATCACAGACCATACAGACATGCAAATGGAGAGGAGGAGGTAGAGCTGTAACTCGTCTCGGGCATCAGGCAATGGATGTCAAGAAAATACTGATGGGGCAGAGATTGGAGCTTAGTGAGCAAAAATAAATGAGCCGAAACAAGGTTATAGGATGAGCTCCAATTAGTGTCCCCTCCACTTTCCTACCCTTAACAGCAATAAAGTACTTGAGCCTTTTTTGAAAAAGATATATAATGTTGGTACAACCACTCAAGTACTACCCATGGCTGCATCCCCTTCCCCATCTCCTTTATTTCTTTCTTCCAGATAACTGAACCATCAAAACCAAAATGTATAATTTCTGCCCAAATGCAATAGGCAGCTGGCCAGGGTAAATAAGCAGTCAACCAGGGTTATGGGGGGGAGGGAGTGACTTGAACCCTAATGGCACCAATCGGCACACTGGCTGACATGGGAAAGGCCCCCCCCCCCCCAATAGAAACAGATGCCATACTTCACAACAGGGCCAGGCTGCTAATATTGGAACAGGGTCTCACATCTTACTGTACAGAGCAGTGTACCAACTAACTCAGCATGAGAAATGGACTCCAGTGGCACAATCCAGGGCCCTAAATGACTTGGGGAAAGAGGATGGTGGAGGCATGTACTATCCTGGAGATCAGCATCTGACCCTCCTTTCTTCCCTGATGCAAACAGGAGGCACATGAATGTGGTCTAAGGCCTAGGTCTGAGGGGTGCTCAGCTACTATTGGCCAACCACCCACCCAAGGAAAGCTAGTAGCACATGCCGGCATGACAGCCAACATAAACCAGAGAGACGATACCATGAGAACACTACCTTCTTATGTGCAGCCAGACCAGCCTGCTCTGCCACAGCCTGCATCCCAAGACAGCAGAGAACCACTGCACCAAGCGCAACCATATTAAGTACAGCTATCGGCCAGTTTCTTAAACAACATAGGGACTGAAATAAAAAAGGAGACAGTTAAATTTCTGCTTACATTCCCGTAAGGACTGCAGTCAAGTTATTGGAAGTGTTGCCATCTCATGATTAACTTATGCTTATGAACCACTGACTGAGGTCATCGCTCCCTTGGTTTGCTTTATCTTGCTTTATTTTGTTTTCTCTTTTTGATTTAGGGATCACCATCTTGGGTCTGTACAGAATAGGAGGAGTAAACTCCAAAGTACAGAAGTTCATGAATACTATATTTTGTAAGTTCATAAACACATTGAGAGTGAAATGTTGTTTATACAGCAGTTTGCTTGAAGATCACATGCTTACTGTTTTAAAGATGTTTTAGTACAAGGGATGTCGGAAAATACAGTTTCTTTGCATATAATTGAATTCTGTTATTTTTCCCAGTAGTATTAATGTTAGGTATAGTTGTCCCTCTCCCTTGTCTCTCTGGGTTTTTCACATTTTGACAGGTTTACTGCTGTTCTTTGGAAAGATCCTCTAACCATACCCCCTTAGTATACCGTACACCTAAACCAGGGTGTATGGCAACAGTTTGCTTACAGGTGCAATGAATCTCTAACCCAAAGATCTTATACTCTAATGGAAACAAGAGCTAAAGTGATTTGCCCAATGTTGTGGCTTTCAGCAACAAGAGGAGGACTTGAATTTGGGTCCTCTGGTACCCGGGCTATTACACTAATAACTGTTTTTTGATTTATTATTTTTATATACCGACATTCGATCTGAGATATCACATCGGTTTACATTCAGGTACTGTAGGTCTTTCCCTATCCCCAGAGGGCTTACAATCTAAGTTTTGTACCTGAGGCAATGAAGGGTAAAGTGACTTGCCCAAGCTCACAAGGAGCAACAGTGGGACTTGAACCCAGGTCTCCTGGTTCGTAGCCCACTGCTCTAACCACTAGGCTATTCCCAGATACAATTGTGTAAGTAGTTAGTAATTCATATTTATTTATTTATTTATTTTTAATTTTTATATACCGACCTTCTTGCATAAAATGCAAATCAGGCCGGTTTACACTGAAAACTGAACAAGCAGGAAATATAATTCCTTAGTCGAATACATAGAACATCTAGAATTAAAAATGTAAAAGCAAAATTATTAAACAGCTTAATAGAGGTTATTTAAATAACAAACATAAATAAACTTATTTTACACACAGCACGAAAGTTAGCACGAAGGGGAGCACAAAGGGGAAAGCCCCTTTGTCGCACCCCTTCGGCGCGCGACGCCTGGCGCGCGACGCCCGATGTAACGGCGTCTTTTACCGGCTCTGCCGTTAGCTTGATGATGTCATTTTTGTGGGCGGGTCTCATTCTCTCTGAGGACTCCCTCCGTTCTCATTTTCAGTTTCATGGCGATTTTTTCATTTTTTTTATGTTTTCTTCAGCCCGGGATTGTCTCTCATGGTACCTGATGTTAGTGGGTTGCCCCTCACCGTCATTGCCCGATGGAACGGCGTCTTTTACCGGCTCTGCCGTTAGCATGATGATGTCATTTTGTGGGCGGGTCTCATTTTCTCTGAGGACTCCCTCCATTCTCATTTTCAGTTTCATGGCGATTTTTTCATTTTTTTTATGTTTTCTTCAGCCCGGGATTGTCTCTCATGGTACCTGATGTTAGTGGGTTGCCCCTCACCGTCGTTGCCCGATGGAACGGCGTCTTTTACCGGCTCTGCCGTTAGCATGATGATGTCATTTTGTGGGCGGGTCTCATTCTTTCTGAGGACTCCCTCCGTTCTCATTTTCAGTAATAATTCTCATATATGTAAGTGCCAGCTTATGTCACCCATACTTACAGGGAAATTAAGTATGGGGGCAATTTTCAGATCTCCCTGGGAAAGTTGCACATCTGCAGCTAAAGAAAATATCCAGGCACCCACAAGCTCATTTTCAAAGGGAAGCTCCCTGAGAAGCTCCTCTTGGAAAATCTCCCTGAGGCGGACACTGCAGGAACAAATTACTTAGCGCTGTAGCAGGCACCAGGCATGTGTCAAAAAGTATGCGCGTAGTAAAGCACACCTCCTTTTTCTCACAGTTGCAATGTGCATACTTTTACCCGCACTGAGGGACACATTTTCAAAAAGCATATTTTACATGGATAAATGGGTTTACCTTCATAAAAACCACTTGGAAAATTGCTTTTTCCAAATATGAATCTGACGTGGCTCAACGCTGCTCTCTTCCTCTTCTGATCACCTGATCAGCACAGAGGATGGAGAAAGATCTGAAAGATGATGGGGGGCGGGGATTTGAATAAATAGAGGAGCTTGAGGTAAAGTTGGAATAAAGGGCTTGGCGGGCTGAATAAATAGAGAGGCAAGGACACTGAGTTTGAATTAAGGGGCTGGGGATCAGAGTTTGACCAGAGGGCCAGTTTGTTATATATTATTTGGGTTTAATGTGTATGTTTTGCTGTAAACTGCCTAGCATGGTCTTTCCTTTATCGGCAGTATATAAGAACTTATAAATAAATAAGTGGCTGAATATCTGGCTACTTTCAGCAGCTGCCACTTAGCCGGATAAGTCACTTATCCAGCTAAGAATAGAGTTGGATTAGTTGTGGGCGGGCGGTGGGAGGACTTATCCGGCTAAGTGGTGATGCTGACGGAGAAACTTAGATTGTAAGCCCTCTGGGGACAGGGAAATACCTACAGTACCTGAATGTAAACCGATGTGATATCTCAGATCAAATGCCGGTATATAAAACAAAAAAAAAAAGATACTCAGCAGAATAGCCGTGATGAATCGCACTCAGCTAACTTTCATAAATATTTATCTTTGAATATGGGGCCCTCAGGATGTGTTTAACTTTGAATATTCTCAGGAAGTGTTCTGTCAGTCTGTGCTTGTGAAAATATGCTTAAAGCAAGTTATAGCCAACTAAAATCTAGGCAGCATTGAAATTCATGATGAGAGTTATAAGTGCCGTTGTAGGAGTAGCCTAATGTTTAAAGCAGCAGGGTGAGAACCAGAAAAGAAAGGGTTTGTGACCTTGGGCACGTCCCGTCCCCTTCCATTGCCTGAAGCACAAATTTAGGGCCTGGTTTACTAAGGCTTCACTCCCATTCTCTGTCTATGGGAAAATTGCTTATTAAATGAGGCACTTAGGGGTAGATTTTATAAATCCACGCCCGCGCGTACTTTTGTTCACTCACCAGGCGCGAACAAAAGTACGCAGGATTTTATAAGATACGCGGGGGGGTTTAGATAGGGCCGGGGGGGGGGGGGGTTAGGTAGGGGAAGGGAGGACAAGGTGCGGGGGGGGGTGGAAGGAAAGTTCCCTCCGAGGCTGCTCCGATTTTGGAGCGGCCTCGGAGGGAACAGGCAGCGCACGCAGGGCTTGCGCTGCCTGTTCCCTCCGAGGCCGCACAAATGTGCACCTTGCGCATGCCGACCCCAGATTTTATAAGATACGCGTGTATCTTATAAAATCTGGGGTCGGCATGCGTATCTTATAAAATCTGGGGTCGGCATGCGCAAGGTGCACATTTGTGCGGCCTCGGAGGGAACAGGCAGCGCAAGCCCTGCGTGCGCTGCCTGTTCCCTCCGAGGCCGCTCCAAAATCGGAGCAGCCTCGGAGGGAACTTTCCTTCCACCCCCCCCCCGCACCTTGTCCTCCCTTCCCCTACCTAACCCCCCCCCCCCCCCCCGGCCCTATCTAAACCCCCCCTACCTGTGTTATAAAAGTTACGCCTGCCAGAAGCAGGCGTAACTCGCGGCCCCGACACGCCCCCCAGACACGCCCCGGGACTTGCGCGCTCCACCGAGCCTATGCAAAATAGCCTCAGCGCACGCAGGGGGGATTTTCAAAGGGTTACGCGCATAACTTATGCGCGTAACCCTTTTAAAATCCGGCCGTTAGATTGTAATCCCCCTGGGGACAGGGAAATACATTCACTTATAGTAAATAATGTGCCTTCAGCTATCAATGAAAAGGCATGAACTAAAAAACAACATCCTTG
This sequence comes from Rhinatrema bivittatum, assembly GCF_901001135.1. Taxonomy (NCBI): domain Eukaryota; kingdom Metazoa; phylum Chordata; class Amphibia; order Gymnophiona; family Rhinatrematidae; genus Rhinatrema; species Rhinatrema bivittatum. The sequence continues at coordinate 62,347,961 of NC_042619.1, forward strand.
TCTTACAGCAATAATATAATGTTTATATTGCTTCAGTTATATGTTTCCAAGTTACAAGTTGCATTCTAAGTTGATCTTAGTTGTTTCACAAGAGATTGTACTTTATTATCCCAGGACAAGCAGGATGCTAGTCCTCACATATGGGTGACGTCATTGAACGGAGCCCAGGCGGGAAAACTTTCTGTCAAAGTTTCTAGAAACTTTTGACTGGCCCAGTGAGGCCACTGAGCATGCCCAGCATGCTATGATATTCTCTGCCACAGGTGTCTCTCTTCAGTCTTCGTTTTTTCCTCGCGGAATCGGAGCCGTTGAGATTCTCTCAACCTTCTTGTGACTAGAAATAGTCTTAAAAAAGTGATATTCTCTCTCATAAAATCTCTCGGGGTATCTCCTTACCGGCCGGTAAGTAACCCAGTCTTGATTTTTGGTCGGAGACTAGGAAAAAATTTCCCTCAATTCGAATCGACGGCCGTCATTCGAGAAAATGTCGACAGGTTTTAAAAAATGTTCTGTTTGTGCTAGAAAAATGTCACTCACAGATCTGCACACCGAATGTGTGATGTGTTTAGGTGACAAGCATGACGTACAAAATTGTCCGCAATGCGCAGAAATGACGCCGAAATCGAGGAAAACCAGGCTTGAAAAAATGGAACATTTGTTCAGCCTGCAGCTGATACCATCCCCGTCGCAGTCGTCGAGGTCGTCTCCGGCTGGAGCGACTAAGCGAGTGATTCTTAAAAAACCTCGCCCGGGACCATCGGGGGATCATTCCTCTCCTTCCTCGTCTTCGACGTCACCAAAATCGTCCGAAAAATCGAAGTCAAAACATCGACATCGACACAGAAGCCCCCTGTTGTCTGACTCTGCTTCCCAGCAACCCTCGACAGCGAAGCGGCCTAGGACACAAGAAACATCGGAGTCTTTGACGCCTCGGCCTACCTCGACTCCGTTGATGACGCCAGATCCCATACTACTTACGTGTCAGGAACTGGTACCTCAGCCTGCGCCACCGCCCACAGCCGCTCTGCTTTCAACGGTTGTGCGGCCGGAATTGTCCGAGTTTATCCGGCAAGCGATTTCTCAGGCTTTCAAAGACCAGTTTACAATACCGACTTCATTGTCGATGCCGATGATTTCCACATCGATGCCGGCGAATTTGCCGATGCCGGTGGGCACACCGATGCCGGGGCCATTCTTGACCCCGACGGCATGCACAGACTCGACGTCGACGCCAAAGATCATAACGTCATCGACGTCGATATACGCGCAAATTCCATCTTCCATGTTACCATCATCAATAGACTCGACACCAAGGGTACCACCCTCGACAGCTTCATCGAGGACACCCATCCTTCCCTCGACAATACCAGGGCAGGAACATAGTGATGAACAAGAATTGGCACTTTTTCAACGCCTTTTCAAAAAATATCACAAGGATGTCGACACAGCTCCTCAAAAAGCCAAGGAAGTGACTCCACCCACAATATCTATCGATGACCCACTACCTGGACCATCGGGTATTTTTACAAAGAAAATCTCAAGACCTCCTTATCAACAACCTATGGAAGAAGATTCTTGGGATGACCCAGGAACAGATACTTCTTCTGAGGAGTTCATGTCCGAACCATCACCTCCTGAAGAAAAGAAAAGATCACCACCTGAGGACTTATCTTTCTCAAGTTTTGTCCAAGAGATGGCGGATACAATTCCCTTTAAACTCTCATATGAAGATGATTCAAGGCAGCATACCTTAGAGGTGCTACAATTCGTGGACCCGCCAAAACAAGTTCTGGCAATCCCCATCCATGAAGTCCTGTTGGATTTACAGCAACGAGTGTGGGAACACCCATGTACTGTCCCAGCAGTCAATAAGCGTCTAGACACTACTTACCTAGTGCAGCAGGCACCAGGTTTTCAAAAGGCACAGCTACCACATCAATCTGTGGTAGTAGAATCTGCCCAGAAAAAATCCAAAAGGATACGTCCACACTCCTCTGCTCCTCCAGGGAAGGATCATCATTTTCTGGACTCCCTGGGAAAAAAGGTGTACCAAGGTGCACTTTTATCTTCCAGAATCTCGGCCTATCAACTGTACATGACACAGTACCAAAGGGATCTCTGGAAGCAAATGGAGCACTTCACAAATTCTCTCCCAGAACAATTCCAAGAGTCTGCACAATCCATCGTTGCCAAAGGCCTCGAAGCTGGGAAACACGAGGTAAGGGCTGCTTATGACAACTTTGACACAGCCTCAAGAACAGCAGCAGCTGGAATTACAGCAGAAGATGGGCCTGGCTGAAGGCATCAGATCTCAGGCCTGAAGTACAGGACAAACTTGTAGATCTGCCATGCCGTGGAGATAACTTGTTTGGAGAGAAAGTGCAGGATGCTGTCCAACAACTTAAGGATCATACAGAGACCTTGAGACAGCTATCACAACTGCCTCCAGAACCAACCACCCAGGCCCCTAGACGTTTTCCCCGAAGGGAACCTAGACGTCCATATTACAGGCCAAGAAGGTACTATAATCAGCCTGCCAGACCTAGGCCTTCTAGACCTACCCAGCACTCTCAGGCCAGACAACAAAGACCAGCCCGTGCTCAGCCTCCTCCACAGACTGGTCCAGCCACGGGTTTTTGAACAAGAATCCAGAGATCAGACCCACCCTCCAAAACCCCATACAACACATACCAGTGGGAGGAAGAATTTCCTATTTCCAATCAAATTGGGAAAACATAACCACAGACCAATGGGTACTCTCCATTGTAGCTCAAGGTTACAAACTAAATTTTCTCACAATTCCTCCAGAATTCCCACCAACTTCCTACCCACAACAGAATTCCCAAATAATTCAGTTACAAATAGAATTATCCACCCTTCTGACAGCCAGGGCCATTCAACCAGTGCCCAGGTCTCAGCAGGGCGGATAATTCTACTCCAGATATTTCCTCATTCCAAAGAAAACTGGAGGCCTACGTCCCATCCTAGACCTCAGAAATCTCAACAAATTTCTAAAGAAAGAAAGGTTCAGGATGGTTTCCCTAGGCACAATGTTACCACTTCTTCAAACAGGAGATTGGCTCTGTTCTCTGGATCTTCAAGATGCTTACGCCCATATACCAATATACCCTCCTCATCGCAAATATCTACGCTTCAAGGTGGGCCTTCAACATTACCAATACAGAGTACTGCCATTCGGACTAGCTTCTGCTCCCAGAGTGTTCACCAAATGTCTGGCAGTAATAACAGCACACCTACACAAACAAGGTGTGCACATTTTCCCATATCTGGACAATTGGCTCCTCAGAAGCCACTCTCAACAAGGAGCAATACAGTCTCTCAACAAAACTATTGCTCTGCTACACTCTATGGGATTTCTCATCAATTATCCAAAATCACATCTAACTCCAAACCATCTCCTACAATTCATAGGAGCAGATTTAAACACCAACCTATCAAGGGCATTTCTACCAGAAGATCGAGCAAACACACTATCTCTACTGGCAAGCTCGATTCACTCCAAGAAACAAGCAACAGCTCATCAGTTTCTCACATTACTAGGCCATATGGCCTCCACAGTTCATGTCACTCCTATGGCAAGATTGGCCATAAGGGTAACTCAATGGACTTTAAGATCACAATGGATCCAAGCCATTCAACCACTGCATTCTCCAATTCAAGTAACCCACCAACTACGCTCTTCTCTACTATGGTGGGTGAACAAGGACAATCTGTGCAAGGGCCTACCCTTTCAACAACCAGTCCCACAAGTAACTCTAACTACAGATGCATCCACCTTGGGTTGGGGAGCTCACATAGGGAATCTCCAAACACAAGGAAAATGGACAAAGCTCGAAGCAACATTTCAAATCAATTTCCTGGAACTTCGAGCCATACGTTACGCTCTACATGCCTTCAAGGACTGCCTTACACACAAGACTGTTCTGATCCAAACGGACAACACAGTAGCCATGTGGTACATCAACAAACAGGGAGGGACAGGTTCGTACCTCCTTTGTCAAGAAGCAGCTCAGATATGGGGTTGGGCCTTGAACAACTCCATGTTTCTCAAGGCCACTTATCTAGCAGGCATTCACAATGTAGTGGCGGACAGACTCAGTCATCAATTCAAACCACACGAATGGTCCCTAGATCCTGCAGTAGCAGCCAGGATATTTCACAATTGGGGACAACCAACAGTAGACCTCTTTGCATCACATCTGAATCACAAAGTGGACAACTACTGTTGCCTATACAACCTGAACAACAGGCCATCCAAGGACACCTTTGCTCGCCCTTGGAACTTAGGCCTCTTATATGCGTATCCTCCGATACCTCTCATAACCAAAACTCTGGTGAAGCTACAACAGGACAGGGGGACAATGATACTCATAGCCCCATATTGGCCTCGACAAGTATGGTTTCCCACACTGTTAGACCTCTCAGTCAGGAATCATATTTGTCTGGGAACAGCTCCCACTCTCATAACTCAGGATCAGGGTCTGTTGCGCCATCCCAACCTTCAATCCCTATCCCTGACAGCTTGGATGTTGAAAGCTTGATCTTACAACCACTCAATCTTTCAACTAACATTTCCCAAGTTCTAATAGCTTCACGTAAACCTTCCACAAGGAAGAACTATGCTTCCAAATGGAAGAGATACACTTTGTGGTGCAGGCAAAAGGACATCAATCCTTTCACTTGCCCCACTAATTCCTTATTGGACTACTTGTACCATCTTTCAGAATCTGGTCTACAGACTTCATCTGTAAGAGTACATTTAAGTGCAATTTCAGCTTACCATAATCAGGTATCAGATGCACCTATCTCTACACAACCTCTTATAAAAAGATTTATGAGAGGTTTAATTCACCTAAAACCACCAATTAGACACCCAGTCACTCAGTGGGATCTAAATTTGGTTCTAACTAGACTCATGCGTTCTCCCTTTGAACCCATTGATTCCAGTGACCTAAAATTTCTTACATGGAAAACTATCTTCCTCATAGCCATTACATCAGCTAGAAGAGTTAGTGAGTTACAAGCACTTGTCACGTATGAACCATACACTAAGTTCTTACATGACAGAGTGGTTCTCTGTACTCATCCTAAATTCCTTCCTAAGGTAGTTACGGAATTCCACTTAAACCAATCTATAGTTTTACCCACATTTTTTCCAAGGCCTCATGCTCACCAAGGAGAAAGGGCCTTACATACCTTGGACTGTAAGCGTACTCTGTCCTTCTACTTAAACCGCACTGCAGCTCACAGGAAATCCAATCAACTCTTTGTTTCCTATGACCCAAACAAACCAGGTAAACCAGTGGGTAAACATACTCTATCAAACTGGTTAGCAGATTGCATACAGTTTTGCTATGAGAAAGCAGGCCTTCCTTTCCAAAGGCGAGTAAAAGCACATGCAGTTAGGGCAATGTCAACTTCAGTAGCACACTATCGTTCTGTGCCAATAATTGACATATGTAAAGCAGCAACATGGAGTTCTCTTCACACATTTGCAGCTCATTACTGTTTGGACAAACAAGGACGACAAGATTCGGCCTATGGACAATCTGTCTTAAAGAACTTGTTTCCAGTTTAAACCCAACTCCTACTACAACCGTACTGCTGTGATCTTCGGCTGACTCATTTAACAAAATATTACACTACAAAATGATTCAGCCTCTAGCTTGCTATTCACCCATATGTGAGGACTAGCATCCTGCTTGTCCTGGGATAAAGCAAAATTGCTTACCTTGTAATAGGTGTTATCCCAGGACAGCAGGATGTAGTCCTCACAGAACCCACCCACCACCCCGCGGAGTTGGGCCTTTTTAATTTCTTATTCTTTTGCTAAAGCTTTTGCTACATACTAGACTGAAAAGAGACACCTGTGGCAGAGAATATCATAGCATGCTGGGCATGCTCAGTGGCCTCACTGGGCCAGTCAAAAGTTTCTAGAAACTTTGACAGAAAGTTTTCCCGCCTGGGCTCCGTTCAATGACGTCACCCATATGTGAGGACTACATCCTGCTGTCCTGGGATAACACCTATTACAAGGTAAGCAATTTTGCTTTATAGATTATCCGTTCATTATATTTGATATGTTCCATGTAAACCGCCGCACTGGCGATAGTTATCTCTGTTAAATGTGAACCGGAGTGATATGTATTGTATACAGGAACTTCCGGTATATAAAAACCATAAATAAATATAATAAATAAATAAAATACAAATAAGAAATATAATTTAGCTGTAAAACTTGCTTGGTTTTATTCCCGGAAATTTTGGCTGTGCTGTGTTCCTGACTTGTTTCTGATCTGCTTGTTGGTTTGAATCTGAAGCTGACTGCATCTAGCAGGCAATCGGAGAACTACTAAGCAGGAAAAAAAATCCATCCTTGGCTTTTGTTAGCCCTCAGATTACAGCAAAAATAACTTCTCTAGCCAGGATATAGTGCCTTATAACAGTACTGTGCGCACTTGGTTGTGTGATATAGCTTAGCCTCATGGACATGCTTTTTCGAGTAAGAATTTTGCATGTTAAACAATTTCTTTCTTTCTAATATGTCCACTATTTTGTCTTAAATGCCATGTTTTGAAAGTGATTGCTTTATTTTCAGCCCCCAAGTCTCCTCCTGATTTGGATATCGATATGGAACTGTGGGACAATAAAACAATAACAAGTGGACTAAAAAACTACCTCAGGTGTGTAGATTGTATGAACTTCCGGACCATCGGTGCCTTGGAGCAGGCAATGTTTATCCAAAGCTGAACTGAAACTCTTTCATCTCTAATCCAACCCAGAAAAGTTAGCACCAAAAGCCATCTAATTGGGTCCATGGATAACTGCAAATAGTGAGTTCCAGGAGGCTGAAGCAGGTGAAATGTTCCATGTCCGTAGCACTAACCTTGCAAAAGAGGACTTTGGTCTGTACATATATTCATTTATTTGCTTTATAATTCTGCTATTCAGCCACTTCAAAACCAGGTCTCCAGTCTTTAATGGTGACAACTATACAGTCCCTAAGTCTGTGGTGCTGGAATCCTTCCAATTTTTAAGACTCTTGTAATTTCCTGCTTGTTGAATCCTGTGGCCTTCACTTTCTTAGAAACATCTTTCTTCTACATAATATCAGTCTAAAATCTGCTTATTAGTATTTATTGATTTAGAAATTTGTATACCGCACCATTATCGCATAAGTGCAGTGAAGGCCAACACTAAAACACGAGTCAATTGTCAAAATGTCCGCATTGCTGCCCAGTCCGTGGGTACTTTTACCCATGCTCTTTGCCCCAAGGCTAAATGCACATTTTTTTTTATTTTGAAAAGTGCCCACAGAGATTTGCACGGGCTTTTCCTGCAGCCCCCGCTTCTTCTAACCAAAATTATGCACGTAGTTATCTTCCCCCACTCTGGGAGCACCTTCACTACAATGCAGGGAGCAGCCCGCACCTCGTGGAACTACCTATGGACTTTCACTCGAGTTACAGGGTGGACAGTTGTCAGCCCTGCAATTTATGCTGGTCAAATGCTTCTTACCTGCGGAAAGCCCTTGAAAAGATTCTGTCCTTGTAGTGCATCTGACTTATTTTCTTTACAGTTATTTTTTAATTCAGTGCCAAATTGGACGTTTGCTTTGCTTGTTTTCAGTTTGGATAGCAAGGAGGAAACTACCTTTAAATTCAATGACTAATTGAACAGGAAATGCTTTGACAGCGGAAGCCATATGTTAGTATATACCAGATGTGAGGCCGAATTATTCAAATTCTTGATTGGAGCAATAGTTTACTAATGCCCCTCAGTTTTGGTTTACCTTTAAATATTAGGTTTAAAATGCTTATTTTTATTGTCAGTTTTGCAATTTTGTGGTTGTACGCATAATAACAGACTGGTTAATTTTCAAAAACCTGCTAATTGTACCCTGTTATCGAGAGCCAAATTTTTAGTCGCATCTAACCAATTATGTCTGTGGCTAAAAATTCCTAAATCGAACCGTAGTTGTGCAGTTAAATTTAGTTAGTACAGAAAAGAAGTTAGCACTGAAAAGAAGTCATGCGCTCACCTCTGGCCTCACCCCTTTCAGTACAGGCTATATTTGTGCATCTTGTCATTTTGTGTGCACAGATTTCACCAGTTGGGGTGGGAGTAGGGGACAGATTTTTATCTGGTTAGATTTATCGAGTTAGTAAGATAAACCTTTTGAAAATCCACCCCATATTATATTGGAGGCAAAGCAGTGTTTTTGAGGTTGGTGTGCTGTATTAATATTATCGTCATTCGGAGGGTAATTTTTAAAGGCATTTCCATGGGTAAAATGTTGCTTTACCTGTGGAAATCCGATAACGCAGGCAAACTTACCTGGATTGAATGAAGGCATTTCTGAGGATAGAGTTGGGGGGGGGGGGAGGGATTTGGACACAGACTATAAATACTTTTGTATTTTCATAAGCATGCTTGTAAATTTCCTCTAAATTTCTGTACAAATTAGCAGGTCCCATTGTGTGTGAGCAGTTTTGGTGGGGTAATTTTTTAAAGTTAACATGCGCCCATAAATGTGCTTTGAAAATGGGTGTAACTTTTAAGCATGTATTTGCTGACTTTCAGGCCAATACAGTAAAGTGTGGCCGCGGTTACCCTGCTTCTAACCCGCTTTCTACTCACAATTTGGCCGCGATTCACTATCCCTTTTAACCGATTCTTACTGCCTCTTTAAATCACCGGGTAACCCCTTCCGCCCGCGGCATGTATATTAGATGTAAACGATCGAATTAGCTATTCCCTCCCATTCAGTAACGCGCGCCCCGATTATTGCTTTTTTAACCTGTAGTTTTGCCGCGTGTTTAACCTGCTAACTTACCGCCTACCCTTACCCCTGCGTTAGAGGCAGGGGTAAGGGTAGGCGGCAAACTTTCCCCCAGCCCCCGCTCACCTGCCTTGGCCGTGTCCATGGGTGCCGGTCTCCGGGGCAGCCCCAATCCTCTCTCCCCTCCTCCCGAAGCAACTTTAACCAAAAGAAAACCTAAAAACCTAAAATCCCCTCCTCCCGAAGCAAGGCGCAGGGCGAAAAGCGACTCGACATGTAACGTGTAACCAAAGTTAACTTACTTTTTTATTGCAGCCCTCTCTGCCCTCCTCCGGAAACGCGCACCGCGGCTCCCCTGCCTCCCAGCGGCAGCCGGCTGCGAAAGTGGCCCCTCCGGCGAAGATGGATGCACGTAATGCACCGGCCCCCAAGCCAGCGAAAGCGTATGAACGTACGCTGTGACGTCACGCACGCCCGTTCATACGCTTTCGCTGACTTGGGGGCCCGTCAATTTGGGCGCTCAAGCCAACGAAGCGCATGACATCACGGCGTACGTTCATACGCTTTCGCTGGCTTGGGGGCCGGTGCACTACGGGCATCCATCTTCGCCGGCGGGGCCGCTTTCGCCGCCGGCTGCCCCCGGGAGGCAGGGGAGCCGCGGTGCGCGTTTCCGGAGGAGGGCAGAGAGGGCTGCAATAAAAAAGTAAGTTAACTTTGGTTACACTTTACATGTCGAGTCGCTTTTCGCCTGCGCCTTGCTTCAGGAGGAGGGGAGTTTAGGTTTTCTTTTGGTTAAAGTTGGGATCCACTTCCTGGTACCTGTCATTTGAAATGACATTTGAAATGACAGGTACCAGCGCACCCAGGATACTGTATAGGCGCTGTTATAAGCGCCTATACAGTAAAATGGATTGTGCTTCATGGACGCGCGTTGGACGCGGCTTGCATTTGCTTGCCATTTAAATAGAATATCGAGCGGTAGGTGATGCAGACTGTGCGTGCGGCAAACACGGGTGCGCCCGGCACTAACGCAGCTCTTTCTACCACTCCTTACTGTATCGGCCTGTTTCTTATGCGTGATGTTACTGTGCAGTACAATTTAACTAGTTTAGAAGGCTTGTCTAGTTAACTTGATGCAAATATATTTTACTGCCAAAGATGAGAACAGAGCTATAAGGTTCTGAAACTCAGGCTGGAGGGGGCTGAGCGTTGCGTGAAGGCTATATCCTCTAGGTCCCAAGACTGGCTTTTGGACATCTGGCATGAGCTCTCTACTGGGTGTCCTGGGAAGCAGTCATATAAATGCTCTTAAAGCCAGTGATTTGGTGTCATGGTTTTTTTTTTTTTTTATAGCTTATAAAGCCTGACTTCATAGTAAGAAAACAATAATGGGAAGAAAATTGGAGAACTAAATAGCCAATAAAGTCATCTTAACGTTATTGTTTTTTTTATTTGTTTTGTTTTATTACAAGCAGATGTCTTTCAGAGCCACTGACGACATTCAAGTTGCACAAAGATTTCATTCTTGCAGTTAGTAAGTAAGATATTTGTAAACATTTTATAATATTAATTAGCTCATCATTGTAATATTCAAACATATAGTTCATATTTTGTTGTATTTCGGATACTTATCCGTTGCAAAAGTAAGTTAAGTATTCTTATGTTAATGCACAAAAAGTTATAACTTAAATTGCATTTTGAACAGTCAAAATGATATTTTCTAGTTTTTTTATTAAGCTTTTAAATGAACACCCCCTCCACACCCAAGTATTGGCCTGTGAAACAACGCAATATGGGTTTATCTCCTCTCTGCCATTCATTGCTCGCATTCTCCTCCAGATTCCTTCCTTCCTTATGAAGAGGATGCTTCATAATACCAATAGTCAATAGTCTACAGAAGCAGGTAGGAATGGCAGTGCTTAAGAGAGACTCTTCTTGCATTGAAACTTGAGTGCAGTCCTAAAAAACAAGTGATGAGCAAAAGAAGCTTGAATGATAAAACTTGTGACTGTGAAACAGCAATCAAGTTGAAATAAATAAATAAATGTCTTCCTGACCTCTTGGAGAGAGAGGTACCAAACCACATAGTGCTTTCAGTAGCCCCTATCTCATTGGGGAAGTTATCTCATAGAAGCCTCTGTGTGCGCCCTTGTTCAGCACAGGTATATTGAATACAGTCAGGCATGTAGGCAAGCATCGCTGTCAGAAAGGATTTGACACATCTGGAAACAGAGGACTGCCAGCTGTTTTCTGCCACCCTCTGGAGGGAGCCAGTAACTAGATAAAGCAAAACCATCATTACTTTCCCTTCATTTATATACATGAAAGGTGGTCAACAAATAAATACAGTTATAAGCATTGAAGATATGAGGACCAAACATGCTAGAATAACACTCGGATGAACCTGAAAGTGACTAGAAAATATAATCAGGTGAGCAGATAGGCTTCTGTGTGTATTTCTCAATTATAGCAATGGACTAATCAAATAAATTACTTATAATCATTGATGTCCCTTAAAGTAGTCTCTCTTTTACAACATTTATGTTAATTATAAAAACTATCTGTGATAAGGCCAAGAACGGATATATCATATCCATTTGTGCGGTATATAAAAAATTTTAAATAAATAAATAAAGTCCCAAAAATTCACTTAAAATATTAAAAATGTTTAGTCACTTCTAACAACTGTTAGCTGGGGTGTATTAATTTACAAAAACTCACAGCACCTAGAGACAACATATGATGGAGTCTGAGCCCTAACCATAAGGCAGTTTTATACCCCCACTGCCTCCCTCCATGCACGTGAATTCTTTCTGCATCCCCAGCTTGTCTCCATCAGTTTCCCTTCCCACTCAGCCAGCCTGTCCTGATCCAACCCTAGTCAGGCAGCCCCTTCCTCCATCCCATGAACCAGTCAGCCAGCCCCTCCCCTCCAGAGCTCTGCCACATTGCCCCCTCCAAGGATAGCCAATGCTTACAGTACCACGCTGCTTGCAGTGTGTTTGAGCCAGGCGGTGCCTGTTCTCTTGCCAGAGTGAGCCCACGAGAGCAGCGCAAGAGCACGGACATCATCCCACAGCTCAAACTCACTAAGAATCACACAGTGCCAGAGGCTGCTCTGGGGGTGGTGTGAGAAGGCAGCAGCAGAGCAAGGGGGGAGGAGCATGCTTGTGGGAGCAAGCCATTGAAATGTGAAGGTCCCAGTGGCCTTTGCTGTTCTTGACCTTGGCAGTAGCCGAAATTCTGTGGGACGCTTGGTATCTCTGGGAGAGGTAAATCTGCACAAATTTCTCATTGCACAGTTGGGTAGAATTCCCCCAGGAGTATTTGTTGAAGGCATCCCCTAGCTAAGAAATCCAGTTTGCGTGCCGTGGTGAACCTGCTCGTCTTCAGAGAATGCAAAGTTGTTTCATTGCAACACGGGTTCACTCGGGGCAAATTGACCATGATCTGGGCCCCTGGCCAAATAAGAGTCTTTGACCCCTAACCACCCTTCCGAGTCTAGGGGAGAGTTCTGTGGGCCCTTGGGCACCACCTTATTTCCGTGAACAGTCAGTTTGCCCCTGTGTTCACTGAAGACAGCAGGTCACCAGTTAGTTAAGCTCTCATTCCTTCCCTTGGGAAAAGTTCTTTTCCTTATCCAGCTTGGCTAAACTAGAACTGAGATGCACTGCAGAGTGTAGGAAGTCCCACGGATGTAAGGCTACAGGCACTGGAATTTCCTTCCACTCAGCGCCATGCGCAGTCACATGACTCGTGCATGACTGAACTGCTCTCATCGAACAGCAGCTAGATGAGCACTTTTGCTTTATTTGTGCTCCACTAGTTAGTTATAGATGCACCCCAGGTACTAAACCATCCAAAAAAGACAAGTTTTATGATACTCGTAATCACGTTTTTCGTTCAATGCAGTGAAGAATTTTTTTGTAAAGCTGTGTCAACTCCCTTGAGGGAGACTCAGCTAATTGATAAAGACCGGCAGAAATAGATGCAGAGTAAGAAAAGTGCAGATATGTTTTTTTTAAAGTGTGCAATAACTCTAGAATCTCCAGCATCTATAAAGCTTGTATTGTATTAGCTACAATTTTGACATATCTTTGTTGCTGTATTACAGAGTCTGACGACCAAAACTACAGGGTTCAGGCAGTCCACGCACTGGTTCATAAGCTACCAGAGAAAAACAGAGAGATGCTGGACATCTTAATCAAGCACTTGGTCAAGTAATTTTGCAGCTCCGTTCTTTCTTATCTGGATTTAGTTTTTTGTAGCTTTAAGCCATTTGGGGCAATTTCTATAATTCTAATTTTAAAATGTTATTTCTTGGAAATAATACCATTGCTTTTATTACCACTATTTGTTTTGTTGATTATTAGGAGGACCTCCTTTTTTTCTGTTTGTATGGATAAATACAAATATTTCCCTCTGCATGTTTCAGTTATATACAAGAAACTAGAGCTGCAAACAAATGCCATCTATGCTTTAAAGCAGGTGGAAAAGCATTGGAAACCTTACTTAGATGGTTCCAAGTTTTGCATTTTCCATACTCCCACTGGTGCCAACTGAAACATCTTGGCCTGCGGGTCAATTAGAGTCACTATGAAAGCTGGAATCAGTACATCACATTGAGCAGTGAAAATCAAAACTGGATTTAAAAGAAAAATCTTAAAAAAAGAGGAAAAAATCAAGACCACCTTTATTTTTAATTGGCATACTTATTGAGTTTCATCTGTGTGTATATATGTTTAGCCTCTAGAAGTAGAGTTTTTAGCAACTGGCAGGGTGGGCACCAGCACAAATGTGCATCCCACTGACTGCTGTGATGGGTACGCAGGTGGCTTGAAACGTACATGCATACATACAGACGTACCGACAATAATGTAGCTCAGAACCTAAGGGATGTACATGGCAAACTGTGCAGGTAGTTTAGAGAATAGACACGTACATTCTGCTGCAGGTTTCCAATGGAAACTGGGATTGTCGGCAGGGCTGTAGGGAAACAGAGGGCTGCATGATGGGAGGAAGCCAGAGTGATGGGTGGCCTGGAAAAGAGGGTCGCAGGATCTGAGGAAAGCAGATGGACAGGTAGAATAGAGCACGATTGGATGGGAAGGACAAGGGAAGGACAAGGGAAAAGGGCTGAGAGTGTTGGGGTCAGGCTGAGGGTGGTGGCAAATATCTGGGACAAAAGTGATAGATGGAGGGACAGAGTGTGTTGAGGTCAGGTTGGAAGGGGAGGAGAGACTGGGCAGGGGAGGAAGAGAGTGCTGTGGTTAACTTGAGGGGAGCGCGTGCTCAGCATTTCCAATCTGACACATCCTCTGATGAATTTTCAGCAGGTATCAGCATATTAGTAATTCACATAAAAAAAAGAAAGAAATGCAAAAATATTACTGCAATATATATCTAAAGAAATAGATTTGTGAAAATAATGGAAAAAAATAAAAATAAGTAAAAGAGATCCAGGAGCCCAAAATGAAGGTATCCTGTCCAATGGATGCTTCCATCATCTTGTGTCCTCGTGTGAGTGACTCTTATATCTTTCAAAGGCTCTTTTTAGTTAGGTTACTGACTCTGAAATTGAGCCTTCAGAGGTTTTTGGTTTCCTGACAGATTTTCAACCTTCCTTCCCACTCCTACCCTGCTAATCAGTATATTAATGGAACAGCAACATTTTTGCTGTTCCAGGTGATCATTTCCTTTCTATTGATGTCACCTTTCTTTGCTCGCATTCCTACTGTATGTAGTATATTTTCTAAAATCATTTTTTACTAGAAATATTATCAACATTGCATCAAGCCAGTAAAATCTGGAGCTTTGTATTCTTTTTCTTTACAGTAATACAAATCACAATTATAACACTGATGCTGGAGGATTCCTCCAAGCACACAGCCCTATGGTATATTGCCACAGGATTTCTATAGTTTTGTAATGCCAATAAAATTACGTCAACAAGCATGCAAGTATCATATTGTCTCCAAGTGTGAGACTTGGATGTTTTCCAAAATACTTCAAATGGCTTGCGTGACACAGGCAGAACACATGTGGTTCTCCAGTGGCTGTTCTTCATATGTGGTCTTGTTTTCTTTCCATATATGTTTGATCTGGGCTGCATACTGCTCATGTGCCATACTGAATAGAGCCTTAATAATCGGTGAAGTCTTAATATTAGTGAAACCTGCTATTGGGCTTTCTCCTTGTGGTCATTGTTTATAAGCTGCCAAGATTGTAACCTGTTTGGTAAATATTGGCCTTGTACTAGTCTGTCTGTGTTTAATTAACTTTACTACCTTACTTTACGGAGTGGAGGACCTGAAAAAGAAAATGTTGCATGCCTTTCACATGCCGGAGGGAAACAGCAATTTTTTGACCTGAAAATGGCAGCATTTCCTTTATTTTTCATATGGGATTCTTAAAACTGTAGTATCTGCATATATTTAGCTGAATATTCAATAGAACATATCTTCTGCTGAATATAGGCAGCTAGAGTTACCAGGATAAAGATAGCAAAGGGATCGATCCCTGTTCAGATCTCTGTTCTGAACGGGATTGCTCAGTTCTTGGGTAACCGACCACTCCTAGCGGCAGTGAAGTGAATAAAGGAATGTCTGCTGTAAAGGCGGGTTTCTCTCAGCTGTACCAGCACTTGGATATTCACCCTGTGGGAAGAGGCCAGAGCCATTCCTCCTCTTGATGGGCTACAGGGGGTGGGGGTGGTGCCCCATTTTCTTAAAAAGGGTAAAGGAGATCAGACTGTGGCAGCCATCTTTATAACGCTGGGGTGAGGGGAATCTAGCAGTGGGAACACTTCAATAGGGGGTCAAAATGAGCCACAGTGGCCTCCTCATATATTTTGAATACTCGAACAAGCCAGGGGACATCAGGGGGCGGTGCACAGTAGCCACCTTTATTTATAATACTTGATCTTTGGTGGGGGGAATTGGGCAGATGGGAGAGGAATAAGGCCACTACTAGCCTGTTGAAGGTTTTTTCTGGCTATAACACTGAATATAGCTGGTTAGGTTTAACGATGTTCGGGTAAACATACCTGGATAACTTTAGACCTGCTGCCCACAAGACCAGACATATCCAGTTACACTTAGCTAGGTAGCGCTAAATAGGAGTACTATCCATGCCTCTACGCCACCCCGTTTATTTAGCTGCATAATGACTTATATGGCTAAAATGTATTTGCTGTGAGGGGTGGGAGAGTAAAAACTTGGGGTTTTGTTAGGCCAAGCCCTGAACATAGCCAGACAAGCCCCTTTGAATACTGACCTCTTAGTTAAAAGTAAACTCACAGAGGTCTGCAGTATAAGAGCAGCCACAAGGATTTTAAACTCTTGCAATGTACAGATTGTTGATTCATAATTTTAAATCTTATGTTTACTTTTCTGATCAATTTTTCTGAATGTGTGTTTTTACTTTTGTGTTTAATGTACAGGGTTTCATTGCACAGTCAGCAGAATCTAATGACAGTGTCCAATCTTGGTGTTATCTTTGGCCCCACTCTCATGAGAGCTCAGGAAGAAACCGTGGCTGCCATGATGAATATTAAGTTTCAGAATATTGTAGTTGAAATTTTGATAGAACATTATGAAAAGGTATAAGTAATTTGAACAGCTGCCTCTTCAAGTATTTTCTGATAAAGTCACTATAAGTGATTACAGGGTGGGTCTGTGTTGATCTTCTCATCACTTTTATCAACTTCATCTAATATTATTTTATGTATCTATTTTATATTCCACCTTTCAGACACTTCAGAGCAGATTGCTTTCAGGTACTGTAGGTATTTCTCGGTTCCCAAAGGGCTCACAATTGAAGTCAGTACCTGGGGCAGTGGAGGGTGAAGTGATTTGCCCAAGGTCACAAGGAGCAGCAGTGGATTCTGTTGCCTATTTTCACCACACTCAGTACAATGCTTATGACATTAGAAGAACTCATTTCAATGAGTTAATTTTACTTCATTACAAAGAATATATTTAGAAGTGATATGCTTAGGCCCTGCGAGGGAGGGAAGATAGCAGACCCTGCCAGACAACAAGCAGAGAGTCACTCCTCCAATACGTGGGCTGCCAAGGGGTATCCATGCCATCTGGAGAGATGCATGAACAAGTTCTTACATTTTAAACCTTTGCAGCCAATATTGAGAAGAAGCTTGCCTCTTAGGAATTATGCCAGGCAAGTTCACTGGGGAAATGAATAATTTAGGAGTCTTTTGTATGTATCCAATATCTTGTAATAAGTGTTGGATCATTCCACATTTCTTGCTTGGGCAGCGTATTCAAGTTGTGTACTGTGAGGTAATTTTAATCCATTTTGTCTTCAATAAAAGGTTCAAAAATACTCTGAGAGGGTTAGCCAAGCGCACCCGGGATTGTTGATAATTTTTCTAAATAAAAAAATATATCACATCAGGCAGTTGTCCTTAAATTTTCATTTCATCCATTGTGAACAATTGCTTTTAAATGATATAGCCATAAGTCAAATATATGGTCTTCATTCTTTTTTGTTTGTAGCATCTGCTGCTGCATCTCTCCTGATGACATGAGCAGGTTGGCACGGGTACCCCTCGCCAGTCCAAGTGTTGGAGGAGTGACTCTCTGCTTGATGTCTGGCAGGGGCCACCAAAGGGGCATCTGCTATCTTCTCTCCCTCTCAGGGCCCGAGCATATAACTTCTAGATATATTCTTTGTAATCAAGTAAAATTATGTATTTCTTTTCATTTCATATACATTGTACTGAGGTGTCAGAATCTGCTGGCATTCTATAGAAAGGATGGCTCTTATATTCCCTGATACTACATGGAGGATGAATATGTGCTGAAAAAATACAAAACAAAAAAGTAATCTAGCATCTCTTAACGTTTTAGTTGTTATATTTTAATACATGTACATCTGTTGTATATAATCAGGATAGTATGTGCATTCTTTAAAAGAATGTTTGGATTTCTTTAAAGGAGTTTTTCTGTGAAATCATTTTGAGGCTCCTATTCTGCAAAATTCCTGAGCCATGCACATGCTCAGGATTTTGATATGTGCTATTGCATTTTATATGTATATTGATTGTTATTTTTGTTATTTTTTTTATAGCATTTAACATCTTAATAAAGGTCAACTCTTACAGAATAAGAAATTTCTTCAAATACAGCTTATTCATGTATATTATTATTTTCAATTAACCAAATATATCATAGGAAAATAGAGTACCAATTAAACAGCAATCTAAGGGGGTCATTTTCCAAGGAGTTACCGCAGGAGATAATTCCGCAAATTGCACTAACAGCCGTTAATGCGATTTGCGAATGCAAATTTTTAATTTTGTATTCAGGGGGCGGAGCATATGTTAAGTAGGAAAGAGTTATCGTGTGCCGCGAAACAGCCACAGTGTTAGCGTGGTTCCTAACGCGGCCAATAGCTACACCTCTTTCATTTGCGGTACACTGTGCACTAGAGGCCGGTAAAGGTTTATTGCAGTTCATGATCAGCCTGTTTCAGGAGAGAGAGAGAGAGCGCGAGAGAGCGAGAGCCTTGCTATAGTGCCTCCTCCCTAGACAGGTATTTGTATCCCTATGGTAGGCCCACCTAGTAACTCGAGGTGGGGATTAGGTATTAGTGTAGGGGGTTGGGGGCCACTTTCACATTCAACATGAGACGTACGAACAGAACAGTGGTCTCTTGTGAAGATTTGATGGCCTTCGGAGTGAGGAAACTCACTCCAAGATGAGATTTGGACAATGTTCTCTCCACCTAGCTTGTTGCCCAGGTAGAGTGTCCATCAAGCTAGGTGGAGAGAACATTGTCCAAATCTCATCTTGGAGTGAGTTTCCTCACTCCGAAGGCCATCAAATCTGCACAAGAGACCACTGTTCTGTTCGTACGTCTCATGTTGAATGTGAAAGTGGCCCCCAACCCCCTACACTAATACCTAATCCCCACCTCGAGTTACTAGGTGGGTCTACCATAGGGATACAAATACCTGTCTAGGGAGGAGGCACTATAGCAAGTCTCTCTCTCTCTCTCTCTCTCTCTCTCTCTCTCTCTCTCTCTCTCTCTCTCTCTCTCTCTCTCTCTCTCTCTCTCTCAGCATACTGAAACAGGCTGTCCAGAAACATCGTGAACCGCGATATATACTGGCAATGTAGCACAAATTGGGTTAAGAGCATGTTGCATAGCTGTTTTTGCAATACACATGCTTATTAGCATAAGGTAACACCCCTGTTTTGGTATCGCATGTGATATTGGAAAATGAGGCCCTAAATGAAGCAGTTAACAAAGAAGGAAATTAAATCATTTTTTTTAATGTTTTAATCTGCCCTGGGTCCTTTATAATGCAGGGCAGTATATAAATTGAAAATATAATATAAATATGTGGAGCTATTTGGACCATAGCAATTTTTTCTCATGATGCAAAAACAAAATATATTTGGGCTGGCTGAAAGGCTATACTATTCATAGCATCTCTTTTAGAGGAACCCAGCTCAAATATTGGCAAAGATATTAAAGTAAATATAATTGCTAATATATCAAGAGAAAATGGATATGAGGGGTCAGTCTCAACTTATATTCTATGCTGAATGATTTAGACTTATTAACTACCCTTTTGAAATAGAATTCACCCAAAGCAATGTATAGCAAGTTAAATAGGACATATCATAGCAGTAGCATCTTAGGCCACATCAAAGAGTAGTAGACACCACGTCACTCCAAATTCCTAAAAATATGGGTTCCAGAAACTTTTAATATCCTTATATACACCCTTGTTGTAGAAACTTTTACATTGGCATCATATCAGCACCAGTAATTATACTTGTATCTTTGTGCAATCTAGCCTTAGTATAAACATTTTCCAAGTTTTTAAAATATATTACACTTCCTCTGTTCACTCAATAAAATAAATGTTTTATATATTTTCTGCATTCCTCTTTTGTTTGGATAATATTCGGATTGTAGACCTAACTCCCTCGATAGCATTCTGTGTGTATATATACAGACGAACACACACTAGTTAAAACTACCCGGCATTGCTTAGGTTTTCTGCTTCATAGCCTATTTAAATTTTAAAATCAGACAAAAGTGAAAAAAATCTATATTTTATTTTATTAAATAATTAACAAAAATATAGAAACTTAAAGAACTTCCATATAAACTACATTGATAATATATAAGACTTCTTCCATTGCCTGACTCTAGAGAGCACAACATAGCGATTATTATAGAAGAAGATTAAAAAGCAGCGGCTCAGAATAGATCTCTGGGGCACTCAATAATGGAGTACTTCATTGAGAAAACTGACCATTTACTCCTACTCTCTATTTTCTGCCTTTTAACCAGTTTGCAATCCACAACAGTGGCATAGCCAAGGGTGGGCCTGGTTGGGCTATGGCCTACCTGCTTTGGGCTCAAGCCCATCCAATCAGGGCTTCCCAACACCAAAAGAAGAGTCATGCAGCAATGGCTTTGCAGTTCCATCCCACAGCAGCCAAAGAAGGAGAGGGCTACCACGGACCTATTCCACAATAGCTGAACAAGAGACCTTGTGTGTGTGTGTGTGTATGCAAGTGGGAGCCTGTATCTGTGAGTGAGAGTCTCTGTGAATGGGAGCCTGAGAGAGTGTGTGTGTGAACCTTAGAAAGGAGCCTGTTTGTGGGAGCTTGAGAGAGTGAGAGCCTGTGTGTGTGTGTATAGGAGCATGAGAAAGTGAGAGCCTATGTGTGTTAGACTGTATGTGTGTGGGAACCTGAGAGACGGGGCTTTGCAGTCATAGCATATTGTCTTGGTGCACTGCACCTTCCACTCTTCAGAATGCAACCTGGTGGCCACAGATAGACACAACATCCTGACCGACCAACCAACCAACCAAACCTTATATATATATTTAGAGAGAGAGAGAGAAATGCTTAACTTCACTTTTTAGCATCCAGACAGATGAATCCAACACCAGTGGGTTATGCACCTCTGCCAGCATATGGAGATGAAGCAAACTGACATCACAGTATATTAACTCCTGCAGTGACATCAGCCTGTCAGTATTCTCTGTCTCCAGCAAATGATGGACGTGCATTTCCCTACTGGGGATTGCTTTACATTTAAAAGAGAATTAATTGGATTGCCCCACTCTCCTGTGGTGATACCTAATGGCCCACCCCCAGTTGAGATTCCTGAAATGATTTCCGAGATCCCTCAAATGAGTGCCTTGGTCCAGAAGCTGGTTATAGGTCGGCATGGGCTTAGCTGATTAAGCAGCTGAAAGACAGTGGGTGCAGGAAGCTGGGCGTGACAGTGATGGTATATTGCTCCCCTCCCCCCACCCACAGCTAGAGACCATCTCTGTACTCGGCCGGGAAAGCTGAGCTCAGGTATGTTTTGAAAAAATAACAAAGAAACAAAGAAATAGTCAGAGACAGAGTGGAGGGGTTAGTTTAGGACTTTCTCTGGTCTCCGTGCTCGGTGCGCCATCTCGACTTGTGTTACCGCTCCTGTAGGGGTTAAGGGAATAGGACAGCCTGGCGGGTTGAGCAGCCCAGTTGGGCTAGGCTCCACTGTTAGGCTTCTTTTTTGTGTGCCACATGGTAGGCTGCAGTGGCATTTTGCATGCCTTTTTTCTGCGCAGTCGGCTGCCCTCTACAGGATCGTCAGTGCGTGCAAGTGCATCCTGCTGTGCGTCTGAATTGTGCGTGCGGCCTGTGTGTGCACTCTTAAGCTTATCGGTTGTGTGCCAAGGTTTGGGGTGATGACAGTACGCTTAGCCTTTTGGTGCACAAACTTGGGAATCATAAATTTTGTTTCAGCAGGGCATAGGCTGGACACACTTCCTCAGTCGTCTGTTAAGCATACTCATGGATTAATGGTGCCAGTGGCTAAGAAACCTAAGCATCTTTCTCTTTGTGCTGGCTGTCATATTAGGGTATCTCAGCCTGAAGTGCCTTCTAACTTATGCCAGCGCTGCTTAGAGGCTCAGGGAGAGTTATCGTCATCTGATTTTACTAAGGCTAGATCTTCCCAGCCTAATGATGACCTGGTTAAGGGTATGTCAGGAGGGACGCCTGATCTTGGAACTCTCTTGACTGGTTCTTCAGCAGGGTACGACAGCTTAGTGGGCACCATGCAAGTGCCTCCTGGTCTTGGCATGGAACCTTCTGCCTTTTCCTGGATAGAATTTTTTCAAGGATTGCAATCTTTCCTTCAAGCGCAGTCCTCAATACTGTCCAAGCCTTTCAGTTCAGATCCTCAGGCGGTAGCCTCCCCCTCATCTGGTATGACGTTTAAGCACCGAAGTACACCTCGAGCTGCAGGTGTACTTGACAAGCTTCCAGATGGCACTGATGATGAGGCAGATCCTGACTCCCTGGAGGATGGGGAAATCCCTCTAGGGCTGGAACTGAATAGAATTATGTAACGGTTCTTTCATAAATATGAATTACCTGTCCTAATTTCCCAGACATTGAAGATGTTGGGAGTCCTTGGGGCAGATTCCATGTCTGAGCCAAAGAGAAATCCAATTTTGTTTTCTTTGCATAAAGCCTCTTGTTTTTTTCCCGGTTATGGAGGCCATTCAAGAATTGATTGATCTTGAATGGGATGCCCCGGAGGCAAATTTTAAAGGGAGTTGGACCTTGGAGGGTCTGTACCAGCTGGATCCTGTGGTGAACGAGTGTCTGTGTTTTCCAAAAGTGGATGCGCTTGTCTATGCCATCTGTAAATGGACGACTATCCCCGTGGAGGGAGGAGCAGACTTGAAGGATGTGCATGATGGAAGGATTGAGGCCACCATTAAGCAAACATTTGAAGCAGTGGCAATGACATTGCAGATAGCTTCCTGTTGATCCCTGGTGGCCCGCTCTTGTTTGCTTCTCTCTCGGGAGGTTGAAGACTCTGGTATGAATTCCAGGGCAGTTATGGGACATGCCACCACCTTTTTAGCAGATGCAGGCTGCGATTTGGCCTGCACCTAGGCTTTGGTAATAGTAGCCAAGCATCAGTTATGACTGAGAAATTGGGTGGCTGATGCAACCTCCAAAGCTAATCTTACAAAATTGCCTTTTAAAGGCTCTCTCTTGTTTGGGAGCGAGTTGGAGAAGCTAGCCAGTAAGTGGGGCAAATCCCTAGTTCCTCGATTGCCAGAGGATAAGAAGCAGTCACCGCACCCCTTTAGTATGAGGGGTTGTCTCAGGAGTTCCAGGTGTTTTTGAACCTACAGATGAGGCAACCTTTCAGAGGACTTGTTCTTTTGGCAGGTCTCAGTCCTTTCGTCCCAATCAGCTCAAGTGAGGAGTGGGCTCAGATAGTGGAACCTCCCTAGCATCCCAATGAAGGTTTGCTGACCCACTCCCTGGAACAGGAGATAGGGGGACACCTCTCTCTTTTATCAGAGGTGGGTCGAGATTACATCAGATCAGTGGGTCCTGGAGGTAATATGAGAAGGATATGTGCTGAGTTTTGCAGTATTCCTTGGGACATGTTCATTATGTCTTCCTGCCATTCTCTGCAGAAGAAACAGGCAGTCGAGAGTACGCTGTAAAGGCTTCTCAGTCTAAGGGCTGTGGTTCCAGTACCCACATCTCAAGAAAATATGGGTCAATATTCCATTTATTTTGTTGTGCCCAAGAAGGACTCCTCCTTTTGGCCCATCCTGGATCTCAAAGGAGGCAACTGTCATTTGCAGGTGACTCACTTTCACATGGAAAATATTGCACTCAGTGATAAAGGCTGTACAGTCAACGGAATTTCTGACCTCCCTTCGTTTTCTGCCGAGCAGGAACCTGTTGCAGCAGGGGCCTGTCCTTCACAAAGCTCCAACTCAGTTTTGTCTTATGGTATGGCCCTTGAGAGGGCTCACTTGTTGAAATGTGGATATTCTACTGCGGTGATTGATACTGTGCTATGAGTACGAAAGTACTCCACTTCCTTAGCTTATGTGTGGTTTGGCTAGTGTTTGAGGCTTGGTGTGAAGATCAAGGAATGATTCCTCATTCACTTAGGATCCCACTCATTTTGGAATTTTTGCAGGATGGGTTGAATAAAGGGTTGGCCCGTAATTCCTTGAAGATAAAGGTAGCAGCTCTTGCCTGTTTCAGGGGCCAGGTGAATGGTGAATCCTTATCGTCTTATCCTGATGTGACCCGTTTCTTGCGGGGAGTGAAGCATCTTTTTCCTCCCTTAAGGTTACCGGTTCCTTTGTGGAATCTTAACCTGGTGTTGGATTTCTTGGTGGGCCTTACGTTTCAACTGCTGCGTAGCCTTTCCTTGTGGTAACTGACCCAAAAAACGATGTTTCTAGTGGTGATATGTTCTGCGTGAAGAATTTCCGAGCTGTAGGCTTTGTCTTGCCAGGAGCCGTTCCTTCAGGTGACTCCAGGGGTGATACAATTGTGTACTGTTCCTTCCTTCTTGCCTAAAGTGGTCTCAGATTTTCACTTAAATTAGTCCATTTCCTTTCCGTCCTTAGATAAGGAATGAGCTGCAGGGGAATACTGCCTGTTGCATCCCTTGGATGTCAAGAGACATGTCATGAAATATCTGGAGGTTTCTAAACCTTTCCAAAAGTCGGATCATCTGATTGTCTTTCATGATGCAGGAAAACAGGAACCAGCATCGCGGGCTATGATAGCTCACTGGATTAAGGAGGTGGTTATGGCTGCATTTGTGGCGGCTGAAAAGCCGTTCCCTACTCAGGTTAGGGGCTCATTCCACTAGGGCTCAGTCAGTGTCATGGGTGGAGATTAGATTGTTGTCTCCCATCGACATTTGCCAAGCTGCAACATGGGCCTCCTTACACAACTTTTCCAGGTGTTATCGTCTGGATGTACAGGCCCGGGAGGACACAGCTTTTGCATGTGCAGTTTTGACTGGACCGTGGGCAGCTTCCCGCCCTGTTCGGGAGTAGCTTGGATACATCCCACTGGTTCTGGATTCTTCTGTCTGGATGCTAAAAAATGAGAAATTACTACTTATCTGATAATTTCCTTTTCTTTAGGACAGACAGATGAATCCAGCTTCCCGCCCTTAGCTGCCGAATGATTGTGCTATGGTCCTCCTACAGGACTAAGAGTTTCCAGGGCTTACTGGTAAGTGTTAATCCAGTCCCTAGAATAGTGTTAATACATTCTGTGTCTGAGATCAGTTTTGGTTGTTTGAGTATAGTATTGGTTGTCTGTTTTTAATCAAGTTTTTTGCTAGTCTGTCCACAGTTGCTTTTGAAGAGATTACTGGCAGGCTGATGTCACTGCAGCAGTATATGCACTGTGACGTCAGTTTGCTCTGTTTCCATCTGCTGATAGAGGTGCATAACCCACTGTTTCTGAATTCATCTGTCTGTCCTAAAGAAAAGGAAAGTATCAGGTAAGTAGTAATTTCTCATTGTAGGGTACCAGATTTAACGTGGACTCTTCCCTCATCTGCACTTCATATCCATATGTATGCTTAGCACCGTGTAAAAGCATCATATTGCAATTTGGACCATTGTATAGTGAGTCACACTGAACAAACAGAATGACCATTAGGCTGTGCAATAACTAGCACAGGACTAGCATTGAGATTTTCAGAATGAAATTCACTAGTGATTCTATTCCAAACACAATTCAACTTTACTTAGAGTTATTTTTTTCTCTTTTGTGATTTATCATTTTTTATAGGCATGTAGCCTCACAAAAATCTAAGATACCAATCATATACTTAATTGTTAGTTATTTTATTGACATACATACCATGATGCTAAATCTCAATTCAAAGCATAAAATCAAGGTCCAGATTTAAAATTGTCAATCCCTTTTCATTTTAATAATAATTGAATTTCACAAAGATTTTTACATTGTGTCTTATCTAGCAGTGTTAAATCAAGCAGGCCCCAAGATTATATAAAGGATCCCAAAAGGATATTGATACACAGTTCAATTTTAAGGAACATCATACAATGAAATGTAAATCTCTGAATCTACAACTGAAACAAATCACAGTGAACCTGGAAGATGTAATAGGACAAATTGGCAAACTAAAGAGTAGCAAATCATCTGGACCAGATGGTATATATCACAGAGTTCTGAAATAACTAAAAAATGAATTTTCAGACCTATTACTAGTAGTTTATAACCTATTATTAAAATCATGTATTGTACCTGAAGGATTGGATGGTGCCCAATTTAACGCCAATATTTGAAAAGGACTCCAGGGGTAATCCGGGAAACAGTAGACTGGTGAGCCTGATGTCAGTGCCAGGAAAAGCATAGAAACTATTCTAAAGAACAAAATTACAGAGCATATAGATAGATATGGTTTAATGGGACACAGCCAAAATGAATTTACCCAAGGATTGCCTCATCAATCTGCTGCATGTTTTTGAAGAGGTTAATAAACATGTGGATAATTGTGAGCTGGTTGAAACAATATATTTGAATTTTCAGAAAGCGTTTGACAAAGTCCTTCATGAGAGACGTCTGAGAAAATTAAAAAGCCATGGTATAGGAGACAATTTCTTATTGAGTATTATGAACTGGTTAAAAGACTGGAAATAGAGAGTAGGACTAAATGGTCAGTTTCCTCAAAGGTAGAAGGTAAATAATGGAATGCTTCAGGGATCTGTACTGGGACTGGTGCTTTTTAATATATTTATAAATGATCTGGAAAAGGAAATGAAGAGTGAGGTGATCAGATTTGAAGAATATGCAAAATATGCAAATTATTCCAAGTTATTAAACCCAAGTAGATAACAAGAAATTTCAGGAGGCCCATATTTTCTTTTTAAGTGAAGTTAATGGGGCCTATGAATTGCTTTCCCCATGGACTTCAATGTAAAACGAATGAGATGAACAAAGAACATTTTTTTCATTTACAATGAACCTGAGAAATAACTGTAACCTACAAAACAAATGAACCTAAACACATTTTTTGACGCTACATACCCCTAAATGTTAGCTCTTCCGTTTTTTCTGCATCTCTATAATCTTACCTTTCTTGATGTTTTTGTCTCATATTGAATCTATTTCTATTCCCCTAATCTGTGAATGTCTCTCACTCCTCATCCTCTGTTTCATTCACTGCCACCCTCTCATCCCCTACCAAATTGTTTGTTTTCACTGTCCTCCTCCTCCTCTACTTGCCACCATCCTTCTGTCTGCATTCCTCTGTCTCTTACTCCTGGCCCCTGTCTCTTGATGCTGAACTTTTGCCTCAGTATCTTTCTCTCCCATCCCCCCTCCCTCCACACCCAGCTTTTCTCTGAAGTGTTTAAAAAAACTATTACTCTGCCACCTCTCCTTACACACACATACACACACTTGTATTCAGAGTTTTTGCCTGTGAAACTGATTAAATTAAGCCATGATTTTTAAAGAAGTTGTGACCAGTTCAATGAAAGAACAAGTTTTTTATTTGGAGTATTTTAATCTGTCGCAGATATTTCACACTGCACCAGATCCAAATGTCCCACTTCCTCAAGCTCAGTCCCGTTCAATTTCCAGGAGAACAAGAGCA
Source organism: Rhinatrema bivittatum (assembly GCF_901001135.1). Classification (NCBI taxonomy): domain Eukaryota; kingdom Metazoa; phylum Chordata; class Amphibia; order Gymnophiona; family Rhinatrematidae; genus Rhinatrema; species Rhinatrema bivittatum. The sequence continues at coordinate 62,375,229 of NC_042619.1, forward strand.
ATTTGCCTATCAACAGGATCGCGGAAACCAAAAGGGCGATATACCCCATGTCTGGCCGATCCAGACAGTAAGTATGACCATTGTTTTGCATATTTTTTTAACAATAATACTGCCACCATTATTTTGTATCATGTTTCCATACTTCTTTAGTGAGAAATTGGGTATCTGGAATACCCTACCAGCAGAGGTGATGGTAACTTATATCATAAATTTAAAAAAAAAACCCAAATACAAAATACACAAGTGTGAAAATCTTAATATACACCTTCATCCAAAAATTAAAAAAAAAAGGTTAAAATATTTATTCTAAAATAGTTTTAAAGCAAAATAGAGAGAAGTGGAATACAGGAATACTCATATCATAGCATTGCACACAGGCAGAAGGGAATCACCTGACTAATCCTGGTGTCCTTTACCCAATCATTGTGCTCTCATCCACCTACTTTATTATTAATTCAATTAAAAATAGCCCTGTTTTCAATCGGATTCACTTCTCTTCACTACAATAAAATACTAGCAGCTGTTCAGAAAAAAAACATATTCTCCACCGTTTAAATTATGTCTCTTATTTATTATAATCCCAACAAGAGGCCTTTGTTTCACCTCTTTGGCTTCTTTAGGTGGAAACTCCCATCTATTTACCATATGTACTGTATTCCTCTGTAATCTCAGGGCATGAATATTAGCACAATACATATCTCTGCTTGTCCCCGTGTGAATTCCTTATTGTAGTCTTCCAAACAAATCCATTCATTCCCTTTAAGAATGTTGATTACTTATTGATGATGTCATCTGACTGATTTTTAACTTAGATACCTGGATCAGCTTCACTAGAATTTCTCTGTGCAGCATACATCATAATCATTCTTATACTTGCATTTGATGAACGTCTCCATCTATTGGTGCGATCTGTGAATATGGAGGTGATTATGATGTATGCTGCACAGAGAAATTCTAGTCAAGCCGATCCAGGTATCTAAGTTAAAAATCAGTCAGATGACATCATGATTAAGTAATCTACATTCTGAATGGGAATGAACAGGATTTGTTTATCTCATGCCTTCAAAAAGGCTTGGGATAAACACTGTGAATCCCTAAAGGCTAGAGATGGAAATGAAGGAAAGGGTGCATGGAGGTAATATGCATGGACTGGCAGCTACTACCCCTAACAACAATTTTGATATGGGTTTGACAGTGCTTGGTTTTAATTGTTAATATTTCTACTGTTAACATAAGCTTGGGAGTAACCTACATAGAGTGGCCAATTAATTCCATAGGAAACTTGCTGGGCAGACTGGATAGACCATTTGGTCTATTTCTGCTCTCAATACTATGTTACTATGGGTCTGATTCATCAAGGTATTTTTGAAAGACACAGAATAGGAGAAAAGCCTTAAGGGCAGATTTTAAAAGGCCCATACACGTGTCCATGTGCATGTGGTTCCCGGCGCATGCACATGGACGCGGCTATTTTATAACATGTGCGCGTCGGCATGCGCATGTTATAAACTAGGATTCCTGCACGCACATATGCACCGAATGTTAATATCCGCTCGCGCATGTGCAGGCGGGTGGCCTCTTCCCCGTGAGGGGGGATTTTTTAAATTATGATTGGCGACGCGATTTGCGTTTTCCCCAGTTCCCTAACCCTATCCTTCCTCCCTCTTCCCCTCTCCTCCCCACCCCTAAACCTACCCTAACTATCCCCCAATTTTTTATTTCATACTTACTGCTGCTCCAGAGCAGAAGTAAACTCTGCATGCTGGCCGGCTGCCAGAGCACACTTTCCTGGGACAGTGGGTAATGGCGCTGTCCCAACCCACCCCCCGCCCCTCCCCGCTTAGACCATGCCCCTGGCCTGCCCCTTTTATCTGGCCTGACACTTCTGCATGTATCGGGGCTTATCACTTGGCTGGGCCCTTTCAAAAATGCACTTGGCGTGCGCAAGGCCTGGCCATGCGCATAACCCCCGGTATTTGCACGCGTGAGCCTTCTCAGATTTGGCCTTTAGTGAATAAGGCATATCTTTGGAAGAATACAATAAGGAGTTCACAGTCTTAATTGGGACGAGCAGAGATAAGTATTGTACTAATATTCATGCCCTGAGATAACAGAGGAATATAGTATATGTTGTAATAGTAAATGGTGGTCACTCCTGAAGAAGCCAAAGAGATTAAATAAAGGCCTCTGTGTTGGGGTTATAATAAATAAGAGACATAATCTATAGGGTATTGAATATGGGTTGATATTCAGCAGCTGATAGTATTTTACTGTAGTGAAGAGACGTGAATCCAATTAAAAATAATCTATTTTTAATTTAATTAATAATATAAAGTAGTGGAAGGTAGGTGGATGAGAATATGATGATTTTCAGGTGATTCCTTTCTGCCTAAGTGCAGTGTTATGATATGAGTATTCTTCTATTCCCTCTCTCTCTATTTTGCTTAAAAAATATATTTTAGAAAAAATATGTTCTTAAAAATTCTTTAATACAAAAGAAATAATTGCAGAAAAGTTTATTGGTCCACACATAAAAATTTCATAAATAATAAGATTTAATGTTTCAAGTACGGCAACTCCCCAGTATAAATATAAATAGTATAAATGCTAATCTTAGAAGGATCCCCCGACATAGACCCCATTTTTCGCCGCAAGGCTGCATTGGGAGGGACAGCAATTTTAAGTAACAATCTATGTCCGTAGTTATGTGTGTTCACAGGGAGCGAAACACAGGGTTTGTCTCGGGAACCCTTCTAAGATTTGCATTTATACAGTGGTTGACATACTTGAAATATTAAATCTTATTATTTATGAAATATTTATGTGTGGACCAATAAACTTTTCTGCACATTTTTTTGGATTTTTGATGTTGAGTGCAGTATCAATTCTTGGTTTGTTTTGGACTTAAAAATTCTTTAAAACTGTTTTGGGGTGAAGGTATATATTGAGATTTTTACCACTTGTGTGTTTTGTATTTGGGATTTTTAAGTGGTGTTTTTGTGTACCCTTGGATGATTTACTGTTTGGTTACAACTAACTCATTTAAATCATGCTTTAGACAAAATCGTAAGGTAATGATAAAGACTAGGAAGGGAAAGAGTTTGGGTAAAAAGAGAGGTCCTGAGTGTTGAGGTTGGCATGGAAATGCATATGGCTGTCTACCCAGAATGCTACAGGGCCAAAATTAACTTGCACAGAGCAGCAGTACAGCTGTGTTGAGCTTCTAGGGTAAGGTCAATCTGCAGAGAGCACATTTGATATATTTTCAGGTAATTGGGGAGGAGCTAGCATGTCACCTGCCACATCAGAAACCCCAAACTGCAAATATCAACTGCTGTTAATCTACCCCTTCACCACTAAAATACAGAAGACTTCGGTTGAAAAGTTTGATGACCATCATATAAAAAGACACTGTTAGCACTCACTTGTAAAGTGTATACAGCCTGTTACTCGACCGCGTCTATATGTTATAATCATAGTTCATCTTTTAAGTCCATGTTTTTGAATTTCAGTTGTATTGGCATTTTTAATTTGTAAATACAATCATAACTGACATATCCAGTTGCTATACAGGTATTTTGTCTCTGGAAATCAGAAAACACTTTTTGTTTTGTGTTTCCTTAATTAGGCAGAGATGGAGACTGTCAATAAAAAAAAAAATGAAAGCAGTATTTTTAAAGGTGCTGTGAACAAGATATGCAAATTTTATGATGTTCTGTGTAATTATGTCCCAACAATGCTCATTTCCTAATTATTGAAACTGCAAATCAAATACCATTTATGTCATTTTTTACTTTTGCAATTATTGTTCTCCTGCTGTGCTGCTCTTTAAATAAGGTGCCATCTTAAGCAAAGCTCATTAATTATATGAAATTAAATAAACCAGAATTCCAAATAACCCAAGTCGTACTAAAGAACAAAGACAATGTTTAAAGATGCTGCTGAATAAAATGTACTGGTGATGCATAAGTAATTTTGCACGCTGGTACTAACAACTCTAATTGAGCTCAACAAAATATTTACTGTAAGCAAATATTGGTTGGGAAGTAGCTAGCAATAATTCTTTATGCTGTACTAATAGTTCAAGTATCCATGACTTAAACATGAATTTGCTCTTTAAGCCTTTTCTCCAGTATCATCATAAAAATACATTGTATGGACTAAAAGCATTTGAGGCACTGGAATGCAAATTTCCATTTGAAGAACAATACTTTGCTCTTAGATTAATATGACCAGCATAAACTGTCTCGGTCTCCATGCTGGATAGTGCACTATGTATTGTGGATGGAGGAGAATCAGTTTTGAGGGTTCTGCTTCCTCTTCAGTGGCTTTGACTTTGTCAATCATGTTGTCTTGCTGGAAAGGTGTCTGGGCAGTGGAGTAATTAGCTGGATTTCATCTTTTCTATCAGAAATATCACAATCCATTTGTATTATCTGTTGCAGTTGTCAGGATTCTTTCCTTTTACCACTATTTTTCAGCATTTTTATAAGTTCTTTAGGGCAGTATTTCTCAACCCTTTCCTGGAGGCGCACCTACACTGTTTAGGTTTCAGGATTGCCACAATGAATATGCATAAAATTAGCATAAATTGGGTTTCCAAAGTATGCAAATCTATCTCGTGCATATTCATTCTAGCAATCCAGAAACCTGATTTAATAGGTGTGCTAATAGGAAAGAGTAGAGAAACACTGCTTTAGGGTGAAATACCCATTCATTTCTGCTCCCTGGTCACTTATATGCAGATAATATTTTATTCATCTTTTCCCACTAGATAGGGACCCAGAAGATGCAGTAGTCATGTTGAATTTTTTCTTTTCAAAATTTCCCAACTTACTCAATTTCAGCAAGCTGGCCTTGAATAGACAAACAACCAAGATCTTGCAAATTGCCAAAGTGGATCTTTACCATGGATGTGCATTTGTTTGAAATGAAGGAGTAAGATGCTGCAAATGAGACCATATTCATTTCATTTATGTCTTCCCGAAAGAAATGGATGGTGCCTATGAATATAAACAAAAATTTGTGTTTCAAATGTTTGCTATTGAAGTCTATGGTCCATTGAAAAGTGCTGCAGTGAGACTGGTAACTATAGCAACCAAGAAATACCTGAGATGTAGCAATCTGATCACAGCTGAGGTGGGGGGGAAGTAGGTAAGTAGACAGGACGGAAGACCAATCAAGGTGAACCTTTTTATAACTAGCTTATAACTGGCATCTGGATCAAGTGACACAAGGATCCTCCCATGGATAGATCTAAGCATGTTCAAAGAAACTCCAATTCCTCTGTTGGATTTTACATGGAAACATTGTGTTGTGTTTGTGGCATTGTGGCCCCTTGGTTGCTGTGGAGATGACTCCTCCCACGGGGAGGGGCCCCATGGGGAACCACAGCGATAGGCTAAACGCAGATAGCAGACACAGAGTGAATGGAAGGCTTTATTGTACTGCTGTAGATAGATGATATGAAGCAGGAAGGTAAGGCACTAAAGTCCGCGAGGTGCCAATACGTTCAACAGTCTCAGATGTAGAACCTCACCCAGATGTAATATAGGTGGGAGCCCGCAGTGCGGGTAACGCCGAGCCTGGTGGGTGGAGTTGGAGCACTGTATCGTAGAGGTACTCACAGGAACGTAGCGTAGCGTCTTCTTGGTAATGAGGATGATGGGACTGAAGGTCCGAGGTGCAGGATACACAGACTGATAGGCCCTCAAGGAGCGAGTACCTGGTAGTCCAGAGATCCTGAAATAGAAGAGAGAGAGAGAGACTCCCGAGGAGCGGTTGTCTAGTTAGTAGAAGCCCCGAAGGGAGGTTGGAAGCGAGAGACCCCCGAGGAGCGTGTGTCTAGAGCTTCGTGAGGAGCGAGGCCCGGAGGTAGAGAGGCGTCTAAGTGTGCAGCTTAGAGCGGTTAGAGTAGCTAAACCAAAGTCCTTGCTAACTCAAAGGTGGTAGCGAAGCGGAGGCTTAAATACCCGGAAGTATTGACATTATGCGGTGGGGACGCCCCCGAGGTTCCCGCCATGACGTGTATTTGAGAGTAGGCAACATGCACGCACGCGCCCTAGGAAGCCCTGGGACTGAGCATGGCGGACTAGAACGCCCATGCTGAGCTGGAGACGCTAAGGCCCTCAGTACTCTGCACCGGAGGCAGCCATCTTGCCCAAGGAGAAGGATGAGAAAAGAGGTAAGGCAGAGCGGTCGCAGCCTTCTGCGACCGACAGCACAACACATTGTATTGATGCTGAGAGTTAAAGAACAGGTTTAATAAAAAGAGAAAAGAATTTTGACATTGGCATTCACTGCTGCAGTTACAGTGCACTCACTGTGATAGAGAGACAGGTGCTGCTACATTCTGTCTGCTCACTGATCAGATTGGACTGGGTAAAGGACAGTGGGGTTGGGCAAAAGGAGTTAATCAAACACAAATAAAAAAAATTCTCCTCTCGCAGCTTTCCCTCACACTCAATCACTCAAAAACGAAATACTATATATATCAAACAAGCACAGCACAAAGAACAGCCAAATTCCCACACCCACCCAACCACCAAGCCGATGCATTACCGAAGCAAAAGACCTAGGTATTACATTGGATTCCGAGCTCAACCTAAAAAAAACACATCACCGCAACAATAAAAGACGGCTACTTCAAGCTACAAGTTCTCAAGAAAATCAAACCCCTCCTCCTCAGCCAGGATTATAGGACAGTACTCCAATCACTCCTATTCTCCAAACTGGACTACTGCAATTCTCTCCTACTCGGACTCCCTTCCTCCACCCTCAAACCACTGCAACTACTCCAAAATGCAACAGCCAGATCCCTAACAAACAACAATCGATCAGCCCACATCACACCGATCCTCAAAGACCTTCACTGGCTCCCAATAACCCACAGAATACAATACAAAGCCCTCTCCCTAATACACAAATCAATACACAATAAAAACACAGAATGGCTAAAAGACACCCTCCACCACCATCACACTCAAAGAAACCTCAGATCAAAGAACTCCGGACTGCTAAACATTCCCTCCGCAAAACAAGCACGCCTCACCGCAACCAGAGAACGCGCCATATCAATGGCAGGCCCTTCCCTATGGAACACTCTCCCTGAACAACTCAGAATGGAGACCTCCACACAGTCCTTCAGAAAAAACCTAAAAACCTGGCTATTCCAAAAAGCCTTTCCTCCCTCAAGCCTAATCCCCCCCACCCCAACCTCACAATAAAAAATGGAAACCTCTCAATCCCACCTTACCCTAGACATGTACGTGTACCCCAATAAGCCCCAATAAGTCTCCCATGTACAAACCTCCCCATGTAAATAAGTACAGATATTGCCCTTGTGGAGGGATCAAATCAAACCACCACATTGAACTTTTTGAATTAATTCTCCTTGATGTTCAACCTTGCAAAATGTAACTGTATTAACTGTTGATGTGCCTCCACGCCATGTAAAACAGTAGGACACGTTCATCCTACTATTTCTCCATGCCAACATGTAAACCGATGTGATGTACCCCAACAAATGTCGGTATACAAAAGCAAATAAATAAATAAAATATACACAAAAACTGCAACAGAGATGAAACGGACAAGGCTGCTCTGTTCTCTTTCTGCAGTTGAGTGATGCACTGAGCAGTTAGAGCCAAAAAATCATTGTTGTTGACTGGCACTACTTCTCTTTTTCCACTGTCCTTTGCCAAATCCCATCCATTGTCTCACAATTATGTACAAGTACCTATTTCCTTTCTGTTAGTATTAGAGACAGGAAATACTTTGTGGTTGCACAGAATGCAGATAAAAAAAACATTCTAACTTGACTTTTAAATTTTCCTTCTATATCTGTATAAAACCTAAAATGGATCCTTACCTGCCATTTACAGGTTCAGGAAGCAACCGATTGTTGGCACTGTGTTCTATTACATGCTGTTGATGAGCTATCCCTTTTAAAGGTACTTGGTGAAAAAAGAAGTAATAGAGTGCCATGGTTTACTGCTGAATTGAAAGAGCTTAAAACCAATCTGCACCAGTTGGAACATCACTGACAAAAGTATCAAACTAATAATTCATTTGATGAATATAAAAGTGCCCTTAATGTATATAGAGATAAAGTAACTACAACAAAAAAGAGCATCTTTAGTAAGGCTAGCCAAGAAGCAGGATTTAATCTTCAGGCATTGTTTAGAACAGTGCCTAAACTTATATTAGACAGAAATGATGGGAATCTTTGTCAGCTACACCCTGAATTATTTGCTACTTATTTTCTCTAAGACAATTGCAGACCTTTGTGCTACTTTTGTTTTGGCTCCTAAAAATGATTTGCCATCAGTGGTGGTTAGAGATTCTAAATGGAATACAATTTGAATTTGTCTCACAGGTTGAAATATCAAAGATTGTGAAGGCCATTAACTCATCTAGATGTCCTCTTAGCCCTTGTACCACCAGTATCATGAAGACATTATCTGATGACATTTGTCCTACTTTGGTCCATATAGTTAATGCCTCATTCTTAGAAGATTTTTTATCTTCAATTTAAATTAGTATATCTGTGAGACCATTGCATTAAAAAAACCTCAGCTAGATTGTTATAACCTGGCTAATTTTGACCAATTTCTTCTATCACATTTGTGCCTAAGGTGATCAGATCCACAGTTCTCAAACAATGCCATGAATTTCTGGATGAAAATGAGATTTTCGACCCATTTCAGTTCATCTTTCACCCAAAACATCATCCCGAAGTCTTAATGATTTCTATCCTAAATTTGATACCATGAGGCTTTGATGCTGGCACTGACTAATTATTGGTGCTGCTAGATCTGCAGTGATTGATAACTTGGACCACAATATGTTGTTGTACTTGGGATTGATGGATCAGTGTATACTTGGTTCCATTCTTCTCAGTTACAACAAATTAGTTTTAATTCTGAAACTTCTGATTTCCTTTAAAGATTGTTGTACCACAGGGCAATCCCTTTCAGCAACACTGTTCAACATTTTATTTGAGTTTGATATGCAAATTGCTGGCAGGCCTTAGTGTGCATTATTGAATATATGCGGACAATATTCAGAGGTTTTTTCCCTCTGGCATTAGATAGCACCACTTTAGGTTTTCTAACAATTTATATCAAGGCAATTAATCAGGATGTCTGCACACAAACTGGTTCTAAACATTAACAAAACCAAGATTGTAAGATTCTGGCATCCAGTTACTGGATGTCTTCTGAGGTAAAAAAAACATAGGGATAATATCCGATACTGAGTTGTCTTTTAAATTACATGTAGTTCACTGTTCCTTTTATAAACTTTTAAGGAATTGTTGCATTCATGCCTGCTTTCGCCCTCGCTCCACCCTCTCTACCTGTGTGGCGACTCCCTCCGTGCCTGATGGACGGCTTGATGCCGTGGTGTCTCCATGCCGCTTCTCCCCGGCGTCCCCGGGCCAGCTCGACGCTGCGGATCTGCCATGTTCCTGATGACGTAGAGCGTGGGTCACGAAGTATGTACCAGCAAGGGCGCGAACCTCAGGGGCTTCTCCCTGTATTGACGTCATCCGCTTCCAACTTAAAAGGTCTTCACTTTTGCTAACAGATCGAGTTAGCAAGGACTCTGATTGGACTAGCTTCGGCTGTCCAAAGACTTCTCTGCACCCAAAAGATTACTCTGCACCCAAAAGATTGTTTGGGATTTCCTTCGGACCCGCTTCACTCTTGCAGCATTACCTCTCTGGACCTACCAGGGGTATCCGCTCCTCGGGGGCCTCATTCTCTTTCTCTATTTCAGATTACAGAAGGGAACCGGTACTCGCTCCTTGAGGGCCCATGTTCCTAAACTCTCTGAAGACTCTCCTTTGCCTGGAAGCAATCGCAAGAGACGGACATTGTGAGTTATTATTTCAGACTACAGATAGGGACCGATACTCGTCCTCGAGGGCCTATGTCCCTGAACACTCTGAAGATTCTCCTTGCCCAGAAGCTATCGCAGGTACAGACTTGTGAGTTATTATTTCAGACTACAGATAGGAACCGGTACAGCAACAGCAGCAACCTGCAAGGATACAGAGAGATCGTGGAAGACATCTGTGATATGGAGGTACTTTAAAGTAAGGGAGAGTCCTCATTTTGCTCATTGCATTCACTGTAATAAGGCCAACAGCGGTGGGAAGATACTGGGGCAACGGACCCTATAGCTGCCTTCCACCAGTCAGGTGGCAGCTCACTAGCCCCCTGCCATGCATTTGCAGCAGCAAATCACAATAGAGGAAATGAGGTGGTGATCTGTATCACTTTCCCAGGGCAAGAGGCAGATAGCATCCAAAGTAGTTATGAGGTGCATGAGGGAAAAAATTGCCCTGGATAACCAGCCCCTACAAATAGTGGAGAACATGGGCTTTAAGCTCTGCTTCAACTTTTAGCCTCCAATTAAAAAGTGCCTTCTAATACTACATTCAGTAAGCAGTGTACCTCCACCCTGTACAATGAGTACCATAGTTGCATGTTGGCACAGCTGACCAAGACAGAGGGGAGTAGTGTGCATTTCACCAGTGACATCTGGACCAGCGTAAATACTATGCATGCTTACCTCTCCCTATTAGCACACTGGTGAGAGCTGGCTGAGGCAGGGCCAGGCAGAAGCTCTAGCGAGGACCAAACATCAGAGTACAGCTGGATTGTGCTGTACACTGTGTTGATGGATATTACCCTTACTTGGTATAATATGTTAACAACTATAAGAAAGATGCTGCAGGGCTGGGAGCTAGATTGGAGATGTAGGAGTGTTTATATAGGGTATTTTTTGTGATGGTATTTCAAATTTAATGGGGGCAGTGGAACATAAGCACATGAGAATTGCCATACTGGATCAGCCCAAGAGTCCATCAAGCCCGGTATCCTGTTTCCAACAGTGGCCAATCAAAGTCATAAGTACCTGGCAACTACCCAAATATAAATATCAAGCTACTATTGTTTAATAATTAATAGCAGTTTATGGATTTTTCCTCTGGGAAATTATCCAAACCTTTTTTAAACCCAGCTACACTAACTGCTATAACTACATCCTCTGGCAATGAATTCTAGAGCTCAACTATGCACTGAGTGAAAAAGAATGTCTTCAGTTTGTTTTAAATGGGCTACTTGCTAACTTCATGGAGTGTCCCCTAGTCTTTCTATTATCTGAGAGAGTAAATAACCGATTTACATTAATTTGTTCAAGTCCTTTCATGATTTTGTAGACCTCTATCGTATCCCGTCTGTCGTCTCTTCTCCAAACTGAACAGTCCTAACATCCTTAGCCTTACCTCATAGGGCAGCCGTTCCATGCCACTTATCATTTCGGTCGCCCTTCTCTGCACTTTCTCCAGTGCAACTATATCTTTTTTGAGATGTGGCTACCAGAATTGCACACACTGCACCTAGCGGTGATGAATGCCTTGGAGCTGGGGCCCAAGGAACACTGGATTCCAAATAGCAGGGCATTTCCATTGTAATGTGAATGGCATGCAACTTCTCTATGAGAAGCAGAAGAATCTGGGATGCCTCACAAGCAGCTGATTCAAGATGTTGGCCCCTGCTGGAATTCCACCTACTAAATGCTGCAGCGGTTAGTGGAGCAGCAGACACCCCTTCACAACTTGTCTATGGAAATGGAGATTGCCCGGGTGGCAATCCACGCCAATCATGATTGGGTAGTGCTGAAGCCTTTCAAGGATGCTTTAAGAATCTGAATGCCAGAAGTGCCAGCCTGAGTGGAGTGAGTCCCATAGTAAATATTCTGGAGGAAAAGTTAAGGGTTTATATGAGCAGGAGAGAATGAAAGTAGAAGTTTGCAGTTTGTGGCCTCTTTGGAGCAGCAGGAGCAAGAGAGACTGAAATATCTGATAGAAAACAAACAAACCATGATTTGTGACCCATGAGTAAAAGGGAGTCTCACCCTCTGGTCCCAGTGACTCATTTGCACGAAGGATATGATGACTAAGTTTCCTGTGCTACATGCCTAGTGCACCAAAGGCAGAGGTGCACTAGGCATGTAGCACTGGAAAAAGTTGCCATCTCAGAGAGCAGTGTGAGCACCCTGTCAGATACCACATCTTCCCCACTTCAAAATGACACTCTCATACTGAGTTAGCACAGCTATGGATGCCAGGATAAGCAGTGTTTTATTAATAATGTTATGTTACTCTCTAGAAAGTAATGCCATAAAAGTTAAATATAGATAATAGCAAAAACAACAGATGCAATAATATATTACAGATACTTTCTTATGATTATTATGAGGGCGGCTGAAGGTTCGGGATTCTCTCTCTGTCCCTCTGCCATCTGTCTCCCATGCCTCTAATAAATATCAGAAAACATGTTTTGAGAGACACATACAATGTCCCAAAATATACCGGCTTTCTCTTGCGATTCTAACTCCCTCATCACGGAACTTGCACATCTGGGGTTTACTTCTCCTGTTTTTGAAGTTGGCTTAATGTCACATGATGTGGGATCACTGTGAGAATGCCGAGTCTAATGAGGCCTACCATCTGAATATATTCTAAACCAAGCTTGTTAGACTTAAGCCAAGCAATCCCATTACAAGACCCTAGCAGATATTTCTGTGACACGCTATCTAATAGCCCAGCAAGGACATGACCACAAATCCGCTGTAATATTGGGCACACAAGTCTGTAGTCTGGCCAGACCTGGCCAGTGTGACTCAGTATTATCTAACCTTCCCATCAACCAGCATATCCAGCAAAGATGTCTTCTCAGTGGCAGGGGACATTGTGAGTCCTCATCATTCCAGGCTGGTGCCAGAGTTGATGAAAAAGTGGGTGATCTTGAAAATTAAACCACCTTTGCTGGGTTTCCAGAATTTCTGTGCAAGTGACAGGATGGCTGAAAGCACCTTGAGGCTCTTGTTTTCACTTTGCCTAGCTGCCATGCCTCTGACGCCACACCTTAGAGGTCGTGCTGCCATGCTCCTGATGCTGCACCTTGGAGGTTTCGATGCCTTTGTTTTTTGCCATTTGGATCCCAGACTAGTTTTCCCACCCTGCTTATTTCTTGGTTTTGCTGAGGTGTTTTATCCCACAAAAGAAATAATATTAAAAAAAATATATGTTTCTCTTTTCACCCCCACTTCTTTCCTGTCTCTATGCCTTACTGTCTAAGTCTGCCACTGTTACTGCCTGGCCTGCTTCCCAGCTCTCATGATCCTTGAAGAATACCTGCCACTACAGTTACGATTTTGCTGCTTTGCAATGTCTTGTTATATTCATACCACTTTTAGTACTGCCTTTGCTTCTCCTATGATGCCTTCACTACCTTGAGCTGTTCATACAGCTATTGTTGATTCCCTTTGCTCTTCTCATGACACCTTGGGGTTTTTGATGAATCTGTGCTCTTTGCAATAACTCGCACTCTACACCTTGGGGGGTTTGATGCCTCCATGATCTTTGCAGTATTCGCAGTCTATGCTTTGGGGGTTTGCAGTAACCCGCACACTACCCCTTAGTGGTTTTGCTGCCATTCTGTCTTTCTGTCTTAATCTTTACACTGCTTTTTGTGTCTTCAGAGACAAATGTGTCTATTTGAATTTATATACCACCATTACCAAAGCCCTAGATAGTTTACAATAAAATGTACATATTTAAATTCAAAACAACAAAATCAAATAAAGCAGATTTCATACAAAACCAAAGAAGAAAGTTCTTGATCCTCACTGGTTCAATCAAATGCAATCTTGACAAGGTATGTCTTCAACATATCTTTAAATGTCTGTGCATCCCCTCAGATGCAGTTCATGGGGAATAGTGTTCCAAAGAGTAGGAGCAGCAATTGAAAAAGCCCTTGCTTAGCCATGCTTAAGAATAGAGGACATATTTAAGAGTCCTCTTTGCGAGGATCATAGAGCTCAAGATGCAGTGAGTCTTGTCTGTTTCTTCTCTGTCTCAGAGTTTGTGTGCACAAAGAGTCAACACATTTTTTTCACACACTGTGAGAGCCACTCTGGTATAATATTGTAATGTACAATGATAGTAAATTACATAGACATAGCCAGCCAATAGATAGTATGCCACTGCAAAGCATACTAACTCTGCTGTGTGCTTTGCACCTACCATTTGTGATTTTAAATGTTTGGAGCACCACTGCTGTTCTAAGCCACATCTAGTACATTTGAGTGGTTCTGCCACTTCTCCAGCTGTCTTCGAGGTTCTTTCCAAATTCCCTTCCCTTACAGTGCTTGCTGACTCTTGCCCTGTCAATTTGATGCTTTACAGAGACTGTACCTAGTTACTTTTAATGGTATCTTGCTCTCTTGGACTTTTTCTTCAAACTTCTTTTCCTTACTGACTATTGGTATCACCTGGTATTTAACCATTGACAGAATATACCACACTAAAAAGCCAGGGCAGCAGAGATGCAGCGGCCAAAACCAGGACTGCAGTCCTCTATTTTTACTGCTCAGGTAATGGAAGCATTATTTGCAAAAACTGATTCAGAAGAAGAATTGTGTCTTGGATTCCCCTGAATATTCAATAACTAATGGCTGAAGAGAATTTGGGCTTTTAGTCAGTAGCTTCTTCGCCTCTAGTGAGGAGAATGGAGAAGGAGGCAGATAATACTGACAAGGCTCAGATTATACCACAGCAAAGGAAAAGACCAACTTTAAACCTGAACAGCCAGCCTCTTCCCCTAATATTGACATCAGATCTCCTCCAAGGATCAATTTGGCTGGTGCTCTCTGCTACTCATTTGGAGTCTTGGAGCATTCTTGGCACTGTGGCTGGTTGCTTTGCGCCTCTCATTTTGCTTTGAGGTCTTCATTCAACTCTTTCTGCAGCTTTAAACCTCTGTCACTGCCTTGGGGGTTTTCTGCCACTTTTGGTGTTTTGTTCCCCCTTCACAGTGCCTTGATTAACCTATTCATGTCACACGATGCCACTTTGCTCCTTTCAGGCTATCTTGGAGGGTCCATGCCACTGTTTTGATGCTCTTTGCCCCTCTTTTAGAGACTTGGGTGTTCTAGCCACTTTTTGCTGCTGCTTTGCTTCTCTCATGATGCCTTGGAGAACGTCTGCCACTGTGTATACGGTTTTTCCCCATTACAGGTCCTTGGGCTATTCATGCCATTTTTGCTGCTACTTTAACAGTCATAATGTGTTGTGGTGCCCTTTACCCTTCTGATGATGTTTGTCCACAAGTTTCATTAGAAATGATTAGAAAACCTGAATTTGGGAGCCAGAATAGGCAGCATTTCTTTCCCCTTTAACTTTAATGGGAAACGAGTAAACAAAAATAAATTTTCATCTGAAGTGAGCCAAACAAATGATTGCTATCTACAAAACAAATAAACCAAAATGAAATGTTTGTCTCTACATATACCTATCATTTGCTGCATTACTATATAGATTAGTTTTCTACAAACCTTTTCTTGAAAAAAATCTTGATTTTTTTTAGAAGATTAAATTGCATGGTGTTACTCTGTGTCACCAGCCATGCACATTGACAGCTTTTTGTGAGCTTTTTAACTGGAAAGTTAATATTTGCATGAATACTCAGATACTGAATCATGCACATGAATGGTCTAAAATAATTCTAGTTGTATTGCAGATGAATTGGAAATAGAAATAGAGAAAATGTCAGTTAATATGGACTGCATGGAACATTTAGAGTGCACATTCCTAAAGCAGTACCACAGGGCATACCCAATTTCAGAATTTATTATCACATCCTTGTTTCAAAAGATTCCTCGGTGCTTAACCCATATTGTCTTGAATTCTGTTACTATTTTGGCCTCCACCTTAACTGTAAGGCTATTGCATGTATTCTAAGTATTTATACAGATATTTAATGTTACTTTCTATAGTTTACTATAGTTTGTATCTGGTTTTTATCTTCTTTTAGTTTCCTCGTTTTTTGTCGATTTTTTTTTTTAGTTTAAATTTTGAATTGTATTACTCACTTTTAGTTTTAATGTATGGTATGTTTATTTTTTTAATGTATGTATATTACATTGATGTACTTATGTAAGAACTGTGATTCATGAAGCCTAATAAATAATAATTCACCACCCTTTCTTTCAATAAATATGTCCTTATATTATCCTAAGTCTACTCTTTGGGGCGGATTTTCAGAGCCCTGCTCGCGTAAATCCGCCCAAAACCGGGCGGATTTACGCGAGCAGGGCCCTGCGCGCCGGGAAGCCTATTTTACATAGGCCTCCCGGCGCGCGCAGAGCCCCGGGACTCGCGTACGTCCCGGGGTTCTCGGAGGGGGGCGTGTCGGGGGGCGTGTCGGGGGGCGGGGCCGGAGCGCGCGGCGTTGCGGGGGCGTGTCGGCAGCGTTTTGGGGGCGGGTACGGGGCGTGGCTACGGCCCGGGGGCGTGGCCGCGCCCTCCGTACCCGCCCCCAGGTCGCGGCCCGGCGCACAGCAGGCCCGCTGGCGCGCGGGGATTTACGTCTCCCTCCGGGAGGCGTAAATCCCCCGACAAAGGTAAGGGGGGGGTGTAGACAGGGCCGGGTGGGTGGGTTAGGTAGGGGAAGGGAGGGTAAGGTGAGGGGAGGGCAAAGGAAAGTTCCCTCTGAGGCCGCTCCGATTTCGGAGCGGCCTTGGAGGGAACGGGGGGAGGCAGCGCGGCTCGGCACGCGCAGGCTATACAAAATCGATAGCCTTGCGCGCGCCGATCCAGGATTTTAGTAGATACGCGCGGCTCCGCGCGTATCTACTAAAATCCAGCGTACTTTTGCTTGAGTCTGATGCGCAAGCTGATCGCGCTTCTTTTAAAATCTACCCCTTTGAGCTTTGTATCAAATATTTCTCTCTGTGATTTTAGACTTTAATAAAGAAAAGTTTAAGTTTATAAAAGTTTTAACATTTGAAATGCAGTAGTATGCTAAAATGTATTTTAGCAAAGCAATTATTTCATCTAAAGGAAAACAGTGACAAATTAAAATGCAGATTTTATGTTGTAATCTTATTATTGGTAATATACATGCAAGGTCCAGATTTCATTTTCCCAGGGCAGTGGATATAGTAGAAGATAGATATAAAGGCATGTTTTTGTATAATAAGAATATTTTATAAAAGATATAAGCTTGTTACAAGTCTGTATTACAAAAAACTGTGCAGCTTTTATATCGAAAGAGAAGGGGGAAGGTGTGATAGGAGAGTCTGAGAAGTGAAAAAGGGGGTTTATGTGCCAATGTGAATTTCCCTTTTTAACAGTCTGAGATGGTTTTGTGATATAATCAAGAGAAAAAGGAATGAAATAAGAGAGATGATCTCTTTCCCTAAAAGCCAAAAGCATGTTTCCTTCAAATTCATGTCTGCCTTCTTGTTTAGTGATTGATCTTGATAGATAAGAGGGTAACTTTCAAACAACTCTGCATGGCCTCATAGCCACATGGATATCTAGGCTAGCATTTTATAACCCACATGTATTAGTTACGTGCATATTATAAAATATGCAGATACGTGCATGCAGTGCATTAAAAACGAGTCTTTCAATACATTCAGCATATGTACTTATGTGTGAAAATAAAGTAGGACTTGCGTGAAATCCATTTACATGCATAAGTTGGTATATTTTTAAAACGTGCGTATAATTGAAATTGCCAGTTTTCTGATTCCTCCATCAGCTTGCCCAGTTTCTCTCCAGTTTCAAGACCCTCCTGATTCTTCAGCTTGAGCTCCCTCTAGTTCATCCAGCCCTCCCATCCAGCCAGTAGGAAACAATAAACAAGTTTGATATCAATTAGCAGGTGTAAAATTAAATGAGTAACTTACAAAATGTACATGCATAAGTCTCTTTTAAAATAGCAAATTATGGGCCGGATTTTAAAAGGGTTACGCGTGTAAATGGCCTATTTTAAAAAGGCCCGGCGACGCGCAAAAAGCCCCGGGACGCGTGTAAGTCCTGGGGCTTGCAAAAAGGGAAGAGGTGGGCGGGGCCAGAGGCCTCTGACACAGCGCTGTGTCAGAGATCGCGTGCCGGCAGTCGGCCGGCGCACGCAACTTAGTTCAGTCCCAGGGCTGAAGTAAGTTTTGAAATTAAAAAAAGAAGTCATCAAAGGTAGGGGGGAAAGGGCGGGGGAGGTAGGGGAAGGGAAGGTAGGGTGGGGGGTAGGGAAGTTCCCTCCGAGGCTGCTCCGATTTCGGAGAGGCCTGGGAGGGAACAGGGGAAGGCAGTGCGGCTCCAAGCGGGCTCGGCGCGCGCACCCCCTTGCGCGCGCTGACCCTGGATTTTATAACATGCACGTGCCTGCACGCGCATGTTATAAAATCAGGCATACATGTGCGCGCGCCAGGTAGCGTGCGCACACGTAGGCCATGCGCGCTTCTTTTAAAACCTACCCCTATATGCATACCTGTTGGCACTGCTTTGGAACACCCCTTCAATGCTTCTTTTTTTTGTTTTGCGTGTATATATGCATGCTAAACCTAAAGTAGGCACGTACTTTAGATGTTTTTAAAATAGCGATTGCGTGTAGACTACTTATGCCTGTATATAATAAATTTTACAAGTGTAATTTTGAAAATTCACTCCAAAGTCTGTAATTAGGTCATTTTTTATCTTTGTTTCCGGGGCAAAACTTTTAGCATACAGGTGTGTCCTTTAGAAATTTCTCAGTGTCTTACCAAACAAGTCATTACTTTTTCACTAAGATGATAAATTTAAAGCGAGATTGCATGCGCTCACATATGTGCAGACATATTCTGGAATTTTAAATCCGTGCAAGTACGTGATTTAAAATATACCTATCGCGCGTATGTGTGCCCCTAATGTTAAGTGGTTACATGAAGAAACATTCTTTGCATACCTTTTCTTATGACTTGTTGGGTTTTACACACACAAGCGAGCAAATTTTAAAATATGGGCGCGTGAAGAAAATAACCAGTTTGACTAAGTAGTCCACCGTTTCCCAGTCTATCAAGATCCCTTTGGATCTTCAGCCTGCCCTCCCTCCAGTTTACCCAGACCCCTTACCCGGTCCGTTTTTGGTCATACACCTGAACAAGAACTGAAGTAAATATGTGCAGCCAACAGCCCGACATGCACTGCGTTCGGTGGTTTTAAATTCGGGATTTATGCACAATACTGCTGGCCCAGCCCCAGAATGCCCCTAATCTGCCCCCTTTTATCACATGTTCTTTGCACATACATATATGCATGTAATTTGCCGGTTTTAAAATACGAGTTGCTCGCATTCGGCCCATATGCTTAGGTATATGGACCTTGTAACAAAAGCAACTCTTTTAATATTCACCCCTGAGACAGGGGTCTGAGGGCTTTCTTCTTGTTCAGTAATTTGCAGTAGCATCCGTTAAGGCTTGATTAGGTTCAGATATGTATAACTGCATTGTTTGTAGGCCCAAGAGCCTCGCTGAATTACAAGATAGATATGTACATTATTGACATTTGTGTGTGTGTTTATATATAATTTTGTACTTAAGATTATTTACAAATGTTAAATAACATTAATAATGTATATTTGCATAGCACTTTGCAAGCATGCAACTCTTTCCAGGAGGAATGGCTTCAGCTAATAGCAAGCGCTAGCATCAGCAAGATAGTTTCAGTACAGAAAGAAGGTGAAGAATGATGTTTTTATTTTTATTAAAATTAGTTGGATAAACCAAAGGATATGAAGTTAAAATTATTAGCTACAGTAATTAGATGGCTTAGTAGTGTAACAGTGTAAGATTAGAAAACTCTTCTATTTTAGGTCATTGGTTCAAATCCAGCTCAGACTATTAGTGACAGAAAATTATGTTCTGGCAAATGAGTTGGTTTCAGTCCAGCCCCCAGTGGCTAGATGTCGATATCACTTACAACCACCATCATAGTTGACCCTGATTTCCAGCACTTCTGGTGACATTCTCAGCACAGAGGCCAAGTACTGAAGCATCCTTTTCGCTGAGCTCTTACTTGTAATGTTCTGCCTCCTTAACAGAGCTGACGTTTATTTCTAGGAAAGGAGGGGGAAGGGTGAACCACTTGTGTTCCTGTTCTGTGGAAAAATGAAGGCCTAGTCTAGGGGGTAGAGCTCTGAAGTGTAGTTCAAAAGTTCTTGAACATAGAAAATAATAGCAGATAACGTGAATAGTGACCAGTGCGCCCTGATTAACTTATTTTAACTTGTGTTATGACCTGAATCCTTCTTTCCTCTCTCAGAAGGGTATATTGACTCTTCTGACTTTATAGCTAGCTGGAACTCAAGGATGAACTTGACTGATCCACTCTTGCTGAATGGTTAAAGTCTTTCTCTTGATATTTTGAAGCAGTATAGATCAGTAAATTATAAGACTAAGAAGAATTATTTCTCAAAGAAGATACAGATGGTCATTATTCAACCTCTGGTTCTTTTTTCTATTCTAAAAGATTTGCTGCCCCCCCCCCCCCCCACCACACACACACACACACAACACACACACCAGTTTCAGTATTTCTGCTGAAGATTTTGATTGTGATGAAATTGCCAGTTTCTTTGTCTGTAAGGTGACTAAACTGCATGACTCATTGAACCAAACTCATCTCAGCTATTGCCTCCTGTTGTCCCAGCGAGGAGGATATAGGCGAAATTTTGCCCAGTATCCAAAAATGTTTTAACACAAATGAAAGCCACCTCTTCTTTCCTAGGCTCATAACCAACCTGGTTAAATTACCTAAGGACTCACTATGCGATATTCTTATTTCTGTTGTCAATGTGTCCTTTTAAGAGAGCTGTTTTCATCCCCTCATAAAAAAACAATTGTATATCCAGTATTTTAAAAAAAAAAAGTTAATTTAGACTCCAGAATGTGGTAACTATCAGCCAATTTTCAATTTCCCATTCTTAAGGAAATTGATTTAAAGTCAATCTTGATACAACTACAGGACTTTTTGGATGAGTATGATATTTTGGGTCCATTTCAATATAGATTCTATAAATATAGTACAGAAACACTAAGGTCCATCTTCAGAAGAATTTGGCTAGATAAGTTAGGGTATTCTGGGAGTGTAATTAGGAGGAGGTGAGTTAACTGGATAACTTAAGCCTGGATTCACAATTATAATGCAGAATGGTGAATCCAGCGAAAACAGGGGGGCGGGCCTGCGAAAGCTGGCAGCCATCGCACCACCGCGGTGTTGTCGCTGCCGGATTTCGCACCCAATAGCGCCACCGGCGACGATAATGGTGCTTACCTTATCGCCGCCAGCGAAGACATCGCAGCATCTGCCTCCTCGCCAACCCACCTCCTTCCCTCCCCTCACCACCCCGACTCTGCCCCCGGCAAGCTATCGCATGCGAAAAGGCCCCCTTAGCCAACTAACTCTGGTTGACCTGTACACCTTGTCTTAAAGTTAGTCACATAAACTTATCTGGCTAACTTTGATAGTAGGATATATTCGGTGGTGCAGCCATGCCACTGAATATATAGGCTAAGATCCGGCTAACTAGCAGAGCTGCATAACAGCTGAATATAGACCTCGCTATTGTTGGGCACACTTGAAGTTTTATGTCAGGAATTGGATAAGAGAGGTGTGTTCCTAATGCCGTCTTTTGGATATTATTCAAGTAGCCAACACCATTCACCATCCTATTGTCCTAAGGTCATGAACTTGGGACCAAGCATATTGAGATGGTTGGAGTCATTTTTAATTAGTTACTTGTTGCAAGTTAAATTGGACACTACTCATTCAAGTTTAAAAAAAACTGCTTTTCTGTACACCCTCCGACTTAATATCATAGCGATATTAAGTCAGAGGCCCCAAAATTTAAAAAAAATGAAAAAGTAAAAATAAAAAAAGTAAAATCTGACCACGGCCCGCGGGTTGGAAGATGGTCGCTCAATTTAGCCGGCGTCCGTTTTCCGAATCCGTGGCTGTCAGTGGGTTTGAGAACCGATGCCGGTAAAATTGAGCGTCGGCTGTCAAACCCGCTGACAGCCGCCGCTTCTGTCAAAAAGGAGGCGCTGGGGACGCGCTAGTGTCCCTAGCGCCTCCTTTTACCGCTGGCCCTCATTTAAATACTCGATTGCGCGCCCAGGAAAGTGGCCTGGGCACGCGTCGGGAGAGCGGGCGCTCGCCTTGGAGCGCCGGTTCTCCCGTGGTTCTTACTGTATCGGCCCGTAGAAGAGGTGATGGTCCTGATATACAGATTGCAGTCCTTTAGCCAACTTTGTTTAACAGTGCTGTCATTCAAGTCAATTCAGTTAGCTGAGACCCAAACTAGAGTATTGGCTGTAGCCGGACAAATGCTGTAGAATTCACTTCCTCTGAAGCTTCAAATAGAAGAGAGTTATTTAAATTTAATGTTTCTATTTCGCCTTTCACGGCTGCTCAGTTGCTTCAATGCGGATTACAGAGACGTAAATAAGATCAAAAGTTAGGGAGATGTTACATTATAAAAGTTATATTGTCAGTGAGGTTCAGAAGAAGGGTGGCATTACATGAAAATAAACTACATTGCATGGTGAGTTATAATGAGTCAATGGTAAGGAAGGCATTACAGTACTGAATGCAGTGATAAGTTACATGTGGCCTAGGTTCAATCACTGGATCTTGCCCCAGTGACATGATTTAGGCAAGGTCAGGTCAGCGCCATTTGGAATAATGGCGTTGACTGGACGGGGGTGCTAGGGGTCACCCCGGCCCCACCACAGCACCTGGACTTGGAGTTTCAAAGTTTGGGGGAGTACAAGAGGGGGAGCGGGAGGTGGGTGGGGACCCTGACACTATAAGTTTTCTTTAACAGTTGTGGACCTTTTAGGGGGAGAGGTAGGAATTAAAATCCGCTGAACGCTCAATGCTGAATATGAACCTTTGGTGGGAGGGAGGGTACATTATTCTTTCTTTTTTTTTTTTACTTTTGGGCACTTAGGGCCACCTCGAGTGGTGGCTCTGGATTGAGTCAGGGGCAAACTCTAACCCCTGCTCAACCTTTCTTTAGCTATGAATTTTTTTTGTTGCCAGCAATTTAAATATGATGTGCAGGCCTCGGGACCCACATTAGGGTACCAGGGCTCCAGCCTCACATTTACTGCATTTCAAATAGATGTTATTAGTCAGCCGCGATAAAATATTACAATCAAATTGCCTATTAATGACCACCTTTGCATTCATTTGCATTATTCATGCATGCAAATCGAATGTAAAGCAGGTGATTGTAATAGGGGAGGGTACCAGTGCTGGGCCATGCAAATAATCACGTATGAAACTTAGGTCCCTGGGTTTTCAGCTGAAAATTCACATAAATGTAGGGGCCTAAACGTTAGGCCCTAGATTTTGGCCTGCATTTATTTTCTTAGATTTAGGGTCCTAATTAGGTGCCTGGTTATGAAAAGCGGTGCGAAACCCTTAACTTTCTTTCTCCTCCCTAACTCCACCCCCCAGAACCACCAACTTTTTAGGTTGCTAAATTTAGGCTCCTAATGAAATGAATGAAATTAGAACCCTAAATGTAGGTACATAGCCCTAGTAAAGTTTAGGAGCTGAACTCCAAAGGTTAGGATCCTAAACTCTGACAGTTGGCCCCCATGTGTTTTGAAATAAATACATTAAAACATCAAGGCCCATCTTGCTTGCACATTCCTGATGGAATATTGCAAAGCCTATCGAATTTCAGGCGTTATACTCACATTTACATAAACTTTGCTCATCCCATGCTTTCTAAAATGTTAAAACTGAGTCTAGCTTCTTGGAGCTTTATAACATGACTCCTTATTCTAGAATTTCCTATGTGCTGGAAAATGCTTGTGTATTGTTTATATATTTGAAGTATGTAAAGGTCTCGATCACAACCCCCTTCCTCTTTTCTAAAGAGTACATGCAGTATTTAGGTCTTTAATCTCATTTCATAGGGCTTATGGGCCAGGCTCTGCATCATTTTAGTAGCGCTTCTCTGGGTTGCATATTTGTCTATATCGTTTTGGATACGCAGCCTCTAGAACCAAAAATAATGCCTCTGCATAGATCATTAGTATCTGGAGGATTAGCTTTTTTTTTTTTTTTTTTTACCATTCATAATACTTCTCCCTGTGCACGTTGGCATTTTTCCAGTTATTGTCACTGCCTGGTCATACTGCTTAGCTACCCAGAAGTAATCAGATATAAACAATATGTTAGATTTGGCGGAATATAAATTTAAATAATAAATCATCCCAAGATCTCTCTAGTTTAGTGCATATCATTATCTTATCCCTTTTCAAATACTACTCTCTTGGATTTCTGCTCCCCAAATGCATGACTATACACTTTTTGCTTTAAATTTTAGTTGTCATTAAAAGGTGAATTTTCATGTCTGCGCACAGGCGTCCATGTGCACGCGGTTCCCGGCGTGCACACATTGAATTGCAGAATTCATAACATGCATACATGTGTACCTGAGTTTATATTGGCACGCACAAGTGCACGCATGTGCCAGCTCATGTGTGTAAGGGGGGCATTGTATAAAATGTGTGCGGTGACGGACTGGGCCTTTCCCCAGTTCCCTCTCAGTCCGCTCTAATAAAGGAGCGGAATGGGAGGGAACTTCCTACACCCCCTTCCTACCCTGCCTGCCTTTTCCCCTCTCCTCCCCGACCTCTAAAATTCCTTTAACAATATTTTTTTCTATACTTAACTGCTCTCTGGAGCAGTAGTAAGTTGCACGTGCTGGTTGGATTCCAGCACGCGCTTCACAGGGAGAGAGCCTAATGCCGCTGTCCCGATCAGACCCCGCCGCCGGGCCGCCCTTTTTATTTTGCTGGCTCTTCAGCGCGTACCAGGAGATATCCGCGTGGCAGCGGGCCTTTAAAAATCCTCGAGGCACGCCCGCAGCCCAGCCACGTGTGTATCTCCCGGGTTTTGTGTGCACCAGCTTTTGAAAATGTACCCGTAAGCTTTCGTAGTTTACACCTCAATTTCTCCCCCCCATCTTGAATATATATCTCATTACAGATTTTTGTATCATCTGCAAAAAGACAAACCTTCTCTACAACCACTCTTCAGTATCATTGTACAAATATCATATAGGACTGGACTCAGAACTAATGCCTAAGGCACGCCACTGATGGTCTGTTTTACCTTATTGAGCATGTGTTCCAAGCTCTTGATCTATCACTAACTTGGTGTGTGAATTTGGGCAACTCAATTTATCTCCCTCTACTCCAGGACTGTTGAATAAAAGGCGTTTCGCTTAATTTGACTTTCTCAGTGAACAATTTATAGCAATTATTTTCTTTTTTCCAGGATTGTCAGTATGGTACCTATCAGAAGAATATGAATAGTAACATAGTAGATGATGACAGAAAATGTCCTATTGGCCTAGCCATTCCTCAGATATTCCTGTCCAAACTGCAAGAATATATTCCAGCTGTCTGCTATAGAATCTTGACTGATTATAGGATAATCCCTTCTTATCTATTAAAGTTTTAGTTTTCTTCCTCTTTGGTACTCTAACCTGAACAATGAACATATAGGGGTAGATTTTCAAAGGGGTACGCGCGTACCCCCTGAAAACCTACCCCAAACCCCCCCTGCACATGCCGAGCCTAAGCCCCGGGGCACGCATGGAGGGGCATTTCGGGAGCGTGTCCGGGGGGCGTGGTTCCGTTCCAGGGGTGTGACAGCGGCCCCTGGACCAGCCCCCAGACCGGAACATGGATCGCGGCAGCCGGCCCGGCTCGTGCAAAGTTACGCCTGCTTCGAGCAGGCGTAACTTTCGTGATAGAGGTAGGGGGGAGGTTTAGATAGGGCCGGGGGGTGGGTTAGGTAGGGGAAGGGAGGGGAAGGTGGGGGGAGGGCGAAGGAAAGTTCCCTCCAAGGCCGCTCCGATTTCAGAGCGGCCTCAGAGGGAACGGAGGCAGGCTATGTGGCTCGGCGCGCGCAGGCTGCCGATTTTGGGCAGCCTTGCGCGCGCCAACCCCGGATTTTAATCGATACGCGCGGCTATGCGCGTATCTATTGAAATCCCACGTAGTCTTGTTCGCGCGTGCGCAGATTTATAAAATCTGCCCCATAAGATCTTATACTTAATCTAACACTTGTCCCCTTCCCCAATCCCCCACTTCTATCATTACATCCAAGCTTGTTAATAATCTAAACAGCAACCAAAATTGTCCTTTTTCCTCTGAGTAAATTCTGTTTACTACTACTCTCTGTTGTGTATCCCTCAACCAATTTCTAATATAGTCTAATACCTTGGGGTTTGCTCAGTTTATTTATGAACCTCCTAAGTGGGACATTGTTGAAATCCAAGTAAACCACATCTAGCACCAGCCTTGGATTTGTCAATAAGCACTCATTATATCTGTGCCTAGGGTGGCAAACATTGCTGCCTTCCAGCTCTACTAAGCTCATTTAGCAGAAAACAGTCCTCTGATATGCTGTAATAGCCCCTTACAAGAGGTGGGGAGGTGAAAGCACCAAAAGTGCCTAGGGGTGGCAAAATCCTAAATCCATCCCTGTCTAGCACACATCCTTGATCTAAATCTTTAATCACCCAGTCAAATAAATTGATCAGATTTCTTTGATCTCACCTCTCTCTGGTAAAACTGTGCTGCCCCTACTGGATTCTAGATATCACCAACACGAGTCTGATAGACATGACATTACAACCATGCACACCTCAGCGAACACTTAGATCTCAAAATACGGAGTTCACACCTGACGCAAGTAAGAGATCGTATGTTTTCCATAACGGGTCAAAAGCTTTGGAATTCTCTACCTGAGATGTTACTTTTGATACCATATAGAAAGAGATTTAAACATGAGCTAAAAACATAGCTATTCATAAATGCATACAACCTAACTTAAAAAAAAATCTGAATGCAGAGAACTACATTAACAAGAAGGACAAGCGATATTAATTGAAGTATGAGGGATAAATTAATGAGAGAATGTAAGAATCTCAATTCAAAGTACTGACTATTTTGTGAAAATTGTTATTAGTTTAATTTCCTGTACTACTCGCCTTATGTCTTAGATCGTTATCTAATATGTATTTGAATATCCCACTCCGTAAACTGTCATTATTTGTTGATTTATAATATGAATGTTACTTTTGTAAACCGTTGTGATCTTTATATGGAATGACGATATATATAAAATGTCTAAATTAAATAAAAGAAAAATAAATAAATATCCTTTTCTTCAGATTTTATTTATTGGCATGACAATTTTACATGTGCTGCCAAAGTAATACATAGGGATGGTAACTTTAAAATGAGTGCACAGGCGCGCCCCATATGCTGGAATTTTAAATTGTGTGCGCATATGATTTAAAATACGCCTACTACGCATATGTGTGCTCCTAATTTTAAGCCGTTACTGGAGCAAACGTACTCTGTATATCTTCCATAGAACTTTATCAGCTTTCACGCAGATAGGTAAGTGGATTTTAAAACACGCTTGCATGAAGGCCATTCTCAGTTCGTCCACCAATCTTGAGGTCATCCAGACCTCTCAGGATCTTCAGCCTGCACCTCTCCCTAGTTGACCCAGCCCCCTTACCCAGTCAATTTAAGACTAGAGATTTATGCAGGCTTACACCACATCAAGAATAGAAGTAAACATGGGCGGCTAACAGCCTCCCACACGCCGTGGCCACCGTATTTAAAATACGGATTTATGGGTGTAGCTCTTGGTTCCGCCCCCTTTATTTTAGCTTGTGCATGCGCACATAATTTGTGACTTTTTAAAATATGCGTTGCTCATGCGGGTCCACGTACTCACATAGATGGGCCTTTTAACGCAAGCAATGCTTTTTAAAATTCCCTCCAAAATGTGTAAAATAAGAAGGGAACAAATATTTTCAAAACCTCCACTAATTTTCCTCCCATTGGGATAAGACTAATCAGCCTGTAGTTTCCAATCTCCTCCCTGATGCCACTTTTATGAAGGAGAAGAAGAACTGCCCTTCTCCAGGCATAAGGGATTATGCCTGTCTCCAAAGATCGCTTGAACAGATGGGTCATTGGATCTGCCAAAAACTGCAATTTTTATAACAGACGCGTGCATGTTATAAAATCGGCTCCCTGCACGCACATGGGTGCCCGATTTTATGTCGACGCGCGCACGTGTGTGTGCAAGTGGCGGCTCGCGCGCCTAAGGGGTGGGAATTTTATAATATGTGCGCGGCGACGCAATCGGGCCTTTCCCCAGTTCTCTCCCAGTCTGCTCCAGTAAAGGAGCGGACTGGGAGGGAACTTCCTAACCCCCTAGCTAACCTGCCTCCCTTTTCCCCTATCCTCCCTGACCCCTCAAATCTCCCTAACTACTCTTCTTTTTTTTATTTTTTTTAACTTGCCTGCTCTCCCGAGCAGCAGTAAATTGCACGGGCCGGCCGGCTGCTGGCATGCGCTTCAGCGGGACTGTGCCCGAGCCCCACCCCAGCCCACCCCTTTTTAATTTTGCCGGCTCTTCCATGCGTACCAGGAGATGCACGCGGAGACGCAGCACTTTGAAAATGCCTGTGGCCCGGACACGTGTATCTCCTGGTATTGGCATGTGCCGGCTTCTGAAAATTCATCCTTTAATAGCCATCTGGCCCCATGGCTTTGTCCACTTCTGTTTTGCTAGGTCTGCACAAAATCTTTCTTCCCTAAAAATGGTTAGCATCTATCAACATTTAGCAGTACTTCTATCCCTCTTCAGTGAACACTGAACATATATGTTAACCATTTTTTTTTCTAATCACTTTATATACAGTCCTCCTTTTTTCCTGGGGTCAATATTCAAAGCTGGCCATTTAAGTAATTTAGCCGAATATAACTTATTCAGCTAAGTTACACAGTATATTCAGCAGTACAGCTAAGCTGCTGAATATATATATATATATATATATATATATATATATATATATATATATGCATATGTGTACAATAGCCATGCAGAGCCATATACATTATAACTGGCTAAGTTTAGACCTGCTGTATGACTCGTCTAAAATTAGCCCCAAAGTTTATGCAGCTAAGACCAAATATCGGTAGTTATCCATTTAACTGGTACGGCTAACTTGCTTCTCCCCGAACTGCTTACTACATGCCCACAAGGTGTGCAGCTAACCTTTTAGCCATATAAGTGACTTATGTTGCTAAGCGCATTTTCAGTGGCCTCTGCTTAGCTGCATAAGTTGCACTTATCCAGTTAAATAGCGCTGAATGAGCTTTGAATATTGACTTCCCTGTGTCTTACATTTTCACCTCTGTTCTTCTTCCTTCCCCTGTCAAAACTGGAAAGGTTGGAACATAAGAGCAGAAAATATGCCATTCTGACTCGGAACAAAGGTCTACTGAGCTAGTATCTTGCCCGACAGTGGCCAATCTGGGTCACAAGTACCCAGCAGATCCATTTCTTGTTGCTCACTCCCAGCGATAAGCGTTGGTTTTTCCAAGTCTGCTTGGCTAATAATGTTTATGAACTTTTTCTTCAGAGCTTGTCCAGACTTCTTTTAAACCTAGCTATGCTGCTTGCCTTGACCACATCATCAAACAACAAATTTCACAACTTAATTGTGCGTGGAGTGAAAACCTTTCTCCACTTTATTTAAATCTGCTGCCTGTTGGTTTTGTAGTGTGTCTCCTAGTCTTAGTACTGTTTGAAAAAATAAACAAATATCCCCTATTTACATGTTTCACCCCAGTCATATGCCTGCTGAGGTCGGTTCAAGCTGAGCCCTAAACTGTCCAGCTTTTCGCCATGAAAGGCCTCTTCTGTCCCATTTATTATTTGTGTTGCCCTTCGCTGTACCTTTACTGGTTCCGCTTTATCTTTTCAGAGAGCGGGGTGGCCAGAACTACACACAATACTCAAGGGGCAGTCACACCATGCATCGATAAAGACATTATGATATTAGCTGTTTTATTTATTATTTTCTGAATAATTCCCTACATTCTATTTGCTTTTATGACCATCGCTGCACACTGAACTGAGGATTTCAGTGTATTGTCCACAATTACTCCGAGATCCTTTTCCTGGTTCGTGACTCCTAATACAGCATTGTATACTTTTTAGTTAGGATTATTTTCCCTTATAGGCATCACTTTCCACTTGTCCACATTAAATGTTATCTGCCATTAGATACCCATTCCTCCAGTCTTGCAAGGTCCCTTTGCAGTTCCTTTCAATCCACTTGTGTTTTAACAGCTTGAAATCATTCTGTGCCATCTGCAAATTCAATCTTGCCACTCATTGCACCCTTTTCCAGATCATTTATGCACATGTTAAACAGCACCAGTCTCAGTACAGTTTCCTGGGGCACTCCACTATTTATCTTGATGTATTGGGAAGACTATTTAGTCCTCTCTTTTCTATCTTATGACCATTTTCCAATTCACAATAAGACATCCCCTCCCGTCCCATTACTTTGTAATTTCCTGAGGTGTCTCTACTGAAAATCCAGATATACTATATTGACCAGTTCACGCTTATCACATATGTATTCACACCTTAAAAAATGTAGTAGATTAGTAAGGCAAGACTTCCCTCTGCTAAATTCCCCTTAAGCCATGTTTATCCCTCTGGCCAATAATTTTGTTTTTAAGAATAGTGTTTACTGTTTTGCTCAGTACCAATGTCAGGCTCACTGATCTATAGTTTCCCAGATCTCCCCTGGAGCTCCCTTTAAAAATTGGTGTTGAATTGTCTACCCTCCAGTCTTCAGGTACTGTGGTTGTTTTTGAGAATAAATTACAGATTACTAGTAACAGGTTTGAAGTTTCTTATTTGAGTTCTGTCAGAACTCTGAGATAAATGCCATTCAGGCATAGTGATTTGTTACTCTTTAGTTTGTCAGTTCACTCTATTGCATCTATCATTACAGCAATTTGCTTCAATTCCTCTGAATCATCGCTATCAAACACTTTTTCCAGTGTGGGAATCTTACCGACATCCTGAATCAAAGAATTCATTTCCGGGTAGATTTTCAGAGGCCTACATGCGGAAATCCTAGGGTTTATGTGCGTGGCCGGGCCTTGTGCGCCGGGCGAATTTTCAAAGAGGTCCAGCCACGCACGTAAACCCCAGTACATGCGCAACTGCTGGGCCTCTTCAAAGGGGTGGGCCGGGGGGAGGGACAGGGAGAGGGTTGGGACAGCGCCACTGAATGCTGACCCAAAGACTTGTACGCTGGCAGCTGGCCAGCGCGCGCAACTTACTTAAGGTCAGGCCCTGAAGTAAGTATGAAAACTAAAAAAAAAACCAAGGGTAGAAAGGTAGGGTTTAGGGAGTGGGGAGGAGAAAAGGGAGGGAGTTTAGGTAGGGGGGTAGGGAAGTTCCCTCCCAGACCACTGAAAGCCCAATTGCATCACTGCATGGAAATTGGAAAAGCCCCCCCCTTGTGCGCGCCAACCCGCACATACGTGCAGCCACCCAATTTTATAATGGCATGCACGTGTTATAAAATCGGTGCATCCATGTATGCGCACCGGGAAGTGCATGCACATGGACGCGCGCACACATTATAAAGTCTGTTTTGGCATTGTGTTCCCTTTTACCTCTTGGTCATCTAGTAGTTCAGCTAACTCCCTCACAGGCTTCTTGCTCTGAATGCACTTGAAAAAGGTTACATTAATTTTTGTTACTATGGCAAGCTTCTTTACAAATTCTTTCTTGGCTTACCTTATTAATTTTTTACATCTAACTTGCTAGTGCTTATGCTCTTAACTATTTTTCTCATTTGGATATGCTATTTTCTGAAAGATATTCTTTTGGCTCTAGCTGCCTCTTTCACCTCACTATTTAATTATGCAAGCAGTCGTTTGGTCTGCCTTTGACTTTTTTAAATTCAGGAATACATTTTATCTGAGCTTCTAATGGAATTTTAAATAACCTTTGTAATCACTCCTTTTAGTTTTTTTGCTTAGCTTCATTTTATTGTAAAAACCCTTTTTCAAGTTAAATGGTCCTGCAGTAGTTTTACTTAATTTCCTTCCTTCAGTGATTGTGTCAAATTTGATTGCACATGATCACTTATTGCAAAGCAGCCCCACCACCATTACCCCTTGTATCTGGTCCTGCATTCCACTGAGCAGTAGATCTAAAATAGCTCACCCTCTCAACAGTTCCAGTACCAGCTGTTCCATCAGTCATTTGACATCTAGACATTTTATGTTATGTCCTGATGAAACATTTATCCAATATATACTGAAGTAATTGAAATATCCCATGATTATTATGTTACCAATTTTATTTGCCTTTCCAGTTTCTGTTAGCATTTCTGTGTCTTCATCCTGACCAGATGAATAGTAGAATACACCCACTGCTATACTAGCTATCATTTTTTCCACTCACACCTTTGCCTTCCCGACTTTTCCATGCCTCTTTCTGCTTCGCCAAATATTCTTTTCTGGGTTCCTCTGGACTTATCTTGTATGCTTTGAATGCTGATTTTTATTTTTTTTTGCCATTACTTTTTCATCTACCTCTTTTGAAAACCTTATTGGTCTCTTCAACCTCGTTTGTTTATTTTATTCATGTAAGGGAGAAATGCTTGAAAAATAAAATTTAAGGTTGCACAGACAAGATGAAGCAGGGCCATATATATATATATATATTATAGGAGCTTTCCTGACTCCCATGATACTAGAACCACAATACTGTATCTGTAATGAGTTTAGTATCTGTAACTCACATGCAAGTCTTTGACCAATATCTAGTTAGTACTAACTTTTGTTTATTTGTTTGTTTAGGTGATTCCTACAGCAGTAGCCCGGTCAGCACCCCAATGGGCAGCATAGAATCTCTCTCTTCTCATTCATCAGAACAAAATAGCACAACCAAGTCAGTATCACCTCAACATCGAGAGAAGGCAGGAGGGATTTCATGGATTGTTGTACCGCCACCTTCTTCCAATGGACAGAAGAGCTCCGGCCTCTGGACTACAAGCCCTGAAACGAGTTCTAAAGAAGATGCAGCAAAAACGGACGTTGAGTCAGACTGTCAGAGTGTCTCATCTGTCACGAGTCCTGGCAATGTATCCCCTCCCATAGACCTTACCAAGAAAGGTCCTTACGGATTGTCTGGGCTAAAACGATCTGCAGCTTCCTCACTTCACTCAATTCCTTCAGCGGAAGGTAAGCTTAGACCTTTTTTTTTTTTTTTTTAGGCTGGCAGTTTCCTTCCACTCCTTTCAGCTTCTATCTCAGCCAGAATCGCATATCTTTGGGTAGGGAGCCATGAGCCTTCGTTCAGAACTTTATTCAGTACAAGTCCTAACTCGCCTAGCCCTCATATTGCAGTGACGGTCCTTGGCCAGGGGTCATGGGGCCGAAGCTGCCTCTGGAGCGTGGTAATAAGTTTGTCCCGTCTGTGTCACTGCTGAGCAAAGTCTGGGGCTTTGTCTGCAACCTCCCCAGCCTCAGGAATCAAGTCCAGGGCCCCCCCTGCAGGGCAGTGCACAGAGCTGACACGGAGCCACCAGGCAGCCCCCAAAATGTTTTCTTAAGTGAATATTATTCCACTTTACAGTGCTTTGCTTAGTCTGATATTTCAGGATAAAAAAAAAAGACCAAAGCAAAAGAATCTTAGATATCAGTTTGGGGCAAAAGTATGACAAAACAGTACAGAATGGTGCAGGAAATACAATCTTCCATGAAAAACTGCAGAGTTTCAAAATTTTGCAAGGAAATACAGGTCAATAAACAAAAAAAAAAATAACATGTCAACCACATTGACTTATGCAAATGAGCTTGCAGGCTTTTTGCACTTTTTTGGCCTACTTTTGTCAGAACTTTAAATCTGACCTTCAGTGTTTGATTTTCTAGATTAACTCAAACGAAAACCACTTAGCTTCAGGTTAGAATGCATGAGCACTGTGATTAGGATTAAAATGATTTGAGTAAGAGGGATACATTTCATCCTAAAACTAAACTTAATTGCATATCTTTAAAGGCCAGTATGTTATTCACTTAATAATCCTCTCCTTAGCATACATTTTTTAACAGATTTGTTTTTGTTACTGTTTTAAAGTCATAATGCAGTTGTATAATGCAGTATTATGCATAGCCATTATTTACCCTTGTAACCGCCTTAAAACTGTCAACTAGAATGTACTATGTAGGTTACAGTAAGCCTTACTGTATTATTGGTTTAAATGTACTGTACAATGCACCTTCTCTATAGACACACAGGATGAATCAACCACACAAGTGGCTGATACCCTCCAATGCTGCTGATGCAAACCACTGCTTAGATAGCGCAGGGAAAGCCTAGAGGGCTATTCACAGGCTAGCAAGGGATTTCCCACTCGACCCTCCTGGTCCTTTTCCATCTGTGGACATCACATGCATTTCGTCACACTGCTTTCATTTTATGAGTCTCTGCATTTTTGGTCTGTCTCTTTTTTTATCTCCAGTTAACCTGCTCATCTGGGAATCAAAACCAGGGTCCTCTGCATGGTGGTGCACAGAACTGATCCTGAGCTACCAGGCAGCCACAGAACATTTTTTTAAGTGAATCTTGTTCCACTTTACGATGCTTTGCTGATATATCTGGATTAAAAAAGAGCCTTACCAAAAGAACCTTAGCACCAGATTTCAGTTTGGGGGAAAAAGTGTGACAAAACAGTGCAACACCTCCAGTTAACCTCTTTAAAAATGTTTTTCGGCATTTAATTGATTTCTTTTCATTGAAAGTGCTTGGCCTTCAGTATCCTGGTCCATAAGACCTTCCATCAATATCCTGTATTGGTCTTCTTTCTTCCAAAAATGTTGTCTTTAGATTATGCCATGTCAGATTTTCTCACCATGTCAGAGAAGAGAGCCAGAAGCTTCAAGAGGTGTATACCATGCATTCAAAAGATATCCATTCCAGACCTCCATCGGAACTGCATGCATTGACTGGGGCTTAAGACGTATAGAGGTCCATATTCAGACAGTCTGGATAGCAAAGTTAGCCAGATAACCTTATCTGACTAACTTTGGAAGTACATTCAATAATGCAGCCGCTAACTTTAGGATAGGTCTTTGGCCTCACCGGACTTAGCCAGCTAAGTTATCTGGCTAGTTCTGAATATTGGAGTTAGCCAGTTAAGTTAGCTGGCTAACTCAACTCCACCCAGTTACGCCCACAGAACACCCCTATCTTAGCTGGCTAGATTTTAGTTGGCTATCTTATTAAATGGTTAGAACTTAGCCCGATAAGTGCATAGAATATTCATTTAGCCAGCTAACTTCTAAGTTAGCTGGCTAAATGCTTTTGAATGTGGATTTCATAGTCCCTAGATGTGCCATCTGCCCTAAACTATCACATGGGGCCATCAAACAGCACATACTGAGATTCCTCAACATTTTTGGGGAAAACCCAAAGTTGAATCCACCTGTGTTGGTATTGAAGGACCTAAGAACATATCAGGATGGTGCTGGCAGGGTTTGAACCAGCAACAGTTGGGAAATGAAGGGTCAGGACCTTAGTAATGGACCTAACCTGCAAGCTGGAGGGAAGCAGGGCCACAGAGACCACAAGAGGTTGATAAGGGAGATGGTGGCTACTACCCCTATTAACTGGATTGACCAAAGCCACGTTAAAGAGGATTGCTGGGAACTAGGAAGTTAACAGCAACCAAAAGACTATCCACGCTGTCTTCTTTGGAACTAATTGCTGAAAGAGAGAGTTCAACTCTTGCTTCGAATTCCATATCCAGCTGCATTTCCAGTTTCTGCTTCAGGTTCCAGTTTCAGAGTGCTTTGTAATTTTGTGGTTTATAAATATGAGCAAACAATTAAGTCCTGACTTCCAGCTCAAGCTCCTACCTCACATCCTAGCTTTAGATTCCAGTTATAGCTTCTGCCTTGGGTCCACAGCATCTAGTCTTGAGTACCACCATGGCTGGGGAACCTGACAGAGCCACTCAAACTGCTGGCTATCATTCAACATTGAAGAGGTTACAGTCCATTCTCCCAAGCAAATATGTCTGGAAGTGAGTTTAGACCCCTCTGAAGTTACTCAGAACCATTGGTACATCCCTCTTGGTTACCTAAGAGGATGTTCTTTCTTCTACTGTGACCGATCCAATTTTAGCCTCATCAGTTGTTGAGCAGGAATAGGACAGAAGGATCCTTGAGGCTGTCTTTTGACATCTCAAACATGTCAAGGTGCTGGTACTGAATGCCTTGATACCGGTTGTGGTGCCAATGGAACTCATGCTCAAAGCCTTCCAGCTGACACCATTCAGTTCGGCACAGGCTTCAAAGCTTTGACACCATGGCTCAACTTGGATGTAGTCTGCACTGAGCAGGAGTCAAACTGCATCTGAGAGGGAAGCGTCCCCAATGGTTTGACATCAGTTGGTCTCAAAGCCCCATCAACCAGTTAAAGCTATGGATCGATGCCCCCATGGTCTACGGCTGAAATTTAAATTTTCAAGTCTGAATCTGAGCCAATCTGGAATCTTATAGATCTGAAAAGTCTTCCTCTAAAGAAGAACATTCTCCAGGTCTTCTATCAGAACTTTCCCTACATAGGCAAGGAAAATCACCAGAAACAGAGCCTTTTCAGTGGCAGGCCCTCACCTTTGAAACACTTTACCTGAATCCTTTCGCACGGCCTCATCATATAAAACTTTTAAGGCAGCACTAAAAACTCATCTTTTCGTGCAGGCCTACCAAACTAATAGACGTCCAACATGATTCTTTTGTTTGTTGTAGCATGCCCCGTATGCTTATTCTGTGGTTTTTTTATGTATGTAAGAAATGATGGCTATGTGTGAGACTTATGTAAACTGCCATGTACTGTACTGGAATGTGCAGGTTATAAATTTTAATAAATAAGGAATAGATCCCCACCAGAGAATATTTCCTTCCCATTCATAGTAACGTATTAAATGTTGTTTGAGGTTGCAATTGCCGATCACCTTCTGATTAGGATTGTAACTCCAGCTTTGTGCAGGTTACTCCAGGGATTCTTTGTATTGATCCCATCCTTTTTGCATTCCAGTACCGTTTTTTCCTCCACCACTTACATTGGGAGGGCATTCTAGGTGTCCACCAGTCTTTCTGTGAACAGATATTTTCTGATGCTGGTCCTGAGTTTCATATCATGTATCCCCTTGGATATATATGTATATATTGGATAGAATATACATATTGGATATTCATATCATATACCCCCTTGGAGTTTCATATCATGCCTTGTAATTCTAGAACTTGCTTTCTATTGAAAGAGGTTTGGCTTAGAAAGGGGGCTTGGAGCTCAAGCATTTTGTGCAGATTCAGGGGGTGGGGAAGTTTTTAGGACTGATATGGGGAGAGGGATCAGTGCTTTGCTCAACATCATTTTTAGTGATTTTGTGAGGTGGGAGGATGGGGGATCAAGCCCCCTAGAGCAGAAAGATTTTTTTTTATTTTTCCTACTTAACCAGCAATATTTAATATAGCCAGTTAAGGTAAAAGTTATCCCAGTACATATACTCAGGTAACTTTAAATCTAAGTGGCTCACTTTAAAGTTATCCAAGTAAATGTAGTGGGATAACTTTAGCCAACATATTCAGTAGGGGATCTGACCTGCTGAATATCTGTGACAAGGTATCTGGCAAATGTTATCCAGATAACTTGTCTGCTCCCTGGCTTACTGAATATAGACCTCAATATGATTTAGGAATTTGAAACAAGAAATCCACCAGGAGTTAGTTCAAGCATATAGAGCCTTCCATCCAAACAAAGTCTCAGTTCTCTTTCTAGTATTGCACTTTAGAAGTATGCACGTAACATGCATCAGCTGATTTAAGTTATGCAGAAAGTACATAACAGTCTCTGAAAGAGAAATGGAAGTATCATTGTCACCAAACTCCACTGTGTAACCTGCCAAAAAGTGGCGTTCTCGTGAAGAGCACTTGGTCAAACAGATTTAGTGGGCTGGCCTGGTGGTGAAGGTCCCTGGTTCGACTCCCGAGTCGGGTGCTCCGCTCCACAGATAGGCTGAGACAGGGAATGCTGGAGAGCATTGATCACAGCCACTTGGAGGGAGAGAGTCGTGGTCATTGCTTCAGGTTATTACCTAGTGGTTGGATTTAAGGCCGATGATTGCAGGATTCTGGAAAGAACCCTGGTGAATGGTCCCCAGCTTAGGTCTGTCACTGCAGTAGCCAGAGTAAGTGTGTTTAGGGGGATGTAAAATGGGGGGGGGGGGGGGGGGGGATTTCCAGGTAGTTGTAACTGAAGGCCCCTGGTGTGTGCTGCCAACCCTGGCAGGAGGATATTGCCAGATAAACAAAATAGAGACAAATAGAGTCATAGCAGTCATTAAAGACTAGGAGTACTTGTCATACAGTTTCAAGCTTTAATCACTAGATGAGACTTCTTTCCTGATGACCACCTTGAATTTTAAATCCTGCAGTAACCAGACTTCTGACTTTGCCGAAGTTGGAATGAACGCATTTACCTGAGTTTTGCTTGCCTCACTGACTAGCATTTTCTCCAGCGAATGTAGTTAAAAAATCATCACTAATACAATAGTTTAGTGCATAAAAATGTATCTACCTGAGCTATCTCAGGGATTAGCTGTTTCTGTTGACTTCTGCACCAGCATGGGAGTTGAAGTTAGCAGGGTGCCTGAAAGTCTCATTTTGTGTGGTCTTAAAGGGTCAGGTACTTCAATATCTTTGCATAATTTTTATGTTTGGCCAATAAAAGGCATTGCAAATTGCAAATGACTCAGTTTTCTTCCAGTTAATATGGCCACTTACACCCTGCATTCTAAAATGTATGCAATGTGGGAAAAATTAAATGCAGACTATAACTTGATAAGGAAAATAAACAGAAGCTGGGAAAGCATTATGGAAAGTGAAGTTGACATGATCAAGCACTAGATAAAATTAGGGAGCACATTTTAATATCACAGGCAATAAAAGTGGTGTTGGGCGATATATGACATTAGCAAAGCTGACATTAAATGAAAGCAGAATTAAGACAAACTCTTTATAATAGCTTTGAATGCATTCTGTGGCATGATTTAGGAAAAACAATTTTTGCAGTGCTGATGACATCTGCCACCTGGTTATTCCGTTAGAATGGCAATTACCACTGGTTTCAGGCATGCCACTAGATCTCTAGCTTATTATTTGATGGAGAAGCATAGTCTACATCTAGCAAAATGTGAATTACTTAATGGAATACTGTTGAGGTTTTCTTTTGTCTAATTGATGTTAAATATATGTGTACAGCATAGTGATATATCTGCATATATACATATATAAATAGAAAAATGAGGAAAGTTTCCTGAACCTGCATTGTCAGTATGCAAATTAAGCTGCACTTTCTTCCTCCCTGTACTCTCCAGCTCCCCACCCTACTCTCTCTCTATTGTCCAGTCCACTGTCTACTACTACATATGGAAATTGAGCTCTGTCACTCTCTCTGGTCGTACTCTGCAGCTCTGTCTGAATTGTCCATGTACTCCCCAGCTCCCATCTTCTCTCTCTGTATGGAAACTGAGTTCTGCCCCTCTCTCTATTGCCCAAGCCACTGTCTTCTACCACGTAAGGAAATTGAGCTCCATCCCTCTCTCTAACTGAACTCTCCATCTCTGCTCCTCTCTCTCTCTCTGAATTGTCCAGTCCCTTCTACCACCACACGGTACATCCGAGCTCAGCCTGCACTCTTTACTACCATGCATCTCAATTATGCACTTCCTACCCTTCATAATATTTCCCCATCCCTGGACGGGCCTTTGCTACTAGTATGTATACATTTGCGACAGAGACATACACTTGTTTATGGGAAGGGCAGTTTTCAAAAGCTATTCACCCTGGCAAAAAGGCTTTTTGAAAATTGCCATCTGTGTATGCTGGTAAAAATACACGTGGCATTCCAGGATGCGTTTATTTCTGCCCACATTTTCATGGAGGCATTACCTGGATGGGGTTAAATTGGGGGAGGCAACAGTGCACAGAGTTTTGGATGAAAGAAATATCCACAAAAAACAAAAAAGCTCTGTGCAAATCTCTGTGGTATTTTCCCCTTGGGCAGCTTGCAGAGGGAAAGTATGCGCATACTTTCTCTTTGAAAATTGGTGCAAAATCTTTGGATAAAACGTACCTAGAGGCTTTTCCTCCAGGTACGTTCCTGCAGTTTTGAAGATTGCCTTTGTGTCCAAACGTTCATTGATACAGATAATTTTTTTTTTTTTATCCTCAGATAACAAAAGTCGCAGTGGATCTGTTCACAGTTTATCATCCGTAGACCTCAAAGACACTCCGAAGATTCCTGGGAATCCTGATCTGCCTCCAAAGATGTCCAGAAGGCAAAGATTCGAGACGTTGTCTAGTAACGGCTATCAGAGACCTGGATCAGTGTAAGCCATGAAAGTGGAATGATTATGCAGTGGGCTAACTCATTCCAACAGGACAATACAGCTGGTTATTGTTCCTCACCTTAAATACGGAAAGGCAGGTTAAAATTGAGGGGAAAAAAACATTTAAAGATGTAACATTTCCTGAAATATTGAAGCCATTAGAAAAAAAAATGACCACATTCCTGAACTAAACGAGACTGAGTAGCAACCAATTATTAATATCCTGTTGAATAGAAACAATTTTTATTATCAGGTTCTGAAATCTTGAGGTCATGAGAGATAACCAAGGGATTCAATTTAGATGAAAAAGTATCCAATTTGTGAGAAACAGTGGTCAGGTCCTGGCCAAAACAAGAAATCAAGACCCACAATGAGTCTAGCGCTACCTCAACCAGTTTTGGGGGAAGCTTCAAAAACGTCCCAGTTGCAGAAGAAATTCCCGAGCCTAAATACGGTGAAAGGAGAAACCGATCCTGCAATGGAATCTATAACGGGAATGGGCTGCAGAGGCAGACTTCGAAGAAGACAGAAGCAATCCCTCCGGTGAAGATGTAAAGGATGCCAACTGCACGATGACCCCCCTCCGGTGTGGTATGTGAGTCATCTCTCTGCGCCATGGCGATCAATGAGGGAACGTCATGTCCAAAAGCCAGCAGGGAGACGAGGCCTGGGGCTGAGAGAAACCTCTCCCCCCGGAAAGACCAGCACTGCTCCCTAGAACTCTCAATGGGGACCAAGCCGCCGGCAACATCAGGGGATGGAGACATACTACTTTACTCCAGTGATACTCCTTTGAACAATTAGGTCACCCAAATACTT
Organism: Rhinatrema bivittatum; assembly: GCF_901001135.1. Lineage (NCBI taxonomy): Eukaryota > Metazoa > Chordata > Amphibia > Gymnophiona > Rhinatrematidae > Rhinatrema > Rhinatrema bivittatum. The sequence goes on from NC_042619.1 coordinate 62,416,280, forward strand.
AACAATAAGTTTTCAGCTTCTTGTGGAATGTCTGTATGCACGAAACAAGACGGAATTGTTCAGGAAGAGAATTCCATTCTATAGGAACTGCAACTCAGAAAGATCCTTCTCTGGAGGCAGACCACAAAATAAGTGGTTTTAGCACATATATAACAAAAAAATATATATATAAGCCAGACATCGAACAACAAAAAACAGTACTCAGGAATGATGAAAATGAAATTGATCAAAGTGCATCAAAAAATCATAAACTGGGACAGGGAGATCTAGGGTTTGCTCACACTTACTTAGGTGTGAGACCACCACATTCCTGCTGCCAACACTAGTGAAGGGCAGAAACATCTCGCTGTTCTGCACTGTACTGATGAAGGCCATATATAACTCAAATGCTACTCCAAAAAAAAGGCCTCATCCATGAACTGTTATGAGTGGCATGGGAGTAAGCCCTTAGCTCTGTGATGTAGTTGACACAGGCTTATAGGTGAACCTATAAGTCCTACGCTGACAGATGTTGAAAGCACCCTAAAGTGGGACAGGCTGGAGCTTCATTTATACCAGCCACCTCCCCCGGCAGGACTTAGGCAGGTCCCTAGGCTGGTAGTGTGAACAAGAGTCCAAGGGCATGCTGGGGTCAGGACAGGAGACTGTGGAGATACCAGGAACAGGCCAGGGGTTGGGAGAAGCAAGCATAGTCAGATCCAAGACAGGAGTCAGGTCCAGGCAGCAAGCAAATTGGTCAAGTCCAAGCAAAAGGTCAGGTCCAGGTGGCAAGCAAGGTCCAAAGCTAGGTCCAAGGCTAGGGTCAGTACCAGGAGATCAGGCCAAGGATGGTCGAAGACAGACGAAGAGAGATTGGATGAGACTAGCAGGGCAAGACAAGGTTGGATGAGAGAAACTGGATGAGACAGGCTAAACAAGACAAGGCTAGATGCAGAAACACAGGAACACTGAAGCTCAGGAACATAGGAACAGCGGTTATGTAGTAGCAACAGACACTGCACTATTCAGGAGATCCATTACTGAGACGTTGGTAGGTCATCCTGGGATCCCTTATATAGTCAGAACGGCTGATGTCATCAAAGGGTGCCACAGGACTTTTTCTGGCACGGGCCCTTTAAGTACTGCTGTGCGCACATATGGAGACCTCGTGGAAGAACAGGACCATGGCGGCATTCAGGTGTTGGGTGCTGCCCTCAGTGGTGGTCATCCATTGGTGGCGTTGCCACCGCAAAGAGATGCTGGCGATGTCTGGAAAGAGTGTGGCAGCTTTCAGGGCCATACTGTGAGATGTCAAACATAACAGTAACCCCCCTCCAAAGCCCCCTCCTCAGTTTTCTAGAGTTGGTTTCTTGAGGAATCTCCTGTGGAAATCTTGTAACAACTGTGGGGCTTGGAGATTAGAGGCTGGCTCCCAGGTATTTTCCTTGGGCTCAAAGTTATTCCAGGAAATTAAGTACTGGATTTGGTTCCTGACCTTCCTGAAATCCAGAATCTCTTCAACTTCGACTGGGTACCTTTTTCAGCTACGACTTCTGTTGACTTGAGGGGTGGTCTTGATGACTAGGACAAGATTGCTGGATTCAACAAGGACATATGAAATATGTAATGAATTCTGAGTGTAGAAGGTCATTTTAGCTTGTAGGCTACTGGTCTCACATGTCTCATAATGAGGAAATGGGCCCAGAAACCTCGGGGCGATTTTCAGCGAGGGCATTTTAAGGTGTAAGTTTTTCTTACTGAGCCACACTAGGTCTCCAGGCTGGAATTGGGATGCCGAGCAACTTGTCTACTTGCCTCTTGTCTACTTGCCTCTTGTCTACTTGCCTCTTGAAATGCCTTGTCACTTGTTCCAGAAGATAGTACTTATTTTGGCAGAGCTTCTGAGGTTCATGACCCATTAAGTTGGCTGCAAGACAGGTGACAGAGAAGGAGACAGGCATTGGCATACGAGTATGATGGCCAAACACCACATAGAAGGGTGATGATCCCATCAAGCTCCCCGTGAGATTATTGTGGCATAACTCTGCCCATGGGAATAGGGATGACCAGTTGTCTTGTCGTTGGTTTACATAGGCTTTTAGGAAAGCTTTGAGAGTGTGATTTATCCACTCGGTTTGCCCATTGCTTTGGGGATGATAGGCAGAAGTAAAATCCAGGATGATCCCACATTTTTTCCATAGGCTCTTCCAGATGTGATCCGTAAACTGTACATCCCAGTCCAAAAGGATGTGGAGTGGGAGCCCATGTAGATGGAAGATGTATTGGACAAAAAGATTAGCCAATTCAGGCGCAGAAGAAAGTCCAAGGAGAGGCACAAAATGGTTCATTTTTGAAAAACGATCCACCACTACCCATGTAGTGGTCTTGCCACTTGAGGGGAAGGTCTGTAACAAAGTCAGTGGCCAGATGCATTCCTTGGCTTTAACAGCCTCCGAAGTCAAGCTCGAGAGCTTTTGTTCATGATACATGTGGGACAGGACACTACGTATTGCTTTTACGTTAACTTTCTTCTCAGGCCAGAAATAGTGTGGAAGATTAACTCCAGGGTTCTGGTGATGCCTGGTTCTGGTGATGCCAGGGTTCTGGTGATGCCCGCCAAATGGAAGTCGTGGGCCCACTGAAGAACTTTTTGACGTAAACATTAAGGAACAACTTTCTTTCTGGGTGGAACTGTTACCGTGGTAGCAACCATGATCCTTGCAGGATTTATGATATGTCTAGTGGGCTCCAAAGAGCCTTCCCTGTCAAAGGAACATGAAGGGCATTAACCCATTCAAAGTTAAACTGGTTGAAAAATAGCGACCAGTGGGCTTGTCGGTGGTTCAGTTGCTATGCTTGCGCCAGGTGTTCCAGATTTTTATGGTCTGTGTAAATAGTCACTGGATGTCTAGCCCCTTCTAACAGAGGTTGCTATTCCTCTAAGGCTAGGTTCACTGCTAGCAGCTATCGATCCCCAATTATATAGTTTCTCTCTGTGGAAGTAAACTTCTTAAAGAAATAGGAATAGATCTCAAGGGTTCCATGATTGTTGTGCTGTAAGAGAACAGCCCTTACCATACCCCTACCCATACCTTCAGTATGAATGGCTTGGAAGGGTCTGGGTAGTGCACACACGATCAGGAGTGAATTCTTCCTTGAGGCCTGAATAGCGCTGTCAGTCCAATTCTTGGTATCTGAGTCCTTTTTGATAAGGGCTATAAGCAGAGTGGCCATTGTAGGGTAGCCATAAATGAATTGTCTATAGTAGTTGGCAAATCCAAGGAAATGCTGCAGGGCCTTGAGGCACATGGGCTGAGGCTACTCCAGGATTGCTTTCAGTTTCTCTGGGTCCATGCGTAGGCCTTGCCGGGAAATGATATAGCAAGAAATGGGAGTTCTTCCTGTTCAAAAGTGCATTTTCCTAATTTTGCATACAGGTGGTGTTTTTGGAGCCTCTGAAGAACTTGCTTCACATGATCTCGATATTCCTTTATTGATTTGGAAAAGACCAGGATATTGTCTAGATAAACCACCACATATGAGTAGAGAAGGTCATGAAAAATCTCATTGACCATAAACTAAAAGACAGCAGGGGCATTGCATAACCCAAAGGATATCACCAGATATTCACAGTGCCCATTCCTAGTACTGAAAGCGGTCTTCCATTCGTTGCCCTCTCGTATCCCAATCCGGTTGTATGCCCCCGGGGGTCAAGCTTGGTAAATATCTGCATCCCTCTGAGGCAGTTGAAGAGCTCTGTGATTGGTGGTAGAGGGTATCTGTTCTTCTTGGTAATTGCATTGAGCCCACAATAATCAATGCAAGGGCATAGCAAACCTTTTTTTTCCCCAACAAAGAAGATGCTGACCCCGGCAGGTGACGAAGAAAGACGAATGAACCCCCTGCCTAGGTTCTCTTTGATATGTTTTGACATTGCCTCTGTTTCTGGCATGGAGAGAGAGAGTAGACTCTACCCCTGGGAGGTACCTTCCCTGGAATCAAATCAGTGGGTGAGTCGGAATGATGTGGTGAAAGGATTTCTGCCTGCTGTTTACTAAAGACATCCGCATAAGTTGCATATTGCAGTGGTAGGCCAGGTAGCCTGGGCGAGGGGAACGATGGGCAAGACCTTAGAAAGGCATTGTTCATAGCAATGGGAGCTTCATCGGGAGATCTGTGAGGTACCCCAATCAATGTGGGGCTGATTCAGCATGAACCAAGATAGACCTAAGATGACGGGATTGACTGCCTTGGGAAGCACATACAAGCTGATCTGTTCTCCATGCAGGAGGCCGGTCTGCATAGAGCAGAGCTTTCCAAAGTGTGTGTCGTGACACTTTAGTGTGTCGCCTGCAGTGTGCCGGTGTGTCGCGCAAGCCCAGTGCACGTGATGGGGCGGAGCAAGTGGAAGCCAATGCGGCCGCCGGTGGACCTCATCCCACTAGCAGCTGAGTAGTAAAGTATCGCTGTGCTGTGCCGGAGACGCACAGCAGGAAGATCGACAGGGCCGTGGTGGAACTCACGTCACCACGGCCCGAAGAACAAGGTCACGTCGAAACGTGCAGGTGCTCCTCCTCCTTCCTGCCCATGCGGCCCCGGAAGAAAAATGTTGCCGGAGCCGCGTGGGCAGGAAGGAGGAGGAGCGTCAGCCACGTGCAGAAGAGGAGCAGTGGGCTGAGAAGAGGAGGAGGCCCGGTAGCAGGGTCCCCACCGCGGATTGGCCCGAGAAGACCAGGGCCGCTGCAGAGCCCATCCTGCAGCGACCCGTGAAGAGGAGGCCCAGAGGTAAGAGAGAGGCTGAGGGCCCGTAGAGTGCGTGTATGAGCTGAATTGAGAGATTGTGTGCGTGTATGAGCTGAATTGAGAGATTGTGTGCGTGTATGAGCTGAGTTGAGAGATTGTGTACGTGTATGAGCTGAGTTGAGAGATTGTATGCCTGTGTGTGGGGGTGAGGACCTGAATGTTTGCAGAGACAGCATGTGAGAGCTGTGTGTGTGTGAGAGAGACAGTATGTGACAGTGAGAGCCTGTGTGTATGAATGATTGTATGAGAGAGAGCATGTGAAAGTGAGAGCCTGTGTGTATGAATGATTGCATGAGAGAGAGCATGTGACAGTGAGAGCATGTGTGTATGAATGATTGTATGAGAGAGAGCATGTGACAGTGAGAGCCTGTGCTTGAGCAAAACAGCATGTGGGAGTGAGACAGAGCCTGTGTATGTGAGAGTCAGACAGCATGTGCCAGTGAGAGACTGTGTGTATGAATGATTGTATGAGAGAGAGCATGTGAGAGTGAGAGCCTGTGTGTGTGTGTGTGAGAGAGAGAGAAAACATGTGAGAATGAGAACCTGACTGTGTGTTTGAGGGAAACGATAGATGGAGAGAAAAGAAATAGAAAAAAAGACAATATGTGAGGAATTGGCAAAAAAATAAGAAAGGGGAGGTGGAACAAAAAAGCCTGTGACCAACCAATTACAAAACTAAGATCAGACAGCAAAGGTAAAAAAAAAACAAAAAAAACCTTTTTACTGATTGGCACACATAATCTTTAGTAATGTGCAAGAGTAGCACTTTCTCTATGCGGATCTCACAATGTACGGGGAAGTGGAAACCCACGGGGCTTGCACAGAGGAGGCAGCAGAATGGGCTTCAGTGCCAATAGCAGCAATCAGCGCCTCCCCAATAGGCATGCGGCATCAGTGACAGTGGCAGCAGAGGAATGAGAGAGACTCCGAGGTTGCTGGCAAAAGAAAGAGAGGGGGTCTTGCCTTTAGTGTGTGCATGTGTATGAATGGGAGTCTGCCTGTATATGAGAATGAATGGGTGTCTTCCTAGGGTTTGTATGTGTGAGAATAGGTGCCTGCCTGTGTGTGGTGTATGTGTGTGTGTGTGAGAATGAATTGGTGCCTGCCTGGGGTCTGTGTGTGTGAGAATGAATGTGTGCATGCCTGGGGGGATGGTGAGGGAGTGGTGTGAAAATGAATGGGAGCCTGCCTGGGAGTCAGTTTCAGTGTGTGAGAATGATTGGGAACTTGCCTGGGGGTGTGTGTTTGTGTGTATGTGAGGGAGCCAGAGAGAGTGAGAGCATGAGTGTGTATGAGAAAATCCAGGGGAGTAAGAGTTTGTGTGGGGGTTGTGTGTGGAGGGGCAGAGAGTGTCTTAGTCTGAGTGTCAGTGTCTGTGAGAGCGAGAGGTTATGGTGGGTATAAGAGCATGAATGTGTATGTATGTGACAGTGTATGTGTGAGAGAGAATGGACATGTGAGTATGTGTGTGTGAGAGAGAGAGGATAACCTCCTAATCCTTGACAATATCAGGGTGACTGGAAATCAAGAGCTCCCATGTATGGACAGAAGGGGCCTTTTAAAATCCTTATTAGTTTTAATTATTGGGTCTTATTTGATATATGTGCTGTTTTGAAATATTTTATTGGTGTTTGGGAAATTGTAAAAAATATATAATGATTTTAATTAATAGAAATTCTATTTATCAGTAGTTTTAAAATATTCTTTTATTAATATGGTTTTACTATTATAACTGATGCTTTATGTTTCTTGATTTTATTTGTTTTATGAGGAATGGTGGTTCTGTTTTTCCACTGTTAATACACAGAGTCTGGCTTCTTGGGATTTCCATTTCATTTTTTTCTAATTTGTGCTCCTTTATTTTGTATTCTGTATTTGGTGAGGGTCTGTCTCTGCTCTCTGTGTGTGACCATGATGAGAGATTCTGCTAGCATAGGAATCTATAGCAATCTGGTTTGTTTTGTTTCTTCAGTAGGTGGTGTATTGGTATTCTAGGACCCAGTGTAATATTTACCCTTGCTTTTTCACAGGTAGGGTTATTGTTGTTTGAATCCTGGTGTTATTACTGTTATGTTACAATGGGATTGCAGTATAGATTTTGAGTGTCTTTTTTGTGGGGTTTTGTGTTAGCTCACAATGTGCCTGGCAGTGGAAGGTGTTTGTGCTGCTGTTACTGTGAGGTGACACCAGAATTTGAAAATATCTTTTACTCTGATGAGCTGTAAGGGAAACATCCAAGCTCCATTGTTTGGGGGAATTTCAGTGGATGCAGAGTTACAGAACTGGAGGTGCAGGATTTATATTGACATTCTGTCCCTTCCTATAAATTCCAGACTTCACTCTCATAGCCATATAGAATTAGTTGAAAGAGGCTATCAAATAATTTTATAATGTGAAACTGGACAGCTTTTTAAAATTACGCAGAAGACCCTTTGGACTTTTTTATTAACACCAAATATTCAAAAGCTGTGTTCATCCCATCAAGCTCATACATCTCATTAAAGAGGTAAATTGAATAACTTTGTTTTATTATTGTTACTCATAAATTATAACAATAACATTAATCTTGGAATATTATATAATTTTAATATAAAAGGTTTTCACAAGATAGGTTGTGTCGTGAAACATTTTATTATGTATATATTTAAGGAAACATACATAAATTGTCGAAATACATTTCGTTCGTTTAACCTTTAACCTCTGGTTTGCTAGTAGACTGAATTACTGTGTCCCGAAATTGTTTGTCTAAAAAGTGTGTCACCAACATGAAAAGTTTGGAAAGCTCTGGCATAGAGAGTGGGGCTGTTGCCATTCTGATGCGAACACATAGGGGTTATCCAGGAACTGAAGAGATTATGAGCGCTGTGTACAGGCAACAAACAAGCGTGATCACGTCCAAGGATAGGGTCCATATCAGGAGATCAGGCCAAGGATAGACAAAGACTGATGAGGAGACACAAGATGAGACTTATAGGGCCAGATAAGTTTGGTTGAGACAGACTGGGCAAGGCAAGGCTGGATACAGGAACACTTAAGTTCAGGAGCACAGCAACAGCGGATATGCAGTCGCAACATGCACTTCACTAAGCAGGAGCCCTGTTGCTGAAGTGTTGATCGGTCATCCCGGGATCCCTTATATAGTCAGGGCTGCTGATGTCATCAAAGGGCACCACAAGACTTTTCCACCACAGGCCCTTTAAGTTCTGCTGCATGCCTGTCATACACAGGTAGGGAGGCTTCAGAGAGGAGCAGGTCCATGGCGGCATTCAGGCATTTCGTGCCACCCTCAGTGGCAGTCATCCGCTGGCGGCATCCCCACCGCAAAGAGATTCTGGTGGTGTCTGGGGTCAGTGCGGAGGCCATCCTGTGAGTCTTCAAATGTAACACATTTGTTTATTGACCTCCGTTTTACATATAAGTAGACTTAACACTGCTGCCACTCTACTTTATATTAGAGCAATATTTGGGATTGTGCAGCTCACAGACACCTGTTTGACCTATTTGTATGTTACCCGGCTTTGACTGTCACTATCATGGTAGTAAGAGGGATTTTTTTGAGAGTCCTCCCCTGGTTGTAACCCCCAGCTTTCTCAGAGAGTCTTCAGAGGGGTATAAAATCCCCTGGAGCATGCGCAGTGATTTATTGGGTTGGAGAGTAGAGAAAGAATTGGAGTTCTGGATGGTCCTTGCCTCATTCTTGGGGGTTTTGAGACTTCAACGATAAGGAGTGCAATTTGCTTTTGAAGAAATTGTTTGGAGAAGACTTAGGGCCTTATTTTCCAATATCGCATTGGTAACGCATTAGGGGGCGTCGTTACCAATGCAAATGAGGCTTCTTTCGTGCAGTGGGGAAACATCGTGTGCGGCGATGTTTTCGCCATTCGCGAAAACATTAGCGCCTGTTTCAGGCTGAGAGAGAGAGAGAGAGAGAGAGAGAGAGAGAGAGAGAGAGAGAGAGAGAGAGAGAGAGAGAGACTTACTATAGTGCCTATGCCCTACATAGGTATTTTAACCCCTATGGGAGGGCCACCTACTAACTCGGGGTGGGGATTAGGTATGAGCGTCGGGGGTTGGGGGCCACTTTCGCATTCCACATGAGACCTACGGACAGAACAGTGGTCTCTAGTGCAGATTTGCTGGCTGTCGGAGTGAGGACGCTCACTCCAAGAAGTGGTTTGGGCAACGTTCTCTCTACCTAGCTTGATGGACACTCTACCTGGGCAACAACATGCTAGGTGGAGAGAATGTTGGCCAAATCTCCGCTTGGAGTGAGCGTCCTCACTCCGACGGCCAGCAAATCTGCACTAGAGACCACTGTTCAGTCCGTAGGTCTCATGTGGAATGCGAAAGTGGCCCCCAACCCCCGACGCTCATACCTAATCCCCACCCCGAGTTAGTAGGTGGCCCTCCCATAGGGGTTAAAATACCTATGTAGGGCATAGGCACTATAGTAAGTCTCTCACTCTCTCTCTCTCTCTCTCTCTCTCTCTCTCTCTCTCTCTCTCTCTCTCTCTCTCTCTCTCTCTCTCAGCGGGACTATCGTGGATGGCGGTAGTCCTTTTCAGGCCTATAACGCGAGGTTGGAGTTGTAGTTATTAGCCGCGCTAACACTGCGGCTGTTTCGCCACACAGGTTCCTGCTTTACATATGCTCTGCCCCCTGAATACCAAATGACTAATTTGCATTCGCACGTGGTAAAGTGCTTGGAAAATGAGGCCCTTAATCAGTCTAGAGGGAAGGGCATCTGCTGGCATCCTGAAGGGCTGAATCAAAGATCATTTTGCCCAAGCGACCAACAACAGTGAAGATGAGAATTGTTGACTTTTGGGAAGGTGCCTCAAAGGACTTGAGTGTTTTGGCTTACAAACTGAGATGTTTTGAATTATTAGACTTTGAGGATTTTTGAGCTTGGGGATCTTTTTCCCATCTTTATATATTTATTTATCGAGTTTTATATACCGTCGTACTCATTTCGCCATCACAACGGTTTACAAAGTTTTGATGTTTAACAGAGTTTCCAAAAGGTTCCTGTGATTGTTAACATATATATTGTAGGCTTTATAAACGTAGTTCGGATGTCAAACTATATAGGTTATGTGTTATATTACATGCTTTGCCTAGTATATGCTGGGACTACACTCCAGTTACCCTACCCTTCAAGGGGAAGGGTTCCTTAAAATGGATGGTGGTGCAGAAGGTAGGAGACCAGTAAGGAGACACAGAATGAACAAGGAAACCATGATTTTTCTTTCTTTAATTTTCCTGATGCTCTTTCACATTTTTACTTTTTTGGCCTGGATACTCATCTTTAAGTTAAAGTGAACTGTTTGTTTTGAACACCAATTGGATTCTTTTTTGTTTGTTTTTCTGCCTTGCCCTTAAGGAATGGAGAGTGAGTGGGCTGACTGCTGTCGGACATTTTTGCAAATAGTCTCTTCTTTGGTCTTATTCTAAGTTCTCCTACACATGTGAGCATTATTCAGCTGGAGTGTGGCCTGTTGGATTTATACATACTGACTGTGTTAGGGGCCCAGTAAGTTAGCACACCTCCCTCAACTGGACTTGAACCCCAGTAAACCGTAGCACTCTTGGTTGACGGCAACAGCCCAAACGGAGAACTGGCTATACGTAGATTGCTGATAAAAATTCTTAAAATCTAGTTTCCTTCCTAGTTAGCAAAATCATTTTCCCTGTGGCATATATACATCCAACACCAAAATGAATGGGATAATGAACCCAACAGTATAATTGTTTTGAAAATGCATTCATCCCATGGCACATACATATTTGCAACCAACAGATCATTAAAGCAAAAAGTGTAAGAGCTATTCCAAGAAGTGAGTTGCAAATTGTCATGTTACATGAGAGCACTGTTTTGTATACTTGTATCTGGATTTTTTTAAAAATGATTCTGGTGTATTTTCTGTCCCTTTCTTATTCCTGGTTATTCACATTTTGATTTTTTTGAGTATAATAAAAGTGCTAGCCCTAAAACAGGTTCAGAGTGTCCTATGCTTCTTTTTCAGGGTTGCAGCCAGGGCCCAATTGTTTGAAAATGTCAGTTCCAGCAAGCTGGATTGCCCTGGGCGGTAGGTTTTCATATTAATTTGACTTCACATAATTTTCATTGCTACTTCCTTTAAGAAAAGTTTTACTGGAATGTACAAGGCTCACATGAGGCATGAATCAAGTGAATCTCGGTTGCTCACATATATTAAAATAAAATGTACCACTATCATACTGCTGCTAATTAAAATATAAACTAATAAGAAAATTATCATCTCTTTGACACAAAAAGAAGTGTGTAAGTAATAGCACTACAGAAATGGTTAGTGGTAATAGTCTGTTATAATACATCAAAACTTCCAAAAAGGAAAACCTCAAAGAATCTTTTCGGTCTCTCACAAACACTCACAGTAATTTCTATAATGAACACTGTAATAGCTATTTTTTAGTATTATATATGCTGCATCATCAAGCCTGACAGTGTGCCTACCCGATATTCGAAAGGAGGCCTTCTGGTCTTTTAATCATTTGCGGTCAAGATCTTTGGACATTCATGTATTGTCATGCACGTATTGTAATGGTATTTCAAATGATCATTTTTCAAAAGTATGAAAAAAACATTAAACCAGTCACGGTGATGTGGGTAATGTGTTGTTTAAATAAGTTTCAATTATTTCAACCCAAGTGTTTCTTCAATAGTTCTATTCAACACCTAATATATTAAACTCAAGTAGTTTTGCATCAGCTCATTTTATGGGATGGAGCCAGGCCATTTTATGGGATGGAGCATCCTTGCACAATCCCATTCAAAGAGCTTTTTCCAGTACTGATACCTCATTGCCAGCATTCCCTAGAGTCTGTAATAAACTTGATCAAGGAATTCCTTCCCACCACCACTAGCACCACAACAAACAGCACGATTTACAAACTTAAAGAAAAGAACGTGTTAGGGCTGTATTGCTGCCTGTAAGGATCACTGAGATCTTAGCACAGCAGCTGATCCCCTTGCATTGTGCAGTATGTACAGGACACACTCATGTGAAATTTGTATGTGTTCTCATGCACACTAACTGCATGTCCTCCCAGGAGATTTCTTTGTGCTCGCATCCTTCGGCAGCATTTGCATATTCTGCATGATGCTCATTGTTTACATTAATGTACTACAAGAAATGCATTAGCTAGAAAAGACAAATTAACTTGTTTGTTTATAGCAGTAATTTAATTTTAAGTGTATTTACTGTCTGATTTTATTTTATTATTTTTTTTTTTTTGGCTGTGCAAGTATTGGTTTACACTGCCATCTGTTGAAAAATAGCAGTTCCCCATTTATTCATGGAAATCTGTGCTATCTGGATCTTTCATTTCACCGCCTGCCACTGTTTAGCAGACAGCAGCTCAGATTTCGCTCATATGACAGCTAGAGGCTGGTACGTAGGTGTAAGCCCGTGTCCTGCCACGAACTGACTGACCCCTCTCGTCGCTGCTAATCCATGGGGCCCATGTATGCAAAGTCGTCCCCATTTTGTCTGTGTGAAAGTTGCTTAGTACATCTGGCACCAGGTCAAGTAATTGATGGAAAATGTCAGTTAACTGGGTGGCCAGTTCAAGAGAGCCTGGCCTGAGCTTCAGACGGGACGCCACTGCCACTCTTAGTAACTGAATTTGCAAACATTAAAGTCACCAGTGTTGATTGCAATACGGAGCTCACGGGAAGTAATAAAGATCTTACTTTCTCTCATTCCATCCCAGATTTTGCTTCCAACTTAAACTTGCACGTTTTCTCCGCTGTTGCAATGCGATCTCTGTTTTGGGGTGTTCGCCCCTGCTGAAATCTGTGTGTTAGCGTTTCCTACTTTCTGCTCCTGTCCACACCACCACCTTCCTCACTCACCTTTCACACTTTTGAGCCTTTTTTCCTTTACAGCTCTCACTGTTGATCTGTCCTTGTCTTCTCCTTTATTCTTTCTGACCCCCAAGTGCTAAGCTTTGTAAGAAATTGGGCATTCATTTTACTACCATTATATTATCATCACTTCAGAATTCCTGTCCAGTTGGTGTTTTTGTTTTTGGCCATACAGATGTTCTCCTAGTTGCTTTGTATGCATTGTAGTAGTAGTAGACGTCACTTACGTAATTTGCAGCTAGAGCATTGGCTGATGCCTTTATGTCTGGCAATTTGTCCTCAAGTTAACTGGTGAGCAAATATTTGGCAGTAAGTTGAGTAGTGGTTTTGTTTTATTGGGGTGGACAAAGTTCTTTTCAGTGCTATATGTCATTTTACATTTAATATAAGTTGGGTAACTTAATTTCAAAATCTAGTCCTAAATACAAAACCTTTCCCATTGCTATTGAAATACATAGGCTAAAGAAAAATGCTACTGATAATAATTAAAAAAAAAAAACAAAACCATTTTGTAATACATTAAACAACTGGAGTTTGGCTGAAATGAAGACATTCCCATATTATTTGGGGGGATGATTTTGTCATATTTGAAACAGACAAAAATCAGAGGTAGAAGAAACCAAAATCTGACAAAAAATGAAACTGGTAGCACGGATGTGAGGAGGTAAAAAGTTTCAAAATACCTATGAAAGTCAGTTCAAAAAGGAGAGAAATTGCAAAATGTCTTATTTATTTGTCCAGAAAAATGTTCCTTTAATATACATCACTGCAGTGTAATTCCAAGAACAACTATGTACATGTTCTGCGAACAGGCTGCATTGGGAGGTTCAGTGCACTAGTTGATCAATTCACAGGACATCTCAACTTATCCTATGGCAGGCAGATGTGTGACACAGATTGTGTGACCCTGAAAGCATATGGCTCAGATAATGCTTATTGATATTAATATTGTCAATTCAAAGAAAAGTTTGGGCTTTATTAATCCAGATAAATTGTTGTGAATGTGTCTTTTTGTGGCAGTGGTGGGCAAAGGAGAATAGGTCACAGCTGCCTATATTACATATCCTCCAGTACTAGATTATTTTAGTTTGCCACCAAAACCTTTGAGTACGTGGCCAGCAAATCTTGTTTTTATTTTGAATAATTCTTCTGTCAAGGTTCTTTCATCTCTCATCATCTCATGAACGTTTTCATTTGAGAACATGCACTTCCAGCTAACCTATTGTTATATAACACCACATCTCAAATGCTTGTATTTTCTTCATGATCTTTTTACTGTAAGCCCATGTTTCGGTTTTGTGAAGATGTATACACTCAGTACCCTTTTCTTTGACTTGAAATCAGTATGTTCTAAAACTCCTTATGGTTCCAAAAGTCATATTTTGCATTCTCATTTCTAAATGATTTTAGAGTGACTATATGTACTCTTTAAAATAAATAAATAAAGGCAATATTGTCTTTTTTTCTTTGAATAACACAGTATTAAATACATTCATGTCTTGCTGAAGAAACTTGTGTATTCTATTGAATATGGGTAAAAAACTGATGCAGAACACTTGTAACTCAGTAAGCCACTTCAGCAGTGAGTTGAGTCTCAGACAACCCTGTGTTACAGTTTCGGCTGCTGAGCAGTCTCCCTTCCACCAGGGGACCCCCAGCAAACCCTGCTTGGAACCATACTCTCCAGCACATCTCTGGTCTCTGGCCTCCGCCTGCTGTACTACCTCCTCTCCACCAGGGGATTACCATGAGCACATCCCTCAGGCTGTCCAGGCATCTCTCTTCTGCCCTGCTTAACCCTGCCTGTCCTTTCCCTCAGTGCTTCGGCATTGAGTGCTTTTCTGCTCCTTGCTCTCGCCCCCTTTGCCTTGTGGCCTTCCCTTAGTTCTCTGAGTAGACGCCAGGCCTTCAGATTACTGTTTTGCCTTGTTTTGCCCTGTGGCCTTCAGGCCTTCTGAACCTCCCTTGCCTTGCAGCCTGCTCCAGGCCTCTCATTGCCTAGCCCTGAGATCTCCTAGGATCTCTTCCTCGACTCTAGGCCTATCTCTGCCTTATCTCTCAAGTCCTTCCTTGTTGTTTTGTTGCCTTCTGGCTTTGTGTTTTGTGAACTGTTTGTCCTGTCTGGTTCTGTCCTGTCTGAGTCCTGTGTTCCAGTCTGTCCCTGAGTACCTAAGTTCACCCTAACCTCCACGCAGCTCCAGCCCAGCCTGCACTCCATTCGTGTACTTCAGTGCAGTCTGCACTCCATTCCTGATCTTCAGCCCTCCCTGCACATCATACCGTGCTCCAACCACACCGGACTGCCCAACCTCACTCTAGTCTGCCCTGTTGTCCTGTGCTACCCTAGAGGTGGTGTCCACCACTCTACCCCAGCACCAAATCCGCAACACTATGTGGGTATTTAAGTATTCATTCTTTTTTATTATGAGTTATTTTAAGAATTATCTTGTATAACAGAGATGCACCAAGAGTCTTGAAAAGCCACATGGTCCTCAAATTGAATTAACATCATGTCTGAAAGTGGCTTTCAGGCCAATGCAATATCATGCGCTGAGCCTAGCGCACAGGTTAACAAGCCCTTGGACGTGCATCCATGACCCCTTATGCAATAAGGGGATTAGCGCATCCAAAACACATCTCCAAACCAGCACGTGTAGCTAATAGCGCTCATCGCACGTAAATTCATGTTGATGAGGCTGTTAGCTATTACCCACTTATGTAAAAAATAAATGTGCACCCGACGCCTACCCCAGAGCAGGCATTAAGTCTTGAGGAGCCCCTACAGTTAACAGTAAAGTAGAAAATACTGCTTTTCTGTATTTCCTCCGACTTAATATCATGGCAATATTAAGTTAGAGGAAGTTAAGCTAGCTGTGCGCAGGTTAGAAAAACGGGAGCTCGAAAAATTGAGCGTCCGTTTTCCTATCCCACGCACAGCCACTTCTCCGCAGTGTCCGATGCCGGGGAGGTGCTAGGGGTGCACAGTTTCCCCCTAGTGCCTCCTTTTTAACGCAGCGGCTCCTTTCCCTACTGCACCGGGCGCCGGGAGAGGTGGCTAGACGCGCGTCAGGAAAGCGGGCGCCCAGTTTGGGCGCACAGTTTTAGCGTGTCCATGTTGCATTGGGCCTGTTTCTGTTCCTGCAAATACAAATGTCCTAAGCATTTGTTTGTAAGTCGATGACCATTACAAGCAGGAATACTCACTCAGCCCCTCTCTAGTCCCCTCCTCGCCTCGGCTCCCTTACTTGAGAGCACAGCGTCCTATGGGATTACTGCACTGCATATTACTTAGGTACAGTTTGTGAAGTCTCACAAATTGCAAGATGCTCAAAAGATACTGGAACAATCTTGGGACAGAGAAAGTAACTTGAATTACAAGTAGCAAAGCACAGCTGTACCTGTACACATTTAAAAATTCCTGAAACGTTTAGAGAGTTAATGATGATATTGGCACCCTTACACTTTTCCATTCCCTTACTTTTCGTTTTCTTTCTCAATTTTTTTTTTTTTTTTTTTTAGCCAAGCCAAAGCCATGTATTCTTGTAAAGCTGAACACAGCCATGAACTGTCCTTCCCCCAAGGAGCGATATTTATTAATGGTAAGCTGAATGAATGCACCATTTCCCATGCACAATCCTTTGCAGTAATGAGAAATGTGGTGTCCTTTTCTTCTGTTAGCCAGCACTTTTAGGTATTCTTGCCTCATATGTTACCAATTAGTAAACTACATTTCACATGTAATGCTTTTCTTATGCATTTATTGATTGTAGCGTCTTAATATTTTATACAGTGTACCCGTCTGTGGAACCCGGCTGGCTGAAAGCAACTTACGAAGGCAAAACAGGATTAGTTCCAGAGAATTATGTTGTCTTCTTCTAATAACATTTATTGGACAGCTGTATCTTCATGGTATCCATGGAAACAAATATTAAGTCCTTTGATTTTATCTGACACAGATATGGGGATCGGGCAGTTAATTGAAAGTGGTAGATTTCTGTTGGCTTCTGCAACTACAGACCACGGACCTCTGTATAACTGAAGTGCCCTAATGATATTTTATGTTGTACAGTTAACCAGTTCAGTGCTGGCACCTAGTTTGCCTGTAAGGGTTGAGTCATGTTCGCTTAGCATTATTAATATTAATGGAACCTCAGTATGCACCTCATGACGTACAACAGCAGGGACCATAAGCTGCCATTGTACAAGATGTACGATTTTCTTATGGTACGTTCATAAGGCACTGGAATGATAAAGCCGGTACTCTGATGCATTCACATCTGTTTGAAGCATCACTGATTCCTTTTCTTAACAAGTTGCTCTTTCTAATATATTTTTCTAACAAATGTTTCAGAAATTATTCTGAAACAGGCAGCACAATTGGCCAGAGACCATGGTGAAATAACTGCCCTGACCTATTGTCAAGTGCCTTATTTAACCCCGCACAATTGAGTAAACTTCGGGGAATATCATCTGTGAAGGATCTCTTTGCTATTATATTTAGGAATCATTTATTTTAAAACTTAAGTGTATATTTTAATTATTTAAGTTATCTTTTTCTGATTATTGTCTAACCTTAGGTGAACCTCCATAGTTAAATTTTATCCCTTTTTTTTTTTTTTTTTTAAGGAAAATGCTAGTCTCTTGCAGTGTAAGAAAATGTTGTACTGTTTGTTATAACATCAGCTTGCAGAATAGAGTAATCACACATATAAACTTAATATAGAGTCACACAAGACGTTGAGAGAGACAACGCGAATTGGAAATTAATTTCCCCTTGGAGCTACTGACTTATGGTTGTCAGAGTTTATCAGCCTGATTTAATGTATGCAGAATATATATAATTCAAGCAGATTAGGCTACACATTATGACTTACTTTCAAAATTAAATCCTCAAAAATATGCGACTTTAATTTTCTATGCTCATTTCTTTCTACTCAAATACAAATTTATATTCATGTCCCTCTAGTTCACTGTTTAAATTCACGTTTGATTAATATCATTAACACTATAAGCATGGCCTTAGAACTATGAATTTTTACCTAACTTGGTACCTGATTTACTAAAGGTTTTTCCCCATAGCAACAAAATGGAAGAATGAACCTGGCCCTTGATAAGGAGGGGGGGGGGGGTTCTTTGAGGTAAATACAATTTAACCTGCTTAATGCATGAGTATTTGTAAATTAAATTTTCAGAATTTAAAAAAATGGCCACTTATATACAGTATTCTCAG
Source organism: Rhinatrema bivittatum (assembly GCF_901001135.1). NCBI lineage: Eukaryota > Metazoa > Chordata > Amphibia > Gymnophiona > Rhinatrematidae > Rhinatrema > Rhinatrema bivittatum. Next base: position 62,434,201 of record NC_042619.1, read on the forward strand.
ACATTATCACTGATGCTATTGATTCAGATCCTTCATTGTAGCCTTTAAAAATATAATGAGGTCAATATTCAGACATAGCCAGTTAACTGGGAGATGCATCAAGCCACGATAGTGCTCTAATGCTTGTTAAACAGCATATATCACGCAATATGGGCTAGATTTTAAAAGCTCTGCGCGCGTAAATCCGCAGGGCACTCGCGCGTCGGCGTGCCTATTTTGCATAGGCCACCGGCGCGTGCAAAGCCCCGTGATGCGCGCAAGTCCCGGAGTTTTGTAAAAGGGGCGGGGAGGGGGCGTGTCAGGGGGGCGGTCCAGGGGCATGGCGGCAGTTCTGGGGAGGGCGGTCCTGAGTTCCCCAGCACTGCGGCCTGTGCCGGGGGATGCCGAGGCGGCGCACGCAAGTTACGCCTGCTTCAAGCAGGCGTAACTTGCACAACAAAAGTAGGGAGGGGATTTAGGTAGGGCTGGGGGGTGGGTTAGATAGGGGAAGGGAGGGGAAGGTGGGGGGACGCGGAAGGAAAGTTCCCTCCGAGGCCGCTCCGATTTCGGAGCGGCCTCAGAGGGAATGGAAGGCTGCCAATTTTGCCTAGCCTTGCGCACGCCGACCCCGGATTCTATAAGATACGTGCGGCTACGCGCGTATCTTATAAAATCCGGCGTACTTATTTAAGATCTACCTCTATATGCAGTATTTTGTATGTTCCCACCCTTTTACCTTCCCCTATTACAAATACCTTATTTGCATGCAGTTTGCATATATGAATAATGCAAATGCATGCAAAGAATTTCATGAATAAGAGAATTCTATGCAAATATTTTATCACAGCCGACTGAGAAGGTGGTCAGCTGTGATAGAAATAAAAACATCTATTTCAAATGTGGTAAATGTGAGGCGGAAGCCCTGGACTCTAACATAGGTCCCAAGGCTCTAGCCTCACATTTAAAGTGCCGGCCAACCAAAAAAAAAAAAAAGATGCGACTTGATAAAAGGTTGAACAGGGGTCAGGTTGATCCCTGGCTCAACCCAGGACCACCACTTGAGGCGGCCCTCACTCCCCAAAAGTGTAAAAATAGATGCAAGTGTACATGTAGCGACGGCCCTGGCCCAACCCTCACCACCCCCCTGGCCCCAAAGGTGATGTTAAAGTAAACATTTCATAGCATGTAGACAGATGGACTCAGGACCAGTGGGTTTATGCTCCCCTGCCAGCAAATGGAGACAGAGCAAGCTATCATCACAGTATATATATATATATAACCTTTCAGTGACCCCAGCCTGCCAGTGTTCTCCGTCTCCAGCAGATGGTGGATGTGCATCTCCCTATGGGGAATGCTTTGAGCTCTTTGAAAGGAGAAATTGGAAATTCTAAATTCAGGAAAAGAAAGCCCCACTATCCTGCGGTGATACCTAAAGGTCCCTCCCCCAGTTGAGAATTCTTGAGGCGATTTCTGTGGTCCCTCAGAGGTGTGCCATGGCCTGGTAGCTGGGTTTCCTGGCATGGACTTAGCTGCCAGTTCAACTGGCAGTCAGTGGGTACAGGAGGCCGAGCGCGGCAGTGAAGGCAGTTGCCCTTTCCCCCCACAGTCGGAGACCGTCTCTGTACTCAGCCGGTAAGTGCTGAGCTCAGGTAAGGTTTAAAAAAAAAAAGTTTTACCTGAATCACAATTAGAGGGGTTTCAGGACTTCCTCTGGTTTCCGTTCTCGGCACACTGTGCCGACATTCGTTCCCACTCCCGTTGGGAGATGGACTTGCAAATATTGATTATTCGCGGCCACCCTGTTTTATGAATCGGCCACATACATGCACAAGTACCGATGTGCAAATATCTCGCATCGAGAGAAAATGGGGTGGAATGTGGGCAGGGCATGGGCATCCTGGGGCGGGGCCAAGAGATATGCGCGGATGTAGCTACGCGCCTGAGCACGCACCAGGTCCTTTTCAGCACAAGGACGAGGTATAAGTCTGAATAGAACTATTTCCAGCCATCTATGAAGGGCTTGAGAGTCTGGGCTAATTGGGGAGGACTGCAGACTAAAGAACCTTCAGGACCTAGCTGTAGACTGGGAAGACCAGTGGATAAACTGGTCATGCCCTGGACACTTGCATGTTATAAAATTCCTTTACTTGCCTGTCTCAAAGCCGACATTTTCCTGCTGTGCACGTACATGCTTAAAATAGGGCACGCACATACACGCGCCTGGCCTATTTTATAACGTGGGTGTACCTATGCACAGGATATAAAATTGCTGTAATCAGGCCGTGCACCTATCCACATATGTATATGGGTGCATACATTTTAAAGATGCCATCCTTATTTGCATGTTATTTTCTCCTTATCACTTCACCCTTTGCCTCTGCTTTAGAGAGCATGAAGAGTATAATACTGCAACCTTTATTCTTATCAGTGTCTTTGGGAAATTTCCCAGGCATGCAGGAATTTTCTCATGGTTTTGGTTGCCCCTACCTCTGCCAATAGGGTTTTCCACATGTCTACCATCCTCTAAGGAAAGAATTATTTTCTCAGATTTCCAAGTTTATTTCACATTAATATAGCTAAACTTGGTCAGATGATATGAATTCGTAAACCAAATGGGGTCTATTATAAAATGTTGGAGCCATAGGTTAATTCATGAACTAAACTCAAACTTCTCCAAATATAAACTAAAAATTACTGTTTTCCAGTGCCCCACTAGACTTCTTGCCTCAACATTTGTTTACATTACATGTGTGGTATATTTTCCTTTGCAAGCCATGGACTAAGAGTGAATATTGCAGTTTGCCATGAATTTCATACTGTCAAAAAGGTGGGGAAACAGATGTATTATCTCTCTTCATTATTTGATGTTGCATAATTATGCAGAATATCTGGTAACCATGTTCATTTGCTGATTGAGATTTGTCCATTGCTGTGCACTTTCTTCCAGTGTTGTCTTTTGTATAGTATACTTGAAATGTCTGATTCAGTTTGTTATATGCTATATTTTATTTTGTCTATTATGTAGCACATAAACCATGGCACTGTAAATGAGTCCCTGCCCCAAAGAATTTGAAATCTAAGCGGTACCCGAAGCAATAGGAGATAAAGTGGCATGTCCAAGGTTAAAAGGTTGTCAGTGGGAAAAATAGGATTTGAATCCTGGTCAGCTAGTTCTCTAATCATTAAGCCACATTCTTTCCCCTTTTCTCCCCAATTATTGAACCGTAAGTGATGGTCATATTCTATTTGTTTATATGTTTTCCCCGGATTCCTGTTGTTGACTTTTTGAACTCCTGTATGGCGCAAATGATGATCCCTGGACCTGATGTTTGGATGCAGGAAGAAGAAATGAGTGTCAGTGTAGTGGTTAGATGTAGTATTTGGATGATCTTCCCTCTTTAGCAATCCTCAACATATGGTGGAATATGGAAGGAATGTTACACCTTATATTGTACACTGTGAACCCACCCTAGATAAAGCCTTGTTAATATTGTTTGAGTGCATTCCATCTAATCTTTAAAGGCCAATAAAAGTCTAATTCTAATATTCTGTTTTGCCACATTAGCCAAAAAGATGTAGCAGTAATAGTCAAGAAACCACTATTTGCAGAGACTGTTGAAAAGTTGACATTTGTATAGCATATTATTTGTCATGAAAACAAGTATATGTATGTATATACAGTAAATATATATAAGTATGTGTATTTTTTACATTGACTGAACTGGTACATGTTTCAATCCAACAAAGAAGTAAATTGAAAGATGTTCCATTTTCCTCTGTGCACATCTGTTTGTAATCAATGCAGATTTAAGTGTAAAATTTAGTGTCACAGTATAAAAGTTTAACATTAAAATATTATTGCCCAACGCTAACCGTACTAGAAAATTCATTTTGCATATAGTGTTTTTCCAGAGCTGTTTATTATCCTGGTACCTTATGCTAATAATTCTCTTTCGTCTTCTAAGTGTTAGCTGTTATGTTCCTAAATTACAATTCATTTGACTGGTGGTTTGCAAATTATGCTGTGCCAAACCTTTTGTCAACTGCCAGTAAGGTGAGTTACAGTCGTTATTTAACCCATTACTCTATTTACTATCCATTTGAATTTTCTGCTGTCATAGTATTATAGCATAAGCAATGAGAGATAAACAGTTCCAGCTGTTACACAATACTGTATGCAGTAACGTGCTTGCAAAGCTTTTCCAAAATAAGTTTTTGTAGATGTTAACCTGCAGTTGGACGAGGGTAGAATAGGCGCTAATCAATCCCCTAATGCAATAAGGGGATTAGCGCATATTCAACACGCGTCCAGCGCGGAGTGAATCTAACTAATAGTACTCATCATATGCAAATGCATGTGAATGAGGCTATTCACTCCCAATGCAAAAAAAAAAATGTGCGTCTCGAAAGCACATTTAACTGTCATCTATTAACGCCTGCCTGGAGAGGGCGTTAATAGCTGTGCGCATCAAAAAAAGTACAAAAAAGCAGAAAAAACTGCTTTTCTGTACTGCCTCCTACTTAATATCATTGTGATATTAAGTAGGATGAAAAAGTAAAGAAACAAAAGTTAAAAAAAAAAAAAAATTGACAGTCGGATTCATCACAAAATCCGACGCCGAGTTTATCAGCGTCGGTTTTCTACCGGCGGACAGCCAAGTCATGAAAACCGACAAACCCAGCGTCAATTTTCATGACGGCCATCCGCCGGTAAGGAAAACCAACGCCGATAAACTCGGCGTCGATTTTCCTTACTGGCGAACGGTAGTCACTAAAACCAAAGCCGGGTTTATTGGCGTCTGTTTTCATGGCTGTCAGCTGGTAAGGAAAACCGATGCCGATAAACTCAGCATCGGTTTTCCTTCCTGACATTCGCCAGTCACGAAAACCCCCGCCGGGTTTATTGGCATCTGTTTTTGTGGCTGTCAGCCGGTAAGGAAAACCGACGCCAATAAACTCTGCGTCGGTTTTCGTGACCAGCATACGGCAGTCACGAAAACCGATTGGGTTCTCATAGGCAAGGATGCGCTAGGGTCTATCCACACAGTCGGACTTACTCTCTTTTACAGCCCAAACAGGCTCCACATCGCAGCTCTCAAAAAATGGCATTCAACGCTTGTACGCCCTTAACCGGAAATGTAGTTTATATAGGCAAACCCCCACTCGCCTACCATCCAATCGGAGCTAGCCCCTCTACTTTTACATAAATACTGACCAATCCACTTCCTTATTTAATCCTGCGGGATGTACCGTGCTCAATTTAAAAATACAACGTTGTTCCCTCTATAATAACTCAAATTCATATTTCCACCCCTCGCATCTTAACACAACACTTCCAAGACTGTACCCCGTAGATCTGTAATGGAAAGAGGTGTGTAAATGAGGAAAAAGGGAAATAGTTTGAATATGTTGAGTTTTTGCTGTGTTATTTCATTTTAGAGTAGGAACATGCCGAAACATTGTCAACGTCGGATTTAGACAAGTGGGAGCACCGCAGCGGGTAGTTACAAAATTAAGAATTTTCAAGCAAATCAGAGGTCTTAAGTACATGTAGAGCTAATGAAAAGATAAGTAAAAAATTTGTTGTTGTTAAGAAGAATTAAAGGGAATAAATATGTTTTTAGTAAATGCATAAAATGGAATAAAAATTGATATATGGTAAGAAGTAAATGACGTAAAATCTAGTGCTCACATATGATACTGGTTGAAACCCATTGCGGGCAAGAGCCTGGAGATTGTATGGAAAGAGCACTGCTAATTCTGATACTAATTCCCTACATTTTTTAGAGAATTAAGTGTGGTCCTCATGACTGGGAAGGGTTTTTTTTGATCATTGTAAGCATGCCACAGCTTAGCCACGCATCTCTGTTGGTGGGCCAGGGAAAGGATCTGCTTCTGCTGCCGTGGGCCCAGTTGGGGAGCTCCTTGCACTTCAGCAGAACTGGACATGGGAACCGCCCCTGGGTTACCATGTTCTGCAACCCAGGAGGGCCTGCCAACCTTCAGGCCTCAGTCCGAGAGAAGCTCAAACTGCTACTGGGTCCCTGCCCAGGAAGAGAAAGCACAGCTGTTGCCCACCAGGGGAAAAGAAGTGGTGAAGGTGGAGAGGGGAATGGACAAAGAGGCCCGAGAGATGAGGAAGTAAAGGCAAGAGAGGAGGTGGTGGAGAAAAGAGAATAAAGGCAAAAAGTGTAAAAAAAAGTTGAATAAGCAAATCAAAACATGAGAAAATTTAAAAGACGAGCAAACTAAGAAAAACACAGCTCAAAAGGTTTGCTCACCTCCATTCTAAACCGACTTGAATTTAACTTTTGTAAAACATATGTGATGATGATATATGTTTAGTTTTTACTAATTTGAGAAAGTGCTAAGCACCATGGTCTAATCTGCCAAATATCTGGAGTGTTTCTGCTCATACTTTAAAAGAGATGATATGGCTGATTTGGAGAACATTCAGCTCTGTCCTATCGAGAATTGTATCTGGAACTGTGCAGAGATGTTAATGAGATCTCTTTACGGTCTTGGAATGTTCCCTGTTTGCAGCAAGCAGTGCCTGAAAAGATGAGACAGTTTTAGTAGATAGTATCAGTCTCTGGTGATTGATGAGCAGGAGGATAGGACCTCAGGGTTCCACATCGTGGGCCAGATTTTAGTAGCTACGCCCGATTTTATAACATGCGCGCGCAGCCGTGCGCATGTTATAAAATCCAGGGTTGGCTCGCGCAAGGAGGTGCACATTTGGGCACCTTGCACATGCCGAGCCCTAGGGGGAGCCCCGATGGCTTTCCCCGTTCCCTCCGAGGCGCTCTGAAATCGGAGCGGCCTCGGAGGGAACTTTCCTTCCACCTCCCCCACCTTCCCCTACCTAACCCTACCTAAATCAGCCCCCTATCTTTATTTTATAAGTTGCGCCTGCCTCTGGGCAGGCGTAGGTTGCGCGATCCCCCGGCATGGCCGCTGTGCCGGAGGCCTCAGTCCCGTCCCCGGACCGCCCTACCCCGCCCACTCCCCACCCCTTTTTTCAAGCCCCGGGACATAGGCGCGTCCCGGGGCTTGCGCGCTTTGCCGAGCCTATGCAAAATAGGCTTGGCGCGCGCAGGAGCAGGTTTAAAAGGGTTACGCGCGTATCCCTTTTAAAATCCGCCCCAATATGCTCAGGTTTTACCTCTTTGTTCTTGACTTCAGCCACTTCCCTTTGGTATTCTCTCATCACGGCTGCCCCACGGTCCAGCTCTTCCTTGTCCTCCTCGTTCTATTCCTCTCTGCATTCCGGCCACACCTGGTGGTGCCTGGCTCATTGCTCAGCTTATTTCCAGGTGATTAGTTATATGCAGACTGATCTTGACATATAACTGTGCTATCTTGGATATCATGTGCTAGGGGTCAGCTGCAGCTAGTTGTGTCCAGTTTCTCCTTTCTGTTGTGCTGATGATGAATAGTCTTTGCTTTCTCGTTGACGTTTTCTGGCACAGCTCTGCCGAATCCTAGCCTATTCTGGTGCATTATTTTTTTATATGCTTCCAATCTGTGTGATTGTGTTTGTACTGCAAATTTTTATTTTTTTTTACTTTCCTCCTTGTAAGTTGCACTAGGGTGTAGGTCTGTGGAACTTTATCTGACTCGTTTATGCCGTTATTGCCATCATAAAGCACCTTTTCCCACTCCACTGTTCCTATGTGGCATGGCTGGGGAATGCACAATGTTTTTTTTGAGCATCTGGACTGGAATTGTTTGTCATGCCCACCCCCTGCTCTCTGAGCACTGGGTCCTTCTGATGGTGAACAAAGTTGCTTGAAAATCAAGAAAACCTGATATTCCCAGAGACACTGTGGTTCATTTTAACTGAAACAATTACTTTCATATCAAATGCTGCATATTTGTTAGTACATTTAGCATGAGCTTGCTTTTCGTTTGGACCAGGAGAGCTTTTTGCAAGCTGATTTTAAAGTTTGGAATACAATATAGTCCCTTGAAATAAAAGTATTTCTTCACAGAAAGGGTGGAGCAACCTCCCAGCAGAACTGGTGAAAGGCAAAGTCTGTGGCAGAGTTAAATCCTGGGGCAAGCGCAAATGATCTGTGGGAATGGAGACGTGCAGGGCCACTATTACCTCTGTCCAAAAGGAGCAGCTGCCCGGGCCCGTTGCATAAACATACAGAGCTCTTCCCCATGACTGAATTGGCCAGTGCCCCAAATCTCAATTAGCAGAGAGCAGTCCTCTGCTTCTTGCTATGGCACCTCCCCTAGGAGGGGAGGAGTGAGCCTGGAGCAAGCAGAATACAAAGAAGAGCTACTGTGCTCCCTAATCCAGCCCCCTCCTTTCCTATCATTTTGGGGCAGAAGAGGGGAGGGGTGAGCCTAGTGCAGACACTGCAAAGCAAAGACCAGCCACTCTGCGCCCTAATTCGGTTACTCCCCCTCTTATCTCCTGTACAGCACAGTTTATAAAATAGCAATTGCACGAATACATACTGCTTACACGTGTATATGCTAGAAATATGCATTTGGGAGAAATGAAATAGGGAAATTTTGTTATTTCCTTTTTGTTTCATTTCATTCTCAGAATGAAATGATTGAAAATTAGATGGAATTTTTTTGGTTTTCATGTTTCAATTTGAAACCCCCCCCCCCCCCCCCCCCAAAAAAAAAAATTGTCACCTGTTGGAACTAGGCCCAGGCCTGAAACTGGGGCCTCACCAAGGGAATAAGCCAAAGCCCAAAGCAGGGGCCTCTGCCTATGCCTGTGCATAACACCAGTGCCTCACCGGACTGAACCCTGGCATTGGAACCCGGATTGGGCCGCGATGTCCTGCCTTGGCCTTCACTGAGGCCCCAGCATCAAGTCTAGGCTGAGGCGTCGGGACCAGGACTCGAAGCCTGGGCTTTGCTTTACAGGCTTTACCTACCTACCATGGCCTAGGCCTAAGCAGGACCAAGGCTTCGGCCTTATCAGTGGATCACCCCCCTGGACCAGGTAAATGGGGGCCAGGGAGGATCCTGGCCCCGGCATTTTTCGGGGTGGGTGGTGGGGACAGGCAGCCTCGGGTGGCCCCATTTCTTATTTTTTCCAATGTGTTTTTGGGCTATTTTATTTTAATGTTCATTTCATTTTAGAAACGAAATGAACATTAAACAAAATGAAATTAGTGAAAAAACCTTTTTAATGAAATAAAAAAACAAAACAATTTTTTTTACCCCATGCTCTCCTAGTATATGCTAATATTTACATGTTAATGTTGTAAAAAATGTGCCCCTTAGATTGTCAGCCCTCTGGGGCACAGAATTCATTGTAACTTGCTTTGAGCATGGATTTGGAAAGGTGGGTAATCAAATCTAATATCCAAATATAAAAAAAAAAATAAAAAAGGGGCCCATCTACAACATTTTGCCCAGGGCCCCTTAAGTAGTTAGAGCAGCCCTGGAGAAGTGATGATAAAAGCAGAGACCAAGGAGGCTCTGCTCTATTGCACTAGTAAGGGTAAAAGTACAGCTAGAGGGCCTTGGTGGTCATTATCTACCATCATAGTTTCTCTTTCTATGTTGTAGTTATAGCGGGGTGAAATGCAGCCCGCGTTGACAAACAGGATAGGCACGGAGTAAATTCGCCGAAAGAAGAAGATGTTTTCTACCACCTGAATTGGCTTTTTGAATATTTTCCCCTGAAGCAGGACAGAAGTCCGAAACATGGCCATGTCGGGTTTGGGTTCCGAGTGCGGATAAGTATCCGTTTTTTTATTCTCGATTGCAATTGCTTAAAAATTTTTGAAAATCAACAAAAAATTATATTTGATTAAAGGTTTAGTGACCCCTATGCAAAACGAGCAGTACTGACAATGTCTGCCCGTGAATAGAGGGTCATACATAAGTAGTTTGGCGTATTAGGTGCTATTTAAAATTTAGTACCAGGACACTTGTTGTTTTTGAGTAGTTATAGCATCAACATTTTTATTTGCACTTGAAGATGTAAATTCAAGCAAGCAACTACATTTCGAAGCCTGAAATTCCAAGCGATATCAACCACTACATGCTTAAAAATCTTTGACGTTAAGCATATGAAAATGTGGCTTAGCAGCTCCTGCCATTTTGCTTGCTAGAAGTTATTTGACACTCATACTTGAAGCAGTTATATTTGTAGGTTGCTTTCCAGTATCGAGGGAATGTATAATATTTGATGATAAAAGCCATGTTACACAATTTCTACAATACCCATGTCTTGTGCTTTGTGTTTATTTTGCAGTATTGTCAGTTAGGTGTATTCTGTTCCTATATAAATGTAAATAATTGACCTGTTATCCAAGATTTGATGTAATTTTTTCTGTACTTATACACTCTTTATGAATTTTGAAGGAATATGCATGTAATAAAAAAGAATTCCACAACTGTTTGGGAGTATTTGTTTATTGTTTTTTACCTATATACTTTGTGACCTCTTTTGAAAATGTTTCTGAATTCTTAAAAATAAAAGTTTAATAACACATTTATATAAACACTTAAGAATTTCTCCTTCAATAAGCAATTCACAGTTTAACATGGAATGTGCTTGGTTTGATCTGTAAGAATTGACAAAAATAATGTTCACACAGTTCTGTATTTGTAAGTAGTAGTTGCCAGTAAGAACATTTTCTGCTGATTGATGATCACTTACTAGGGTCTTTAAGCTACCAGCATATTAATGAGAGAAATTAACCAAATCTGGAAGCAATGATTACTACAATAAAATTCACCCTGAAATGTATTCAGTTAAATTAAAGCATACATTTTATTCCCCATCTGAATAAGTGACCTGTGTGGTCTTACATGTTCATTTACTGCTGCCTCTTTTGATTATTCTAGTTTTAATCCCATACTAACGTACTAAGAATAAAAGTTTTCCAAACTGCCTGATGAACATAGTGAGGTTATTCTCAAGGTGACTACTAGGTGCAAAAAGCTCCTAGCCTTCAGAGAATGAGTCCAATCTCTGGAGGCTAGAGTGGCAGATCTGGAGGAGGTAAGGGAGACAGACATAAAGAGGAGACCCCTCTTTATGGGGGACTCCTCTACTAGGGAGACCCTAGTAGAGGAGTCCCCCCTCCAATCTTGCAGCCCCTGTGCTGCCTTTGAGGAGAAAGGTCGCCTGGAAGGAAGAGCATCACCTTGGTGAGCCAGGAAGCCATCCTGTAGTTAGGACCTGTGCTCAATGTGATGTCGTAGCCTCTCACACCGAGGATATGTCTCCAGGGCCACGTGCCAAGGAGGGAAGGGTTAGGGTGGCCATTGCAGTTGGTGATTTGATTAATAGAAAGGTTGATTAGCTGGGTGGTTGGTGAATATGAGGATCTCTTGGCTACTTGCCTGCTTGTTACGAAGGTGGCGGACCTCACGCGTCACATAGATAGGATTTTAGATAGTACTGGGGAGCAACTGGCTGACTTGGTACATGTGGGTACCCCCTGACAGAGGAAAGTGCAGGAGGGAGGTTCTGGAAGTCAAATTTAGAACTTTATATAGAAGATTAAACTCCAGAACCTCCAGGGTGGTGTTCTCGGAGGTGCTCCCTGTTCCACATGCAGGACACCAGAGGCAGGCAGAGCTCCAGAGTCTCAATGCGTAGATGAGCCGGAGCAGGGAAGAGGGGTTTAGGTTTGTTAGGAACTGGGCATCATTTGGGGAAGGGATGGGGGGGTCTTTTCTGAAAGGATGGGCTCCAACTTAAACAGCGAGGAACCAGGCTGCTGGCACTAACCTTTAAAAAGGAGCTAGCTCGGTTTTTAAACTTGATGATGGGGGGACAGCCAGAAGTGCTTGGTTTGCTCAAAAGCGCATTGTTCAAAATGATGTATCTTTGAAGGGAAATTGACGCATCCCACTAGAGAGGTTGCAATAAATGTTAAAGTGGACCCAGGTGCCTTTTAGTAAAGAGTAGACAGAGCAGAAGGATTCCAAATTATCCCTGTCAACTGATAAGTTGGTTGTTAATAGGGGGGGGGGGGGTACTCTAAAATATTTTATGGGGGGGGTTGTTAGTTTTTTTCATTTCATTTTGGGTCAACCCCTGGATCATGTTTTATTTTCATTTGGATTTTTTGTTGCCCAAACCCCCCCCCCCCCCCAACCCTTTCCTTTTTAACATAATATTGAACCGAACAGCTGAACCAACCTAGCCTACCCTCCCGACATCGCCCCCCCCCCCCCCAATCCAGGACTTACGATAGCCTTGGTGGTGTAGCGGGGAAGAGCCCAGGAATGGCCTCCCGCTTCCGAGCCTGCGGCTGCCATTACTCGAAATGACGCTGGGCCTGCCCTTTGCACTTACCTTTTGACAGGGCCTGCCAGTGCCATCATGTGACAAGGGCTGCTCAATGGCACCGATAGTCCCTGTCACAAGATAAGGGCAAAGGGCAGCCAGCGCCATTTCGAGTAATGGCAGCCGCAGGCTCGGAAGCGGGAGGTCATTCTTGGGCTCTTCCCCGCTACACCACTAAGGCTATTGGTAAATCCTGGGGGGAGGAGGGGGGCTAGGGTGTTCAGCTATGTGTGTGTGGAGGGGGTTAATATTATGTTAAAAGGGAAGGGTTGGTGTGGGCTCGGGACTTTTTTTGTGTGGGGGGTTTTTTCAGTCTAAAAGAAAATAGGAAAAACAACATGAATGTTCATGTTTTTTCCTATTTGTTTTTTTATTCCAAACAAATGCCCACCTCTGGTTGTTAATACAAACAAAAACATGCTTTGAAATGTCTGTATACAAATGCTAGAAGTCTACGAAAATAAGATGGGAGAGTTAGAGTGTAAGGCACTGGGTGAAGTAGAAATAATTGACATCTGAGAGACCTGGTGGATGGAGGATAACCAATGGGGCACTGAAATAATACCTGGTGCAGATAAGCCAAAAAAAAAAAATCAGATTAGAAGCAAGTTAATGATCAGTGACTGCCATTTTTTTCTCCCAATTTTTATAATCTATGATTAGTAGGGATGTGAATCGTTTTGAACGATTAAAATTATCGTCAGATAATTTTAAAATCGACCTAAATCGTCAGAGTGCACGATACAATACAAATGCCCCCAATTTATCGTCATAAATCGTCCTAAATCGTTAAATAGGGCACGGGAATTATTTGGGGGAGGGCGGGGAAACTGGCACACCAAAACAACCCCTAAACCCACCCCGACCCTTTAAAACCAATTCCTTACCCTCCCCCCACCCTCCCGGACCCCCCCAAAATGTTAAATTACCTGGTGATCCAATGGGGGGGTCCCGGCGCGATCTCCTGCTCTCGGGCCATCGGCGCCATTTTGGCTGCCACTAATTCAAATGGCGCCGATGGCCCGATAAAAAAAAACCCACCCGACCCTTTAAATCGACCCCCCCTTAGCCTCCCCCACCCTCCTGACCCCCCCAAAACCTTTTAACATTACCTGGTGGTCCAGGGGGGCCTCGGGGGACGATTTCCTGTTCCCAGGCATCAGCTGCGCTAAAAAAAAAATGGCACCGATGCCCCTTTGCCCTTACCATGTGACAGGGTATCTGTGCCATTGGCCGGCCCCTGTCACATGGCAGGAGCACTGGATGGCCGGCGCCATCTTTACTCATCAGCCCCTATTATACTATACGCTATAATAGGGGCTGATGAGTAAAGATGGCCGGCGCCATCTTTAAAGATGGCGCCGGCCATCCAGTGCTCCTGCCATGTGACAGGGGCCGGCCAATGGCACGGGGAAAGGGGCATCGGTGCCATTTTTTTTAACGCAGCTGATGCCTGGGAACGGGAAATCGTCCCCCGAGGCCCCCCTGGACCACCAGGTAATGTTAAAAGGTTTTGGGGGGTTGGGAGGGTGGGGGAGGTCGATTTAAAGGGTCGGGTGGGTTTTTTTTTTAGCGGCGCGGGCCTCCCTAAAAAAAAAATTAGCGATGTGAATTGGAATCGGATATGATTCCAATTCACATATCTTAACGATCAGATTCCCCCCCCCCCCCCCAGCCGAACCTGATCGTTAAGACGATCTGGCACACGATTCACATCTCTAATGATTAGTATCTGATAGACCCCACTTGTAGGGCTTATTTGGCGGGTGAGGTGACAGTCACAGCTTGGTTGTTTACTATAGCGCGCACCATCACTGTTTTTCATAGAGGTTGGTTGGGGACACATGATGTCCTGACCCTTATCCTTCAGTAGGAAGGACTAGGTGATACAGGTGGGAACAGGGGAAGGACGGGTAGTCTGCTTGACTTGGGTGGGGGGGTGGGGGAGGGGGGAGGGTAGGGGGGCTGGCTGAGGGTGGAAGGGAAGGGCTGGGTTTGGGGTGGGGGACGGGGATTTTGAGGTACGTGATGAGTTTCTCCTTGACTTTTTTCCTTCTCGATTGTCTAGAAGTGGGGGAATGTTGCTACAGGGGGGGCTTTGGCTGGGAGAGCGCCCTCTGGATGTTAGTGGGGTTGCCCGGTGCTATGTTTTTCCTATTACTGTGCTCTGAGTAATCCCACAAGAATTATCTCGTGGAATGTATGCGGGATACATACGCCCATTAAACGCTCCAAGATACTTGCAATGTTGAAACGTCAGTCAGCTCATATAGCTTACCTACAGGAGACTCACCTTACTAAGGAAGAACACGCTAAATTAAAGCGTGATTGGGTGGGCGAGGTGCGCTGTGCTCCTGGCACTACCAAATCCGCGGGAGTCGCGATACTGCTTCATAAGAGTTTACCCATACAGATTGTGCGAGAGGTGGCTGACCCTCACGGTCGCTTCCTTATTCTGGAAGCTGAGTTGTGTCATCGCAAGGTCATACTGTGTAATGTGTATGCTCCCAATGTTTATAATCCTGGTTTTTTCCGGCACCTATACTCTCTTCTGCTTCCCCACTTAAATGATTTTTTGTTATTAGGAGGGGACTTTAATACGATACGTGACGTAGCCCTAGACTCCTCCAGGTCGGGTGGCGGTGGTAGGGGGGAGGGGCAGGGCCCTCAGATGCTTGAGGACTCTTTACACCTTCTTGACGCTTGGCGCACACTCCACCCCCTAGAGAGGGATTTTACTCACCTCTCACGCGCTCATGATACCCTTTCTCGACTGGACTATTTTCTGGTTAGTCAAAGTGGGCTTTCCTCGGTGCAGGCAGCGGATATTGGGAACATAGTGATCTCTGATCATGCCCCGGTGTGGCTTGATGTTTGGTTTGCGCCCCCGCAGCCGTCGGCTAAACACTGGCGCTATCCATATTTTTTGGCGCATGATGTGCAATTTCGTGCTTACCTGAGGGAGAAGTGGGAGACGTACGCGTCTTTGAACCAGGAACATGCATCCCAGCCGGTGTTGTATTGGGATGCGGCGAAAGCGGTCCTCCGCGGTGACATTATTTCATATGTATCCCACCGTCGCAAGATGCTTGACAAGCGTATTCTGCTTTTGAATGCCCAGCTGAGTGGGGCTCGGCGACGTTTGATGAGTTGCTCGACAGACGCTGCCAGAACGTTGTATCGGGCTGCCCAAATGGAACTTAATTCCTTGTTGCATCAGAGGGGGAAAAAGAGTCTCCTTTATTACAAATTCCATCTTTACCAATATAGCAATAAGGTGGGGCGGACGATGGCGAATCTGCTTCGGTCCACCCGCGCATGCAAGGTGATCCCGGTGCTGCGGTTACCCTCTCGGAGTGTGGTCCGTGATACCCCCTCGATTTTGCGGGGTTTTCGAGATTACTATGCGGCCCTCTATACGTCCTCGGTAGGGTCGGGCGATTGTGGCGGGGACTTCTGCTCCAAGGTGGATCTCCCCACCTTAACGGTAGACCAGCTTGAACAGTTGAATAGGCCCTTGTCGGAATCAGAGGTGAGCAGGGTTATACGACAGCTTAAACCTTTGAAAGCCCCTGGCCCGGATGGGTTTACCTCGGAATTTTATCAGTTATTAGCGGACAAGATAGTGGCCTCTTTGACCGCGGCGTTCTCGGCATTGATCGCGCATGGTTCTTTCCCCTCGCGGGATAATATCGCTTTGATTACTTTGATTCCCAAGGGGGGGAGGGATTTATTGGAGCCGGGATCCTACCGTCCGATCTCGTTACTGGATGTAGATCACAAGATTTTGGCGAAGGTGCTTGCGGAGCGTCTGGCGCCACTATTACCTACGCTGGTGGGGGATCATCAGGTCGGTTTTGTGAAGGGACGCTATGCCCTGGCTAACGTCCGTCGTGTCATGACGGCGATGACCCTATGCCGGGCGCTTGATCAACCGCACCTGGTCATCAGTTTTGACGCGGAGAAGGCGTTTGACCGGATGGAGTGGCGCTATATGTTCTCCCTGATGGAAGATATGGGATTTACTGGTCTCTTTTTGCAGGCGGTGCGGTTATTATATTCTGATCCTCGAGCGGTGATCTTGGCTAATGGAGCGCAGTCTGAACCATTTGTGATAGCCCGCGGCACTAGACAGGGGTGCCCCCTATCCCCGCTGCTTTTCATTTTGCAGTTAGAACCGTTGTTGTTAGCGCTGGAAAACTGCCGCGCGATACAGGGTGTCCGGCTGGGCGAGAGCATCTTTAAGGTGGTGGCCTTTGCGGACGACCTTCTGGTGTTGTTGACAGACCCACAGGCTTCGCTGCCCCCATTGATGCGTCTGGTGTGGGAGTTTGGGGTGTTTTCGGGACTGAAGTTGAATGAGGCCAAGTCCTCTGCTCTGATTTACCCGCCGGCCTTGCGAGCGGCCTGGCAGGATACTTTCCCATTACGTTGGGTGGAAGACTCCTTACCGTACTTGGGGATTCGTCTCCCGGCAGATCTGGCTCTTGTGTATCGGGTGAACGTCCCGGACAGGCTTAAATCTACCCAGGACAGGTTGGCTCGGTGGATGAACCTGCCCCTTTCATTGAGTGGACGGGTTAATTTATTTAAAATGGTCATTTTGCCTCAATGGCTCTATTTATTTCAGACCCTGCCGATTCTGTTACATTCGATTGACGCTCGGCGGCTGGAGAGCAGCTTGCGGCGGTTTCTTTGGCGAGGGGGGAAATCGCGTGTTCCTCTGCGCTGGTTGCGGTCCCGCTGGGGGCGGGGTGGCTTAGGTGTCCCAGACTTGTGAGACTACAATCTGGCCTGCCTAATGCGGACTATTAGAGGCTGGTTGCTGGGTTCCTCTGGGATTTCCCCACTGTCTGTGGATGGGGCCTTAATGTTTCCCTTTGACCCTGCATGTGTGCTCCAAGCCCCCACTGGCAGGCTACCTCCTGTGTTGCGCACGGCTAGTTTGCTACGGCCCTTGCGCTTGGGTTGGAAGAGACTGCTTCGGTTGTTGCACCTACCAGCCCAGTGTGCCAGCCTTTTGCCGGTGCGTGGCAATGTAGATTTTACTCCGGGCTACCAGTCTGCTAGCTTCTTGCTCTGGGAATCTAAGGGGATTACTTGACTGGGACACCTGCTTAACACTGAGGGCAAAGTTCTGTCATTGGCGGAGCTGAGGGTTCTTTATGGGTTGGGCCCTACCCAGGTATTTCCCTATCTTCAGGTTAGGCATTACCTCCAGGCGATCCCGGAAGCCTATAAGGCACCCACTATGGTGTATGCTTTAGAAGGGATGTTCCACTTTGGGAAACCCCAGGTCCCAACTGTCTCCATGTATTATAGGGAGATTCGTAAACTGCGGGAGGAGGATCATCTGGATGTTTTGGTATCCCGGTGGAATCGGGATGGGGACTTTCTTGTGACCAAATGCATATTGCGTGCTGGATTTCGCCGTGCAGCCAGGATCTCGAATAACTCTTACTATAGGGAGATGCAGTTTAAGTTTTTGAGCCGGGCATATCTAGCGCCCAATGTGGCCTGTCACTTTCAAGCTGATTTTGAAGGGGGCTGTCAGAGATGTGGCGCTGCCGTGAGTACTTTATCCCATGCCTTTTGGTCCTGTCCTCTAGTACAGCGATTTTGGCGATGAGTGGGGGACTATCTTGCTGACCTCCTGGACGTGGCCTTCCCAGTGACGCCTCACTGGATGCTTTTTGGTTGTGTATCCCCTGTGCGTGTTCGAGATCCTGGCTCTCGCATGTTATTGCAAAAGGCTTGTCTTGTAGGTAAGAAGGTGCTTCTCTCTGGTTGGCGTTCAACAGATAGCCCGTCCTTTTGGGCTTGGAGGAATGGCGTGCATTTTATGATGACCATGGAACGTTTGGCGGCTCGCTCTTCCCCGGCACACCGGCGACGATTCCTAATCAACTGGCAACTTTATATCCAATCTCTCCCACACCGTGCGAGAAGCTATGTACTTAACGATTGAGAACGGGTCATTGTG
Source organism: Rhinatrema bivittatum (assembly GCF_901001135.1). Taxonomy (NCBI): domain Eukaryota; kingdom Metazoa; phylum Chordata; class Amphibia; order Gymnophiona; family Rhinatrematidae; genus Rhinatrema; species Rhinatrema bivittatum. The sequence goes on from NC_042619.1 coordinate 62,452,449, forward strand.
TGCTCCCTCCTGTTTTGTCTTTGTCAAGGAGTAACTCAACTTGTTAGTGTGAATATGGTCAATGTGGAGAGGGGGGCGGGGGGGGAGGGTTTCTCAGTAATGTTTGGTTCTCTTTGTTGTTGCTGTCCGGAGGGGTGCAGAACTCACTCCCCTCCGGTGGTTGTATTATCTTCTTTTTGAAAACTTAATAAAAGTGTTTAACCACAAAATAAAAAGGAAACCAAACGGTAGGAAAAAGCTTAGAATTTGTGTATTTGTAATAAAAAGCTAGCCAAAAGGTAGGTAATACCCTAGAGTTGTATATACCTAAGTAAAAAGGTTAAAAAAGGTCAGTTACCTTAAAAAGGTGTTAGAGTAGTATGATTGATTTGAGTAGGTGCCAAGATTTGTTAAACAGAATAGCAGTGAATTGCTCAGTTAAATAACTGAAGTTTAAATCACCAAAGGGATTGTTTTGTACTAACTTGCCTTAGAAGCACAAGATATCTTGCAGGGGAAGAGCTCAATAACCCACAATCCAGTGGGAGCACTGAGAGGAGGAGAGCATCATCTTGCTACTGGCTGAAGAGGATTGCTTTGGGAAATTTTAGACCTTAAAAAAAAGTTTTACGGAAAGGTAAACTATTGGGGGTTTATTCTTTAGTGTGTGCGTGTGTATGTGTGTGTTTGTAAAATAAAAGCAAGCCAAAAGATAGGTAAAAGCTTAAAGGTAGATTTTAAAACATGCACGCGCGCGGCCATAATTGCACGCAAGCATTGCAAGGGGCACATATTTTGCAATGCTTGCGCATATGCATGCAAGCTATGTAAAATATGTGCATGTTTTGGCCACAAGTTGCGTGCAGCATACATTCTTCTCCGTGACCCTGTGCGCACTGAGCACTGGTGCATGTATCTTCGCGTGAGCGCATGGAAAAAGGCAGGACTTCTGTTCTTCACTGTGTGTGTGTGTGTGTGTAAGATGGCCACAAGGGGGAGGCAGCTGAATTTCACCACCAGGGACATTATTCTTCTGGAGTTCCTGATGGTGGCAGATGAGCACCACCTGTTTTCCATTCACAGCAGAAGGACCCATTACCATGTCCTCCAGAGAGCCTGGCACAAGCTTTAGCAAATATTCAATGAACAAGCTTCCACCACTGTGGTGTTAGTTGAATGTCTTTACTGTTATGTAAGCTACCTCATATGGGGACACTGGCGGGGGGGGGGGGGGGGGGATAAAGGACAGGTAATGCCAGTGGCCACCATAGATTTTTATATGATATGCTTATGTATGTATATGGTACAGTTAACACATAGGATTACTGTAATGAATGCTGATAGTTACCTTGAGATTTTAATAGGAAACTAAGACAGTAGGCCACATTTACATGGAATGGTTGAAGCCTTACTGCTATAAATATTGTTAATGCTGTAAGGAAGAGATAGTAGTTACTTTCTCATGGAATATAAATTATTTCCTGCTATGTCCATCAGTATGTTGTACCCTCAGGACTAGCTTGCACCTAGGTAGTCAGCTTTTCAGAGTAGGCACAATTACTGTGCATGTGACAGTCAGCCGTGCCCAGCTGACTATACCCCTTACTCATTAGCATGCATGCTCCTAGATGATAACAAGAAAAACTACATGCATTAGTGTTGGTCAATGAGTGACTAGAGAAGTACAGACATTAGGAGAGCTATTAATGAACAATGCATAGAGAAGGCATAAAGGAGGGGCAGTTGCAGGATTCATGTTAATACAGCAGGATATTCCCAGAGCTACATGACTATTAGAACATAAGAAATTGCCATGCTGGGTCAGACCAAGGGTCCATCAAGCCCAGCATCCTGTTTCCAACAGAGGCCAAAACCAGGCCACAAGAACCTGGCAATTACCCAAACACTAAGAAGATCCCATGCTACTGATGCAATCAATAGCAGTGGCTATTCCCTAAGTAAAATTGATTAATAGCCATTAATGGACTTCTTCTCCAAGAACTTATCCAAACCTTTTTTGAACCCAGTTACACTAACTGCACTAATCACATCCTCTGAAGCAGAGTATCATGGTTCTTCTTGAAAGTGAAATCTAGTTATTAGAGATGTGAATCGTGTCCTCGATCGTCTTAATGATCGATTTCGGCTGGGAGGGGGAGGGAATCGTATTGTTGCCGTTTGGGTGTGTAAACTATCGTGAAAATCGTTAAAATCGCGAGCCGGCACACTAAAACCCCCTAAAACCCACCCCTGACCCTTTAAATTAAATCCCCCCCCCCCCCCGAACCCCCCCCCCCAAATGCTTTAAATTACCTGGGGATCCAGCAGTGGTCCAGAACGGCGGCGGTCCGGAACGGCCCCCTCAATTGAATCCTGTTGTCTTCAGCCGGCGCCATTTTGCAAAATGGCCGCCGCAAAATGGCGGCGGCCATAGACCAAAACGATTCGACGCAGGAGGTCGTTCCGGACCCCCGCTGGACTTTTGGCAAGTCTTGTGGGGGTCAGGAGGCCCCATTTTGCGGCGGCCATTTTGCAAAATGGCGCCGGCTGAAGACAACAGGATTCAATTGAGGGGGCCGTTCTGGACCACCGCCGTTCTGGACCACCGCTGGATCCCCAGGTAATTTAAAGCATTTGGGGGGGTTCGGGAGGGTGGGGGATTTAATTTAAAGGGTCGGGGGTGGGTTTTAGGGGGTTTTAGTGTGCCGGTTTTTCTGCCCTCCCCCTTCCCCCGATTTACGATTTTTTAACGATAAATCGGGGGAATTGGTATTGTATCGTGGCCCTAACGATTTTTGATGATTTAAAATATATCGGACGATATTTTAAATCGTCAAAAAACGATTCACATCCCTAGTAGTTATAGCAATCATTGTCACATACCAATGTGGAGCAGGGTTACCAACTTTTCCATAGACTAAGACTGGACCCTTGAGGGTGGGGGGGGGGGGGGGGGAATGGTACCCCCTCAGTTGCATAAATTTTAGATCCTGCCAGTGAACTGCCTAAACAGTGTATCTATGTATCTGCAGAACCACTGGGAGCTGAGGGCTGTGCTGTGCACCATCTTCTCTCCCTATGCTTCCAATCACAGCATGGGAAAGGTGTCAGGGATACAGCACAGCTCTCTTCCGATAGGCTCCAACCTGCCTTTCTCTTCATCTAAGTAAGAGACTGTGGGGAAAAAGGAGGATCCACCTGCAAAACCGGACATTTAGCATCCAGTCGGTATCTCTGACTGGACACTGTGCAGAATGCCTGAAAACCTGGCTGTCCAGTCCAAAACTGGACAGTTGGCAACCCTAGCATGGAGGTCCCATTAGCACCTACAGAGCACACTCATGGTAGTCTTCCCATTTCTTTCCTATAGATAGAGGACCTGAGGAAGAAGGCCCGATGGCTGTGCCTCAAGAAGAGGTGGCTAGAGCGGATGCGTGCTGAGTGGACTGGGCCTGGTGGTAAGTGAACCTTCCATGCTAACGGGCAATGTTCTTACATAAATTACATGTTTTTCCACATTCTGACCCCTGCTTTTGTTTTGACATGCTCCAGAACCTGAAGATGAAGAAGGACCAGGCCCAGCTCCCAAACTAACAGTGGCTGCTGCGGGGAGGAGCCGGATTCTCCTCCCCAGCCATAGAACATCCTGAAATGGAGCCACCTCCAGCTGAAGAGGCGCATCCCCAGGCCTCTTCCTATTCCCCCACAAGTAGGGCCTCCTCCCTGTTTTGCCCAGGGAGCTAAGAGCATGGGGACACAATTGGGCCAGCCTTTGCTGACCCTGGCAGGCATCCATGGCCCTCGCTTTCCTCTGTGCCACCCCCCTCACGTGAGCAGCCCAGAGGCTCATCAGCAGGAGCACGTCCTCCCGATGATGAGCTTCTTACTAGGCGTGACTTTAGGACTTACGTGAGGGGGGTGCAAGAGGAGCTGAGGGCTCTGCGTGCCTTTCAAAAGAGGATGCTCAGGAACACGGATGCAATTCTCAGGGCCATACAGCTGCTGGGTGCTGCTGTAAGGGTCCTGGGAAATCTCATGCCATGGACTAGCTTGCACCTAGGTGCAAGCTAGTCCCTGACTCCCTAACTCCTGTTTGTTTGTTTTTTTTTGGGGGGGGGGGGTTGTGTAAATAGTTTTTATCCCTAGTGCTCCCCTCCCCAACAATCTTTTTTTATAGTGTACATATTTTTTACTTTCAAATGGTGTGTTTATTGTATATGTAGTGGAAGGGGGGTTGGAAGAGTGTGTGAGTGAAGAAGGGGGGGAGTAATTTTTTTTTTTTAATTTTTATTTATTGCAAATTTATACAAATACCAACAAGCAAAAAAACTTATTAGCTAGGAGCTTTACAATGACCATTAAATATTGAATTAATTATCAGGATATAACAAATCAAAATACATCAGTATAGATATCATGGTCACTGTGACAAGTCCACAATATTGTGGATCCGAAATTGAATGAAGGCATATAATAGCTTGTTGCTAAGTTATGTTACATTGTGAACCGAGGTGATGTTTTGCAAACGTGCATCGGTATATAAAAAACCCTTAAATAAATAAATAAATAATAAGAACATTTTTTTTTTTTTTTAGGAATAATAGCTAGGGCTTCCTTCATACAATTTAAAGAATCTTGCAGTATTACTGAGGTCTAGCAGATTCCGGCCTATCTTCAATGGGTACAGGAGACATTCTATCAGATATAAATTTCGATAGCTGTGATGGACAGAAAAATATATAATTAATCTCTTTATATCTAATACAGCATTTACATGGGAATTTCAGTCTAAACGAGGCACCCATTTCTAACAGCTGAGGTCTCAATAATAGAAATTGTCATCTTCTTTTTTGAGTGTCTCTAGCGACATCATGAAATATTTGTACTTTCATCTGTAGAAACAGTTCTTTGGTGCGAAAATACTTTTCATTACTAAATCTTTGTCGGTATCTAGCAGGAAAGATATGGTCAACGTTGATGGTTGAGCTATTTCTGTATCAAAAGATTCCAAAATTGTAGACATTTATTATGAGATCAGGTTTTTCTTTTTTTTCACCTTCACCAAATCTTCCCATGGTCAAGGAGGAACAAACATCTGCCAAGCCAAGGAGGTGTGGCGCCATCAGCAGCATCAGCGTTGGAACGAAGATCTGCAGCACCACCATCTCCACAAATAGCTATGATGAGCAACTACATGGACATCCAACAAATACAGAAATACCAAATACTAATGTTTCCATTGCTATCATCTTTTCATTATTTCTGCATAGCTCAGGGACCCAGAGAGCCACTCAAGGTTGCATACCAAACTTTTTCTTTTGTAACACGTTTACTCTAATATGGCTGAGAGAAAAAAAGATTAAAGACTCACAGGCGGTAGGGGGATTGCACATAGGCATCATTATTATTTACACTTTCGAATAATAGAAGGACTAAGGGGCATTCCATGAAGTTAGCAAGTAACACATTTAAGACTAATCAGAGAAAATTATTTTTCACTCAACGCACAATAAAGCTCTGGAATTTGTTGCCAGAGAATGTGATTAGTGCAGTTAGTGTAGCTGGGTTCAAAAAAGGTTTGGATAAGTTCTTGGAGAAGTCCATTAACAGCTATTAATTAAGTTTACTTAGGGAATAACCACTGCTATTAATTGCATCAGTAGCATGGGATCTTCTTAATGTTTGGGTAATTGCCAGGTTCTTGTGGCCTGGTTTGGCCTCTGTTGGAAACAGGATGCTGGGCTTGCTGGACCCTTGGTCTGACCCAGCATAGCAATTTCTTATGTTCTTATTATTAACATAGGGTGAAGGGGGAACTGAGTACACACATATCTTTATGGAGGGTGCTAGGGATGGGGGTTTTCATCTGCACAGCAAAGAGTAGGGGTTTTGAAGGACAGAACACCATAGTACTTATCAGCCCTATACCTTTTTCCACTGTTAGACAGAATAACTAGTCTGCAATACTCCTGTTCCTCATCCAGTATATACAGACTGTGAAGAAATATATAGGGGGCAGGCTTAGGCAAAAATATGTCTTTAAATCACAGACTCTTCAAATGTCACAGCACATACATACTATATCATACAAACAGAGTACTCATAGCTACCTATCAATTTACCATTCTTTCACATCCATAACTTTAAGCTGGTACACACATCCACATGCTCATATTCTTTAGGACAGGAAAAGCCAAATTATTTTTCAAACATCATACCTTTTATAGAGCTTCAGGCAGTGCCCAGCCTTGAAAATTGGCACCATTGTACCTGGTATGAATTCAGGACCCCTCAGTCTCTCAAAAGGCTTCAACATACAAAGCTGTAGAATACAGTCTTGCTAAAAGCTATTTAACAGGCAAGAAATGCAGGTGATGTGAAAATTTCCCCAGCTAGTTATCATTAATAAGAGTATTGATCTCACATAGGGATGGGAGTGAAGCAGAAAAGGCATGTGTGAAATCTAACATCTGGCATGGATCCTTTTAGCAAGTAACCAAACTCCAACAACCCCACAACTCAAGCATGCCCCAAAGATCTTGGGTTGCAAATATTGTTAAAATGTTTGGATAAGTTATCACAAAGTGCACAAAAAATAAAGGGCGGGTAGGTGGTGTGTTGATGATTATAAATTGTTTGACAAATGGCAAGCAATCAAGGTCTTTGGGGCATGCTTGATTTGATATATGAAACCTCCACCTTCCCTCCTATATATATTTAAGAGAAAATAGTTGTGGGGTTGTTGGAGTTTGGATACTTGTGAAAAAGTTTAACCTTACCAATAACAGTGATTACATTGGATGGATCCTTGTAGAGCAAAACTACAAATACAACAAAATAGGAAATACAAACTCTCAACATAAATGTCCCAGAACTGATAAAGATAATAGACATGACCACCTAGGCTTTAATTTCCAAACCATAGTTACTAGAAAGTTTTAAACCTGTTCCTATAGCAGCTGCATGCAAAACGTCAGTCCAGGTGTTGGGCACATAATAACCCTAGTGAAGACTGCAGGATCTGGATTCCAACAGAGAAGATGAACCCAATCATGCAGGCCAATACAGTAAGGAGCGGTAGGAAGAGCTGCGTTAGTGCCGGGCACACCCGTGGTTGCCGCACGCACAGCCCAGCTCACCTACCGCTCAATGGGGCGGATTTTCAGAGCCCTGCTCGCGTAAATCCGCCCAAAACCGGGCGGATTTACGCGAGCAGGGCCCTGCGCGCCGGGAAGCCTATTTTCCATAGGCCTCCCGGCGCGCGCAGAGCCCCGGGGCTCGCGTAAGTCCCGGGGTTCTCGGAGGGGGGCGTGTCGGGGGGCGGGCCCGGTCGTCGCGGCGTTCCGGGGGCGTGTCGGCAGCGTTTTGGGGGCGGGTACGGGGGCGTGGCTACGGCCCGGGGGCGTGGCCGCGCCCTCCGTACCCGCCCCCAGGTCGCGGCCCGGCGCGCAGCAGGCCCGCTGGCGCGCGGGGATTTACGTCTCCCTCCGGGAGGCGTAAATCCCCCGACAAAGGTAAGGGGGGGGTGTAGACAGGGCCGGGTGGGTGGGTTAGGTAGGGGAAGGGAGGGTAAGGTGAGGGGAGGGCAAAGGAAAGTTCCCTCCGAGGCCGCTCCGATTTCGGAGCGGCCTTGGAGGGAACGGGGGGAGGCAGCGCGGCTCGGCGCGCGCAGGCTATACAAAATCGATAGCCTTGCGCGCGCCGATCCAGGATTTTAGTGGATACGCGCGGCTCCGCGTGTATCTACTAAAATCCAGCGTACTTTTGCTTGAGTCTGATGCGCAAGCAAAAGTAGGCTGATCGCGCTTCTTTTAAAATCTACCCCAATATGTATGTAAATAGCTTGCAAATGAAAGCTGCGTCTAAGAAGCGTCCGTGAAGCGTTAGGCCCGCGCAACCCATTTTACTGTATAGAGCGCTATACAGTATTCTGGGTGCGCGGGCCTAACGCTTCACGGACACGCTGGTATCTGTCATTTCAAATGTCATTTCAAATGTCGCACCTTGCTTCGGGAGGAGGGGAGAGAGGACTGGCAATCCCGAGCGTAGGATTGCCCGTCCTCTCTCCCCTCTCTCTCTTGCAACATTTTGCTCACAGTTTGCTCTTTTAACGTGCAAAATTTAGTTACTGGCTTTGCAAACACCTATTTTTCACAATACAACTGCATAGTCGGTGAGTGATTGTGATGCAAAAATCATACAAACCAGCTCATTAGCTATGAATGCATAGCTGAGCCATGTTGCAAAGAAAATGAACTAGGCTTCAGTGCACACAGGCAGCTTGCCTTTTAGAAATCTTCGTGCATATTCTGCCAGCAAAATTCCACCCGTAGAAGCAGGTGCCAGCGACAGCTCGCACTTTATGACCACGGCAAGTTTGAAAGGAAAAGAGTGCATTGAAATTTCATTTTGGGAATCGGTGCAGAGCCCACAAGCGTAGGATTGCCCGTCCTCTCTCCCCTCTCTCTCTTGCAACTTCTTTTTTTTCTCTTTTTCTCTTTTTTTTTTTACCTCTTTTTCGCTTTTTTCCACTTTCGTTGCTTCGGGAGGAGGGGAGAGGACTGGGGCTGCCCCGGAGACCAGCACCCATGGACGTGGCCAGGGCAGGTGAGCGGGGGCTGGGGGAAAGTTTGCCGCCTACCCTTACCCCTGCCTCTAACGCAGGGGTAGGGGTAGGCGGTAAGTTATCAGGTTAAACGCGCGGCAAAACGGCAGGGCAAAAAAGTGATAGTCTGGGCGCGCGTTACTGTATGGGAGGGAATAGCTAATTCGATCGTTTATATGTAATATACATGCCGTGGGCGGAAGGGGTTACCCGATGATTTAAAGAGGCGGTAAGAGTAGGTTAAAGGGGGTTGTGTATCGCAGGAAGGGCTAATGCGGCCGGAAAGTGAGTAGAAAGCGGGTTAGGAGCAGGGTAACCGCGGCCGCACTTTACTGTATTGACCTGATGGTCTGGTGATGATCAACTCGCTCGCCTACATAGCAAGGCAGTCAGGTGCTAATGTTCTCCACAATCATAAAACCTAAGCTTCAAAAGGCTACCCTTGATTGCTTAAACACCATCAGCCATTTCTCTCCCTCGACCACACCCACGGGCCGGTGCCACGCCCCCGGTCCCGCCCCAAACCGCCCCCTGACTCTGGGCTCACCCCCGGACATGCCCCCTAACCCACCCCTGTTTTTCAACAAGCACATTTATTCGTGCACCATTACTTGCACATGTATTTTTGAGGTTTATAAAATAGCAGTTTGCAAATATGCATTGTTTGGAAGTAATTTTCAAAGGATTTACATGTGTAAATGTAATATATTATCATAGCAATTTCTAAAAGCCATTTTCCTGCATAATGTGCATGTACAATTCAATGGCATATACTATAGCAATTTTCAAAAGTCTGCTTATATAGGTAAAGTGCACTTACAAGTGTAAAACCTAATTTTAAATGTAAATGCTTTTGAAAATCAGGCCCAGGGATGGTAACTTTCAAAGGTGTGCCCAGGCATACGTTATGAGTGTGCGTCGGCATGTGCCCATGCCATTTTTATAACCTACACGTGTATCTGTGCTCACTATTTTGCAACCGGGTGTGCACAGTTGTGCACATTCGGGTGAGAGCCCCTCAAGTAGGGAAATTTTATAACTGGCATGTGTCAAAGCCAAGGCAAGTTTCACCAGTCCGTCCACCAGTTTGCTCAGTGTAGAGCTAGATCCTCCAAACCCCCCTGGCTTAATAACCTGCACTCCCCCACCAGGTACCCCAGGCCCTTTAATCCACTCAGAGATAGCTGTGTTTTGTTTTTCTTTTAAACTTACACCTCCTGCATAGGAGAACAAAGTTACATGGCACTGGACCTGAGTGCACTCTCAGGCGCTTAAAGTATTTGCACGCGCATCTCTTGGCCCCCACCTGGCAATGCCCGCACCCCACCCACACCGCTCCCCCTTTTGAATCGGAGTGAGGTATCCGCACGTTAGGCGGCTTTTAATATCCACTGGGCTCGCATATGTCCTACATGCGTGCACACCTTCGGATTTTGGCACACGCCGGGCTTTTAATTGTCACCTAAGTGTGCACCTGTGCTTGTTTTTTTTACACGCCTGACTCTTTTAAAATTCATCTTTATGTTTTCACTATTCATCCAATGCCTATCCAGTTATTGTCGAACCCCCTATAGCTATCATCTTAATGAAACTGATTTATAATGTTTTAAGAAAATTTGGGGCCAGTGCATTTTTTTTTTAACCTTTAAACAGGATGTTTTGTTGCTGATTTTTGGTCCTGTGGTTCAAGCTCTAGTGCAGCGTGTGCCACAGGTGACTTAACTTCATGTCGCTTGTCCAGGATTGACAGGAGGCAAACGTGCAAATCGGACAACATGCTCGGTACCAAGGAGGCAAGTAAGGTAGTTGCCATTATTGGGGGAGACCCCTGCTGAGCAAAGCAGAAGCACTGAGGTTAGGTCTTCGAGGCTGGTGAGAGCTTGGGTTTTATATCTTGTTGGAAACCGCTTAGCACAGTCCTTCTGATATTATATAGGGGGAATAAATACATAAATAAACATATGTCACATGGGCACGTTGTCTGGGGTTTGGAAGGGGGGGGGGGGGGGGGGTTGTAGAGGAGAGAAAAACTAGGACTTAAAAAGAAATGGGCAAACCAGTTTTGCCGTCCCACCTGAATTTGGTAATCTTTTTGGAATATAACCAACTGCAAGTTGATGATAGGAATTGAGAAATTCTCTTGTGTTAACAGTAAAGCAGAATATAAATCCTTGAATGTCTTTGTATCCTTGCCAACAAAAATGGAGTGAATTTCAAACTTGAATCCTGAAACAAAAAAAAAAAGTACCGTTTCCTGTATTAATTCATTGGTGAGCAAGGGAATACTCTCAGCACAAAGCACTAAATGATATATCTCCTTTCTCAGGATTTACCCTGTATTTATTTGATTTATATTCCTCACTTCACAATGAACTGCATTCAGGTACTGTACGTATTTCCCTATCCCCGGTGAGCTTTGGTGATAGAAGATGATGTGAGGCACTGGTCTTTGAACGCTGGCTGCCCTGCTTTATAACCCACTGCTCTAACCATTAGGCTGCTCCTCTCCTTCCTCAGCACTTTAATTAAAATAGCTGTGTTGCAAAGGTTTCCATGAGCCAGGGAAAGGAGAGAGATGGACCCTTCATAGTGAAATAGGAATAACCATTCCTATTAATCATGCTGAAGGAGGGATTAGAATAATAGAGACATCTGATTTTTCCCTCTTCACCCAAAACAAATTTGCCCAAATTTTCAATTTGAGCAAATAAAATGCTCGTGCCGTTCGCATTTTAAAACGGGCTCAGCCACATGCGTAGGCCCCGTTATGCACACAAGGGCCGGGCCTCTCCGGGGGGGGCACCATTGTACGTTATCCTGGGGAAGCGTGCGCCGGCAGCTGAGCAGTAAGTAGAAAAAAAAAATTTGGGGTAGCTAGGTAAGTGTTAGGGTTCGGGGTGGAGAGAGGAAGGAAGATTAGTTAGGGGGGTTAGGAAAGTTCCCTCCCAGTCCGCTCCTTAATTGGAGCGGACTGGGAGGGAACTGGGGGAGGCCCAAATGCATCGCCGTGCATATTTAGGGAAAATTTGCCACCCCCTGCGCCTGCCGCCCTCACCTGTGTGTGGATTTTAAAATTTGGCATGCACGTGCGCGCGGCCATCAGATTTTATCATGTGCACGCGCTCCTTCTAAAATAGACCCCATTTTGCATAATACATTTTTAAGATACCTCTCAAGTGCATAGAATGACACTTTCTCTGCTTCTAAACTGGGATTTCATCTTTTTCAGAGCAGATGAGATGCACCAAGATTTGTTGTTGTTTTATCATATGCATAAGAACTGAATACAATTCCTGTTTGATCTCTATGTCCAAACTGAGGAATGAAAATTTGCTATGTTAAGAATTAATAGTTTAGTACATATATCACATCTGTTTTCAACAGGGATATTGGCCTATAAAAGGCATGCGGTATAAAGTCCGAGTTTTATGTAAAGAAGATCTAGTCACTAAAAGGCTATAATGGAATTTGCACATCTACAAGCGAGTTTAGATGCAGGAACCTCTTCACGAAAGAATTATCACAGCTAGCTTTGGTGCAAAAATTATTTTTTAGGTACAAAAATAGTCTGCAGTTTGAAGAGCTATGTAAATTTCTACGTAAGCATTCAGGTGGTATTCATAGTGTACATTTAATTACTCTTGCTTTCTCTGTACATATCCACAGCACTGCTAAAATGTTTTTTTTTTCATATCATCTCCAAAATTCACCTTTCCTTTCTAAACATGCTACCAGAATCCTTATCTGCCTCCCATTTAGTCAACTGCAACCTGCTCCTCACAGGTCTGTTGCTATCTCCGTTGCAATGGGTTCAAAATTCAGCTGCATGACTTACTTGCTTCCAGACACCTCTATGATCACTTATCCCAACTTCTGAAATCACACTGGCTTCTTATCCACATCTGCATAACATATAGACAAGTGCCTTCACTTTGCAATTACCTGGCCTCATACATTCCTCTTCCCAAGCATCATTCATTAGCCTAGCTGCTCTGATCTGTGCCGTTCTCCAGTCTCCACCATTCTCCAATCTCGATTACATGCTTTCTACCTTGCTGCAACGAGTGCCTGGAATAGCCATGCTCCCTCTCTTGCCAGATTCAAATGCAGTTTAAACTCATCTTCTTGATGTTGCATTCAAAACTTAAGCCTTAATTTTCCTGCATGTGGCTTTCTTGACTTTAATCATGTCTAGATAACTGCTAATCATCTAGAGAACTGCTAATCATTTCCCCCAATGATAATAACCCGCTAGCCTTCAATACCAACACACCTCTAGTAAATCAAGTGAGACCTTGGGGCATTCCTAGACTCCAGAATGAACTTCAAAAAATTCATCAACAACACCACCAAAGAAGGTTTTTACAAACTACAGGTACTAAAACAGTTAAGACCTCTCCTACACTTCCACGACTACCGTTCGGTCCTTCAAGCCATACTATTCTCAAAGATTGACTATTGTAATGTGTTGTTGCTTGGTCTCCCGGCCTCTTCTACCAAACCTCTTCAAATGCTGCAAAACGCCGCAGCCAGGATCCTCACTAACTCTTGCCGCATGGACCACATCACCCCGATTCTAAAAATACTCCACTGGCTACCCATTTGCTACAGAATTCTCTTCAAGACACTTACTATTATCCACAAAACCTTATTTCAGGAATCATTGCTCCAACTTACTATACCCTTCAAACCACACTCCTCTGCAAGACCCACCAGATCTGCATACAGAGATTCCCTCCAGGTTCCCCCAAAAAAATCCATTCTCCACAACACCATTGAAAAATGTGCACTATCAATTGCCGGTCCGCATCACTGGAACTCTCTCCCGCCAGATCTCCGCCAGGAACATTGCCATATCACTTTCAGAAAAAAATTAAAAACTTGGCTGTTCGCCCAAGCATACCCCTGAAGAAACCGCAGGATCACCCCCACAGTCACATACCCCGCGGTTGCGTCCTCTTTCAGCAACTCAAAGGAACTGTTTTCGGCTAACTGCACTTTAATATAACTTGCCTAATATTACACACGATGTAAATTTGTATATAATGCTTACCATGTAAGCACTTATGTTTCTGATTATTTGCTCTGTTCTCCAGTTAGAAATTGTTTAACCTATCCTCTTTTCTCTAACAGCCAAGTTCCACATTCCCTGTTATAATGTAATTTCTTGCTTTCATTGTTAACTGGTTTTTTAACTGGTTTTTTTCCCCCTAGTTCATTGTAAACCGGTACGATAAGACCTGGTCTTGAGCATTGGTATATTAAAAAAAAGAATTTAAATAAATAAATAGATAACAATGACCCCGGAAGCTCTTTTAAAGTTTTAATTAGGCAAGATAAGGGAAATAATTTCCATAAAAGGCTCTCTGCTCTCTGGCACTTCATCTTGTTGTTACTCTCTCTAACTATCCCAATTTAAATTTTTCTCATTTCATCTTGTTCCTATTATTTTATCCCCCTCGTTCACCCCTCCATGCTCTATGTACTGCGTTAAGTTCCATGTAAACCGATATGATGTACCTATGAATACCGGTATATAAAAGCTTTTAAATAAATAAAATACATCTTGCATTAGAAGTTATGTATGGGGTGAGTTTCTATGGCTGCACTCTAACCCTACCCCTCATCCACTTGTGTGCAGCTTTTCTTATATACAGGAATGGTGTTAGCTATGGACACGAGGGGCCTCTGCCCTGAGTCTCTTCCTCAGGGCTCAGAGCATTTACTTCTTTCCAGAGCTTTAATCTTTTCAATGCCAGTGACCGAAGACAAGGCCCAGCTGAGCCACCAGTGGAGCCCATCCTACTGCAACCAAAGAAAAGAAGGAGAGGGCTGAAGAGAGGGAATGCATCATTGGGGAAGAGATCCTGTATGTGAGAAAATGAACATAAGTGTTAATGTGTATGTATATATGAGAGAGCGGGAGAAGATCATCTATACATAGAAGTTCCTCCTCTCTAGAGATGCCACAGATGTGCATGCCCAGCTCCTTGTGACACTGATGCAAAATACTTGCAGTAGTGCTGCCTGTTTTATGGGCAGGGGGTGACCTCTCTCCACATAGATGGAGTTTGATAAAAGTTGTGGGTGGTGAAAGTCATGGGACTCCCTCTTGGATTGAGCTAACTTGGTGGTTTCCCTGTAGCAGGTCATAGCAGAGGATGAAGTCCTTGATGCTGGAGTGATTATAAGGTAAGAGGGTATCAACAGGCAATTTAGAACATCACATACCTCGTAAACGAATTCACTCCTCATACAGACTGTCACCAATATGTTCAGAAATTTTTGTTTGACATGCTCAGAAACTTGTTTGAGTTGCCTTAACTTGTTATTGATATTTATCTAATAACCATGTTCTTATGTTCAGAAATTGTGTTTTATATCTACGTTCTCATGTTCTATGGTAACGCCTTATCAGCGACTGTTTTGTTTTATGGAAACCGACCTGATTCGATATGTCTATCGAGAATGTCGGTATATAAAAATTCTAAATAAATAAATAAATAAATCTGGAGAGGGCCAGAAGGATGGGGGCCCATCTGTCAGGGGCAGGGGGATCTGTCTGCTAGGGGCGAGGGGAGAGGTGAGGGAGATCTGTCTGGAGGGGGGCTGAGAAGTGTGGCCACCACATGCATATTTTAAACTTTAATTTATTTTGGAGAAATTGGGGCCACCTCTATCGGCAGCCTCAGCAATGATCCTCGCTCAATGGGGAGTTTGCCGCAGTTTTTTTTTAAATTTTTTTTCTCTGCCACTTTAAATGCGCAGCAGGAGCCTCAGGACCTGCGTAAGGTTCCCGGGCCTCCCGCCACATATCTAATGCTAACCAGGGGGGTATTTTATTGCAGCTGACCACCTTTTCAGTCAGCCGAGACTAAATATTAGCATCAAATTGTTTAGTAATGACCTTCTTTGCATGTATTTGCATTATTCATGTAAGTAGATCGCATACAAAGGTCATTGTAATAGAGGAGGTATCTGGGCAGGGACATGAAAAATATCACATATATTACATGATTGGGCGGATTTTAAAAGCCCTGCGGCGCACCTATTTTCCATAGGCCGCCGGCGCGCGCAGGTCCCGGGGTTTTTGGAAGGGGGCGTGTCGGGGGGCGGGACCCGATGACGCGGCATTTTGGGGGCTGGACCGGGGGCGTGGCGCCGGCCCGGGGGCGTGGTCCAGGCCTTCGGACCAGCCCCCCGGGTCGGATCACGGCGTGCCAGCACTCCGCTGGCACCCGTAGATTTACGTCTGCTTCTCGCAGGCGTAAATCTACGGACAAAGGTAAGGGGGGGGTTTAGATAGGGCCGGGGGGTGGGTTAGGTAGAGGAAGGGAGGGGAAGGTGAGGGGAGGGTGAAAGAGAGTTCTCTCCGAGGCCGCTCCGATTTCGGAGCGGCCTCGGAGGGCACGGAGACATGCTGCGCGGCTCGGCGCACTCCGGCTGCCCAAAATCGGCAGCCTTGCGCACGCCGATCCAGGATTTTAGAAGATACGCGCGGCTACGTGCGTATCTTATAAAATCCAGCGTACTTTTGTTTGCGCCTGGTGCGCAAACAAAAGTACGCGAACGCGCTTTTTAAAAAAATCTACCCCCTATATGTGCAATATAATGCAATTGGATGAATGTCCCTGTTAGATTGCCAGAATGCTTGAAGATTCATGATGTATTTCATGTTTCTCTCTTAAAACCAATGATTCTCCCTGGGCTGGGCAGACCACCCTTCCAGACCACCGAAGTGGCCACTGAAGCACTGGATGGCGCCGGCCATCCAGTGCTCCTACCATGTGACAGGGGCCGGCCAATGGCACGGATTCCCTGTCACATGGTAAGGGCAAAGGGCCATCGGCGCCATCTTTATGAGTGGCAGTCGACGGCCCAAGAACGGGAGATCGCTCCGGGAACCACCACTAGAGCACCAGGTAATTTAAAAATGTTTTGGGGGGATCGGGAGGGTGGGAGAACTTAAGGGGTCATCTTTAAAGGGTCGGGTGGGTTTTTTTTAATCGGGCCATCAGCGCCATTTTTGAGTGGCAGTCAAAATGGTGCCAATGGCCCGAGAGCGGGAGATCGGTCCCCGCGCCCCCACTGGACCACCAGGTACTCGTAAAATGGGGGTGTTCAGGGGGGTGGGGGAAGGTAAGGGGTCAATTTTAAAGGGTCGGGCCCCACTAAAAAAAATTAACGATGTGAATCGGAGCCGATTCCGATTCACATCTCCAGCGATCAGATTTTTTTCTCCCTCTAGCCGAACCCGATCGTTAAGACGATCGGGCACACGATTCACATCTCTACTAAAGAGGTTAGGACTTTTCAGCTTGGAGAAGAAACAGCTGAGGGGGGGGGGGGGGATATGATAAAGATGTTTAAAATCATGAGAGATCTAGAAAGGGTAGATGTGAATCGGTTATTTACTCTTTCAGATAATAGAAGGACTAGGGGGCACTCCATGAAGTTAGCATGGGGCACATTTAAAACTAATCATAGAAAGTTCTTTTTCACTCAACGCACAATTAAACTCTGGAATTTGTTGCCAGAGGATGTGGTTAGTGCTGTTAGTGTAACTGTGTTTAAGAAAGGATTGAATAAGTTCTTGGAGGAGAAGTCCATTACCTGCTATTAATTAGGTTGACTTAGAAAATAGCCACTGCTATTACTAGCAACAGTAACATGGAACAGATTTAGTTCTTATGGCCTGGATTGGCCTCTGTTGGAAACAGGATGCTGGGCTTGATGGACCCTTGGTCTGACCCAGTATGGCATGTTCTTATGTAGAGCAAAACCCCAAACAGCCTTTGTTTTTGCAAACTACTTTAGTCTGCCAGTGTTCATCGCATTGCTGTCCTGTATGCAATGCAATTCAGAAAATGAATAAAGTATGAAAGGAAGCCCCGAGTGGCAGAGGTGATGGCCCAAGAGCAGGAGTGCCGCACACTGAGGTTGAGTAAATTGTTCTCTTCTTTCCAAGGTGGCAAAGAAAGGGCATCGAATGTTGACAATCCCTAGCCCATGTGCCAGAAGGATCCAACTCTTTCCCTCTGGTAGGCCGCTCCCGCCTCATGATTTTTTTTTAACTCTGCTGGCTTGCTGTGCTAATCTTGGAAGGCACAGCTGAACTACAATTTTGAAACTGGTATGGAAGGAGCGACAGGCTGGGAAGGTGGTACTGATGGGGATGAACATTGTGCCGGATGAAGAACTTGTGCTTTTTTTGGTCCAGAAAGGGGGGAATCACTCAGAAGGCCTATGGTTTTTGAAAGAGATGCCCACCTTAAGATAGCAGGACACCGCATGCTAACATCTTTAAAGGCAATGGCATGTTTCACAACAGGCGAAGAAATGTTGCCAGCCCCTGGCCTAAATGTTTTGGATGTTTTTCAAACAGTAGGGAAAGTTTATACCTATTGCCGTACTATGGTTATTTAATTTAACATTAATAATTATATCTATCTGTACATATACACACACACTTTTTCTAAGTGCATCCTAACAAACTTTAATAATTTGGGTTAAAACCATCATAGATTCCATTATTAAAATGATATGAAAATATTTTTTTTTATTAAAAATATTTATTTAAAGGTGCATAGTTATCTTTAGAATGTCCTTTAAAAAATTGTATATATATATTCACTTTGATGTCTTTGTACACATTATCTCCCAAACAATTCAACCTACAGCAACCACATTTTCATCAAAGGTATAACTATATAAAAGCTAGAAACCAAAATAAATTATGGTTAAGCAATGTTTGGGTGGATTCTTGGGTACTGTGGCAGATGACCACGCTCACGGGGAGGAGTCCTGTGAGGCGCCACAGTACTGGGCTAAATGCAGACGCACAAACACAGAGTTTAGTTCTTTTATTAAACAGCTTGTAGTGTACCACCAGAGGTGGCAGTAGTGAGGTAGTCTGGAAGTAGCAGTCTCAGGACCCTCGGCAGAGGGGACCCTTCTCACCTCGTTGGTATAGAGGAACTCCGGTGCAGGTCTCCCAGCAGGGAAGTACTGTGGATGAGATAGACTGAGGGCTAGGTTACTCACTAGATGGTTGCTGTTGGTATGTGATTCCACCAGGTTGAAGAAGTTAGGTAGCAGCACCGAGGCAGGGAGAGCAGGCCCTCGAGGAGTGAGTACCTGATCTCTGTAAGGCACCTGAAATAAAGCAGAGGGCCCCCGAGGAGCGGGTATCCAGGTTAGCAATACCCCGAAGGGCAGAGAGAGAGATTCCAGCAGCAGAGTAGCTTAGAACCGGCTGAAACCAAACCTTTGCTAACTCAATGAGCTAGCAAGTTAGTACAGGCTATATACCTTGATGGCGTGACGTCAGTAGAGGGGAACGCCCCCGAGGTTCGCGCCAATGTTGGAATAAAGACCTGGGTGGCGTGCGTGCGCGCACCCTAGTAGGCTTTTGGGAGGAGCATGGCGGGAGGCAGCACCATAGCCGTTCCGGGAACACCTGAGAGGTCGGCTTGTAGACGCGGCGGCAGCCATTCTCCCTAGGGATGTGGGAGGAGCCAACGCAACAATAACATTTATGGATCAAGACTGATTTATATGCCCTAGCGTAGTCAGGAGTGATACATCTTCCCACCCTTAAAAAAAAAAAAAAGAGACAAAAATAGAAAATAATGAAAGAAAAAGAAAAATAGTAAAAAATAATGGGGCAGATTTTAAAATCTACGCGTGCGGTCTACATTTGTGCGCGCTACCCGGTGCGCACAAATGTACACCCGATTTTATAACATGCGCGCGCAAGGGGGTGCACACTTGTGCACCTTACACGTGCCGAGCCCTAAGGGAGCCCTGCTGGCTTTCCCCATTCCCTCCGAGGCCTCTCCAAAATCGGAGCGGCCTCGGAGGGAACTTTCTTTTGGCCCCCCTCACCTTCCCTTCCCTTCCCCTACCTTTCCTGCCCCCCAGCCCGAAACAAAAATACCCCCGTACCTTTATCCCAGAAGTTACGCAGCGCACAATCCCCAGGCCCAGCAGCCGAAGAGAGGCCTCTGGTCACGCCCCTGGACCCCCCATTTTTTCAAGCTCCGGGACTTACGCGCTTCCCAGGGCTTTATTTGCGCAGCCGGGCCTTTTGAAAATAGGCCCGTCACGCATAACTCCACTTGGAATTTCGCACGTAGGCTTTTAAAATCTGCCCCAATAGTTTTTTCTTCTGGGAAACACAAGAGGCTGAAGTACCAGCAATGGCCACGAGGTTTCAGTATCTTATTATGATACTGACACATTGTGGCCCATGAGAGTACTGCAGTCTGTACAGCAAGCTCTCATCCCTTCCTTTGAGATATTGAAGAGTTGGGAGGGGCCTCAGAGGAGAGAGAGGGCACTGTACTTTCTTGCCCACTGAAAATGATTGCTCATGGGCTACTGCAACTCCTGCCTAGCTGGCACTCCCAAGGAATGGGAAGTGATGTAAGATGTTGGGAGTAGGCCTACCATGACAGCATAGGGCCCTCCCAAATGTCCAATTCCCCCACCACCACCACCACCACATCCTTTAGGGTGGCCCTGCCTAGAGATACTGGTGGGACTGGACTTAATCCAACATTTATTTATTTAGTTATTTAACATATTTATATACCGTTTTACCAATTACAAAATTAAACAAAGCGGTTTACAATAAAAGTAAAATAAAAACTATAAAATAAAAATAAATAAAATAACATAAAGATAGAATAAAAATACAATCAACATTATGATCAATAAAACTAAAAATACTATAATAGAGTAAGATAAACTCTAACTGCTATGCTATAAATACAAAAGGAAGAAAAAACATATGTTTTGTGATCTCAATTGTTCTACCATTTATTGATCATCATCTTCACAATTTCCACCATCTCCCTTTATTTTATATATTCTGCCTTTGGTTTTTCATCCCTCCCACTGTTTGACCATAGTAGAATTTATTGCCTCCTTTTTTCTTTTATTCCCTGGGTAATTTTTTCCTCTGTTTAAGCCCTTATTCTTGTGATCTTTCTCTGTCTCCTTTTTCTGTTAATTCTGCCTGTGTTTTTATGTACAAAAGAGGATTTGTTAGACATTTCAGTATGCATATAGTGAATACACTACAGATTTAAAGAACAATCAGTTTCTCCAGTATCATATATTTAGAAAATAGTATGCCCTTTAGTGAATAGAATATTACATGTTATAACCAGCTAGAGCAACAGAATGTTCTTCCTTCTAGGCCTGGGACTATAGAAATGTTTCAAGAGGTTTTTTTTTGTTATACTATTACTTCAAATTAATCCATTTCTAATATATTGTAATCCGGAATACAAAACCTTTTAAATAAATTTCATGTTTACTTATTTGAGAAAAGTTAAAGGCTTCCTGAATGCTTTCATATCAAAAACAGCTGCCACCCACCTAGACATATCGGCTGTTTGGTTTTTAATATTTGTTTTGACCTTTTTGTGTGTAACCAATGTTCCCTGCCCTTAACTGAGGGTGCGGGCTACAAAGAATTCGAAATAAATAAATATACAGGCCTGTACTGAAACATTCAAAACTAGAGCAATTATTTTTAGCCACAGTAACAAATTTAGTACCTGATTAACCAAGGGTTTTTCCCATAGGGTTTTTCCCATAGACACACAAAGTCTTAAAGACTTTTACATGAACATACATTTATCTAGAAACCTTTTTGCTTATGTCACAAACTACCCACCTGACATAACACACTGGCTGCATCGGAGAAGAGAATAATCAGATTGAATTGGCCACTGTTGGAAACAGGATGCTGGGCTTGATGGACCTTCGGTCTGACCCAGTATGACAATTTCTTATGTTATTAATCACTTTGCCTCTTCTAGCTATGCATTTTAAAATTAGTATTTAATGGACTACATGAACCACAGATCCTATTCAAATGACTAAGCAGCTAATTTGGGTCACAGTGACCCAACTCTGTCTCTACTGATTCAACTTTCGATAAAATAAGCTTTTAGTACATGTGGGATGCTGAGACTGAGTGTGTCTTTGTTTTCCATCCTTCTGGTCTGCAGTTCTTTTCCTGAAACTCTCTAGATTGGCAGTGATCGGGCTCCTCGATGTTATTCCCCAAAGTTGGGAATCTTTTGGCTGGCTCACAGAAGAATTGGTCACATACATTCAATGAATACATAAAAGAGGGAATGATGGATACCATGGTGCCTTCAACTCATATGATGGTGAACACACCAGGCGAAAAGCAAAAGGAATTTTATTCTGACAAATTTGATTGAAGAAAGTATATATGTATTGCACAAAAACCAAACCATGCTTAATGATGAATAGAGTTCTTTATGAAGCCTAAGTTTAGTTTGTTTTCAGCTGTCCTTATTTATAAAGCCATCTAACATAAGTCCAATCATTTCACAGAACTGCACATGTGAGTATACTTTTTACAGATATTTCTATGTCAAGTAGTTCTCTCCCTGAGTAGTACTCTGAGATGACACACAATGGATATAAACAGGAAGCTGTACTCAGAAAGACAAAAGAATATAGGGCTAGATGCACTCTGCATTTTCCCCATAGTCACAAATGGATAAAACTCTTCAGTACTTCTAAGTGGCAAATTTTAGAGATCTTTCAGCTTTACTTCTTTTGAGCTTTGTATGTAAATTAAACATGATGGGATTTGTTTGATGGTTTAGGTTTTTTAAAAGATCAGTCATAGTAAGATTTGCAAACTTAAGGCCTGATTCATCAAGGTATTTTCCCATAGACACAGAATGGGGAAAAAAGCCTTAGTGAAGCAAGCAGTTAATGGGGACTCATCTTGATTTTGAATATATTTTATTTAATGTTAGAAAATGTAGCCCTTTTCAGTATTTTAGTCCTTCTGATTGTATTTACTTTTTTGGTTTTATCTATGTTTTCTTATACCCTACCTTGAACTTTGGATCTGTGTGGGATATAAATTCTTTTAAATAAATAAATCCGTTTACAAGTGGTAGGCACCCAATGGCATCCTGCAATTTTGGCTCATACAGTCCCTCATTGCAGTCCCTGGAACTATTAGTGGCCTATGTTAGGCCGTGTGGGACTGCATCTACGCATCACCTGTTAATAGATGATGCTGTGAATTTCTGTTTTCCATAGTCTTTCATTGTAAGAACTATAACCGGTGTTTGCTGTTCATGTTGCAATCCCTATCCTGGTTACAGTTCTTTTTTTTTTTTTTTTTTTTTAAGAATTAACAGTGAGTAGACTATATTAGGTGAAACACCAACTGATGAGGGTGGTCTAGATACCTCTGAGGATAGGCTATACTTTACTGGGTTTAAGCTTTACAGTGGTTTATCATGCAAATGGCTGTCATTCTCTTACATCTTTGGTGAAAATGCCTCCTAAACAAAAAAAGCTGCACTGAAACTTGAGTGGTAGTTCCACAAGGTCTGTTTATTTACAGTAGAAAATTAAAACAAGAATCCAACCGACCAGCTGTTCTCCGTGAATGATACGGACCACCTTTTCATGAAAGATGGCAGCAGCTATATATAACAGTTTGAGCAACTTTTGGATCAAAAATTTGGCATTATTAGAAACACTCCTGGCGTGCCATCACCCAACCCAGGGGCTGGTCGGGAGGCCTCGACCACGCCCCCGGGCCCGCCCCCGAAACGCTGCGTCACGCCCCCGAAACGCTGTGTCACGCCCCCGAAACGCCGCGTCATTTCGGGAACGCCCCCGGCACGCCCCCTCCCCGCCCCTTTTATGAAGCCCCGGGACTTACGCGTGTCCCGAGGCTCTGCGCACGCCGGCGGCCTATGCAAAATAGGCGCGCCGGTGCGCGAGGGCCCTGCGCGCGTAAATCCGACTGGATTTACGTGCGCAGGGCATTTAAAATCCACCCCTTAGTTTTTGGGCCTGTTATTTTTTTGTTCTCAGTCGTCAGTATCCACACTAGGGGTCACCGGTGAAATGTTTGGCTGCCCGCCTCCTGGGTCTAGAAATAGGACTCCTCCATGCCCTATTGCCTGCCTCCCACCCTTCTCCAGTATCTACCTCCTGGCAGTGTGAAAGGTTGATGAATGGTGGGACTCTGTGTGTATGTGTGTGTGTGTGATACGCACTCTCTTAGAGCTGATACCTGGGTATTAGATGCCCTAGACAAACCTTACAGCCTTTCATTCCCCCTTTCCTCCCCTCCCCACGTAATTAAAACTGATGCATTGTTTTCCATTTTAAAATGTATTAACTTCCCCAACCTAAAAAGGCAGACTGCACATGGAAAATAGACTTTGAAAGTACAATCTTCTGAAGTAAAAATGTCACTTACAAAATATATATTATATAGGCATACACTACAAAAAAACCCCCAAAAAACTCACACACTTTCAATAATACCGTAGTTTAATAGAATTAATAAACTATCTTTCTCATAGTAATCAAGGCAGTTTACTGGATCCCATATGGTATTAGGTCTATGTTAAAGAGCACTGGGTGTGGACTTGGCCCACACAAGTGGGCCAAGTCCACACCCAGTGCTCAGTAAAGACCGCAAGAGAGCAGGCGAACGCTCGCTCTCCTGGTGCGCACACAGGCCACATGCCTGTGCGAGCAATGCAGTATTTAAATGAGGCCCGGCGGTAGAAACGGGCAAAAGGAGGTGCTAGGGACACTAGCGCGTCCCAAGCGCCTCCTTTTGGAAAGAGCGGCGGCTGTCAGCTGGTTTGTCAGCCGACACTCAATTTTGCCGGCATTGGTTCTCGA
Source organism: Rhinatrema bivittatum (assembly GCF_901001135.1). Taxonomy (NCBI): domain Eukaryota; kingdom Metazoa; phylum Chordata; class Amphibia; order Gymnophiona; family Rhinatrematidae; genus Rhinatrema; species Rhinatrema bivittatum. Next base: position 62,476,753 of record NC_042619.1, read on the forward strand.
GCCCGCTGACAGCCACGGGTTCGGAAACCAGACGCCAGCAACATTGAGCGTCCGGTTTTCGACCCGACAGCCGTCGGCTGACTTCAAATTTTTTTTAAAATTTTTTTACTCTTCGGGACCTCCGACTTAATAATGCCATGACTTAATATCGCCATGATATTAAGTCGGAGGGTGCACAGAAAAGCAGTTTTTACTGCTTTTCTGTGCACTTTCCCGGTGCCCGAAGAAAGTAGCGCCTACCTTTGGGTAGGCGCTAATTTCTGAAAGTAAAATGTGCGGCTTGGCTGCACATTTTACTTACTAAATTGTGCGGGAATACCTAATAGGGCCATCAACATGCATTTGCATGTTGAGGGCGCTATTAGGTTTGGCGGGTTGGACGGGCGTTTCCCGCCCCTTACTGAATAAGGGGTAAGGGAAAATGCGCGTCCAATGGCAGGTTAACAGTGCGCTCCGTCGGAGCACACTGTACTGTATCAGCCCGTTAGCTAGGAATAAACTGAACTACAATTCCAATATAGTAAGCCTTCCATATCATAACTGCCAGCACTCAACCTATGAAATAGCCATACTGCAAATATTACATCAGGCCCTAACCACCAATATACCTCCTATTAGGAAAACAGATTAAAGCCAGTAAATCCCTACACAGAAACAACATGCTAGTAGAATACCTAAAGCCTCAGTCACACAAGCAGAACACAGATAAACTCTCACCAAATACAAAATAAAGAGATCATAAAATATAAATTGAAACGTGCAGACAAAAACGGAACTGGAAATCACAACAAGCCAAACTCTGAAAGCAATGCAAACACAATCAAGAAATATAAAACATTAAACATACCAATAAAAAGAATGTCAAATCTGCTGATAAATTCAGCCAATTAAAAACATGTATAAAAATGTTTAAAATATTACCAAACACTAATAAAATATTTCAAAACAGCAGATACATCACATTCAATAATTAAAACTAAGAAGGATAAAAGAAGAAAATCTCCCACTCCCCATCCCTGGGAACTTTAGATTTCCATTCCTCCTGAGATTGTTGTAGATTGGAGAAGGGTGCACAAACTTTAACCTCTCTCACACACACATATATATACAGATACTCTCGCACGCACACACACATGTGCGCAGGCACTCTCTCTTATAGATGCACATATACCCACAAAAACCCTTTCATATATACACATACACACAGACATACGCATCCATCACCCTCTCATAAATACACACCACTTCATCACCCTCTCATACATACACACCACCCCCACCCTCTCATACACACACACACACACAAATTCTGCTTTTTTCCATTCTTTTGCCACCACCAACCTGGGCTCTGGTGGCGGCCCGTGGCCTCCTTTCCTTTTCTTTGACCGCCACTGGCTTGGGTTCCGGCGGCGGCTCATGGCCTCTTTTTTTTCCCTCTCAGCCGTCATTCTCCCGGGTTCTAGTGGTAACACTTGGGCTTCTCTTCCATTTCTTCAGCCGCTGCCGGCTTGGGCTCTGGCGCCGGCTCACAGCCCCTCTTCCATTTCTTCAGCCGCCTCAGGCCAGGATGGGCTCTGCCACAGCCTTGTAGGCCTCTCCTCTGGCACTGCACGGCTGTCTTCTGGCCATGGCAGGATGGCTCTGCTGCGGCCTCGCAGGTTTCCCTTTGGGCCGCAGTGCCAGCAGCCCCTCTTCTCTTTGGCTGGGAACTAAAAAAAAAAAAAAATCATGTGATGGGAGTGACTGGCCCATCAGGGGAAGCCCGATCCCCTGATAGGGCTACCGCCTCCGGTCAAAGGTGCTTAAGACTCTACGGCATGAGCAGAATTATAGATCCTACCATCAGATTCTAAGAGGAGGCATAATAAAGTCAGGGTGAGGGGGGCAAGTTTGCCACCTTAAAATCTTGCCACCTGAAGCGGCCGCCTCACCCTGCCTCATTATAGAACCGCCCCTGGTTATTCCTTCAGCTTCTTTCTGTAGTCTGTTGCAGCTCTGAATAGGACAGAGAGGAATCTCTGGAGATATTTCACAAAAACCTACCAATCTATAGGACAATGACTTAAAGAAGTACACTACCTGTTATGCATGTCCGCAGAAGATCTGGGAGCGACTTGGCATGCTGTGCCACTGGGCTACATGTTCCATCCGGTTAAGATCTTTTGACTCCAAAAGCTACATTAAGCAATTGCAAAATACCCAAAACAAAAGTACAGATACATATACCAAACTATATGCAATAGAATAATGGATCGCAGTTGAAACAGGAAGCAGAGAGGGAATATTTTGAGTGCCCATCAAAACTAAAATTAGTGTAAAAAAACCCCAAAAACCAACAAATTAGGGGAACTGAGAGCGACTTGGCATGCTGTGCCAAGTCGCTCCCACTGTGGATCCATAAAGTCAAGAGGCCGCCAATGAAGAGTGGGTGACTCGCCAGAATGATGGCTACTGCCTGGAGACAATACCCTTATTAAATAAACATACACATGCTTACTGTGACTCCAACATCGCTCTAAGCTTCAACAGCAAGAGGAAATGTGGAAAAAAGGATTCACACAAAGAGGGGAGTAGCTGGCTTGTTACGGCGGTTACTACCCCAAATCAAATAAGCCTGATACTTCACTTTCAATGCATATACAGCATAGTTCTCTGCTTCAACGGCAGGGGAGAAGAAAAACTGATACTTCACACATCCAGCAGAGCTCTCTGCTTCAACGGCAGGGGAGAAGAAAAGAGGGTTCGCACTCACAAAGCGGGGAGTAGCTGGCTTGTTACGGCGGTTACTACCCCAAACCAAATGTGCCTGATACTTCACTTTCGATGCATATCCAGCATGGCTCTCTGCTTCAACAGCATGGGAGAAGACTGATACTTCACGCATATCCAGCATAGCTCTCTGCTTCAACGGCAGGGGAGAAAAAAAGAAAACTGATACTTCACACATATCCAGCATAGCTCCCTGCTTCAACGGCAGGGGAGAAGAAAAACAACCAATAAGGGCTGTATAACATAGTCTGGGTAAAACAAATAAGCATGGGTGTAGCTTGCTTATTGCGGCGGCTACTACCCCTAACTAATCAAGCTAGATATTTCACTTGGATGCAGCTCCATCACTGCTCTCTACATTAAAGGTGGGGGTGGAAGGGAAATAGAACCAAGAGCTAAGAGAAACAGATAAGTATGAGAGAAAAAATGTGTGAAGCTTGCTGGGCAGACTGGATGGGCCATTTGGTCTTCTTCTGTCATCATTTCTATGTTTCTATGTTTCTATGTAACTGGGATGATAATTTTCTGAGGTTAAAAAGGGTTTACATGTGCACATTTTCAGGAAATAGGGAGGCTCGTGGCGAATGGCAGAGCCCCCCCGTAACGGCGCGCCACCCGCGAGGTGCGGCGGCCGCCAGGGGGGGGAGCAAGGAAGCGAGGGGAGGAGGGGCGGGTCATCGGCGGCGACAGGCGCGCCACCGATGACGCGCCACAGACGGGGGCGCCGCGTCATCGGCGGGCGACAGCGGTGCGGGCCTATGACGCGGCGCCCCCTTTAAAAGGGCCGCGAGGTAGAGGGCCCGCCCTTTTTCACCTCCCGGCCGTGGACCAGGAAGGCGGCACGCAGGCACGGTAGCGAGCGGGCAAGGAGGCCCGGTAGTGAGCGGCGGGAGGCGATTCGGCAATCCGAGCCGCGGCGATTCGTCGGCGGAGAGGCGGACGGGGAAGGCAGATCGCACTTCGTATATCGGCAGCGGCGATTCGGCGGCGATTCGGCCGAGGAAGGCAGGAGAGTGCGATTCGGGCCGCGGCGATTCGGCGGCAGCGATTCGGCCGGGGAAAGAAGGAGGGACTCGAGCGTGCAGCGCGGCAGCCGGAGGGCCCAGCAGCGACCAGGCGGCTCGAGTGCCACGCGGAGCAGGCCGACTGACGGAGGGAGCAGGAGCGATCAGGAGAGCAGTGAGGTGCCACGTGGAACAGCAAGTATTTAAAAAAAAAAAAAATGTTGATGTTAACAATAGCAAACCATGACTGTGAGCGGGTGGGCAAGAAGGCAGCCTAGGCGGATGGGAAAGTCAAGGGCTGGAATACCACCGAGTGAGGGAAGTTAAAAAATAAATAAATAAATAAATAAATAAAAATAAAAAGGAGGGGGGGGGGAGACTAGCAATCCCCTAGGGGTAAGAGGAGCGGAAAAAGGGGCAAAGAAAATAAGCAAAAAAAAAATAAAAAAATAATAATCTATATATAGATAGATACAAGATACAGGGAAGTAGAGCGGTAGGAGGTTACGGAGGCTACAGGGGATGGAAGAAGCACGGCATGAGCACGGCGGCCGGAGCAGTCAGAGCCGGCGAAGGGGGGGGGGAGTAATGAACAAGGGCCGAACCCTGGGCACTTAGGAAGGGCCCGCGCGCTCCGGGGGCCATGTTGTGAAGGCCACAGAGGGCACCAGTCAGCCGTTAAGGGTGCGAGCAGCATGGTCCTCGGCAGGGGGGGGCACACGCAGCATGTTATTGGAGGCCGCTATATATAAAAAAAAAAAAAAAAAAATTATGAGTATGTATAGATAAAACAAATAAATAAATAGATATATAGGGGTATGTATATGTATATATATATATAGATGAATAAATAAATAAAGACAAAAGGAGGCAGATGTAAGAAGATAGGATGGAGGGGTGGAATGCTAAAAAGAAGGAGGGAGGGGTCAATTGATGCACATGGAGGGGGGAACTGAAATGTGGTATGAGACTCTGGGATTGTAAACGTTAGTACATGATATGAAATGTTATGCATGGCAGCAGATTGATGGTACGGACGGCAAATGACAACCCACTGATTTCTTACGGCAGTCATAGGCAGCATGTCCCCCCACAGAACAGCAAGAGTTTCGCAGACGGCCGAGACAGCAGGCAGAAAATGGAGGGTGACTAGATCTTCAGCACCTGCAAAAGACAATGACAAGAAGAGAGCGACCCCAAAAACCGCACCAGGGAGCTCGCGCGGTGCGAAGAGAACAAGAGGAGCGGCCAACAAAGGAAGAAGAGGCACCGTGAGGTTAACGGACCAGAGAAGAGAGGAACAGCAAGCGACAGAAGTCGAGGAAGTAGAAGCTGTGGAGGCTGTGGAGCCAGCGCGTGGGGAGACGACCGGAGATGACGCTCAAAACGGAAGGAGCGCGCACGTGCCACAGGCAGAAGGACACGGGGGTGCCCGAGGACTCTCGCCGCGCCACGCCAGCGGCTGGGAGGGAGAATGGTGCACATACAGGACGAGTCACCCGAACTACCAGAGCGGCGGGCCATGGCCATGGGAGCAATGGGGATACGACAATCAAATGGATCACCGGTGGCGGAATCAGGGCAGTGCAGAATGGTACGACAGCCACAGACCGGGATGGAGTGAGACAGGTCAATACCACGGATGGGGTCCGGCGAGACGACCATGGGAGTGCCCACAGGAGGAATGGTCCAGACAACAAGTCCGGTCTCCATGGGGACCCCGGCCGGTGCCACCTCTTGGGGCATCACGGTATCAAGAAGACGATCGGGAGCCATGGTCCGGCAGAAACACGGGTGCCGACGGAATAAGAGCGGACACGCTAACGCAGACTGCGGATGCTGCGCGGACAGAGGGGCAGACTGTACGGAGCGGAGCCCAAGAGCAGCGACGTGATGATGAACAGCCATCCACTAGTCAAGCGGCACAGCAAGCACAGGCTGAACACGGCAGTGCGGGTGAGTGCGGGCGCGAAGGGGGCAACAGCGGGCATAAGACGACGCCCCCAGGGTCAGGGCTCACGGGGACCGAAAGTAACCAGGTCAACAAAAAAAAGCGCAAGGCGAAGCGCAGGCGTAGGGCAAGCACCAGCTCTGATAGCTCCGCAGTATCATCATCGTCAGATTCGAGTTCAGATGATGAACAGCATGCATCCATTAAAACAATTGATAAAGAGACAAGGGGGCCACCGGCGCTCACTACATTATCGGAACTCTGGGAGGAAGTGCCCAAACAACTGAGGAAGAAAATATGCAGGAGAAAGTATATTGATATATTCAGCATCCTTCAAGGGCGAAGAAAATCTGGTGAGCGAAAGAAGTCGAAAGACTCAAACACAACAAAAGACAAGGAACTCAGAATACCCAAGAACATAATCAACTGGACGAAGGCATTCTTATATATGACTAGCGTAGTAGGGCGGAAGGACCCGTCGCAATACGGACCCATGCTGACATACGCGGTCCACATCATGAGAACATACCAACAACACGAAGGCTGGTCATGGCTGAACTATGACGAGAAGTTCCGCGACAAGATGGAGGAGAACCAGTACATGACTTGGGGAACACAGGATGTCAGCCTCTGGATCGAGCACATGACGCGCAAGTCATCCGACCAAGGAATGAGAGCAAGGAGCGCAAGAAGGACATCTCCTTATAGGCAGACCTCTAGACCGGCAACGACTCACGATAACACTTGTTGGCGATTCAACAAGGCCGTATGCTCATTCCAAGATTGCAAATTCAAGCACGTTTGCACTAATTGCGCAGCCCCACATCCAATGATAAAATGCCCAAGAAGGGCAACAGAAGGGAGTAAGGCGAAAGCAAACTGAGAATCGGCAGTTCGGAAAAGCTCCTTCACCAGTTCAGCTGGAGGCTATGGAGCCATGGCTGGACCGGTATCCGGATAAACAAAAAGCAGACAAGATTAGACAAGGATTCAAGGAAGGCTTCATCATCCCTTTTCAAGGACACATGATAACAAAAAACGCAGGCAATGCCCCATCAACAATGAGATACGAAGACATAGTCCAGGTGAAGTTGGAGACGGAACTATCACTCGGCAGGATGGCAGGACCATTCACGCAGCAACCTTACCAGGACATGTTCATATCACCATTGGCAGTAATCCCCAAGAAAGAAAAAGGAAAGTTCCGACTTATACAGAATTTGTCATTCCCACCGGGCCAGTCAGTAAACGATCACCTCCCCCCGGAGGAGTGTTCCATGCAGTACACGTCATTTGATACAGCAGTGTCGATGTTGCGGACATGCGGAAGGGGGGCCATGCTGGCAAAAGCAGACATAGAGTCTGCATTCAGGTTACTTCCAGTGCACCCGGATAGTTTCCCGTTGTTGGGATTTATGTTCCGCAATCAGTACTACTTCGACAAATGCATGCCCATGGGGTGTTCAGTATCATGCGCATACTTCGAGCTATTCAGCTCATTCCTGCACTGGGTGGTAGCGACAAGGACGGAATCCAAGAACATCATCCATTACTTGGACGATTTTCTGTTCATCGGCCCACAAAATTCCCGCGCATGCGGCGACCTGCTGGCTGACTTCCAGAAGTTGGCAGAGGAATTTGGAGTGCCATTGGCAAGCAACAAAACTGAAGGTCCAACAACGATCTTGTCATTTTTGGGGATAGAGTTGGATTCCGAAAAGATGATGGCCAGACTACCGGAAGACAAACTGGGTAAGCTGCGTGACATGTTACAGCAAACGCTCACGGCAAAGAAAATAACGCTACAGGTCGCGCAAGCAATCTTGGGAACGCTGAACTTCGCTTGCAGGGTGATACCCATGGGCAGAGCCTTCATGCGAAGGTTAGCTACAGCGACAGTAGGGATAAAGAGACCACACCATTATCTTCGGATATCGAAAGAGATAAGAGCAGACTTCGAGATATGGAACTCCTTCCTAAAGAATTTCAATGGTGTGGCAGTCATTCAAGACCAACCAATGTCAAGTACAGAGTTGAACATACAAACAGATGCGTCAGGCGGTTGGGGTTTTGGAGCACTATGCCAAGGAGCGTGGTGTGCGGAGCAGTGGCCAGAGGACTGGAAAGAGAAGGGTATAACAAAGAACATAACCTTTCTGGAGCTGTTCCCCATCTGGGTGACGCTAGTATTGTGGAGCAAGAAACTTCAAAATAGACACATTATTTTCTGGTGCGACAACCAAGCGGTTGTTCACGTTCTGAACGCTCAGTCGGCAAAATGCCCAATGGTAGTCGACTTGCTGAGAGAGATAGTGCTAGAGGCTTTACGCCACAATATAACCCTTAGAGCTAGGCACGTCCCAGGGGTCCTGAATGGCGCAGCGGACGCTTTGTCTCGCGCTAAATGGCATCTATTTCATAAGCAGGTACCCACGGCGGATACAACAGCAACTGCGATGCCGGCACGACTATGGGAAATTGGTCGAAAACAACGAGGGAACTACTCGGCAGATCGGTAGCACCGGCAACTTGGGCGTCGTATTGTCAAGGATTCGAGGAGGTAACCAACTTCCTACAGAAGAACGGATGGAAACAAGGTCCAGCCGCAGAGGAACTTATGATCAAATTCATAGACACGGCCATAGAGAACGGAGTTTCCAGAAATGCTGTTATCAAAAGACTAGCAGGAGCAGCCTTTTTCTTTAAGGCACGCGGGTGGGGAGACCCCACAAAATACTTCATTATAAAGAAGATGCTGGCGGGATGGGCAAGGAAGAACGGCACAACCAGAGACGAAAGACACCCGATTACGCACCTCAAGTTGAAAATGCTATGGGGTACCTTGGCAGAGGTTTGCACATCCGCATACGAGACCAAACTATTCAGAGTCGCATTCGCGTTGGCTTTCTTCGGAGCCCTACGAGTCAGCGAACTGGTGGCTCCCAACAAGAAGGACGACGGACAGGGCGGATTGCTAAGCAAGAACGTCGAGTGCACAGAGACAGCCTTAAGCATAAAAATACACAGGTCCAAGACGGATCAGCATGCAAGGGGCACCACGGTATGGCTAAAACAGGTGGAGGGTTGTAATACATGCCCCATTTTAAATGCGAGGGAATACTTAACAGTACGACCAGAGGGCGGGAAACACTTCCTGATCCATAGCGACGGTTCCCCCTTGACAAGATTTCAATTTACAGCAGTCTTGAGAGCTGCAGTAAACAGGTTAAGGTGGGACGCGACGAAATTCAGCTCACATTCCTTCAGAATTGGAGCGGCAACAAGCGCAGCACAGGCTGGTTTGGGGAAAGACACAATAAAGAAAATAGGAAGATGGAGGTCCAATGCAGTCAATGCATATGTGAGGCTGGACAGAGTGTTTAATGTAAATGATAACCAATCTTCCGATCATATTTTACAGAGCAACAACGAGTGCACCGAATAGCATGGATTGTGGGTCACTCGTACATTCGTTGGGCGGCAAAGCGAGCGATGGGGCGACCTTATGGACAGCACCTGGGACTGGCAACGCAGGGGTGGGTCGTGGCATGGACAGGAAAGCCCGGCATGCGTTGGAGTCAGTTATTGCCCTTACTACGGCGCCTGAAAGATTCTAGGGCAGCTCCAGATGTAATGATCATACACCTGGGGGGCAATGACTTGAGTGCAATAACATGCAAGGGATTGATCAACAAGATAAAAGACGATTTAAATACTATAGCGAATTTGTTCGCAGAGACAACAGTGGTATGGTCTGAAATAATACCAAGGCCCAAGTGGCAAGACTCCAAATTATGGAGCAGGGGCAGGAAGAAAATCAACAGACAAATGGAGCTGTGGACAAGAAAACGAGGGATACAACAGATCAGACACAAATGGGCGGAGGACAGGTGCCCTGGACTTTTCAGGGAGGATGGGGTCCATTTGTCGGATATTGGATATGATATATTTAACAATGCATTGCAGGATGCCATTGAAGCAGGATATGCAAGCAGGGTACAGGCCGCAGCTAATTAGTTGAGTGGGGGACACGAGGCAAGGGTACCCCTACCTCGTGTTATGGCGGTTACCCGGGCCGGGGGATGTATTGGAAGTGGTGCCGGTGGCATCACCGGACGGCGTGGGAGCCGGTCCGCACAGAGGAGGGCGCAAAGACGGGGCGCCGAATGTGCCAAACGGCGGGACCCCCGCCTGGGAGCGGGGACTCGGCGGGGGCCCAGGGTTAAAGGACGCCTGGCTTGGTTACAGCGGGCAGTCATGGACAGCATACCGGCTCGGGTGGCCCCAAGGAAGTTTATTAATATGTTAATAGAAATAAAGCTGCGGCCTGTTGACACCAATAACTGTTTCAGCGTGATCACTTGATAAATGACAAAGGGGAAAGGGGGGAGGAGGGCCAGCAAGGAAAAGGACGCCAGCACAAGGAGTAAGTGGTGGCTGCCAGCGTTATACTGCAGTCCCTTCCTTTGAATTGTAGCCCCAAAAGTTAGAATCTTTAGAGGTTTCTGGAAAAAGGAAATGATACAAGAAATGCATTACTTAATGATTTATTATATGTGCATCTTTTCAATTATATTAGCTCTTTCCCATACATTTTCTCTATTTTTAGTCAATTTACCAGATTCCAACTGTGGCTCTACATATTTATACAAAACAAATGTAAAACAACCACTGAAAATATTGAGTTTGATATATCCAGCACACATATTGTAAGCATGTTTAAGATAGAAATATTATCACTTGATGTCAGAAACCCACTAAGTTGTCGAGCATCACCAGAAGACTGTCTCACCATGAAGCTGTTCACACGTCTGTCAGGAGCGACCAGAGAGCTTTCACATTGACTGATGGCACAATTAAACTATGCTGTCACATTGTGCTTCTTTCTTTGTGCCACAATGCAATTTTGCTGTAAGTAGCAGAATAGTCCATAAATGTAGAGAACAGCTGTTTATTAAATAATGGGTTCTGTTATAAGCATTTTTCCCATGGACACAAAGTGGGAAAAAACCTTTCATACATAAGGACCCAATGTAGTTAAAAATGACCTTCAGTCACCTCCTTTCTCTTTCTGTCTCATTCTCATCATGCTCTGTCCAACAACTGCACCCACTCGGTGGTGATTTTCAAAACAAATCTGGTACTGCTGTGACTGGTGAGGGGTAATGGGGTTAGGGATGGGGATGGGGGTACATCTCCTCCCCCACGTCAACAGCAGACATTGCTTCTCCTACTCCCCCACCCACCCCGACCTTGCTTCCTGAGTATCCAGTGGGGTGGATCTCGTGCATTTCTTTGGCTGGCAGGACGAGCTCCGCCAGCTGCCATGGACCCCTGCACTTCTTCCGCAGGTATTGGGATGAGCTCCACCAATCATCCCCATTCCCTTTACCGTCTGTAATGGTTTTTGGGCCTGGCAGTTTCCTCCTGCTCCTCTGCACTTCCAGTTCATTCTGAGCCAGGTCTGGGATCTGGCGCTCTGAGCCCTTGCTGCTGTCACCTACCTGCAAATTTCATTAAAACTGGAGAGAAAACCCCCAGTGTTAGAGTCCAAAATAAGATGTGTTACGTCCCTCATTGACTTTAACGGAGAAGGAATAAACAAATGGCACAAATAAACAAATACATTGTTTGGGCCAGAACAGAACGGAAGAAATCATGGCGCCAAATGAGCCTTAATAATGAATGGAACCCCCCAAAGTTTTATGCGCACAGCCCTGGTTCATTTCTAATCATGTTTTTGTTTTGAGGGGTTTTTGGGAGGGGACAAGAGGAGCGTCGGCACGCTTTTTACTTTTCATTTGTTTGTTCTAAAGCAGTCCTAGCAATTTTCTGAGAGGCCGGCCGGACCTAGTGTCCGGTAGGCCAAGGTAATGCGGTCCCAGGCACGCTCGGAGAGCTGGCCCGGGTCCGTGGAGGCGCTTCAGGGGATGGCGGGGAGTAGAGAGTAGCCGGGTCAGGAAGAAGGGGGGGGGGGGGGGGGCACAGTCAGGAGGAACGCAGATTCCGCACGTGAGGTGGACAGCGATTGGGGGAGTTAGGGAGCTGCTGCTGTGCTGGCCGGCCAGGCTTGGTCGGCCAGCATTTGATTGCAGACAATAGGCGGAGTCTCGGGGCAGCGCCGTTGGCTCGGCACTTCGTTGCGTCTGCCCAAAAGGAGCCGGCCGGCTGCTTTCCCTCCCCCCGCCCTTTCTGTTATTGTGGTTGTGTTTTGTGGGGAGTTGTTTGTCGCAGCGGTGGGGAAGTGGCGTGTGCGGATGGCCCGAGCCAATACAGCTTATACGTTGGTTATCTGCCAAGATGGATTTCTGTGTCAATTTCAAAATGGTTGACAACTGGGTAGTTGTCGGTTGCAGGCTCCTTGCTGGTAGGCGGCGGGGGTCTTCTGGCAGACCTGGCTCCTTGCTGGTTGGCGGCGGTGGCCCACCGGGTTGGCTCCTTGCTGGCAGGTGGTGGGGGTCTGAACTCGGTGTGGATCTGAAGGACGAGCCATATGGCTGGTGCTGATCGTCTTGCTGGAGGAGCGGCGGATGGTTAAGGAGGTTTTGTTGTTTGAAATTGTAATGTTAATTGAGGGGCTCGGGCCTCCATGTTGTTATTAAACTGCGGCCCTGTTAACCCAAAAACCTGTTGTCTGTTGTAATAATTTGGAATGTAAAAGGATGGATGCGAGCGAGTGATGTCCTGGATGCCCGCATTATGCCTTAAGGCAGCAACATTGAAAAAGCTGCTTGGAATTAAATCTGATACCTAAGACCTGAATTTAACCATAGAAGGAAAGTTTACAAACTTGTTACCCAAATACTTCAAACTGACACAAAAAAAAGGAACTATTTTTTTGTTTTCAAATTCCAACACTTTAGCATCACTTTTTGAGAAGAATTATTCCATTTGGGATTGGGACCAGCACTCATCAGCCTAGGACAACTGTTTCCACATAGGTTGGTAGATGAGTGTCTATCTGTGCTACTATAGTTAGAGGAAAATGGCACTTTGGTGCTAAATTGCAATTATCAATCACCAAGAAAAATCAGATTCCCTAAAATTTGGCACATTACTTATCAATATTAATTTCTGTCAAAGTGCCAGAGTTAAAAAATAATAATAATCTTCACTAGTTTTCAAGACATGCAGGGCCAAAAACATAAAAATTCACCTTCTAAATGTTTTCTTGAAGACCTGTCTTTGCCTAGCTCAAAAAGCGTGGGATTTCAAAACCAGTTTAGAAGACCTCATTATACGTTAATCTAAAGTAGGTACCCTTTCCTGGCATTTTCTAATTCTTAAATCTCGCTGTGCTGCTGGGATGATGTGTTCGTCCCATGCTCTTAAGAATGCAGCATGTTTCATGCTGCTTCTGAGAACTGAAACCTGACTTTGGGTTAACCTTGTTCATTGCCAATCGTGTGATGAGCCTGGTCGCAGGACACTTGTCACTGATGCGATTGCTTCCAGCAATATTCACTCCCTAGGAAACACATTGTAGGAGAGATTTTTTTACGAACTGCCAGGGTATGTCCGGTCACTAGCAGTACATTCAGGTCGAGGTGTACCTGATGACGCTGAATAACCAGATGAAGGTTTAAGCCAAGGCTGGTAGAACCAGACCCAGCTTGGGAGGTGCCTTAGCACGCAGTTGTATCAATGGATAAGACCGAGGATCAGGAACCCATTAAGAAAGGCCTGGAACAAGACTGCAGAGCAGAAGCACTGAAACAGGACTGAAGAGCTGGCTGCAGAACAGGACTGAAAGCAGAGCAAAAACAACTGAGCAAGGAAGAAGGCACTGGAGTGAAGACTGCAGAGTGGGACATGGAGCAACAACAAGGTCAGATGAGCAGATGATCTGGAGGACATTACCCAAGAGACTGTTGTACAGCAAAGGGGTGCCTCTGATGCTCTCCTTATTGCTCTCCTAATATACTATCACTGTCACCAAGCAGGGCACACCCTAGGCTGGACCAATGAGGCTTTTTGAAAGGCATGTTTAACTTCTAGGCAACTGGAGGGTAAATAACCCCCTGACCTTTCCCTGACTACATCTCTCATGGGCTCCTCAATGCCTCATCAGCTTCCTTCCTGGTCTCTACCTGCCTGAGGTTGCTGGTTCAAAGCCATGTGGCTTCTGCTGGATAAAAAGCTCTGCTCCCTTCATCACTCTGAAAGGAGTGTTAGGTGCTACGATTGTGGTAGGATTTTCCCTTACCAAAATATTTGCTCAGTAAAGGTGCCACCTTTTTGTGGTAAAACGACTTTCAGAAAATATGCAACTTTTACAGGTCCAACTATCATAAATCTGTTAGACGTTCTAGAAGTGAACAGAGGAGAAGCCAAGTTAATAAGCATCAAGCTGATGCTCTGCTGGGTGAAGATACTCATACATTCACAATATTTCCTGTTAAAAACTCTATCTATAGCAGCTAGCCATGACATCATGTCCTGATGCCCTATAAAGCTGCTTTCTGGAACCTTAGTAAGTGTGATTGTTGCGCTCCCGGGTCGGCCCAGGGACCGGCACTCACCCTCGGGTCGGGTCCGGTCCGCCTCCGCCTCGGTCGGGCCCGCACAGGCCTCTGATGCCGCGCTCCTGCTCCGGGGGAGCAGTCGTCGTCTTCCCGCGGCTGGCTCCGCCCCCTTAGGCGCGCGCGCTGGAGCCCCAGATTTAAAGGGGCCAGCGCGGGAGAACTCTATTCCCCAGCCGATGACGTCAGACGCTGCTGGGCTACTTAAGCCCTGCAGTTACAGCCTTCCCTACCTTGCAACGAGGTTCCACAGGGGTTATCTTGTCATCTAGTTGCTGCGTTCTTGCTGATCCTGCTCCATTTGACCCGGCTTGACTCCTGACTACGCTTCCGTCTGCTCCTTCGGCTTTGGCTTCTTCATCTGACCCTTGGCACTGACCCGGCTCCGTCCGCTAACTCTGCCTCTTGTCTCTCTCCTGGCTCTTCGACTCGGCTTGGCTCCTGGACCCCGTCTCGGACCTTCGTTGTTCCTCGGTTCTTCTCTCCACGGGCCCGAAGATTCTCCTAAGTCCCAGCGGCCGGGCCTCTACGGGCTCCTCCTGGGGGGGCTCTGGCTTCCAGGGCGAATCTCCAAAAGTCCCAGCGGCCGGACTCCTACGAGCTCCTCTCGGGGGGGTACCGGTCTCCAGGGTGAAGGTCTTCAAATCCTGGGTCCAGCATCTACCACTCTTCGCCTCGCTGCCGAGCCCTTGGTCGCATAGGGCTCCACCTTGGTCCACTGCCCAAGCCTTCTCCCAGTCCGTCTGGCCGCCTCCCGGTCAGGACGCCTACTGTGATCCTTCACAGCGCACCATCTCCTGTCCTGATCGGCCCAGGGGTCCACGAAGCTAACAGATTGCAAGGCCATGGACCCGGCGGACCTCGCAGGCCTGAAGGCCATCCCGGGCATTGCCCAGAAACTGCAGCAGCAACAGAGCTGCCTCGACACTCTGATGTCGACGGTCCAACGGTTAACAGACCGAGTCGAAGGAGCCTCCGCTGCCAGCCCTACGGCGTCTACATCCCGGACCAATTCCGGACCCGCCGTCCCAGTCCAGATGCCTGCTCCGTCCCGGTATTCGGGGGACGCGAAGTCATGTCGGGGTTTCCTCAACCAGTGCTACATCCGGTTTAACCTGCTGCCTGCACAATTTCCTACCGACCACGTGAAGACAAGCTACATCATTTCCCTCTTGGATAGGAGGCCTTTGGCTTGGGCTTCGTCCCTCTGGGAGCGTCAGGATTCCCGTTTAGCCAGCCTAGTCCAGTTCGTCAAGTCCTTCCGAAGAATCTTCGACAAACCGTCTCGTGCTTCCACGGCCGCCTCGGAACTACTCCAATTACGACAGGGGAACCGTCCCCTGGAGGAGTATGCCATGGAGTTCCAGACCCTTGCCACTGAATTGGGTTGGGGAGCCGACAGTCTGCATGGCATTTTCCTGGAGGGGCTCTCCCCACGACTCCAGGATGAATTGGCAGGTCGAGATCTCCCGGACGACCTCCATGAGCTGATTGAACTGGCAGGTCGAGTGGACCGACGGATTCAGCGCCGTTTCCGGGAGTGAAGAGCCACCCAGGGACAGTCCACCCATAGGTCTATGCCTCCTCGTGGCCGGCCGTCTCCGCCCGCTCCGACTACCACTCAGGGTGAGGAGCCCATGCAGTTGGGCCGGGGTCCCCTCTCCTCGGAGGAACGGAAGCGGCGTCGCTCCCAGGGCTTGTGTCTCTACTGTGGTGGAAAGGGGCACTTTCTGGCCCGCTGTACCGAGCGCCCGGGAAACGCCCGAACCTAGAGTCTAGCGGGGAGATGACTCTAGGCAACACCTCCTCGAACTCCCCATGTACTATTCCGGTAAGACTGTGCCTCCCGGAGGGGGCCTTCGACGCTTTAGCCCTGCTCGACTCCGGGGCCGGGGGGAATTTTATTCTCTGAGACCTTGTACAGCAACTTCAGCTGGAGACCCAGCCCCAGGAGCCGCCCGTACGGGTATCTTCCATCCAGGGGACCCCTCTTCCTGGGACTATCTCCACTCGGACTCGTTCTCTCAAGCTTCAGGTCGGGGGCCCTTCATACTGAGAAGATCTCATTTCTCATCCTGGAAAAGTCCATTCACCCTGTTATCTTAGGGTTACCGTGGCTAAGAAGACATTCTCCGGTGATAGACTGGAACTCGCTCCAGATCACATCGTGGGGTTCCACATGCTTCCGTCAGTGTCTCCCTGCCTGCTTACGACCCACGCTTCCACTTCTAGCGGCACCTCAAGCCGTACCTCCGCAGTACCACGCCTTCCGGGACGTCTTTCCCAAGGAGAAGGCCGAGTTGCTCCCCGAACATCGGCCCTTCGACTGCGCTATTAACCAGTTGCCGGGTACCACACCACCCTGCGGACGAGTATACCCGTTATCCCTGCCTGAGACCCAGGCCATGTCCGCGTATATCAAGGAAAACCTGGAGCGGGGCTTCATCAGACCCTCGAATTCCCCGGCTGGGGCCGGGTTCTTCTTCATGGGGAAAAAGGATGGGTCTCTTCGGCCCTGTATCGACTACCGTGGCTTGAACCGCATTACCCGGCGTGATCGCTACCCGTTGCCCTTGATTCCCGAACTCCTGGACCGCCTTCAAGGGGCCAGAATATTTATCAAGCTGGACCTCAGAGGGGCCTACAATCTCGTAAGAATCCGTCTGGGGGATGAGTGGAAGACCGCCTTCAATACCAGGGACGGCCATTATGAGTATCTCGTCATGCCCTTCGGACTCTGTAATGCCACTACTGTATTCCAGAATCTCATGAATGAGGTACTTCGCGACATGCTACATACCTCTGTTATAGTGTACCTCGACGATGTACTAATATACTCCCGGGATCTTGAGTCACACCGTCAACACGTCTGCCAAGTACTCCAGAAACTGAGGGAGAATCGGCTCTACGCCAAATTAGAGAAGTGCCAATTCGAGCAGGAGTCTTTACCCTTTTTAGGGTACATCGTCTCTTCCACAGGCTTCCATATGGACCCCGACAAGGTTGCCGCCATTAAGAACTGGCCGCAACTGCTGGGAGTTAAAGCGCTTCAGCGTTTCTTGGGCTTCGCCAATTTCTATCGCCAATTCATCCCACACTACTCCAGTCTGGTAGCCCCTTTGACGGCCCTTACCCGGAAGGGCGCCGATGCCAGGAAATGGCCACCCACGGCCGTACAGGCCTTTCAGGCTCTCAAGGAGGCCTTTCTACAGGACACCTGCCTCCGCCATCCTGACCCCCAGGGCCAATTCATCGTAGAGGTCGACGCTTCCGACGTGGCAGTAGGGGCTGTGCTAGTCCAACTTTCCAAAAATGGCAAATCCCGGCCCTGCTCATACTTCTCACGAAAGTTTTCCCCCGCCGAGAAGAATTACAGTATCGGGGACAAAGAATTACTTGCCATCAAACTGGCCTTTGAAGAATGGCGTCAATGGCTGGAGGGAGCACAGCATCCTATAATAGTCTACACAGATCACAAAAATCTGGAGTATTTATGTCGGGCCCAGCGGCTTAATCCCCGGCAGGCGCGCTGGTCCCTCTTCTTCAGCCGGTTTAATTTCTCCCTCCACTACAGACCGGCAGCAAAAAATGTTAGGGCAGATGCTCTTTCTCGCGCGACAGAGACTGACGACACCATCGAACCTCCCCAATACATCCTGGACCCAGCTAAGGTGCTGGTAGCCGCCTCTGAAGTGGCTTCCGCGGGGAGGACGGTGGTTCCTGCTCGCTCACGGAGAAAGGTATTAGCCTGGGCCCACGATTTGCTGACGGCCGGTCATCCAGGGGTGGCCCGGACTCTCCAGCTCCTGACGGAGTTCTACTGATGGCCCTGGGTCAGGGAAGATGTCCGCCTCTACGTTCAGTCGTGCCCTACGTGCGCCCGACAGAAACCCCTGCCAGGCCGCCCCTGGGGGCTCCTTCAACCGCTTCCTATCCCCACGGAGCCCTGGACCCACGTTTCCACGGATTTTGTGGTAGAGTTACCCCCCTCGGAGGGGAAAACTGTGATCTGGGTCACTATTGACCGATTCTTGAAAATGGCACACTTCGTGCCTCTCGCGAAACTACCCACGGCTCCTGAACTAGCCGAGCTGTTTACCCGGCATATCTTTCGGCTACATGGGTTACCCTCACACATTACGTCTGACCGGGGTCCCCAATTTACGGCAAAGTACTGGAGGGCTCTCTGTAAGAAATTTGGGGTGCAGCTGGATCTAACCACAGCTTTCCACCCCCCAGAGCAATGGCCAGGTCGAACGTACCAACCGTACTCTGAAGGCTTTTCTCTGAGCCTTCGTCGGAGACCTGCAAGACAATTGGGTCGCTCTCCTGCCCTGGGCAGAGTTTTCGTACAACCGCCACAAACACTCCGCCACCTTACAGTCCCCATTCCAAATAGTCTATGGGAAGATTCCCAAGCCTCCCCTGCCTTTGCCCTTGACGGTATCATCACCGGCAGTGCAGCTAACGGCTAGACAGCTTCACCACCTCTGGCGTTCCACTCAGGAGAAGCTTCGCCGGACCTCAGCCCGCTTTAAAGAATACGCAGATAGGTCCCGACGACCTGCTCCAGTTTTCCTGCCCGGGACTAAAGTATGGTTGAGTACCAAGCATATTCAGCTACGCACTCCTTCCATGAGACTAGCACCTCGCTATATTGGCCCCTTCATCGTGGCCGAACGCATAGGGGCGGTGTCCTACAGGTTACGCTTGCCCTCAACCCTCAAGATTCATGAAGTCTTCCATGTCTCCCTGCTCAAGCCGGTGGTTCTCTCCCGATTCCGAACTCTGCCTCCGGAGCCCACCGTCACCTCCACGGCCCAGGGGGACACGTACACGGTGAAAGAGGTGTTGGATGTTCGCTGTCGCCACCATCGTTGGGAATACCTACTCTCCTGGGAGGGGTACGGCCCCGAAGAGAACTCTTGGGAACCCTCCTCGCATATCCTGGATAAGGACCTCCTCCTCCAGTTTCATTTGGCTCACCCGGACAGGCCGCGACCTCCAGGGAGGGGGCGTAGGAGGAGGGGTACTGTTGCGCTCCCGGGTCGGCCCCGGGACCGGCACTCACCCTCGGGTCGGGTCCGGTCCGCCTCGGTCGGGCCCGCACAAGGCTCTGACGCCGCGCTTCTGCTCCGGGGGAGCAGTCGGCGTCTTCCCGCGGCTGGCTCTGCCCCCTTAGGCGCGCGCGCGCGCTGGAGCCCCAGATTTAAAGGGGCCAGCGCGGGAGGACTCTATTCCCCAGCCGATGATGTCAGATGCTGCTGGGCTACTTAAGCCCTGCAGTTACAGCCTTCCCTGCCTTGCAACGAGATTCCACAGGGGTTATCCTGTCGTCTAGTTGCTGCGTTCTTGCTGATCCTGCTCCATTTGACCCGGCTTGACTCCTGACTACGCTTCCGTCTGCTCCTTCGGCTTTGGCTTCTTCATCTGACCCTAGGCACTGACCCGGCTCCGTCCGCTAACTCTGCCTCTTGTCTCTCTCCTGGCTCTTCGACTCGGCTTGGCTCCTGGACTCCGTCTCGGACCTTCGTTGTTCCTCGGTTCTTCTCTCCACGGGCCCGAAGATTCTCCTAAGTCCCAGCGGCCGGGCCTCTACGGGCTCCTCCTGGGGGGGCTCCGGCTTCCAGGGCGAATCTCCAAAAGTCCCAGCGGCCGGACTCCTACGAGCTCCTCTCGGGGGGGTACCGGTCTCCAGGGTGAAGGTCTTCAAATCCTGGGTCCAGCATCTACCACTCTTCGCCTCGCTGCCGAGCCCTTGGTCGCATAGGGCTCCACCTTGGTCCACTGCCCAAGCCTTCTCCCAGTCCGTCTGGCCGCCTCCCGGTCAGGGCGCCTGCTGTGATCCTTCACAGCGCACCATCTCCTGTCCTGATCAGCCCAGGGGTCCACGAAGCTAACAGTGATGACTCAAGAACACATGATGCACTTTCCATTAAAACATCAGGGTTCTGACTGTCCTGTGAACAGAAGATAGTGTTCAACAGGCATGGAGATTGTTTAAAAATACAATCCTAGAGGCGCAGTCCATATGAATTCTACACATTAAGAAAGGTGGAAGGAAGGCAAAATGATTACCGTCATGGTTAAAAGGTGAGGTGAAAGAGGCTATTTTAGCCAAAAAAAATCCTTCAAAAATTGGAAGAAGGATCCATCTGAAGAAAATAGGATAAAACATAAGCATTGTCAAGTTAAGTGTAAAACACTGATAAGACAGGTGAAGAGAGAATTTTAAATGAAGTTGGCCATAGAGGCAAAAACTCATAATAAAAACCTTTTTAAATATATCTGAAGCAAGAAACCTGTGAGGGAGTCAGTTGGACCATTAGATGACTGAGGGGTTAAAGGGGCTTTTAGGGAAGATAAGGCCATTGCAGAAAGACTAAATTAATTCTTTGCTTCCGTGTTTACTAATGAGGATGTTGGGGAGATACTAGTTCCGGAGATGGTTTTCAGGGGTGATGAGTCAGACAAACTGAACAAAATCACTGTGAACGTGGAAGATGTAGTAGGCCAGATTGACAAACTATAGAGCAGCAAATCACCTGGACTGGATGGTATGCATCCTAGGGTACTGAAGGAACTAAAAAATGAAATTTCTGATCTATTAGTTAAAATCTGTAACCTTTCATTAAAATCATCCATTGTACCTGAAGACTGGAGGGTGGCCAATGTAACCCCAATATTTAAAAAAGGGTAACTATAGACCAGTGAGCCTGACTTCAGTGCCAGGAAAAACAGTGGAATCTATTCTCAAGATCAAAATTGTAGCGCATATAGAAAGACATGGTTTAATAGAACACAGTCAACATGGATTTAACCAAGGGAAGTCTTGCCTAACAAATCTGCTTCATTTTTTTGAAGGGGTTAATAAACATGTGGATAAAGGTGTATTTGGATTTTCAGAAGGCATTTGACAAAGTCCCTCATGAAAGGCTTCTAAGAAAACTAAAAAGTCATGGGATAGGAGGCAATGTCCTTTCATGGATTACAAACTGGTTAAAAGACAGGAAACAGAGAGTAGGTCAATTTTCTCAGTGGAAAAGGGTAAACAGTGGAGTGCCTCAGGGATCTGTACTTGGACCGGTACTTTTCAATATATATATATATATAAATGATCTGGAAAGGAATACGACGAGTGAGGTTATCAAATTTGCGGATGATACAAAATTATTCAGAGTGGTTAAATCACACGCGAATTGTGATACATTACAGGAGGACCTTGCAAGACTGGAAGATTAGGCATCCAAATGGCAGATGACATTTAATGTGGACAAGTGCAAGATGTTGTATATAGGGAAAAATAACCCTTGCTGTAGTTACACGATGTTAGGTTCCATATTAGGAGCTACCAACCAGGAAAAAGATCTAGGCATCATAGTGGATAATACTTTAAAATCGTTGGCTCAGTGTGCTGCAGCAGTCAAAAAAGCAAACAGAATGTTAGGAATTATTAAGAAAGGAATGGTTAATAAAACGGAAAATGTCATAATGCCTCTATTTCGCTCCATAGTGAGACCGCACCTTGAATTCTATGTATAATTCTGGTCGCCGCATCTCAAAAAAGATATATTTGCGATGGAGAAGGTACCGAGAAGGGCAACCAAAATGATGGAACAGCTCCCCTTTGAGGAAAGACTTAAGAGGTTAGGGCTGTTCAGCTTGGAGAAGAGACGGCTGAGGGGGGATATGATAGAGGTCTTTAAGATCATGAGAGGTCTTGAAGAGTAGATGTGAATTGGTTATTTACACTTTCGAATAATAGAAGGACTAGGGGGCATTCCATGAAGTTAGCAAGTAGCACATTTAAGACTAATCGGAGAAATTTCTTTTTCACTCAATGCACAATAAAGCTCTGGAATTTGTTGCCAGAGGATTTGGTTAGTGCACTTGGTGTAGCTGGGTTGAAAAAAGGTTTAGAAAAGTTCTTGGAGGAGAAGTCCATTAATGGCTATTAATCAAGATTACTTAGGGAATAGCCACTGCTATTAATTGCATCAGTAGCATGGGATCTTCTTAGTGTTTGGGTAATTGCCAGGTTCTTGTGGCATGGTTTGGCCTCTGTAGGAAACAGGATGCTGGGCTTGATGGACCCTTGGTCTGACCCAGCATGGCAATTTCTTATGTTCTTAAGTCAGCCTTTCCTGCATTCACAAGCACCACTGTGATCCTGCTCTGTGTGGGAGGCAGAGCCCTGTGAGTGCGGGATGGGCTGTTTCAATCCCACCACTCACTGCCTTGTGTGCACTGTAAAGCTGGAACCCTGACATCATAGGTACACTGAGGGGGGGGGGGGGGGGGGGTGGGGGAGAATGAAATTGGAGGTATGCAGGAGGGGTAAAACACATAAAATGGAAGTATGCTGGGGAGAGGGGTTAAGGACTGGCATGGGAGGTACACTTGGGGTGGGGGAGAGAGTGCTGTTGCAGTTATTTGGTGGTAATGTAGCAACTGAAACATTAAGAATGGCAAAGGGGAAAGGCTAGAATTGGAGGTACCCTGGGGGAACGGGAAGATTGGAACTGGGAGCCCATCAGGAGGGGGAGAAGGGAGAAAGGAAATGTTAGTAGGCTGGGGGTGGGGCAGAGAATGAAATTTGGAGGTACATGGAAGTTGGGGCCTGGAATCTGAGGTGTGCTAGGTGGTAGGGTTGGAAAGAGGTAATAGGGGTTAAGAGTTTGAGTCTTTTGGTTTAGTATGGCAGCAGGGAGCAGATTGGCTCTGATTGTACCTAAGGGTGTCAAAAGCTGAAATCAGGCACAGATTGAAGTCAAGTAGAAATCTGCCTGGTTTGATTCCCCAGTACCTACACTGACATTCCTAGTCTTGACAGAGAAGGAAAAGAGCATAGATGGCAAATGAGAGCTACTCTCCCACCTTGAGGCAGCCTTCCAGACCAGGACTGATACACATGGGCCTGGTATTCCTCATCTGCAGTGCACACTAGCAATTATTCTTATTTTTGTATAGACCTCACAGGAGGGATCCATTGTATTTACAGCAACAAACGAAAATGAAAATCTAGCCTAGACCTAATGTCTTTGCCAAAGATCACGGTGTGCTTTTTAATATAAACATGTAAGGGTTCGTGGAAATGTTTAGCGACCTTCATGACCAGTACAGAAAAGACTCTTGATTCACCCCAAAGTACTCCGTTAATTGGAATATAATCTTTACCCAGCAGAACTGAAAACAGTGATTTGTTAGATTAGATTTACTAAGTTACTACATTTTAATTGCCGTTACTAGCCATGGTGTATCCTTATATGGACAAAAGCACAGCAGGGAAGATCATCTGTCTTCTGTCAGCAATAAAGTAGCTCATCTTGGAAAGTCTAGAATTGTAACAGAAAACAAGTTTCTATTTTCAAAAAAGAAATATAAATCTAGAGAGTAATTTTTATTGGAATGCTCTTAAGCCACTGAATCCTGCTCAAATGTTTTCAGTTTATAGGGGTACGGATTAGCCTTGGTACAAGCACAGATTGTGAGCCCTCTGGGACAGGGAAATAACCATAGTATCTGAATAGAATCTGCTTTGAAGTGCCTGAACGACAGAATATATCAACAATAAATTAGAAAAGTTGCATAACAATAGCAGGTAAACTAAAAGATGCATTTGTTATATTTAGGAACATCTAGAAGAATATTTTTTAATTTCTTGGCTGTAGGGATGGAATTATTGCATTCTGCCTCTTCCTGGAGAGTCTCATCCATTTTCCTTTCAGCTTTAAGAAGAGTGGGCGGCTAGAAGCTGAATAAGAACATATGAAGTGTCCTGCTGGGTCAGACCAAGGTACATCGAGCCCCGCATTCTGAGTCCAGCAGATCCCCAATAGTTGATCAATTTCTTGTATCTTGGCTTTCCCAAGTCTACCTGAAGAGTAACCGTTTATGGACTTTCTCTTTAGGAGCCCGTCCAATCCTCTATTGAACCCCACTGTGTTATTTGCCTTGACCACATGCTCTGGTAACAGATTCAATAGAATGATTGTACACTGGGTGATTCCTATGGTTTCATGGTGTGTCCCCTAGTCCTAGTGTTGTTTGAAAGGGCAAGTAATCATTCCCTATTTACCCTTTCCACCCAACTCATAATTTTATAAATTTCAATCATATCCCCCATCAGTCATCTCTTCTCCAAGCTAAAGAGCTCTAATCTATTTAGCCTTTCTCCATAAAGGAGCTTTTCCGTTCCCTTTATCATTTATGTCTCCTTTCTCTATACATTTTCTCTTTCTGCTATATATTTTTTGAGATGGGGCAACCAGAGCTGCACACAATGCTCAAGGGCAGTCCATCATGAATGTGCAGAATGGCATTATGATTTTCTCAGTTTTGTTCTCTATTTCTTTCTTTCCAAATAATTCATCCTAACATTCTGTTTGCCATTTTGACCACTGCAACACAATAAGCCAAAGACCTTATGGTATTGTCCACAAGGACTCCAAGGTCCTTTTCCTGGATAGTGACGTTTAACATGGAACTCAGCATAACGTACGTATAACTGGGATTATTTTCCTGTATGTGCATTACTTTCCACTTGTCCACATTAAATTGCATCTGCCATTTAGAAGCCCAGTTTCCTAGTCTCACAAGGTTCTTCACAATCCGCTGCTGTTTTAAGGACTCAAAACAATTTTCTGTCACCTGCTCATTTGATTACCTCACTCGTCATTATTTCTCCAGATCATTTATGAATATGCTAACTAGCACAGGTCCCATTACAGACCCCTAGGGCACTTCACTAATGCCCTCTCTCCATTTAGTTGACCATTTAATCCTATCCTCTGTTTCCTGTCTTTTATCCAAGTACCAATCCCCAATAGGACACTGCATCCGAACCCATGACTTCCTAATTTCCTGAAGAATTTCTCATGAGGGCCTTTGCAAATGCTTTCTTAAAATCTAAATGCACTATATCAACGGGCTCATCTTATTCGCATGTTAATTTACACCCTAAAAAATTCTAGTCAATTGGTAAGGCAAGACTTCCCTTTGGAAAAACCATGTTGACTCTCCCCATTAAACCATGTCTGTCTATGTGGTGAGTAATTTTGCTTTTAAAAATAGCTTCTGCCATTTTGTATGGCACCAGCATCAGGCTCACTGGTCTATAGTTTCCCGGATCATCCTGGAGTCCTTTTTAAAAATTTGTGTTACATAGGCCCACCCACCAGTCTTCTAGTACCATCGCTGTATTAAATGTTACAAATCACCAGAAATAGGTCTGCAATTTCATTTTTGAGTTTCTTCAGAACTCTGGGGTGAATACCATCTGGTCCCAGTGATTATTATTTAGTCTGTTAATCAGAGGTATTATATCCTCCAGTTTCACAGTGATTCCATCTATTTGCTCAGAGTCATCATCATCAAAAAATGTTTCTGGTGTGGGTTTGACCCCTACATCCTCCTCAGTAAAGATAGAGCCAAATAATTCATTTTGTTTTTCTGCTATTTCCTTGTCCTCCCTGTTCACCTCTTTTACCCCTTGGTCATCTAACAGCCCTGCTGTCTCCCTCACAGACTTTTTGCTTCAAATGTTCTTGAAAAAAAATGTATTATTTGATTTTATCTCTCTGGCAAGCTTCTTTTCAAAGTCTCTCTTAGCTTCTTAATTACTTTCTTACATCTAAGTTGCCAGTGCCTATGCTCTTCCCTATTTTCCTCATTTAAGTCTGCTTTCCATTTTTGGAATGATGGCCTTTTGGCTTTATTTGCCTCTTTCACCTCACTATTAAACCATGCAGGCAGTCATTTAGTTTTCCTTAAACCTTTTGTAAAGCACAGAATACATTTTGTCTGGGCCTCAGGGATGGTAATTTTAAACAGTGAGCAAACCTCCTGTAAGTTTTTAACCTTGTGGAATGCATCTTTCAGTTTTGTTTTTTTCTTCGAAATTTTATTCGGCCGCACCCGTAAATTTCGGCCTTTACGCGCATGGCCGGGCCTTGCGTGCGCCAAGCCAATTTTTAACAAGGCCCGGCCACGCGTGTAAGGGCCAGTACACGCAGAAGTGCCGGGCCTAAGGAAAGGGGCAGTACGGGGGCGGGGTTGGAGGTGGCCGGTAAGGGACTGCCGACGCACGCAAGCTGCTACGGCTCCAACGATGCAGTATGCAACAAAATAAAAAAAAATGGTAGGGTAAAGGATTTAGGGGGTGGGAAGGACAGGGGAAGAGGGAAGTTCCTTCCCAGTCTGCTTCTTAATTGGGAGAGGCCTGTTCTCATCGCCACGCATAATTTTGTAAAATTAGGCCCTCCTGCATAAGCCGCCTGCACATGCGCACGCACACGCATCCCTGATTTTATAACATGTCCGCACCGGCATGCACATATTATAAAATTGGCGTATACATGTGTGTGCACCGGGAAGCGCGCACGTACCTTTAAAAATCTACCCCTGGGTTTTCTTTATTGTTTGCTATCTAGTGATTATATTCAATTTTATTACATTATGATCACTGTTGCCAAATGGAACCTCCTCCTTTATCTTTTGCACCAGGTCCTGAATTCCACTGAGAAATAGATCTAATATAATTCCCCCTCTCATTGGTTCCATTACCAACTACTGCATGAAGCAATCATTGATAGCACCTAGGAACTTTATCTCCCTCGTTTGTCCAGATATGACATTTATCCAATCAATATTCGGGTAATGAAAGTCTCCAATATTAAACCACTAATGAAAGAAAAGAGTCATTTTCAAACTGTAAGATGATGAGCAACTTCAGCACCTTACAAAAGCATGTATTTGATAATTTTATTGCCCAGCATTCTGTTTCCAACAATGGTCAATCCAGGCTAAATATACTTGGCAAGTACCATAAAAAATAGTGGAAAGTGATTTAAATATCAAAATCACAGAACATATAGTAAGACGTGGTTTAATGGAACAAAGTCAGCATGGCATTATCCAAGGCAAGTCTTGCCTCACAAATCTTCACTTTTTTGAAGGGGTTAATAAACATGTAGATAGGTGAACCAGTGGATGTAGTATATTTGGATTTTCAGAAGGCATTTGACAAAGTTCATCATGAGAGGCTTCTAAGAAAAGTAAAAATTCATGGGACAGGTGGCAATATCCTTTTGTGGATTACAAACTGGCAAAAAGACAGGAAACAGAGAGTAGGATTAAATGGACAATTTTCTCAGTGGGAAAAGGGTATACAGTGGAGTGCCTCAGGGATCTATACTAGGAACCATGCTTTTCAATATATTTATAAATCATCTGGAAAGGAATACAATGAGTGAGGTAATCAAATTTGCAGATGATAAATTATTCAGAGTGGTTAAATCACAAGCGGATTGTGATAAATTGCAGGAAGACATTGTGAGACTGGAAAATTAGGCATCCAAATGGCACATGAAATTTAATGTGGATATGTGTAATGTGATAGATATAGGGAAAAATAACCCATACTGTAGTTATATGATGTTAGGTTCCATATTAGAAGCTACTGCCCAGGAAAGAGATCTAGACATCATAGTAGATAATACTTCAAAATCATCAGCTCAGTGTGCTGCAGCAGTCAAAAAAGCAAACAGAATGTTAGGAATTATTAGGAAGGGAACGGTGAATAAAATGGAGGATGTCATAATGCATCTTTACCATACCATGGTGAGACCACACATTGAATACTGTATACAATTCTGGTCGCTGCATCTCAAGAAAGATATAGATGTGATGGAGAAGGTACAGAGAAAGGCAACTAAAATGATAAAGGGGATGGAACTGCTCCCCTATGAGGAAAGACTAAAGAGGTTAGGGCTGTTTAGCTTGGAGAAGAGACAGCTGGAGGGGGATATGATAGAAGTCTTTACAATTATGACATGTTTTGAATGGGTAGATGTGAATCGGTTATTTACTCTTTCGGATAATAGAAGGACTAGGGGGCACTCCATGAAGTTAGCTTGTAGCACATTTAAAACTAATTGGAGAACATTATTTTTCACTCAATGCACAATTAAACTCTGGAATTAGTTGCCAGAGGATGTAGTTAGTGCAGTTAGTGTAGCTGGTTTTAAAAAAGGTTTTGATAAGTTCTTGGAGAAAAAGTCCATTACTTGCTATTAATCAAGTTACTTACTTGATTACTTGCTATTAATTACTTGCTTAATTACTTGCTATTAATCAAGCCTCACTAAACCTATCACTCCAGATATACCACCCGAACAAGCCCAGACTAAAGCAGACAAATTGGCTCTTCATTTTAACAAAAAAATATCGGATCTCCTTAATCAGCTGATTCCAAACACTACGTCTCCAGATAACACATATCTTCCCCAAAATAAAGACATCCAGCTTAATGCCTTTGAACCCATCACAATCACAGAGATACAAAATGTATTAAAAAGAATGAAAGCGTCATCACACCCATTTGATCAAATCCCTACCAAAATGCTTCTTCTTATCCCGGACACAATAGCAAAAACCCTAGCAGATATTATAAACTGCTCCTTATCACATGGCATCTACCCAGATGACCTAAAAACTGCCTCAATCAAGCCACTGCTAAAAAAAACAAATCTAAATGCATGTGATCCCAACAACTTCCGCCATATTTCCAACCTACCATTTATAGCTAAAATCATGGAAAAACTGGTAAACACCCAACTATCCAACTACCTAGAGGACCACAGTATTCTGTCCCCAAACCAATATGGTTTTCGCAAAGCTGCAAGCACCGAAACGCTACTAATTTCACTCATGGACTACCTACTCTCTGGTATTGATAAAGGCCAAGCATATTTACTAATCCTCCTTGACTTCTCGGCGGCCTTTGACACCGTCAACCACGCCCTTCTTCTAAAACAGCTGGCAAACATTGGTTTAACAGGTGCCACACTAAACTGGTTCAAAACATTTCTAGAAAACAGAGGATACAGTCAAAATTCATAATAAAGAATCCCAATACCACCCTTCTAATAGAGGAGTGCCGCAAGGATCATCACTTTCACCCACCCTTTTCAATGTCTACCTGCTACCACTCTGCCAACTACTTACAAAATTAAGCCTGAAACATTTCCTTTTTGCAGACAACGTACAGATCGTAATCCCTATAAAAGAATCAATCTCAAAAACAATGGAATACTGGGACAGTTGCCTATTAGAAATTAAACTTCTCCTCAACAGTCTAAACCTTGTACTCAATGCTTCGAAAACAGAATTCCTGCTCATATCACCGGAAAACAATAACACACTTCCTAAACCACCCACACTCCTTCAAACAACCCACGTAAGAGACTTAGGAGCCATCCTAGACAATCGTCTCAACCTCAAAACATTCATTAACCAAACCACCAAAGATTGCTTCTACAAATTACATATCCTGAAAAGAATAAAACCGCTGTTTCACACTCAGGACTTCAGAACAATCTTGCAAGCAATAATCTTTTCCAAACTAGATTATTGCAACTCATTACTATTAGGCCTCCCAGCTTCTTACACCAAACCTTTACAAATGGTTCAGAACTCTGCAGCCAGAGTCCTTACAAATTCCAGGAAAATTGACCACATTTCACCTATTCTCAAAAACCTCCATTGGCTTCCGATCCACTATAGAATCATGTACAAAACCATTAACATCATTTACAAAACTATCAACCAACACACGCAACTCGACCTACAAATACCACTTAAAAAATTCACCTCCGCCAGGCCTATCAGAGAACACTACAGTCACTCCAAATTCCAAAGGCCAAAACCTACCAACATAAATCCTTGAGTCTCAGAGCCTTCTCATCAGCAGGTCCAGCTCTCTGGAACTCGATCCCACCTGATTTGAGACAAGAGCCATGCTCTTTAACATTTAGGAAAAGACTAAAAACTTGGCTTTTCAAAAAAGCATTTCCAAGCCTTGAATAAAACCTCCTCTCACTAGCACTAACTCGTATGCAATAATGGAATGTAAACACGAATCAACCAACCTCAAACCCTCTCTCACTAATTCCTGCTGAATATTTATCATACTATTACCATTCACAACTGTGTCATATTTATTCATTTGATTACCTATGTACCGTTTCATAGTCTTATTTTTTCACTTGCTATTCTAATGTATCAATAGGCTGAAATGTAAATATTGTGCTGTTCAATTTCTCTCCTTCCATCCCAAGTTTATTTTCCTTGTTTTTTTGTAACTTTCCCTCTCCCTTTTTCTGATTCACTGTATTTAAAGTTCAAGGTTCTTATTGAAAATATTGTTTTTTACGTTACGTTATGCTTTACACTCCTTGTTATTTGTAAACCGGGTTGATGTGATGCCTATCATGAAACTCGGTATAACAAAAACAATAAATAAATAAATAAATAAGTTGACTTAGAAAATAGCTACTGCTATTACTAGCATCAGTAGCGTGGGATATACTTAGTTTTTGGGTAATTGCCAGGTACTTGTAGCCTGGATTGGCCACTGTTGGAAACAGGATGCTGGGTTTGATGGACCCTTGGTCTGACCCAGTATGGCAATTTGTTAACAAATAAATAAATAAATAAATCTCATGCTACTAATGCCGGTAATAAGTAGTGGCTATTCACCAAGTGTACTTGGTTAATAACAGTTTATGGACACCTCCTCCAGGAACTTGGACAAACCTTTTTTAAACTCAGCTATGCTAACTGCCTTAACCACATCCTCTGGCAATGAAATCCAGAGCCTAATTGCGTGTTGTGTGAAAAATAATTTTCTTGGATTTGTTTTAAATGTGCCTCTTGATAACTTCACTGAGTGCCTCCAGTCCTTTTTGTTATCTGAAAGAGTAAATAACGAAGTCCTCTCATGATTTTATACCATGTTTCCCCGAAAATAAGACATCCCCCAAAAATAAGACCTAGTAGAGGTTTTGCCAAATTCTTAAATATAAGACCTCCCCCGAAAGTAAGACATCACTTGTAAACAGGGGCGGATTGACCTATCGGGGGATCGGGCTTCCCCCGGTGGGCCGGTCAATCCTGTGACGTCATTTTTTTTTTTTAAATAAAGTTTCCAAAGTATTAGGGGCAGACACGAGCAGTGGTATCCCGAGGGGAGCCAATGCCCCCGGGCACAAGGAAAAGATCGCGTTCAAATGCGCTGATGCTCTTCCTCCTTCCTGCCTGTGCGGCCCGGAAGTAAACGTTGCCGGAGCCGCATGGGCAGGAAGGAGAAAGAGCATCAGCGCGTGCAGAAGAGGAGCCGCCGCGGGCTGCTGCGAATCCCAAGTCGCAGCGGCCCAAGAAGAGGAAGAGGCCCGGTAGCGAGGAAGAGGCCCGAGAAGTTCAGGGCCGCTGCAGAGTCCATCCTGCGGCGACCCGCGAAGAGGAGGCCTGCAGTGGTATCCGGAGGGGAGCCGATGCGCCCGGGTGCAAGGAGGCTCATGAGGCCGCTGAGCCTCCTTGCCCGAAGAAAAAGATCGCGTTCAAATGCGCTGATGCTCTTTCTCCTTTCTGCCTGTGCGGCCCCGGAAGTAAACATTGCCGGAGCCGCATGGGCAGGAAGGAGAAAGAGCATCAGCGCGTGCAGAAGAGGAGCCGCCGCGGGCTGCTGCGAATCCCAAGTTGCAGCGGCCCAAGAAGAGGAAGAGGCCCGGTAGCAGGGCCGAGGAAGAGGCCCAAGAAGTTCAGAGTCGCTGCAGAGCACATCCTGCGGCGACCCGCGAAGAGGAGGCCCAGAGGTGAGAGAGAGGCTGAGGGTCTGTAGAGGGTGTGTGCGTGCGTGTATGAGATGAGTTGAGAGATTGTGTGTGGGAGTGAGGATCTGAATGTTTGCAGAGGCAGCATGTGAGAGCCTCTGTGTGTGTGAGAGAGACAGCATGTGACGGTGAGAGCCTATGCTTGAGCAAGACAGCATGTGGGAGTGAGAGAGAGCCTGTGTGTGTGAGCGTCAGACAGCATGTGCCAGTGAGAGACTGTGTGTATGAATGATTGTATGAGAGACAGCATGTGACAGTGAAAGCCTGTGTGTGTGTGTGAGAGAGAAATGCATGTGAGAATGAGAACCTGACTGTGTTTGAGGGAAGAAGACGGAGAGAAAAGAAATACGGAAGAAAAAAGGACAATATAAAAGGAATTGGCAAAAAAATAAGAAAGGGAAGGTGGGAAAAAAAAAAAGCCTGTGACCAACCGATTAGAAAACTAACATCAGCCAGCAAAGATAAAAAAAAAAAATTACTTTTTAGTGATTGGCACATGTAATCTTTGGGAATGTGCAAGAATAGCACTTTCTCTATGCGGATCTCACAATGTACGAGATCAGCATGGAGAAAGTGGAAGCCCACGGGGCCTGCACAAAGGATGCAGCAGAATAGGCTTCAGTGTCAGTAGCAGCAATCGGCGCCTCCCCAATAGCCATGTGGCAGCAGTGACAGTGGCATCAAGATTACTGACATCTGGGGATGGTGGCAGTACCAGTCGGGGGACCCCTTCCGAGCAGTGTGCAGAGGTTCAAAAGCAGCAGAGTCAGCCCAAGCTGACTACCATGAATGCTGCACACTCTTACCTCTCTCTGACAGCACACTGGTGGGACATGGCTGACGCAGGGGCAGCCAGCAGCTCTATTAGACATCCCCTGAAAATAAGGTCTAGTGCATCTTTGGTAGCAAAAATTAATATAAGACACTGTCTTATTTTCGGGGAAACAGGGTAGACCTCTATCATATCCCCTTCAGCCACCTCTTCTCCAAGCTGAACAGCCCTAATCTCTTTAGCCTTTTCTCATAGGGGTGCCACAGAAATAGTGGCATGAAGACTCCAAAGCACCATGAGATGCACAAAGCAGCCACACACAGAGGGAAGAACATCCAAGCTTCCATATGAGGGACAAAGGGCATCAACCAAATTGGTATAAAGCCCATATGGCATCATTAGAGGAAGAAACTGGCTATCCAGGTTTGGAGTTGGTCTTCTGCTTTGCTGTGTACAATCTCTGCACGGTTAGTATCATCTGTCTTCTACCTCCTCACTTGGAGACTAAAATGATACTTACTAGAGGGCCCAAATTCTCTTCAGCCACTAACTGTTCAATATGCTGTGATTCAGAGAATCTAGGACATAATTCTTCCGAATTAGTTTTTGCAAATACTTCCCCTATTACCTGAGGGGTCCTGTTTTTGTTACTGCAATTCTGTTGCTTCTGCCTTTTACTATGGTATAATCCATCAAAGGCTAAATAGCAGATGAGAGAAAAAGTAAGAACTGTAAAGGAAGGGACTTTGAAGAAAAAGTGCATAAGGGCATGAAATCTTTAAAAATTACTGGGAAAGGTCTGTGTAACCATCAGATTGCCAGAGAAGACTAAGAGTTGAAAAATAACATAAGGGAAAATAATTTGGAAAGAATCTCATAGAAAGAAGAGGTATGCAGGGATAAAAAATTCATTTAGTTTTTCTGTTTGTTTTTAGGAGGGTTTTTCCCTATGATGAAATTTTTGATTCACTTCATTCATATAAAAAAAATTTAAAAAAAAGCAAAAAAGATCCAAAAAACAAAAATGGGATTTCCAAAAGACTCCCGTTCCTTCCTACAACACCCACCTATACCTCCCACCTGGATAAATGCCAGTGCCAGAATCCCCCTGGCCCCCACTTACCTAGTCCGGTAAGGATCCGCCAGCAAGGCCTAGGCCGAAGCTGCAGTAGGTCACTGTCACCTTGGCCTCAGCCTATGTAAGGCCAGGACAGGGCACAGGCTCTACACTGGGCCAGGCTGTAGATTTGGGGCTGGTCCTGGATCCCATTCTAAGCTGAAGCCCAGGCATCGGCACCTGGCCTCTGTGCTGGGCCCAGCATCGTGCCTGGGTATGAGCCAATGCTCTGGCATTGGGACCCATCCTCCAGGCCAGCCCACAGCTTTGAGCCTGGGTCCGGGCTCTGGCATAGGTTGAGGCCCAGGCATTGGAACCTGGCCTAGTCCTTGGATTCCAAACAAATCAGGTAACTGATCATGGGACTTGGGTCTCGACTGAGTCCCCAGTGTCAAGCTCAGGTCTAAACTGTAAGAATAATAAAACCCAAAAAGAGACAGAAATCAAGAATTCAACATGAAAATATATATTCTGCTCATGCAATAGCTCTAGTCATATCTTTTGATAAAGATTCACAGTGACCTCATATAATGCCTCTAGTGCTTTTAGACATATTTAATAAGCCTTTAAAGCTTGAGAACTTGGTGTCTTTTAGGTGCTATTGGCTTATTGGTCTAGCCTTAAAGCACTCCAATCTGTTTAATCATTGGTCACTGTGTCATTGTCATGACTGTGGCTGTCTTAGCAATGATTGACACTGTTTCAGAGTGTGCACAATTAAAATATATATAATGTGCACTTATCTCTTTAATCTGGTCCTGAAGTTGATCCTCCGACACTGCAGGGTTTCGGATTATGAAACTCCTTCTTCAGGGAGCTTCAGGAAAGCATGATTATGTGCTGCTGAAAATCGGCTTGAATTAGCCCACTAGGCAAGACAAAAAATAGAAGTATGAATGAGCTTATCAATGCTAAATCGCTATCAATTTTATATATGGCTAACAATGGAAGAAACACTTACTGTGACGCTTTGATATGGTCAGCTTTATTCGCTGATCATAAAATTTGCTTACGCAAATTTTGCGGCAGTGTACATGTCAGCTACAGAGAATAAAAATCTCTACAAGCAACACATAGCTGGGCAAACGCAAGCTCCTGCAAAGATCCACTCACAGGTCATAATGTACACAGTTTCCTTCACTTCTAATACAATTAAAGATGGCTGCAGAATACCCCTTCATTGAGAATCAAGTGACATCATTATCCATATAAGAACTTTGAACAAAATGGCCACTAAAGCAGTCGTCATTGCCCTTATTTGTTCCTTGCCATATTTGGAATCTTTTTCATCATTTCCTGCTTGTCAAACATAGACGAAGGAATATCCTTACATATGGCGTTTTGGCTGCAGTACATCTGTCAGCCATTTGAGAAGAAAAACTGAAGCAA
This sequence comes from Rhinatrema bivittatum, assembly GCF_901001135.1. Classification (NCBI taxonomy): domain Eukaryota; kingdom Metazoa; phylum Chordata; class Amphibia; order Gymnophiona; family Rhinatrematidae; genus Rhinatrema; species Rhinatrema bivittatum. Next base: position 62,511,949 of record NC_042619.1, read on the forward strand.
GTACTATAATAGCCGGGCAGACGTAAGTTCTTATTATGGGTTGGTTCTTCACAAGAAGTTCTTTATATACTTTCCAGACTCGAACAATATGTTTTAAATATGTTACTTTGCTATTGTTGTTGCAGCGTATGCAAATTTTATGATCAGCGAATAAAGCTGACCATATCAAAGCGTCACAGTAAGTGTTTCTTCCACTGTTAGCCATATATAAAATTGATAGCGATTTAGCATCGATAAGCTCGTTCATACTTCTATTTTTTGTCTTGCCTAGTGGGCTAATTCAAGCCGATTTTCAGCAGCACATAATCATTTATTTATTTATTTATTTATTTATTTATTTATTTAGTGATTTTTTTTTTTTATATACTGCGGCAAGTTAATAACATCACCTCGGTTTACAATAAACAATAAATCAGCAACAAGCTTTACAGTCAATAAGAATTCAGGTGTACATAAAAATATCAATTAAGAATAAATTAAGAACCAATTAAGAACAATTAACAAATAAACTAATGATAAACATATTCTATAGTTAATGGCAAGTCTAATAACTGGGAGGAAAGAGCCCGATCAAGTAAAATTTAGCAGCGGGGAATAAATAAATTGGCGTGTGGCATTGGATCAGGGAAACATAAGCAATAACTGGCATTTCAGGAAAAGAGATGGTGATTGAGTGTAAGCTTGTTCGAACAGCCAGGTTTTGAGGTTCTGCTTGAATTTCTTATGGCAGGGTTCTAGACGCAGGTCTGTGGGCATTTTGTTCCAGAGGTTTGTTCCCGCAATCGTGAAGGAGCGGTCTCTTGTAGTAATGTGTCTGATGTGTTTAAGGGAAGAAGAAATGAGTTTGGCTTGGTACATTTTTCTTATTGGTCTCTTTGATGTGCGGAAGATAAAATGATCGGAGAACCACTGCATATCTTGGTTATAAATCGACTTATGAATGAGGGAGAGAACTTTGAATAAAATCCTAGATGCTACAGGCAGCCAGTGAAGGAACATGAGCACTGGTGTGATGTGTTCATGGCGGTGAGTATTAGTAAGTAAGCGTGCTGCAGGATTTTGTAGCAACTGTAATGGTTGTATGGTGTTTTTAGGGAGACCTAGTAGTATGGCATTGCAGTAATCCAATTTTGACAATATTGTAGCTTGTAGCACTGTCTGGAAGTCATGTGGATGTAGAAGCAGTTTGATTCTTTTTAGCGTATGTAGCTTGAAGAATCCGTTTTTGATTGTAGCCGTGATGAATTTCTTTAATGAGAAATGATTGTCGATGATAACGCCAAGGTTGCGGACTTGCTGTAAGTTTGGAAGAAGACAAGCAAGTAGTTGCTTATGTACAGAGATTCAATGCACTTCTTATTTAGGGGTCTGTACTTCTTATAGTTGCGTGTAGCACTGCTGTGGTGGGGTAGTGTAGCGAAAAGGAGGGCCTTTCATCTGAATCCTCACAAAGGGGCGCACTAAGGGGCAGGCCCCTTAGATCGCGCTCCTTTGTGCGCATGGCGCCCGGTGCACGACGCCCCGGGGAGCGTCTGCAATTTAAGGGCCTGAAAATAGTGCTGGGCTAGACCGGCTGGGTTGGGGGTGGGAGCAGTATCACTCAACACGTGGTCCTGCTGCTTCTCTTTATTTTGCAGGTTTCTGAGCCCTCTTCTCCCTTTTTTTCTCTTAATTTCCCGGTTCACTGTTCACTGCTGGCTCACAGAAGGGAGGGGTGAGCGGGCTCTTGCTTTCCTGAAGCTCCCTGAAGAAGGAGTTTCATACTCCGAAACCCTGCAGTGTCGGAGGATCAACTTCAGGACCAGATTAAAGAGATAAGTGCACATTATATATGTTTTAATTGTGCACAGTCTGAAACAGTGTCAATCACAGCTAAGACAGCCACAGCCATGACAATGACATACTAACCAATGATTAAACAGATTGGAGTGCTTTAAGGGTAGGCCAATAAGCCAATAACACCTAAAAGACACCAAGTTCTTGGGCTTTAAAGGCTTATTAAATCTAAAAGCACTAGAGGCATTATATGAGGTCACTGTGAATCTTTATCAAAACATATGACTAGAGCTATTGCACAAGCAGAATATATATTTTCAGCCCTAAACTGTGGCACCTGCTTTGGGTTTGGCCTATGCCTGATGAATTAATTTTAAATGAATGCAACAAATAAGGTTTGTTTCATTTCGATGGGGCCCTCAATTTGTGTTGTGGTCTCTGAATGAAACAAATTGCCCTTATTTGTTGCATTTTTAAAATTCATTTAAAATTAATGCACAACCCTAGTAGATAGCTGGCATAGAGCAGAAACCAGCAAAGATACCAAGAGTGGCTTGGAGCAGCAGCATCAACAGTATAGCTGATTAAAATCACAAATGGTAGGTGCAGAGCAATGCAGAAAGAAGACTGACATTCTTTAGCAAGCAGAGTTTGAATGTTTGGCAACCACACACACTGTCTTCTGGCTGGCTATGCCTATATAATGTACTACAGTTATACAGCTGTACAGTATCTATTGACACAATGTGTGCAAAAATGTTTATTATACACTGTAATCCTATACACAAAATCAGAGGTACTCGGCAAATTTATATGCCACTAACTTTTTATTATACAAAATTCAAAACATTTTTTTCCCACATTTTAACACACATAATCTTTTTAACATTTAAGCAGACCACATTGCACACATCTATTTTGTGTTACCTTAAAACTCCCCCTATCTCATACATTCATTACCCTTCATACCCTTCATTACCCTTCATACATTCCAGTCATACCAAACTATCATCATACCATACCCATATTAAAATGTTGGTCTTATTCTCAATTTAGCTAAATTTTTTAAGATTTAAAGTATCAAATAATTATTGTATCATGTATACAATTATCATATTACTGTATTAACTGTAACTGTATATTTATCCAGTTAATGTGCCATATACACAATTATCATTTTACATAACAATGTTATAACTAATTCATTATCTTCACTATATTCATCCAACGAGAGCCTTGTTTCACCCTGCTATACAGGGCTTCTTCAGGGACCTGTAATACTCAATTGTTTCTTCATGTATCAACTTCAAGAATCAACTTCAAACCAAATTTCTCAGTCAGCACAATCTTTTGATACAACGTGGTCTACTTTGATACAATGATATCTGCAAAAATCAGTATCAAACCATTATCAAGTCTATCATCTAATTATATCCACACACCTAATATAGTGCTCAAAATATTTGTGAACCACCACCATCACTATTAAAAAAAGTACCAGCTTGTCGAGATCACTTTCACACTAGAATTATCACATATTATTTCTCCGTCAAATTGAATATCTTTACTGCATAACCATGCTTCATACTGTGCCAGGTTTCCACCTTATTTTGATTGTTTAACATCTGAAACAGATTTGTAATCACCAAAAATAAATGTCTCACAACTATGTCTCCAACATACATATAACAAATGTATATGACCACGGTCTGCTGCCACGTACTCCCACCAATATTCTTAATTTATTATACACACAGAGATAAAACCTAAGTAATGACCCTACTCACTTAGCCTAACTGTTCCTCCTTTAACTGTCCACGCTGAACTTCTTATCCCATAAATATACACTTGGTATATACTAATGACTTATACAACACTTAAATAAACAGCCCAGGTACTCACTTAATAAACCAGCAGCACGTCACTCATCTCACTGCACCCTTCAGCGTAACGTGTCTAGTTCACCTCCTCACCTAATCTATTTAAATGCCCGCTCACCAATCACAACCTATTGCACGGACCCATGTTACATTGATTACATCTGGGGACAGGAAAGTTTGAATAAACTTTATTACTCACTTGTCACTCAATACACCACAAACCCTTCATTCAGTCTCAATCCACCATGACAACCCACATATCACTAGTTATATACAGGGACACAAATATGTAAATGGATTTATTTACTTACTGATGCCTTAATGCACTCCCCTCCCACTCCCTCATTTCAATTGAAATCACAAGCCTCTCACCATTCCCTCCCCCCGTTTAGAATCCTAAACCATAGTCTCACCTAATACCCTCAAACATGTTTATTAAAACTCCATTATTCAGACCAACTATCTACTCTGTATTTACTACTCCAACACAGGCTGTGTACCACTTACTATGTGCCATAAAAGGCATCCCATTCCACTGCTTCGTTAAGCCCCCCCTGGCACTACAGTGTTCCACTGATATATGTATCTTTGCTCTGTTCTTCTTAATATTCTATTAACTTCCCCTTGTTGCCGGGTATGACACTGTTGAATCACAAAAAACTTAAGTTGTTCAACATTATGCTGAGCAATTTTCCAATGGGCAACTAACGGAGCTCCTGAACTTTCTGTTCTTAACATACTTTTATGCTCAATTATTCATTGTCTAATTTGTCTCTTAGTATGACCTATATATAAAAGGCCATAAGGACATACAATAGCATAAATAAGCATACTTGAACTACAGGTAAATCTGCCCTTAATAACAAACGGATGCCTTCCACAAGGGGTTTTAAATGTTTCTATCATAAGTACGTTGTTACAAACGGAACAAGCACCACATTTATATCGGCCCAACATCCCTTCGTCTTCTTGAGGCTCTCTCTGTTAACATTGATCTTCAACTGATGCCTTTTTTTCATTGCAAAAATGAGACGTTCTTCACACCCTGGTGAGGATTTCATTATAGCCCAATACTTAAGTATAATTTCTTTTATTGTGCTTGACTTGGATGAAAATGGGAGTGTATATACAGGTGTTGTAATCTGATTTTGGGGAGTTAACAATAATAGGTTTTGCCTATTAGCGTATAAAGCCCTCTTGTATGCTTGTTTTATACACCTCTTAGGATACCCTCTCTCTATAAACTTATTCATTAATGTACTCACACATTGTTTATACTCATCAGTAGATGAGCAGATGCGCCTATAATGAATAAACTGACTCACAGGTGTGCTTTCTTTCAGTTTTTTAGGGTGAAAACTTTGAAAATGTAAGGTCGTATTTCTGTCAGTAGGTTTTACATAAATCAAAGTAAATATTCTCCCATTACGTAATTGTACAGAGGAAATGCAATTATTATACACTGTATACATGTGCTGACTCCCTCTGCAAATACAGAAACTCTGAGATAGCAAAGAAACAGAGAAGGCTCAGGCTGATGTTCACTGTGATCTGCCTCTGACATTAATAATAGGTGCAGATTAGAAGACAGCAGTATACAGAGAGCAGCATAAAGTGTGAGACAGATAGAGTGGCATCAAAACCCCTCAAGTTGCAAACAGCACAAATGAATCAAAACCCCCAAAGCATAGAGTTCAGGGGATTACAGACACCACCAATGCATTAAAACCCCCAAGGCATCTTAAGAGGGGCAAAGAGAACCAAAAATATGTATATGAACAGTCCAAGGTAATGAATGCACCAATAGTAGTATAAATATCCCAAAAGAAACTGCAAAGCTGCAAAATGGTACCTGTAGTTGCAGGTGTTCTCCAGTATACCATGCAAGAGCCAGGAGCAGTAAAGTGCAATAACAGTGGCAGACAGCAAGGAACAGAATCTGAAACGAGGTCAGGAGGGAGGAAAAACATATTTTTTTCTTTTTTTTTTAATTTTATATTTTGGAAAACACCATGGTATAATCAAGAAAGAAGCAGGGTGTGAAATTTAAACTGGGATCCTAGAAGGGTACAATGCATCAAAACTCCTAAGATGTAGTTTCAGGAGCAAAACAGAATGGCAGCAGCACTCCTAAGGTGTAGCATCAGGGGCATGGCATTCAGCCAGACTGGCAACAAGACCCTCAAGGTATAGCATCACAGGTATGGCAACTAGGTAGAGTGGCAACAAGACCACCAAGAAGTGGCATCAGGGGCAGGGTAACAAAGTAGAGTGGCAGCAAGTTCCCCCTGGTACAGTGTTAATACCATTGTAGCAAGATCCTAAAGTGCTTTCAATTGTCTGCCACTCACATGGAAATTCTGGTAAACCCAACAAAGGCAGATTGGTTTTCAACATGACCAAATTTTCCATCAAATCTGGCATCAGCCTAGAACAGTATGAGCACACAATGTCCCCTGCCACTGAGAAGACACAGTCACTGGGCCCATTGTTTGGTGGGCAGAAAAGATAATGCTGAGCTACACTGATCTGGTTTGGCCAGACCACAGATTTGTGTGCTCAATATGCCAGTGGATCTGTGACCATGTTCTTGATGGACCCTGTTAGATAGCATTTCACAGATATTTCTGTTGGTATCTCCTTTGCCAGAGTGGGGCGAGAGTCTCTGTTATCAGCTGCTTTAGCTATGGCATGTGTCAGGAGAAATAGTTCTGAAGGGGTAACGCGGTTGTGGCATATGACATTGCTGGAAGAAAATGGTAGCTGATAGGGTGCTATGCGTGCCCACATGACTTTCTGGGTGGCACCACCATACCTGGGAACTCTCCAGATTTGTCCCGGAGACTCTGGAATTCTGAACAAATTGCTGGGTCTCCGGGCCAACACCCAAAACCTCAGAGTGCCCTGCTGAAGAAGGCCGGAAGCAAAAACAGCTGAAGCAGTGTGGGCCCAGAGGAGGAGGAGAAGCATCAGGAGCCATGCTGCGGGAGGGGGCCATGCAACAGGAACGAACAAGGGAGACAAAGCCCCTCCCCCACAGTGAACAAGGAACTGCAGACACCGGAAAAGCAGCAAGCAGCAGCGTTGGGTCGCGCAGGGAATTTAAAACAAGGCAGAAGTTGCAGAAGGAGGAGGAAGTGGAGTGCTTGTCCCATGGGCTTGGGGAAACGAGGATCAAGGTGAGAAGAGATATTGAGAGTGAATGTGTGTGTGGAAGAGGGAGAGGAATGAGTGTATGCGTGTGTGAGACTGCATGTATGTATATGATAGAGGAGAGAAGTGTGTGTGTATGTGAGAAAGTGCATGTGTGTGGACGAGAGAGAGAAGTGAGTGTGTGAGAATGAGCATGTATGTGTATGATTGAACATGTGAGTGTGCTAGTGTGTGAGTTAGTGTGCATGTTTTTACCACCCCTCCCCCCCCCCCTGCACCCCAGTCTCAGGGTGATAGCAAATCAAAGGTTCCCAGGTATGGGCACCACTCTTTCCTGCACCTCATCCCCACTGTGCTTCTGCCTCTGCTGCTCCTGTTCACGTAGCCTAGCTGCCAGTACCTCCTTTATGTAAATGAGATGCTGAAACCAAAGGGCGGAACTCCCTTTTATTCATGGGTGACAAACCATGGCAAGCACGTAATTATCATTTCCTGTCAGAGGTTTCAGATATCTTGCACCTGCTGCTGAAAGGAGTCTACCAACTGTACACCTCTGCTTTCATTCCCTTTTGCTCACAGAAATCCATTTCTCCAAAATATTTATTATGGAGGTTGACCCCTGCCCAAGGTGGCACTTCTGGAGCTCAGATCCTGTGTGAAATTCTTGAAGCACTTCAAGACTTTTATTGCTGCCTCATCACTGTCGAATCATGATGCCACAGGTGGCGGTCCACACCTATCTCATTTTCCAGAGACCATCATGAAGGAGTGTCTGCTGCTAAACTGACCTCTGCTGCATTCCTTCTATAATCTCTCTACAACCAGAGTGACACTAATGTGATCACCCAAACGCAACATAAAACTTAGTTGGAAGTGCTGCAGCAGTAATCCACCATGACCACGTTTCAAACACTCTTTCTTCTTCAAGGATATTTTTTTTTCCCTCCAAAACACAGCTATGCTTATGAGCAGATTTTTTTTCAAGCAGCGCAACTGAAAAAAATGTTTTGGAATAACTGGATTTCAGGGCGGCTGTGGCAGGCTGTTGATGATTATAATTCAGGCATTTTAAGAAAGTTATCACAAGGTAGCCACGTATGAAATAAACCCTGTGCCTCTCTCTCTCTCTATTCTTTTTGCTTCTAATTATGTGAGCAGAGATTATTCGACACAGTGTTGCGTTTGTGTGACCACTAATATCTGCAGCATCAGATTCAAGAAATTCCAGAAGATGCCGTCATTTTGAATGAGCTACGTGAGACATCTCAGATTCTTCCTGCTTCTCATGGAGAAGCTGCACACCCTTCACCTTACAATGGAAATGCCCTGATATTTTCCTGTACCTCTCTCTCAGGTCCTTCAGTTCCAGCCCCAGGACAATATGCAAAGCAATGGATCCCCTGATAACTCCGAATTCCACTGCCCTTAGTATATTTGCACCACTGTCTTGTCACAAAGCAAAGCCTGCATGAAGACTCCTTCCTGTCTGTCTAACTCTCAGCCCTGCAGCATCTTTCTTGTGGCCGTTAAGATATTGCACAGGGTATGGGTGGTATCCATCACCTAGGTGTGCAGCACAGCCCACCTGCACCCTGATGTTCATTTCCCACTAGAGCTGTTTCCTGCCCCTTCTTCAGCCAGCTCAGCTTGCTATTAGGAAGAGGTAGGCATGCATAGTGTTCTGGCTGGTCCAGATGATAATGGTGAAATGACGTTATTCCCCTCTGCCTTGGCCAGCTGTGCCTGCATGTGACTATGGCACTGATTGTACAGGGTAGGGATAATCTGCTACTAAATGTAGTCCTGGAAGACACTTTGTAACTGGGGGCTAAAGGGTACAGCAGGCACTTAAAGCCCAGATTCTCCTCCTGATCATCCAGGGAAATCATTTTGCAGTTGCATCTCATCACTACTTTGAATGCTGCCTGGCTGTTGCATTGGGACAGTGATACAGAACACCACCCCCATTTCCTCTGTGTTGGTTTGCAATGGCAGATGCATGGCAGGGGGGCTGCTGGTCTGTCACCTCACTGGTAGAAGGGGCTGTGGCATCAGCATTGGGAAAAATGTTCCCTTTTTCAACGCTTTTGCTACAGCTTCGGCTTGAGTGGGGTTCCCAGACTAATACTGCTGCCTTCCCCTGATGCCAGTACTGGAGAGTTGTGTTTCTGTAGCTGATGTTTCATACCAGCATTTGTCAGATGTCATAGTGACTTCCCTGAATTGACTGCTTTGCTGGAGTGAACACACTGAGCAAAATGATAGCCTTCTCTCACTTTAAAGTGCTTCCATAAGACAGATGTCTTTAGCAATCTCCTTTCTCTTGGGAGCAGCTACTGCTGCTGGCACTAGAGTTCAGGTTGAGGGTGGACTTTGAGGAAAAAAGCCACGAACATTGTTCATACACTGTACTTCGCTGCCTGCACTTCTGGGGCTTGCTCTCAACACCATCATTATCATCTATCTTTCCCGCGTCTACACTGGAGGCTAAGATGCTACTGACTAGAACTCCCAAATTTTCTTTGGCTACTAGTAACTCGATATCTTCTAATTCAGGGAATCCCAGACATGATTTTTCTTCAGAATCAGTTTTTGAAAATACTGCCTAAATGACCTCAGAATCAGTAAACATGGAGTGTGGTGTTGGTTTTGGGTTTTGCACTTTTGCTGCTCTTGTCTTTGCCCCAACCCTGCTAACACCAGTCTCAGATGACTCTCCTGCCTTTTGCCTCTGCTCCAAAGCAAGAGGGAACAGTCAGCAGTAGCATATATATACTCTCCCAAATTTAATTTCTTATAACTTGATCTGGCTTCCACTCTTGGCTTTCTACAATGTAAAAAGTCTCTTAAGGTTAAGGGCAGGACTCCATTTTTTTCTCACAGCTTCTACTGCTTGTGCTTCTGATAGGCTGGGCTGGCTGTGCAAGACACCCAATCCTCTGTCTCTGCCATTTTTCTGCCCACAGCCATTCCTTCCTCACCCCCTTTCTCATAGTAGCATGATGGAATTGGCAGTCACTACTGGGGTTTTGATGTCACAGTATACTTTATTAATACTGTACCACTCAGCAGTGCCACCCTAATACTGTCTGTTACACATGTTCAGTCAAGTTGACAGAATGAATTCACTTCTGTGCTTAGCAAACACTGCCAACTTACTGCCTACAGTACCTGAATGTAATCCACTTTGAAGCGCTGAAAAAAGTGCAAAAAGCGGAATATAAATCTAAATAAATAAATAAAAATAAATACACTTTCCAAGTAGAGTTATCAGCTTGTTAGTATTTTTTTTATTTATTTTTTTGTTTTTTATATACTGATCTTCTTGCATTGGATGCAAATCAAATCGGTTTACAGTGAAACAATTCAACTTGCCTAAGAGAATTACAAGGAACAAGGTTAATAGCACAAATTCAGTCTCTCTCTTTCTAGGGCTATGCCTCTGTGTGTGCAAATATGTTTCTCTCATACACAGACATACACAGTGTGTGTGTGTACTGATGACTGACTCCTTTTGTGCACACACAAAAAAATTATCGAAGAATAAACTGAGAAGGCTGTGCATCTCTTCACTGCAATCTGTCTGCAGATAAGAAGTGCAGTGCACTGTGCAGAGTCAGAGAGAGAGAGAGAACAAAATCAGTGTTCACTGTTTCTGTATTTCTAGTCTTCTATCCTGCCCCAGTGAACAGATAGAAAGCAATGTCGCTGGTTCTCTGCAACAGTGACAGCACTGTGACTGCAGCAGTAAATATAAGAAAAAGACCTTTGCTCATGCCAAAATCCTTCTCTTTATTTTTCTTTTTAAATAATTTCTTTGACTCTAAGGACCTTCTGAAAAGAACAGCTTTCCCTGTGAAATTCTTTGCACGTGACTCGGACCTTTCAGTGGGAGGATGTCAGCAGCATTTGAACCAGATTCCAGCTATAAGCCAATTAAAAAATAATGCTTTACCTTGATTGTCATGTAGTGCTATAGAAATGTTTTATTAGATTGTAAGGTCTATTGAGCAGGGACTGTCTTTTTGCATGTTTGTTCAGCTCTGCGTATCTCGTGTAGCGCTATAGAAATGTTAAGTAGTAGTGGATTGGTCCTCCATCCTGTCTACCTGCCTACTTCTCCTTCCTCACACAAGTTGCTATGGTTACCAGTTTCCCTGTACCACTTTTGAATGTGCCATAAACTTGAATGAGAAACATAAATGAATGAAACACATTTTTATTTAAGTTAATGGGCACCCTCCATTCCTTTTGGGGTCATGAATAAAATAAAACTGGTCTCACTTATTGCCTTTTACCTATTCATTTCAAACAAATGCACATCCTTAGTGTGTTTACAAGCACATTTCCTGTTTTCCCGACTATTCTTTAGTACAATGCTGAATAATTTACTACATTTTTTATGCAGAGCAATTGGTTTGGTACTTTTTTTTTTTACATTTTAATCCAGGTTCTTTTTCCATGCTTTGGCCCATTTGGCTTGTTGGAATGTTGTTCTGCATAGCCTCCAGAATTTTCCATTCTTATTTTATCTATAGGCCCAGCACTGAGCTGAAGTCACTTGCTCTGGATGAGATGGGAGAGAATAGTATTTCTTCAGTATTTCTTGTTAATGGAAGCAGGGCTTGCTTGGCTTATTCTTCTAAAAAAGACAAATGCTAATCAGCAGCTTTCCCAATCAGTGAGGATCAAAAGCTAGCACTGAGAAATGCTATGAATATTTTTTTTCTTTTATGATAATTCAATTCTTTATTTTGAAAATCTCTTTATAAAAAGTTCTCAGTGAGTTGTATATTGCATCATGCTCAATACTGGGCATACAGACCTAAAAGATTTGTGCAGTCACAAATATCACTTTGCAGAGTAGGGCAAAACATTTGAGGGAGCATAGTCCCTCCATAAAATATAAGATGTATCTGTTGATGTATTATTTTTAAATGTTTTCTGTTTATCGCCCCACTCTCCCACCGTTAGGTTTCACTCTGGGCTGGGCTTGGACTGGTAGGGCCTTTCTCCTAGGCTGGGCATGGGGCTTGACTGGAGGCAGAGTCAAATTCTATAGACAGAAGGGATTTCTACAAAACAGCAAATTGCAGACCTATGTTGTGCATGAAACCATGCTTCTACCTACAGGGAAGTTTATAACATTACCATTGACTTCCTCTCTTTCTCTTCTCCCTCCCTCCCTGTCTGAATATACCATACTTACGCTGGTAGCTGATACTGATGATTTTCAGGTAATATGTGAATCTTTGTTATAAAAAAAAAAATAAATAAAATTCCAGTTGTTGTCCAAGTTGATTGTGAATTTCAGTTCTGAGAGAGTTTCCAGCTGCTGTCTTTATCATAGTAGAGATTTTTATTCCCCATTTCATTTTGTACAATATTATATGTAACCTATTCTTGCAGCTCATGTCTTGCAGTTAATTTAGTTAAGCAAAGGCACATTCAACAAACCTGAAAGGACTCAGCACTCGGACAATCAGTGTCAAACAGGCGCGATCAAATATAAGGACTGTAAAAATAAACAGATAAGAGGAAGAAAAACAACAGAGTAGTCCCTGTTCAGAGAGCAGAAGCCCAGGTTCTGCGAGACCTCCTCCCAGAGCTCAGCTAGACTGGCGTCACCTGCCATCCCACTGCCATCACCTTTCTGGTTTGAGATGCAGAACCCAGCAAACACCTGAATATGAAAAAAGTGAATTTCTTGTCAATACCAGAGTCTGATGTAAAGAAGGAGGGGTGACTGAGACTGACCAGCCACAGCGTGAGGCTTTTCTCGGGGTGATGGTCTTTGGTGGTTGTTGTTTTCTCTCTTCCTTTATTGCAGTTGCAAACTTCATAAAATTGTATACCGTAGCTGGTGTTCAAAATAGTCACCTTTCCCTTCATATTTACAATTTATATCCTGCGATTCCTGTTCTCATATTGTATAAACATCACAACTTTGATTCTTATCCCTGTGAACCTCTGGATTGTTATATACAGTTTGATTATTGCTTCCCTTTACTGTGGGTAAAAGCGGGTTGGGGGTTAGGTTGGATTAGGGAAAGTAAATGCAGTGATTGCATTTTCAAATCACCAGGCTTAATTTCCGGCACATACTTTGCACCTACGTCAATGCAGGTGCGAAGTAGGCAAGTTCTTTTTAATCTGATATCTATGGGCTAGCCCTCTTTTTCCAAATGTTAATTCCACAGGGCATTTCCCTTTGGAAATGAGCTTGCAGGTATCAGAGGATTAAGTATGCAAGCTCCCAGCACAGTATCCTTCTTCTCCTCACCATTTGTGAGGGAATATACATTCCCCGTGGTGGACATAAGGAAGAGCAGTGCATAGGAAGGCAGCTTACTGAGTTTGCAATGAGTGCACAGAAGTGACCCTAGGAAAAATTAGAGAAGGAGAAGAAGAGAAAGTCTTTTGAGAAGCTACAAGGCTTTCAGGGGTGAGGTTTTGGGAAGAGGGGTGGGTCTAGAACTCCAAACCATTTTTACTAGAGGATTGTAAAAGCCTGAGGGATTTTGAGAGCAAGGCTGTTGGAAAGGAACAGAATGGCTTGCTGGCAACTGGTGGAAGTTTCAGAGCTGAGATTGGTACCTCAGCATGGTAGAAAGTAGGAAGAAGTGAAATAGGAAATGAGACAATATTTCCTAATTCATTTTGGGTCATTTTCAAAATGGAACGATTTAAATTCTGATGAAATTTTATAAGAATTTCATCCTGTTTTGAAAATAGGGAGAAAAAAGTCACCCATCAAGCCTAGACCCGAAACAGGGATCCCGCATAGGGAATAGGCTAATACCCAAAGCAGGGGCCCCAGCCTACGTCTGAGTGTGACTCCAGTGCCTTGGCCTAGGCCTGAAGCTGGGACCTTGCCTAGGCATAGGCCATTGCCTGACACAGTGGCAATGGCCTATGACAGAGTGTGATGCTCGGGTCTCATCCTAGGCCCTGGCCTGATGCCCTGACACCTCTTCTATGCTGTGTCCCAATGCCTGGGCCTCGGTTTAGGCCAGAGCATGGTCCAGAGGTCAGGTCCTGATGCCTGGGAATCAGCCTAGGCCAGGGCTCAGTTCTGACACCTAGGCCTTGACCCAATCCCAGGCTGACTGCCTGGGCCCGACCAGGAGGCCATCTTCTGACACCTGGGTCTCAGCCTAGACCAAGGTCCAGGCACAGACCTAGAGGCCCAGTCTTGATACTTGGCTCTAGGCACTGCCATACAACAAAATGGCGCCTTCTACTGAGGAGGATGAGCCACAGTTAATTTACTCTGGTGTGTCCCCAGCAGACAGCATCATATCAAGAAAGAAGAAAGATGATGGCAGACCTTCGAGGCCTGGGCTCCGGTGATTGAGTCTGGGCCCAACTCTGCCCTAGGCCAAAGCTCAGGCATCAGGACTGGGTCTTCGGGCCTGGCTCCAGTGTTAGGGGTAAGCCTTGTCCCTGGCTTAGGCCAAGGCTTTGGAACCCAGCTTCTAGGCCCGGGCCTTGACCTAGACTGAGGCCCAGGCCCCGGTGTTAGGTCAGGGCCAGGGCTAAGACCCAGGTTTTGGGACCTGGCATCTGGACCAGGCCTCTCCATCAGGCCCGACCTTGGCCAAGGCATTGGGACCTGGCTTCCAGGCTGGGCCCTAGAATCAGGCCTGGGCCCTCGCTTTGGCCTAGGCTGAGGCCCCCGGCATCAGGTCTGGGCCCATGCCTAGGCATCTGGACCCAGTCTCCAGAGCAAAGTCCCAGCGTCGGGCCTGGATTTGGGCCTTGTACTAGGCCTAGGCCCTGGAGTCGGGACCATGCCTCCAAGCATGTGTAGGGCTTAGGCCTTGATGTCAGATTGCCTCAGACCGGGTAAGTGAGGGCAGGGAAGGATCCTGGCCCTTGCATTTTTTCTGGTAGAAGGGATGGTGGTGGGAATGGGAGGCCTTGGGTGGCCCCATTTCTTTTCTTTTCCATTTTTTTAATGTTTCTTTTGTTTGTTTAATCAAAATAAATGAAATAAACATTAAACAAAATGGAATTAGTGGGCAACCCCTTTCCCCCCCAAACCCCCCCCCCCCAAAAAAAATACAAAATGAAATATATTACTTCTTCCTACCCCTAGGAAAAAGGATACCTGAGGAGTGCATGCTAAAGAGATAGGATGACAGTGTGGTACTTGGAAGGATCAGTGCCACAATCAGTTGGCTTAGTCTTGGGGATAGACTTGTTTTTTGGGACCTAGCAACATTTCTACCTGGAAGGGGACTCCAGGTGGAGAACCAAACTTTTCTGACTTATGCTGACTACATCAAACTAAGATTTGCTTAAGAGAGACAGAATTAGGAATTTAAGTTATAGGGGGCTGTAATTAAGACCCTAATTGCTGGAGGTCTGGACTGTTGCAGCTGGGTATAGGAGTGCTACGTCATCTGCCCTGGTAACCAGGAAGGGAGACAGTGGTCAAATCACACACTCATTGAAAATCCATAGGTGTCCTTTTTCATCTGGGTCTTTGTTTATTTTTTTAATGCTACAGATCAAGTGTATGGCACCCAAAGAAGTGCAATTTCTTAACAAAAGCTTAGGAGGTAATTTTCAAAGGAGTTAGGTGCCTAAACATAACATACTATCGTAACAATTTTCAAAAGCCCACGTACTTAAAGTAGACTTGTACACGTAAAACTTATTGACAATTTAATGGCATATATTGTAGCAATTTTCAAAAGTCCACTTACATGTGTAAAGTGCATTTACATGTGTAAAACCCAGTTTTAAGTGTGTGAATTATTTAAAAATTTCTCCCTTACCATGCAGTCACAAGAAACCTCCCTCTGTGCAAGTGTTCGATGATACAGTGATGTTGTACTGGCCCAAGATTATGTGGTCTGTATTTACTTACTGCTATTCCAGCCTGGATTTGGCAATGAGGTCATTTTTGCTTTTTTTTGCTTTTTTTTCCATATTGTTTTTTCTCTTGGATTGTCTGTTTTATGCATTAGGTGAGTGCTTCAGCAATTTTTCTCTTTTGCAACTGCTATTTAATCATTGTTGAAAGACGATCACATCAGTAAATATCAGGAATGCTGTGTGTCGAACTCTTTCTCTGCTAAGGAGGAAGGAGTCAGCCAGGACTCCAACTAATGGTGCTGCCCAAACAAACACACATGAGAACTTACAAGCTAATCAAGACAAATATTCAGGACAAAAGAGATATTGCAAATTTTATTTCATTTAATGGTTAAAATCCACCAAGGTGGAAATGTAGAATTGGGAGTAGGTGGTAGAGGAAAAGGACATAGATACGTGATTTGCCTGACAAGCGGAGCAAATGAGGAGGGGGTCTAGGCAAAGCTAGAAAGAGGCAGGGAGGAGTTACAGAGTGAAGGCTTTTCTGGAGAGTAAGAGGAACTTGAACTATATGTGGAAACAGATAAGGAGTCAATATAATGATGTCAGAAGAGGGATTATAGGAGTGTAGAGACAATAGGAATAGAAATCAGCTGAATTTTGAATAGAGTGTAATGGACCACTGGGAGATCTATCAGGAGCAGCTTGCAGTAGTCTAAACCAGACGTGATGAGAGAGTGGAAGGGTATTCAGAAAATAAGGGACTAAATTGATGATATCAAAGAGAAAGAAATGACACATGTTAGCGGTGTTTTAGATGAGTGTAGAGAGGGAGAGAGAGAGGAGTCGAAGATGACCACAAGACTACAGACTGAGGAGACTGGGAGGATGACAGATATCCACAGAAATAGAGAAAGGGAGAAGGGGGGGGGGGGGGGGCGGACACAATAGGAGTTTTGTCTTGGCAATTATACAGTCCCTAAAGAGAAATGTGATCCTCACGCCACACTCACTTATAACAGACTTTCACTTTTGTTATTTTCAGAGCCATAGCGGAACTTAACAGTGGTATTCAGTTACTTGCTTTGTTAATGAGAGCCCCATGGCTGCGGACCATCAGTTGTGGGGTTTTGGTGACTTCTCTTCTCTGCTTGTCTGGTAGTAAGGCCTGTAATTCCTAGATGTGACTTGGATTGTTACTTCCCTAACCCGGTTTTAAATTTCGCTGTTTGGTGAAAATACTGATATTTGTGGTTTATCTCAACTCTATCAAAGAAAGAACCACTACTTTAAAGAACTTATTAAGATACCAACCGAACACCACAAAAAATGATTTATGAGACCTTCATATATAGGAGGCAAAGAACAAAAGCACTCTTATAAAGATGAAGTGCTATTATCCACTTACACAGCCATCAACGTGACTGATGCCTCACCACTTTTATAATCATCGGTCTCTCAATTTAACAACTTTTTTTGTATTTTTTCTTTCAAATAATTTTATGGATAAACAATATTATCATAGACACTTATATTGTAATCGTCCTTAGGAAGCTTGTAATTAGAAAACAGAAGCTTGTTAAACTGAGAGAAGTTGTTAAATTGAGAGACCGATTATAAAACTGGTGAGGCATCAGTTATGTTGTGTCACCTACCTCTCAATATGCCTTCTTTCTCTCTTCTCCTTCCTCTCTGCCCCCTCTCCTGTGCAACCCTCCTGTCTTTAGCCCCCTTCCCTCCCTCCTTCCCTATGCCCTCAAATCTCTCTCCATCCATATGCCCTCCTGTCTTCCTCTCCTCCCCAGTGCCATCCTCTTTCTCTACCTCTTCCCCCTCTTCTCTCTCACTTGTGCTGCTTCTGTCTCTCCCTTCTCTTTCCTTTTACCCTCTCTCTTTCTCTCCTTACCTCTATGCCCTTCTGTCTCTCTCCCCTTCCCATGCTCCATGTGTATCTCTCCTTCCTAATCTCTGTGATCCACTTCTTTCCTCCATGCTTCCTCTGTGCCTTCCCTCTGCCTTGTCCTTCCCTCCTATTTGTATCTCCCCGCCTCTTTTATCTGTCTCCTCTGACTCTCTCTCCCTTCTCTCCACCCTGTACCTCTGCATGTCTTTTTCCCTCCCCTCCTCTATGCCTGTGTCTCTCTCCACTGTCTCACTACAGTCCTTCTCTTGAGTCTTGGGGCAGCACACAGGCAGAGGGAGAGGGCAGGATCCAGAGGGCATTACCGTGGAGATCTGTATCTGAGGGCTGGGCCCCTACCTCCTCTCCCCGTTCCATCCAATCACAGCATGGGAAAGGATGCAGCCCAGCTCTCTGCTGAATGGGGCCCACCCTGGCTTTCTCTCCTTGTAACCAGGAAGTCGTGGGAAAGAGGAGGAGCCACCCACAACTCTCGGGGTCCGCTCAGTACTTCTGACTGGACGCTGCACAGCATGCCTAAAAACCTGGCTGCTCAGTCCAAAACCAGGCAGCTGATAAACCTGTGCTGGAGAAAGATGCTGGAGAAGTGGGGCCTTTCTGTCACCATGCCCAACTCCCTTCTCCCCAAACTAATTAAGAAAGTGCTGTTTCTCCATACCTGCCTTCTCTTTGAAGGAAAGAAGAGCCAGAGAGGAAAGAAGCTTTCTGCACCATTACCAATAAAGGAGAGAGGAGCTAGAAAGATGGAAAGTCACTTGTCCTATTGCCAGTGAAGGAGGATGAGAGAAGAAACACCCAATTGCCACTGAATCAAAGAAGAACCAGAGAGCTGTTGCTGCCATTCACTATGATGCATCTAGGTGAAAAAAAGACTTCCCTGCCATAAAATTCAAGTCCGTGAATAGACAGAAGGTTGAAAATGACCTCCAAGTGACTACCAGCAAAGTTAGTGGTGCTTTTCTGCCAGATCATGCCACGTTGCCAGTCTGGAAACCTTTTGAGCTTGCTTGCTTTTCCCCAGTGCAGCTGGTATAGAAGAAAGTGGCCATCACTGGCTCTGAGTGGGGTAACATTTTCTTTTTTTTTAAGAAAAAATTACTACTGAGCAAAATACAGCCTTTGGCAAACTCCCATACCTCCAAGCTGGCTGAAGATTCACACTGAAACTATGAACACCTTTTAAAAATATTGTAAATGTTTTTTTTAACAAAGGTTTACTGAAAACAAACAAGAAGATGCCTCCTGATAATCAAACCAAAGGATTAAAGAGGTCGTATCATAAGAAAACTTTGTACTTATAACTGTGTCATAGCTCCTTTTTCTTCATTGTAAACCTTTTATTCTGAGGGGCATCTCCTCTAAGGCACACAAAACAATTTAGATTGTTCGGGGCTATTTTTCCTTTGCAGCAGGTCCCCTCCACTTCTAATACCCCAGGGGTGAGTTCTTTCTATGGGGGAAGCTTCTGCTATGGCCCAGATGGGGTAAGTGACCTTTCCTTGTGTCGCTGCTTGGGATAGGTATTTTCTGAGGATGCGTAATCAAGGAGACCGAACACAGGATGCCGTGTTCAAATAAAAACGTTTACTGATTCTGTTAAATGGCAAGTCAATTTCCAAGTGTGGTAATTGTGTATTCAAGGATTATCCTTTTACTCTCCTTGTGTAAGTGCTGATTTGGTGGGTCCTGACTCCATGAACTGGGGAATGTGGTGGCTTCCCTGCTCCTGGCTGGCCCCGAATGGCACCGGTTCCCTAGGAATTTTCCCCAGTCCTACCTGGTTCCCCCAGGCTTCACAGGAAGCCTTGACCTGTACCTGTCTCCTGCTTCAAGATCCTGGGAAGGGTCTTCCAAAATGCTCCCTTGATTTCTAGTTGGGGATTTCTCCTTCTTTGTTCTCACAGAGTATTGTCAGGAATTGGTAACCTGACGGCTGAACCTGGGGTAACCTCCCTCAAAGCCCTGGCTGAAATATTTCAGACTCGGTCCAAACTCTGGAGCTGCTTTACTTTCCTCCACATAATTCCTAACCTGGCAGGATGTGCGCTGGTTTGACCCTCCCAAAAGAAATTGGAAAAGGCAGTAGGCCTCCCTAGTGGGACAGGTCCTTTCACTCTAGGGCTCCTCTCCTATAGAAACTCTCTCTTCAACACCTCCTGCAAAACTCCCCCGTGTCCCTCTTACAACCAGGTCCACCTCTTCAGCTTCCTCATAAGGGAGGAGCTGCCAATTCCTAGTCCTATCTATTGGGAACCAGGGACATCTAGTGTCCTAATCATAGGGGTGCCACACGATGAACACAGCAGCAGATCATATCTATAGTGCATATTGGTGTAATCCACCACCTCTTGCCACGCAATTGGCTTCAAGCGGTATCAGAATGAGCACCGTGTATTCATTCATTTGCTGATTTGGATTAACAAAGGTCTTCCACATGTATTCCTTTCAGTGGGTAAGATTAGTTAATTATTCCATTTTGTAATGCAAAGTGTGTCTGGGGGAGGGGGAAATCACAGAACACAGGCTGAGTTATTAGGAAAGCTTGATGTAGTACAGGTTGGGAGCCACTGCTTTATTCCCGTAGAGGACACCTGTGCTGTGCTGCGTCTCCACCTCAGAATTATCTTGCATGGAGCGATATTCATGTCACAAGGCCATTGAATATGAATCTGAGACCAAAGGCCTTCTTTCTCTTCTTTAGCAAGTGAAGTATTTTGTCGTCCTTTACAGTGGATTGCTTTATTTGAAAAGTGACACTTGTTTTGTGATTCTGCAGAGCTTCTGAAGTCTGCAGATGAGGGGCTGTGCCAATTATACTCTTTACAGATAAGCAGTGTGACCGCCTGTACAGAGAACTCTTGCCTCTACAAAACCATTCCTAATGTGATTAAAAATTGCAGGTGTTTGCTACTCTGCCTAGCTCAGTACTAGAGCTACAGTATGTTAGACTTAGTTTTGTTTACTGGCATATCTATAATTTTTGTAGGAGGGACATATCTATAGAGTGTTACTGTGTTTTACTTTAAGAGATAGACTTTGGGCTAATAAGGGTGAGAGATTTTGTTTCATCATTGTAAGGGACATTTTGTTCTTTTATCACAGGGCTCAGTTTTTAAACAGGTTTTGGTGGGGGTATGTGTGTCTGTATGCGAGTGCTTATGGGGGGTAATTTTAGGTAGCTAGGATCTCAATAACAATTTAATAGAAATAAATTTGGTGTTTATATTTGTGTTTACCATATTTGTGCAGCAAGGGTATTGGGGCTTCTTTGCATGCTTTAATATTTAATTTATTTTTGTCCCAATAAAAGCAACTCACATCTTTATGCTGTCTGAAATAATAAGAAGACACTATCTATAAAATATTCCAGGTCCATTGTGTTTTTTTTCCCTTGTATATTTCAAATCTTTTGCTAATATAAAAATACACTTGTCTATTAATTAATGTTCTATAATAAGTTCTGGCCAGTAACAATAGTTAAACTGATGGTATTTTTTAATCCTGTTATCTGCATTAATTAATCTATACCTATTAATCCATGCCAGTTGTATACTAAGAGCTTGATTACTTTAATCCATGCACAAAATCACTATTGCAATGGACAGTAATATTGAAAGTTCCTGATCATTACCATCAGGTCAAAGCAGCTCTAGGCAGGGTAGGTTGGATTTAGAGTTCCCAGGGCTATGAAAAAGAGTGAGAACTGGGAAAAAAAGAATGAAAAAAAAAATAAAATAAAGACTAAATCATAATGTATGAAACAGGAAGTTAAAAGAACAGAACCTTGAAAGATTAGGTCAAGAGAGGTGCTGGGGTGGAGGGGCAGTTGATAGGATGAAGGAAGCAAGTCTGCCCCTCTACCAACATAAACTTAACAAGATATATTCTACACGGTGATATCCTTTTTGTTAACTCTGCTGTTCCAGGGCTATATGCGTAGTCTTGCAAATCACTATTCTTACGTGCTTATTGCTGTCCTAACATCCAAAATAGGCACATCTGTATTTATATTTATTGGGATTTCTAAATTGCCCATACTAGGGCCCTGAGCAGCGAATAAAAAAAACACACATCATTAAAACAACAGACAGATGCAACTGTATGCTGCAATGAAACAACTGCTCAAAATCAGAAACAATTCTCAGGTTACAGTAGCCTAACCCAGCAACGTCATAAACTCAATGAAAAAAGAAGTTTTTAGCATCACCTTAAATGACTTTGGGCATCAAATCATCTGCAGTTCATTAGGAAGTGAGTTGAGTTCCATAGGTCTGGAGTAGCAGCAGCAGCAGAGAGAATGCGCGTTCTCTCGTTTCTGCTATTCGAGCTTCACAAACTCAGGCCCCTTTGGGATGAGCGTAGTTCATGAGTTGGATTGTAAATACAAAGAAGAGCTTTAACCCAAGGGCAGGAATTAGTCGCCAGCAATTTATAGACAAGTATGGCCACCTTGAAAATAACTCTGACGTGAATCTGTAGCCAATGGAACACCTGTAGAATTGGTGAAATATGTTCTCTCATTGAGCTCCCAGAAATGATCCTTGTAGCTGTTTTCTGTAGCAACTGTAGAGCTCTGGATGTTGAGGCAGGCAAAACTATGTATAATGAATTATAATAATCCAAAAGTGGCATGACAATTGTTTGCACTACTACCCAAAAATCAATAGGACTCAATCTGGGCTTTAAACCACGTAAAACCCATAGGGGCAGATTTTAATACCTAAGCGTGGGCGTAGATTTGTGTGCGCAACCTGGTGCGCACAAATCTAGGCCCGATTTTATAACATGCACGCAAGATATAAAATCCAGGGTCGGAGGCGCAAGGGGGTGCACACTTGTGCACTTTGCACACGCCAAGCCCTAGGGGAGCCCCAATGGCTTTCCCTGTTCCCTCCGAGGCCGCTCCGAAATCGGAGCGGCCTCGGACTGAACTTTCCTTCCGCCCCCCCCCCACCTTCCCCTCCCTAACCCACCCCCCAGCCCTCCCTAAAACCACCATACCTTTGTTTTGCAAGTTGCACCTGCCTTTGGGCAGGCGTAGGTTGCGCACGCCGGCCTAGAGACCCTACGGAGGCTCTGGCCATGCCCCCACCCCACCCCACACCACACATGCCCCGCCCCTTTTTTCAAGCCCCGGGACTTATGCACGTCCCGGGCCTATGCAAAATAGGCTTGGTGCGCGTAACACCCCTATGCGTGTAAGGCTTTTAAAATCTGCCCCTAAGTGAGTAAATGAAAGACAGAGAGGAACCAATAATCGCAACCAACCTCTTGATATGTGTAATGACTGTATTGGCATTATTTTCCAGACTTAAAATTGGAAGGTTCTATAGGGGATTTCCATGCTGAAGTATTAACATTTCAGTTTTTGCAAGGTTTAATGCCAGCTTATTAGATGTGTCAGGCACTGTCTCAGGGCAAAAATGCAACAGGACACAACAGACAATGTTTCTTCTCAGGACTATCCCAGTTCCCCATAAAATTGTATATTGTCAGCATATAGATGGTGTTCCAAACAGATGCCAGGCAACAGCTTTACATATTGGTGAAATATGTTAAATACTGAAAATGCTGACCCCAGTGGGATACTGGTAAGAAGCGGATACCAAGCAGTTCTGCTAGGCCCTGTCAAGGCCTATTGTTGATATCCATCTAAACAAGGTCTATATCAATTTAGCACTGTTCCTGAGATGTATGCTTAAAATTAGGGGTTCTGTTAATAAGTTGCATTTCCCCCTTGGAGTTGTGCTCATTTGACATTGACTCTTGGTAATGTGATGGAAGCAGGTACTGAGGTGGAAAGTAAGACGTGGTTTGTAGAATGGTGTGATATTGGAAGCAAATTGTGGAATAGGTTCCTCAAAAAAAAAAAAAAAGAAAATCTGGAAGGGACTATGTATTCATTCTAGTTTAAACTGCAGTTGCTGATTAACGAAGGTTTATAAATTCAGATTTGCAGTCTTCAGCATGTTTACCAGAGAAGTAAATATGTTTTGTAAGCATCATGTTCCCATAATTTAAGAAAATGGCATTTTAGATATTACAATAAATTTGGTACTTCAGAAGTTAGCCTTATGGAGCTCTGGAGTAGCTGGTGCAAGGGCAATGGTTAAGATCACAGTAACAGAGTAATAGAGATAGAAATTTTATATTTTAAAGAAGAAAATGTGAGAGAAATTTTATTACAAAATGACTGATTTTGCTGGACTAATTTTACATAGCAGATGCAAAAATATATTGTTTAACATGGCAAGACAAATTCAGATCTGAACAGGAGCAAGACTCAACTGAACATAATCATATTGAGACATCAGTTTTGCTAGGACTATATCATTTACCTATACTGTATACACTGTACATATACTCTGAAACACTTAGCAACTGTGACAGGTTTTCATTTAATTAGCACGTGTACTTTACAATATCAAATCCAATTAGTGAACATGTATTGCAAAAATAATCAATAAATAACCTAAGATCCTCTTTATTTGCTTCCATTTCTCTGGAGGCCAATTTTCAAAAGTAAAAAAAAAAATCATATACGTGAATACGATAAATTAACATGTATCTAGAGTACATCTGTTTTTTTTTACATGTTCTAGGTACCATAAAGACTGATTCAGTGTTGGGTTTCCTACAACATTTGCTGATTAATATTTAGGCAGTCACCAGCATTCTCACAATGCCAAAAGAATGTTGGCACAAAAAGGAACGGCTAGACGGACTGCTCTAGTTTTTCCCAGGCACCAGCTCCCACATAAGAATAGTTTATCTGTTTATAGTACATCTCGTCTTCTACCTCCCACCCCCAAACAATGCAGGACTGCGAAAATAGGACCATTAACAATGACATCCAAACAAAGAAGCTGAATTTTGACCATAAAAGGTTGAAGAGGGGAGAACTTCTACCCCCTTTTATAATAAGAAATATTTTATTTTATTTCTGATGGCAATAGAAAAGAAAAAAACATAATTTTTTTTTAAAGGAAATAATGAGTACATTGTATTAAACGTTCACATAGATTAGAGTGCTGCACTGGTTAGTCTGTGTATTAGTCTATTTGCATATATAGAAATTTTGAGGTCAATATTCAAAGCGAGTTCAGTGCTCTTTAGCTGGATAAGTGGGAATAATGCAGCTAAGTAGGGACCTGTGTTCAGTGGCCACCACTTAGCCATAAAAGTCCCTTTTGCTACTAAAATATATGCACAAAAAAGGTGGAAGTGCAATGGGTGGAGTGAGTTAGACTTATAACTTATATACACCTAACTACTGATATTCGGAGTTAGGCGCATAAGTGTACGTCTAAGTTTAGATGCCCCATAGAGCAAGTCTAAGTTTATTCGAGTAGACTTATCTGGTGAAGTGAGTACATATTCGCATATATTCAGTGGCTTCACAATGCTGCTGAATATCTATCGTAACTTAGTCAGATAAGTTATACCCGGCTAACCGGATCATTCATCAAACCGCGATGTGCCAGTATCGCAGCAGTTCAATGCAAATTAGGGGAAGAAGAGACGTGTGGGCAGGGTTTGGGTGGAGTTATGTCCCGGCAGCGCTGCGGGCGATAATGTTTTCTATATTATCCCTGGCAGCACCACGGAAAATAATTCCACCTCTTCCCGTGGCGCTATGGGTGCGAAACTGTGCGGCCCGGCCGCAACCGCCGCGGGCAAAGACGCACTGCCGCGATGCTGCCGGCTGCACAATTTCACCCCCTGCCCCTTTCTTTCGCACGGCTCATCATTCTGCTACAAATATGGCAGAATGATGAATCTAGGCCTAAGTTACTTAAACGGCCAGCTTTGAATATTGACCTCATTAGGTCAATAAAAAGGCCTCAGTGAATGCTTATTTATTGAATTTTAGCTCTGTGATTATAAAAAAAAAAAAAAAAGTGATAAAATTGTTTGACTATAATAATAAGGCACCATTGCATCAAGCTAAAAATAGCAACTGCATGATTAATTTTGATAGCTTTACCTGCTCAAACCACGCAACACAGACATACTCATCAGTTTGTCTGGACCTGCAGTTTCTTCCTGCTCCCTTGGACTCCAAGCCATTTAGAATCAGCACTGGGATCTGGCCCCATGAGCCTTCATTTGCAGTTACTCAGGGATTTTTCTTCTATTTTATATCTCCTCCCAACTTGCTTTAGTCCAGCTGTTATAGTGACGATCCTTGGCTGAAGGCCTTGAACCAGGGCACGCCTTCCAAAACCATGCAATCATGGACACTAAATCCAGCCACTGCATGTTACCACTGTACGATGAGCCACTTCCTGCCCCTGACCCCCCACTCTCCATCCTCACCGTCACTGGCTATTATTGCCCCTTCTAGCTTTCTTTCTGAAGTGATCGCTGCATCTTTTAGGCTCCTCTGGAGCTGCGCATCTCGTCTTGAATTAGGAGTGCGGTGACAACCTCTTGGATCGCATGTGCCTCCCAGTATCAGAGCCATGCAGGCCACAGAAAAATGGCGGCAGTTTGGTGGAAGTTGCAGAGGCTGGGAGTGGGGAAGAGAGAGAAAGAGGAGGTAAAGGAAGAGAAGGAGAGAGGGAGATTATGTGTGTGTGGATGGGAAGAAGGGTGAGGGAGGAAGTTAGCAAATAAAAAAAAAAGTTTAGAATTGTATGGCCATGGAACGCAGCTCCTGTTTTCCTACTGCACCTGAAAACCAATCTCTTTTAAGTTGCCTTGAAATTCTAGATATTGCTTCATAAGAACATAAGACATTGCCATACTGGATCAGACCAAGGGTCCATCAAGCCCAGCATCCTGTTTCCAACAGAGGCCAAAACCAGGCTGCAAGTACCTGGCAAATACCCAAACACCAAGAAGATCCCATGCTTCTGATGCCAGTAATCAATTACAACAAGACGTATTCACCAAAAATGACGATGAATAATCTAAGGGACCATCATATAAACTCCTCACTTTGATATCTTTTAGAGCCGTATGTGTGCTCTATAGATAAATCAAAGGGGTACAATTTTAACCATTGGTCCACTTTTTAAAGATTTTTTAAAGCATTTTTACAAAAAATTACTAAAAAAGTGCACTACTTCCCTGTTTGTTGAAGTTAATTCATGCCCAACACGGTACCATGTTTTGTAAACTGCTGCTTCAGGGGCTGGAATCAGCATGGAATCAGCTGGAATCAGCATGTATTAAAATTCAAAAATTCCTTCTTTTCTTTTCAGTCCCGTTTTAATTTTGTTGATTAAGGCAGCTGATCATTTCTTCACAAAGCGTTTTCACCCGCCAAAGATTCAGCACGCGCATAACCCCCAAAAACTTACGCCTGCGCGTGCCCTGGGACATGCGTATGTCCCGGGGCTTTCAAAAACGGGCGAATCGGGGGCAGGGCTGGGGCGTGGCGGCACGCCGGGGGAAGGGCCGAGGCATGGAGGCAGGCCGGGGGTGGGGCCAGGGGTGTTCCCAAGCCCTCCGGCACATCGGCTGTGCTGGAGGTTCGTGCAAGTTACACCTGCCAGAGGCGCCTGCCAGAGGCAGGCATAACTCCATCAAATAAGGTAGGGGGGATTTAGGTAGGGCTGGGGGGTGGGTTAGATAGGGGAAGGGAGGGAAAGGTGGGGGGGGGGGGGGGATCCAAAAAAAGTTCCTTCCAAGGCCGCTCTGATGTATCTGGTTTACAGAATGTCCTGTCTGGATTGAGAACACATCGCCTACATACTGATTGGGCACCGGCTCTAGATTGCATCACCTATGCTCCAGGAGATCTGGTTTACAGAAAAAATTACATCCACAAGACATAGAAGGAGCCGGTCTACTTGGAGCCATACAAGCTGACCAAAATCACCCTGACAGCCATTCAGCTGGAAGATTCTGGTCCTTTCTATCATCCTGCAGACATTCGCCCTTGTCCATTTATCCAGACAGAATGAGAGTTGTTCTGGCCCTCTTGTTAGCGTTTACAGCTGTGGCCAGGGCCGTGCAAGGGGATTGGGCACCCTAGGCACCTTCAGACTTACGCTGACCCCCCCCCCCCATCGTGCCTCCCCCAGCCCTGCCCCCGGTCGCATCCCCGACTCAAGGGGCAGAGACCACATGCTGCCATTCCCCCACCCTCCCCCTCCAACCCCAAAAAACCCCCTCACAAAACACAAAAACCCGGGAGCGATCTGCCGCCACTAATCAAAATGGCACCAGTGGCCTTCAGCCCCTACCATATGACAGGGGCTACCGGTGCCATTGGTTGGCCCCTGTCATATGGTAGGGGCTGAAGGCCACCGGTGCCATTCGTTGGCCCTTGTCACATGGTAGGGGCTAAAGGCCACCGGTGCCATTGGTTGGCCCCTGTCACATGGTAGGGGCTAAAGGCCACTGGCGCCATTTTGGTTAGTGGCAGCCGAGGCCCCAGGAGAGGCAGATCGCTCCTGGGCCCTTGCTGGACCACCAGGGGGGCGTTGGGAGTGTGGAACAACGGGGGGGGGGGGGAAGCAGGGTGAGGCGGGGGCTAGGTAGAATTTTGAAGGGGCACTTTTTGCCCTTTCAAAATTCTACCGCCTGAAGTGGCTGCGAGCAGCAGCGGCGCCCCCTAAATCTCGGAGCCCTAGGCACAGGCCTAGCTCGCCTAGTGGTTCCTCCGGCCCTGGCTGTGGCTACAGTTGGTGTTTTTCTTTATCTGATTTTTAATTAAGTGTGAATGGGTTTAGAGACCTTTAGTAATATTACATGCTACGATGACCAGGGTTGGATTTCTCTTAAGGAGTTCATTTCCAGTAGACGTCATAAGCGTTCTGCTACCTTACACAGTTTAGTGTATACAAACTCCAATGTGTAGCTGATAACCGCAGCTGCCGAACAGCTTAATATCACTGTTCTGTTCCCTGTTGCTTTACTCTGTTGATAATGCCCTTATGTCCTTGTCTAATCGCCCAGCTCCATTGCTAGCCACCCTACAATGTGATATGCCTTGGGGAGAGCCCGTACCCCTAGAACTCATATTAGTGCTGCTTCTGTTGTCCCTTACCCCATAACGACCTGTTTAAATTTCCAGAATCAGACAGTTAGCAGTCCTGGCTCTACGCCAATCCCTGGTAACCCCCCATGCACCATTGTTTTAACTTTTAAAGCTACATGACCTATTTTCTTTCCCATTACTCCTTTTACTAAATTTTGGGTTAATGAGACTGTCACTATTATTGATACTGTTTGTTGAAACACCACTCACTGAAGGCTTTCAGCTCAGATTATCATCCTACCAATAATCCCACAAGAAAGGGCAGCAGCAGTGGAAAGAGATGTAAAGGTAGCCACATTTCTAGACCATGTGACTGAGATTCTGTGTCTGGTGTCAATCTTACTAATGCTACTACTGATGGGTCAGGTGTTAAGGCTTGTATAGCTCAAAATATTTCTCGCAGTCCCTGTAAGCAGGGAGCCTATGAGCTCCATTGCTATTGCCTCTGCTGTTATTTAGCGCAATGGCTGAAACCTATTGATCCAATTTTACCCATACCCATCAAGGTTTGCCAGATTGCACCCCTTCCCCTTGGGTTCTTGTGGCACCCTTATTTCTAGCCCAGACTTTAGCCCACAGGCATTGCCGCTATCGACGAGCTACTGATGAGGAGGCAGTTACATGGAATCCCCTTGCATTCACTGAAAGGATGAGTCAATAGCTGCTTCTGCTCTTGTTTTAGGTGCTGGTCATGCATCTGCTAGGTTGGCTGCCAGTGTGCTACGCTTACAAGCTATTGTTGAAATTAAAAAAAAATCTTGCTGTAGCTGCTCTCCGTCACACAGCTGCCCAGAAAAGAGAGATCACACACACTTTGCAGGATCTCCGTCTTGCCCTTGACTTTTCCCTTATGTCAGAAGGAGGTCTTTGCCATATTATTAAAACCACCTATGGTAAACAATGTTCTCTGGAAATTGTTGACCATACCCCAGTTATTTTTAACTTGACACAGTGCTTGGAAGATAATTATAATTTACCCCCTAATTGATTAGCTGTCCCTGAGTGGAGAAAGCCCCTGATTTCTCTTTGGGAACAGGTTAAGGCCTGGGGTTTTAAGATCCTGATATATATTTGTATTGGTCTTGGTATTGCATTGTCCCTTGTTTGTTCTGTTAAGATCTTATTTCAGCGGGCTGTTTACCATTTCCTTCCAGTTGTTGAGCCTTTTCCTCCACTAGGTCTTTATGATATCCTATTGCCACCTCCATCCTCCCCTGTGCCAGAGACGTCTTTCATGCTATCTGACCAGGCTTATTCTCATTATGCCCTAATTCCCCCACTGCCTGATGGGCATGTCACCCAGGCTCATACTTTTTGAGTTCTTGCCTTGTTTTTGTTTTTAGCTGCTTCCTGGTTGCACATTGCTGGTTGATTATATACCTTTTCACATCTCAGTTATAATTGCTAACGCCCTTCCATTTAGTTTCAAGTACTGCATCATTATTTTCATATATTAGTTAGCTTGCACTGTATCTTATATTTTAGTTACCATTTAAAATATTTAGCTTATATATCTTTTGTCATTTTTTATATTACTTGCATGTTCTTTTATTCAGATATTCCAATTTTTATTATTACTCATTTATATTGCTCATTTATATTTCATTCCATCATTACCAGCTTTTCCTGGATATGTTTATGCTCATTATTTAGCTTTTACTATTATTTTCATATACATTTGATAAGTTACCTGCTATATTTTGAAATTCATTTTATTTTCTTTGTGTTCTCTGGGTTTATTACTCCTTTGCTGCCTGCCCCTCTGACATGGACTTGTCAGACCTCTGGCACTCAGCTACGCTGATGTGGCCTTAAATTTGGGATTTAGGTTTAGGGGTGGTGGATAGTACTGACCCCTTTTCTTTCCACCGTTTTCTGCCCTCTCTTCTCTGGTATCATTAGCTGCTGTTCCGTGCTGCTCTCCATCGCTGTCCACTGCTCTCTGCTGTCTCCTTGCCCAGCCTGACTTTGCTGCTTCCCCTCATGCTGGTGACCCTTGGTCGTCCTCCAGTTGTTACCAAGGGTCAAGAGGGAAATGTTTAATCTTCCTGGCAACAAGCACCAAAGGTCAGGTAAGATGCTCTTGTGTCCAAGGCTCCGGCCAAAGGGAGAGTTGCATCTTTACAGAGACACAGACAGCACAGCAGGAGCATGTCCAAAAGAGGAACCAGCGTGTGCCAGCCTGACAACAGTCAGCAGAGAGCATGAAGCAGTTTGCTTAGGTGCCGAGGTAAAAATGCAGAACCAGAACTGGGACATTTGTGGTCAGAAGGGGGGCTATCCTGGTTTAGGGGGAGGGGGAGTGTATCTCAGTGCTCTTTTTTGGTGCATGGTAAATGACAGATTACAAGAGGTCTGAGTAATGCATGATGGAGGAGTATGGAGCCTATAGCAAGAATACTGTATATAAGAAAGAGATGTAATAATAGTTAGCTCTCTGAAGGAGTTTGGAGAGTAGTAACAGTTCTCTTTCCTTCCACCAATACCTTGTAAACCAAAGACAAATTTTCCTTACAATAAATATTTTACTATGGGCCATATTTGGTTCTCCTGTGTATTGGTACTGGGGACTAACACACTGTAGGGCCTTGACTTCTGCTGCTGGACTCTTCTTCCACAGGAGCTCACTTATGCTGGCAGGGAGTGGGAACCCCGCCCACATGTAACTTCTCTGCATCACTGCAGGACTTTCCTGCTGGCAGCAATGGCACCCCTCCCCCTGTTGTCACCCAGGGTGGACTGCCCCCCCCCCTCGCCCTACCTTCCTACACTACTGCTTAAAGGGATAGACAGTGCAGGGGGGCAACCTGTTCCACAGACTTGCCTATTCTGTTTGGAGGGGGACCATATGGAAGAAGGATGTCCCTGACGTAAAGACATGGAGGGTGAGTGCAAAGTATCAGAGTAACATGAAAAGAGGACCAGAGATGGGAGCTGGGAACCCAGAATGAAAATGATGACTGGGAGTGTGAATGGTGTCACACTTGGTCAAAGCTTCAAAGCTGCAACTTCCTGGACACTCCTCACATAAAACACAAGGACTTTATAATCCAATTCAAACTGGATGGAGTATCCACACAATCGCTGATCAATTCAGGGTGTTGCAAGGTTCTTATTTGTGAGGACTTGCTTCAGGAGGAGTATATTAACCACAACAGGAAAGAGACACTGGGGACAAATAGAAATGTCCAACCAATTAGATCCGGTTAACAACTCCAACAGGACAGGCTGTGATGGAAGCGGGTGTCTTTCCAAACTCCCGTACCCAATAATCATGGGAAGATATTGTCCCCAAATTTCAACCCTTTGAGGTCAGCTCATGGATAACTGGGGTCGTCTGCCTGGAAGTGGGGTGCCTGTCAGACCGAGCCAGGAGTTAGCCCGAACACAGCTGGATGCTCAACAGGACAAGGCCAAGCTGAAGGAGAGAGTATGTGAAGGAGTCCATAAGAAACTCCCTCAAACCACCTTAAAGGACCAGTCACAGATATCTGGCCTGGTCCTCCTTAAGAATCAACACTGCAAGGAATTCTGTTCCAATGGAATTCCCTTTAGCAAGGGGTTAAGTTGGTAGGGCAGAGAGAGTTAGAGGAGGCCCCAAGAAGCAGAGAGAGAGAGAGAGAGCTACTGATTGCAAGGAGCCTCCCTACCTAAAGGTTTGTGCCATACCTGAAATAAGGTGAGCTCTATTGTAATTCCTGAAGTCAAGGATGCTGCTGGCTGGTTAGAGTTAAATCCACTGTAAATAAACTACACTGAAGTCACAGCCAGAGTATACTTGATGTTTCCTCTGGCTGTTATCAAGCCATTCTCCGCTCGAGCTGCCACAGTGCACATCTTAGGTTCATGCCCCGAAATGCCCATGCCCCGCCCAGATTATGCCCAAACCCTTGCCCCATTTTGAGAACTTTGGAGATGTGTGCGCTGCAGCATTACAAGCGTATCTGGGCACTTTTTAAAAAATGGA
Source organism: Rhinatrema bivittatum (assembly GCF_901001135.1). Classification (NCBI taxonomy): domain Eukaryota; kingdom Metazoa; phylum Chordata; class Amphibia; order Gymnophiona; family Rhinatrematidae; genus Rhinatrema; species Rhinatrema bivittatum. The sequence continues at coordinate 62,544,465 of NC_042619.1, forward strand.
TGGTGGATGCAAGCGTGACTTATTTGCATATCCCTGACTGATGTGCATTTAGGATTTTTAAAATCTACCTCTTAGTGTACATAATAGGGGTAGCATGGCATTCCCTGTTTAATTGGAATTAGCCTTGCAATAAGGGGGCTATATATAGCTTGCAATTTTAGTTTGTCACCTGGCTTCTTGTATTTTGTACGATTAGTTCTTCAGTAATCAGCATGGTCCCCATTGCAGATTTCCCCATTGCAGATTCCTTTTTGGACTGCTTGTTCAGCATCTGCTGCAGGTTTACTATGTTCTCTGTGAAACTGCTACTTAACCCTTAGGGGCACTGGAGTCGGGTTTTTTTGGTACTGAATCTTAGTGATCTGATCCCTTTTTAATATTGGATTTTAGTTCTTATTTACCATTTCAATGCTAAATTACAGTTCTAAGGTCTTTTTTTTTGGGGGGGGGGGGGTTTGTTGTTTTTTTTTACTAGATTCTAGACTTCAGAAATTTATTTGGTATTGGATATTGGTTCTTTGGTAAAGGATCTTGGTCCTTAAATCCTGGTTTGGTTAAGAATCCTAGTAATCCTTTTTGATAACAGATTCTGGTAATCTGGTTCCATTTTTTCTTTCTGGAGCCTGACAGCCCTGTCTTTGGATGACACGTTGAAATCTTCTGCTCAGTAGGCAGAAGCAGCCAAGAAAGCAAATAGGAATGGAATGAGGAATAAAACAGAGAATATCATAATGCTTATGTATCGCTCCATGGTGCGACCTCATCTTGAGTATAGTGTGCAGTTCTGGTCGCCACATCTCAAAAAAGATATAGGAGAATTAGAAAAAGTACAGAGAAGGTGACCAAGATGATAAAGGGGTTGGAACAATTCCCCTTTGAGGTAAAGAGGTTAGGTCTCTTCAGCTTGGAGAGGGAAGATATGATAGAGGTCTATAAAATAAGTGGAGTGCAATGAATAAATGTTAATCAGTTTATTCTTTCAAAGAGTACAAAGACTAGGGGACACGCCATGAAGTTACTAGGTGTTGCTTTTAAAACTGAGAAAATATTTTTTTATTCAATGCATAATTAAGGTCTGGAATTCATTGCCTAAGAAAACTAAAAAGTCATGGGATAGGAGGCGATGTCCTTTTGTGGATTGCAAGCTGGTTAAAAGACAGGAAACAGAGAGTAGGATTAAATGGACAGTTTTCACAGTGGAAAAAGGTAAACAGTGGAGTGCTTCAGGGATCTGTACGTGGACCGGTGCTTTTTAACATATTTATAAATGATCTGGAAAGGGGTACAATGAGTGAGGTGATCAAATTTGTGGATGACACAAAATTATGCAGAGTAGTTAAATCTCAAGTGGATTGAGATGAATTGCAGGAGGATCTTGAGAGACTGCAAGATTGGGCTTCCAAATGGCAGCTGAAATTTAATGTGGACAAGTGCAAAGTGATGCATATAGGGAAAAATAACCCTTGCTGTAGCTACACAATGTTAGGTTCTTTCTTAGGAGTTACCACCCAGGAAAGAGATCTGGGCTGACATTGAAATTGTCAGCCCAGTGTGAGGGGCGATCAAAAAAGCAAACAGAATGTTAGGAATTATTAAGAAGGAAATTAAAAATAAAAGGGAGGATGTCATAATGCCGCTGTATCGCTCCATGGTGAGATCACACCTTGAAGTCTGTGTGCAGTTCTGATCATTGCATCTCAAAAAGGATATAGCTGCACTGGAGAAAGTGCAGAGAAGGCCAACCAAAATGATAAGGGGCATGGAACGGCTGACCTATGAGGAAAGGCTAAAGAAGTTAGAGCTGTTCAGTTTGGAGAAGAGACAACTGAGGGGGATAAGACAAAGGGCTACAAAATCATGAAAGGACTTGAACAAGTTAATGTAAATCAGTTATTTACTCTCTCAGATAATAGGAGGACCAGGGTGTTGTGGGAGTCTCCGTTTAGTGGACCCTTGGGCCGACCTGCTGGAGACTGGGGAGAGATGGACAATGTCTCTGATGAACAGCAGGCCAGGAGGCAGATGTTCAGGTGGGACGTAGATGTTCTTCACCCTGGAAGCTGGTGCTCCCCCGGGAGGAGCCCGTAGGAGCCCAACCGCTGGGACTTAGGCGGGTTGTGGATCAGGACAGGTAACTGGAACCAGACTAGGACAGTAGTGATACTGTAACTGGGTTCGGGTTCTGGAACCAGGCAGGAACTGTAGCAGGCAAGTGGGTACTGGAACCAAGCAGGTACTATAGCAGGAACAGAGCGACGAAACCCAACGAGTCACTCCGGGGCACAGCGCAACAGGGATGCTAACCCGTTGCAAGGCAAAGGCTGGATGGCTGCGGCGTCTGACGTCAGGATTTGGGTGGAGTCAGCACTGGCGGGAAACGGGCTACAAATGCGCCCAAGTGGCGCGCGCACGCTCGCGCCTAGGAGCAGGGCATCCACCGGCCCCTTCACGGCGGTGCTGCCCCAGCGGGGACGCCGCCAAACAGGCCGCAGGCCAGGACTCCAGAGGTGGGAGCAGGTCCAGGAATCAAGAGGTAAGGGCCTGGCCGCGGTGCTCGCGGCCAGGACCGCAACACAGGGGGCACTCCATGAAGTCAGCAAGTAGCTCATTTAAAACAAATACAAAAACATTTTTTTTCACTCAGCACATAGTTAAGCCCTGGAATTCATTGCCAGAGGATGTGGTTATGGCAGTTAGTGTAACTGGGTTTAAAAAGGTTTTGATAAGTTCCTAGAGGAAAAATCCATAAACTGCTATTAATAAATAAGGAATAGTAGCTTGATATCTGTTTAATGTTGGGTACTTGCCAGGTACTTGTGCCTGGATTGGCAACTGCTGGAAAGAGGATACTGGGCTTGATGAACCTTTGGTCCGACCCACTATGGCAAGTCTTATGTTCTTATGGGTCGATTTTCAAAAGGCCACATGTGCAAATACCGGCTGTTATGTGTGTGGCCGGGCCCTGCGTGCACCGCGTGCATTTTCTACATGGCCTGGCCATGTGCGTAACCACTGATATGCGCACAAGTGCTGGGCCAAAAGAAAGGGGCAGCCCGGGGGGGGGGGGGGTGGTCTGGGCCAGGGGGGGCGGGTTGGGACAGCGACATTAGCCGCTGTCCCGGGGAAGTGCACGCCAGCAGCCGGCCGGCGCGCAGAGATTACTTCTGCTCCAGAGGAGCAGAAGTAATCAAACCAAAAGTAAGTAGGTAGGAAGGGGTTAGGGGTCGGGGGGAGAGGAGAGGGGAAAGGGAAGGGTTAGGGATAGGGATAGGAAAGTTCCCTCCCAGTCCGCTCCTTAATTGGAGCGGGCTGGGAGGGAACTGGGAGAGGCCATCGGATTTTATTTCATGTGTGCGCGCTGCTTTTAAATTCAACCCCTTAATTGGTACTGAATCCTGGTCCTCTGAACTGGGCTTGGCCCGAGATATTGGTACAGTGGTACCTTTTTGGCGTTGTCTTCTTACCCTTGGCACTGGATCTTGAATAGTTGGCTCCTTGGTAATAAATCCCGGCCTTTTGGTCCCTCTTTCTTACTAACTCCCGACACTCAAGTCTTATTTTATCTGGTTTTTACACATCACCTGGCTTGGGCTATATCAAGGACTTTCTTTTAGCTGCTTGCAGTATTTTCTGAACAACTTCTACAAGTTTCCTTTCTTGACAGCGCACAGTCAGGTCTTTGACGTGCTGATGATTTCTCTCTTACCCACCCTCTGCTAAATGTCTCTTCTCCTGGCATTGCAGCTATTTGGTATTTTCTCAGTTTCCCTCCCTCACAGGCATCTTGTCTCCTCTAACTCAGGACAACATAAACTGGAGAACTTTCCGGGGAAAGCACTTAAAAAGTTCCAGCTCCTTTAAACTGAATAGCCAAATATTCACTTTTAAGGCAGAGGGATGTTTTCTCTGCCTCTTTCTGGTCAATTATAGAAGCTTCTAAGCTAAACAAACTATGAATTTAGATTTTTTTAAAAGACAAACACATCTTCTGTAGATTCCGCCCCTCCCTTAATAGAAAATGCACAGTGCCCTGTAGCTTTAGGGGCCAATGCAATACAGTGCACTCAGCCGAGCGCACTGTTTAACCCGCTGTCGGACGCGGTTTAATAGGCGCTAATCCACCCCCTAATGCAATAGGGGGATTAGCGCCTATTTAACACATGTCCGACACGGAGTGAATGAGTTAGCGCTCATCACATGCAAATGCATGTGAATGAGGCTATTACTCATTCACTCCAAATGCAAAAAAATAAATGTGCGTCTCAGATGCACATTTATCGCTCAGATATTAACGCCTGCCTGGAGCAGGTGTTAATAGCTGAGCGCATTGAAAAAAGTACTGAAAAGCAAAAAAAACTGCTTTTCTGTACTTTTTTTAAAGTTAAAAAAACAAGAAAAAAAACCCCTCTACTGGCCGCTTTGAAGACCGATGCTGATATGCCCGGCGTCGGTTTTCATAGCCTGCTGGCTGCAGTAATGAAAACTGACGCAGATAAAGTCCCTTTTCATAACCGGCTGACTGCAGTTAGGAAAACCGAAGCCGAGTTTATCGGCATCGGTGTTCATAACCGGCAGACCGCCGGTAACCGCGGGCTCGCGTTAGCAAGGAGGCACTAAGGTCGCACTAGCGACACTAGGGCCTCCTTGCTAGCACGACCCCTTCATTTGTTTTTTGCATGGCGCCCCCCCTTGTGGGCGCCATGCGTGCGCAGAGAAAGTGCAAATTTTATTGCATCGGCCCCTTAGATAGGCATCTCCCCCACCACAAAATACAAAACAAAACAGAACGGCTCATCTATCCTAAATGATCTTGAGCCACTATCTAAAGACAGTATATACAATTTCCTGTTCTTGTTCCTCATAATGGGCCAGATTTTCTAACATACGTGCAGGTGTAGATTTGTGCGTGCAACCCGGCGCACACAAATCTACGCCCAATTTTATAAAATGCGTGCGCAGCCGCACTCAAGTTATAAAATCCAGGGTCGGTGCGAGCAAGTGGGTGCATGACTTTCCTTTCGCCTCCCCCCCTCATCTTCCCCTTCCTTCCCCTATCTAACCTGCCCCCCAACCCTACCTAAATCCCTCCCTACCTTTATTATTTAAGTTGTGCCTGCCTCCGATTCCCCGGCCTAGCAGGCCTTCGGAGGCCTTTGGCCATGTCCCCGCCCCGCCCCTTTTTTCGGGCCACGTGTACAATTTTTTTATCATGCCCAAAAAGTCTTGAAATCCCACAAGCTTAATTTTTGTGGGATAGCATGAGGGATCTCCTCCCCTTGCAGGCCCAGTGCATGGGCCTGCAAGGGGAGGAGATCCCCTAGTCCCACTGCAAGCAGCATTAGTGTTCCTCCTACATTGCAGGAAATTCCTCCTGTGGCACAGCATTCCTCCTCCTGCCAGACACGTAATACCCCACAAGGCATTCCACCCCTCACCCAGGGATCCCCCATAGACCACCCATCCCTCTGAACCCAGGTCTTATCAGTCTGGAAGGGTAGGATCTTCATGATCAAGATGGATGTTGCAGCCAATTGCCTGCACAGCAGTCAACATCAGATGATGGTGACACGTTGCCTAGCAACAAGGTCCAAAATGTGCGCTCAAATATGACAGCACTGTCCAGAGAGTTCACAGAACAATAGATTAATGTATCCAATAGCTTCTTATGTATTTAATGCTTCAGGAGATAGTGACGTGTACATCAAGGTCAGCCCCCCAACGTGGTCTGTGTTTCGCCGGAGAGGTTGCATCGGGAGGGACAATGTAGGTGGAAAGCACCTTATATCCTTCTGTAGGTTGAGCACACAATTGTATGCTGTACTAGAGGGGGTGTTCCTGAGATGCAGGCAGAGAGATTGATGCTGCTCAGGGTGAGTGATCGTCTTGTGTCCTAGGTTTGGGAAGGGGGAGGGAAACGTAAACACCTGAGAATGAAAGGATTGGCTAGCATGGGGGATTTCAGCATGTAGGTAATATGCAATACATAATTTTTTATTATCATGGCCATGCTGGTGTGGCAAATATTAAATATGTACACGGAATATTTGACTCGATTATGGGATCAATTTGCAAAGCTTTTTTAGATGAGATTTCTTGAGCCAATCTTGATTTTGACATGAGGAGTGAAAAGCAACCACTAATTGACCGTGAAGGGATTAATATTGCATAAATGGTTTTGTAGTAGTAAAGAATGACCAGATCCATAAAATACCAGGTCAATTGCCTTCTCAACCCATTCCCATTCTGGCTAATAAGATCATCCAGCAGTTGCCTGTGTGGTAAATGCTTTCAAAAAACGAAGGAATTATTCCATATCCCTTGATAAAGGCTGTGGTCAGATTCTTATTAAAAACAAACAAACAGAAAATGAGATGCCATCCCTTGAACCACAGAATTGTGACAAATATAGACCCATTATAATACCCAATTTTTTTGGTAAGATGATAAAAATGTGAGAGAAGGGTGAGTTCACCTGTTCTTTGCCTTTTTCGGACAATGAGGCAAGTAAGCGATTGCTGGCGAAATAGGGTGGGAATCAACTGCAGGGACTTTATCAAAATGCAGAATACAGTTGGAAGGAAAGGGTCAGGCCACAGGAACCTTGTTAAAATATATTAAGGGTGGGATGGGACTGGGTCACCAGGTTTCTTTTTAATTCAAGAGGCAAAGGGAATTGGGTTGCAATGTTCTTTTTATTACAGTCAAGAGGGAGGGCAGAGGATTGGGGGCAGCAGGCAATTATTTTTAAATAACAATCTGTGGGAGGGCTGAATGTAAGGCAGATGGGGCCCACTGGCATTTATTTTTCTTACAGGTCGGGGGGGGGGGTCAGGTGGTTGCAGGGACATTATTTTTAAATATGAAGATTTGGCGAGATGCCGGTATTTTTTTTTTTTTTTTTAAGAGGCCTTAACCAGTGAATTCCTGATTTTCGTCACTTTAGCCAAGGAACCCCCACTGCACTAAATCTAGCCAGCCAAATTTTAATTAGCTAGATTTAAATATTAAGCTGAAAACCTAGCTGGTTAGGTTTATCCTAAAGATAAGCAGCTAAAATTAGTCAGTTATCTTACCCGCTTAGTGAGTCTTTTAACTTTTGCCTCTTTATTTACATATTTTTATTTTTATATGTTTATGTTTACTTATTTTGTGTTGTACTTTCTGAAGAGTGGGAAGCTTATGCAGTCACCCTGTCTGTGCATGTGCTTATTTGTCTGTCCCCCCACTAATAACGTTTCCATTCAGGGTCCTATCAACTCCCCGTTTACTAGGCATGTCAGGGGGACAAAGAGGAATCGGACATGGGTATTTCTTTTCCCAGATTCCATGAAGATAGCTGTTGTCGCCTAATAACCTTTTTGTTTTGCATTTGTTCTACATCCAATCTACATCAAATATTCAAGACATGTTATAGGGCGTATAATGATCATGGCAAGGTTATTTTTGGGGGACCCATGTATTTCACTATAAAGCCAGTTAGACTTTACTAGAGTTAGATTTAGGAATTTTCTAGAGATGGGAAGTTAAGAAGGTGGTAGTTTTGAGTGATAGGAGAGTCAATTCCTACAGTACTTGAGTGAATTTATAGTGATATAAAAGGTGACTCCATGAGACCACCAGGGGTAGGAACTATTTGGAATTAGAGAGCCATGTTAAAAGGAATTTGGGAAAAGCAGCCAGGGGGCTGTGCTTGTCCTGGGCTCTGAGGCTCTGCAGGAGAGGAGTGATCTCCCCTGCATGTGGTAAAAGCTATCCAGGAAGGTTCAAACACCTAAATAATGGGAGAGGATTGTTCTCAGATAATCTGTAGAGATGTACAGCCCCCCAGATTTCCAGGTTCTCTTTTTCATTTTGAGGGAGCTCATTTTTCAGTTTAATGCTTTTTTTTCTGGTCAGTTCATTTCTCAAAGTGAAAAAAAAGTGAATAAAACAAAATCCACGCCCCTCCCCCCCAAAAAATAAGCACCCAAAACCTCTCCCACTTCAAAGATATCCACAAGACTCACCTACCTGGCTGACTTCCTGGGCCTCACCAATCCCTCCCTTTCTAAACCATACAAAAATCTGGGCCTTCCTGGTCCCTTTGAACCATTCCTGTCCATTCAAAGATTTCTACAGACAGGGACCCTCCTTGGCCTCACTTTACCTCACCCAATGGTATCCCTAGATTCAAAACTCCAAAGAGCAGAAGCAAAGGCCATGCGCTCACACCAAAGATGGGTACCAACGTGATGTCACTTCAGCACCGATGTTCGGATCACCAGCACTATTTTTCAAGGAATAGAAGGCAGGGTAGCAGCGCATGGTCTTAGCTCCTGCCCTTTGGCCTTGGAAACCTGAGGATGCCATTGGATAGTGTAAAGAGGGTGCAGGGGGTTTCTGGCCCCAGAAAGCTTTGAGAGCAAAGGAGTGGGGGTTGGAGGGACCCACAGATCCCTAGCCTAGCTTTTTGCATGGCTTATGATGGGGAGAGACATTGAAGGAGCCTGGGGAGGTGAGGATAGGCCCAGGCCTTAGACTCGATATTGCAGGATGAGAGGAGGTTTAGAAGGCCTTGGGGAGGCCCTTTTAAAATTTTCACTAATATAAATACCCCCAAATTTGGATGTTTTTGTGAGAGGCCATTTTCGGTTTGTTCAATTCAGAACGAACCAAAAATGGCCTCATTCATCCTGCTGAGCATATTTGTTTAAAATGAATGCACATCCCTAATAGCCTTCAGCCAGCAAGTAAATGTGGGTGCAACAAAAGGAACTTAAGAACATAAGAAAATGCCATACTGGGTCAGACCAAGGGTCCATCAAGCCCAGCATCCTGTTTCCAACAGTGGCCAATCCAGGCCACAAGAACCTGGCAAGTACCCAAAACTTCATGCTTTTTATCTGGGCCTCGCAGAAAAGAGGATATTTTAAAGACCCTCTGGGTAACTAACACTCAAGCAAGCCGAGAAGATTATGTGTGAAGAACTTTTGGGACGGTTTTGTTTTCTCTTGCTTCTGATTTTTTTTCCTTCATTTTTTGACTTCTGGATTACTTTGGACTTTAGTAAAATATATTTTATAGGCATAGACTATTTTTTGTTTGTTTTTTTGGGGCATGATCCTTTATCCTTGCAGGTAAAACCTGCTTCCCACAGCATGAATCTCTGAATGTCCAAGTCTCTGCACCGAGTGACAAATAGTTCAGCAGTTTCTGATGGTGACCTTCTTGCCAAGAGGGGGGCAGAGGAGTTACACACAAATATACAAGTAAGATTATGCCATCTAATAACATTTTTGCTTTCCATCCAAACCATGCCAAATTTTCAGGACATTTCAGGGACGACATGGGGATTCTAACAGGTTTTTTTTATCTACTTATTCCATGAATAAGGATATGTCAGGGGGGCCACAAGGATCATAGAAGTCTAGTTAGGGGACTCATGTATTCTATGAATATATGCATGGAATCATGCACATATATATATATGAAGAAAAGTAGATCTATATACAGACAACAACCAACAAGGACTGAATTACATAGTCTGGGTAAACAAATAAGCATGGGTATAGCTTGCTTATTGCGGCGGTTACTACCCCTAACTAATTAGCAGCTCGATACTGTAAGGCCGCGGTAGAAACAGTGCGGCAGTGTCAGGCGCACCCTTCCTCCCCGCACGCACAGTTCTCTTCACTTAGCGCCCGATACTCTCTTCTAATTGCATGCAAATGCATGCCGTGGCTGCGAAGCCTTAGGCAAGCGTTAGGACCGCGCAACCCATTTTACTGTATAGAGCGCCTATACAGTATCCTGGGTTCGCGGGCCTAACGCTTCACGGCCGCGCTGGTATCTGTTATTTCAAATGTCATTTCAAATGACATTTGAAATGACAGGTACCAGATGTTCCCCGATGCTCAGCAAACTTTCCCCCAGCCCCCGCTTACCTGCCCTGGCCCCGTCCGGTCTCCGGTCCAGCCCGTCCGGTCTCCGGTGCAGCCCGTCCGGTCTCCTGCAGCCCCGTCCGGTCCCCTCCTCCCGAAGCAAAAAAAAAACCAAAAAACCGAAAAAGTAGCAAGGCTCGGGCCTGCTACAGTAGTCCCTTCTCCCTTCTCCTCTCCGTGCGATTCTCCTCTCCGTGCGATCCTCCCCTCCCCTCCTCTCCGTGCGATTCTCCTCTCCGTGCGATCCTCCCCTCCCCTCCGTGCGATCCTCCCCTCCCCTCCTCTCCGTGCGATTCTCCCCTCCGTCCCTTCTCCCTTCTCCTCTCCGTGCGATTTCAGCGCTCAAGGCAGTCACATGCCGTGACTGCCTTGAGCGCTGAAATCGCACGGCCATTCATCCAGGCAGAGGGAGCCGGCCTGCCTGGATGAATGCACGGCAGTGAAGGAATGGCCGTGCGATTTCAGCACTCAAGGCAGTCACGGCATGTGACTGCCTTGAGCGCTGAAATCGCACGGCCATTCCTTCACTGCCGTGCATTCATCCAGGCAGAGGGAGCCGGAGGCCGTTTTCGCCGCTGGCTCCCTCTGCCCGGATCCCGCTGCCCGTCTGAGACTATCGCGCGTCCACCCGACCCCGCCGCCGCCTGGAACAGGCGCCCACCCGCCCGCGGCCTAGATTTTACACGCGACCACTCGCTCCCCGGCTCCCGCCGCCGCCCGCCTGGACCCACGCGGCCCTCCGACAGGTATTTAAAAATTTTTAATTTTTTTTCTGACAGGTTTTTATGTGTCCCACAGCATTACATTTTCTCGATCATCTCTGTATCGCTTTTTTTTTTTATTGTGTTTTATTGTGTTTCAGTATTTTAAGTGGTGTCGATGGGTTTGCTACAAGACTCACAGTCCTAACACCTACTAGGGGGAGGCGGTAAACTAACACGTTAAGGCCGCCGCAAAACAGCGGGTTACTAAGGAGATAATATCAGCGCCCGTTACAGTATCGGAGGGGAATAGCTAATTCCTTCATTATACAGCTAATTCGTTCATTTACACATCATCTACATGCTGGGTGCGGAAAGGGTTATGTGTCTATTTTAGGAAGCGCTAAGGACGCGTGAAACTGGAGACTGTATCGCTGGATGGCCTTACTCGTCTGTATTGTGCGCTCCCAGCACGTTACAGACGGGAAATCTTCAACCGCACGTTACTGTATCGACCTGTAAGCTAGATATTTCACTTAGAGGCAGTTCCAACACTGCTCTCTACATTAATGGTGGGGGTGGAAGGGAAATAGAATCAAAAGGTTACTAAGAGCCAAAAGTAACAGATAAGAATGAGAAAAAAAAAAGTGCAAAAATTGCTGGGCAGACTGGATGGGCGGTTTGCTCTTCTTCTGCCGTCATTTCTATGTTTCTATGCAACCAAATAACTTTTAGGTTTTGCATCTGATCCACACCAAATTTTCAGGACACGAGAGGAAATCCACTAGGATCTTGATGGGATGTTTTTAAGGAATCCTTGCATTCTATGAATACACGCATGGAGACATGCTACCTAATGTCGTTTAGATTTTGCACCCGATTCACTCCAGATTTTTAGCAGATGTGAGGGGACTATGAGGATCATGACAGGGGATTTTATTTTATTTTTTGGTAGAGCCACATAGTCCATGAATATGCACACACAACTACTAACTTTTTGGTTGTGCATTTGATCCACACCTAATTTTCAGGACATTGGGGGGTGTTTAAAAAGGGTCAAGAGAAGATTATATTTTTTTGGAAGACTCTACATACTCCATGAATAATGTGTGCAGTTAGGTCGCCAAACAAACTTTTGGTTTTGCATCCGATCCGAGGCAAATTACCAGCATATTTCAGGGGGGGGGGGGGGCCTACAGGAATCAAACATTGGTATTGTTTTCCCAGATCCCCATTTCAGTAGGTTCCATTAGTTCTGTGGAGAACTTCAAAGTAAACCACTGCACTCTGCATTGAGCATGATTGCTGGAAAAGCAGTTTATATATCTGATAAAACAAATGTATGACCGTAGTTTTCCAAGAATGTACAATTAAGCTGGGGAACTTGTTGCCTGGAGATGTGGTCAAAATTTATAGTACATCTGGGTTTTTAAAAAGAAAATTTGGATAAGCTTCTGAAAGGCAATAGATTAACAATTATTAGCCAGGTAGATGTGGGGATTGATAAGACAGGCTAAGAGAGAATTTGAAAAGAAGTTGGCTGTAGAGGCAAAAACTCACAGTAAAAACTTTTAAAAATATATCCGAAGCAGAAAGCCTGTGAGGGAGTCAGTTGGACTGTTAGATGATTGAGGGGTTAAAGGGGCACTTAGAGAAGATAAGGCCATCGCGGAAAGATTAAATGATTTCTTTGCTTCGGTGTTTACTGAAGAGGATGTTGGGGAGGTACCCGTAATGGAGAAGGTTTTCATGGGTAATGATTCAGATGGACTGAATCAAATCACAGTGAACCTAGAAGATGTGGTAGACCTGATTGACAAACTGAAGTGTAGTAAATCACCTGGACTGGATGGTATACACCCCAGAGTTCTGAAGGAACTAAAAAATGAAATTTCAGACCTATTAGTAAAAATTTGTAACCTATCATTAAAATCATCCATTGTACCTGAAGACTGGAGACTGGAGGATAGCAAATGTAACCCCAATATTTAAAAAAGGCTCCAGGGGCGATCCAGGAAACTACAGACTGGTTAGCCTGACTTCAGTGCCAGGAAAAATAGTGGAAAATGTTATAAACATCAAAATCACAGAACATATAGAAAGACATGGTTTAATTGAACAAAGTCAGCATGGCTTTACCCAAGGCAAGTCTTGCCTCATAAATCTGCTTCACTTTTTTGAAGGAGTTAATAAACATGTGGATAAAGGTGAACCGGTAGATGTAGTATACTTGGATTTTCAGAAGGCGTTTGACAAAGTTCCTCATGAGAGGCTTCTAGGAAAGGTAAAAAGACATGGGATAGGTGGCGATGTCCTTTCATGGATTGCAAACTGGCTAAAAGACAGGAAACAGAGAGTAGGATTAAATGGACAATTTTCTCAGTGGAAGGGAGTGGACAGTGGAGTGCAGATGACACAAAATTGTTCAGAGTAGTTAAATCACAAGCAGATTGTGATAAATTGCAGGAAGATCTTGTGAGACTGGAAAATTGGGCATCCAAATGGCAGATTAAATTTAATGTGGATAAATGCAAGGTGATGCATATAGGGAAAAATAACCCATGCTATAATTACACAATGTTGGGTTCCATATTAGGTGCTACAACCCAAGAAAGAGATCTAGGCAAAATAGTGGATAACACATTGAAATCGTCGGTTCAGTGTGCTGCGGCAGTCAAAAAAGCAAACAGAATGTTGGGAATTATTAGAAAGGGAATGATGAATAAAACAGAAAATATCATAATGCCTCTGTATCGCTCCATGGTGAGACCACACCTTGAATACTGTGTACAATTCTGGTCGCCGCATCTCAAAAAAGATATAATTGAGATGGAGAAGGTACAGAGAACGGCTACCAAAATGATAAGGGGAATGGAACAGCTCCTCTATGAGGAAAGACTAATGAGTTTAGGACTTTTCAGCTTGGAGAAGAGATGGCTGAGGGGGGATAGATGGAGATGTTTAAAATCATGAGAGGTCTAGAACGGGTAGATGTAAATCGGTTATTTACTCTTTCGGATAATAGAAAGACTAGGGGGCACTCCATGAAGTTAGCATGGGGCACATTTAAAACTAATCGGAGAAAATTCTTTTTTACTCAATGCACAATTAAACTCTGGAATTTGCTGCCAGGGGATGTGGTTAGTGTAGTTAGTATAGCTGTGTTTAAAAAAGGATTGGACAAGTTATTGGAGGAAAAGTCCATTACCTGCTATTAAGTTCACTTAGGGCTAGATTTTAAAAGCCCTGCGCGTGTAAATCCTGCTGGATTTACGCACTTGGGCACTCGCGTGCAGGTGCGCCTATTTTGCATAGGCCGCCGGCGCGCACAAAGCCTCAGGACGCGCGTAAGTGCCGGGGCTTCGTAAAAGGGGCGTGTCCATGGGGCGTGTCCGGGGTTAGGGGGCGGTACGGGGTGGGTCTGGGGTGTGGCAACGGTTCAGGGCGGGCCGGGAGGGTGGTCCCGAGTCCCCTGGCACTGCGGCCTGTGCCGGGGGATGCCGAGGCAGCGCGCGCAAGTTACGCCTGCTTCAAGCAGGCGTAACTTGCACAACAAAGGTGGGGGGGGGGGGATTTAGGTAGGGCTTGGTGGTGGGGTAGATAGGGGAAGGGAGGGGAATGTGGGGGGATGTGGAAGGAAAGTTCCCTTCGAGGCCGCTCCGATTTCGGAGCGGCCTCGGAGGGAATGGAGGCAGGCTGCGTGGCTCGGCGCGTGCAGGCTGCCGATTTTGCGCAGCCTTGCGCGCGCCGACCCCGGATTTCATAAGATATGCGCGGCTACGCGCATTATCTTATAAAATCCGGCGTACTTTTGTTTGCGCCGGTTGCGCGAACAAAAGTATGCGCGAGCGTACTTTTTAAAGATCTACCTCTTAGAGAATAGCCACTGCCATTAGCAACAGTAACATGGAATAGACTTAGTTTTTGGATGCTTGCCAGGTTCTTATGGCCTGGATTGGCCACTGTTGGAAACAGGATGCTGGGCTTGATGGACCCTTGGTCTGACCCAGTAAGGCATTTTCTTATGTTCTTATGTTACCGCTTCTGGGAGTGAGAAACAGGAAAGGGATCTCCCCCATTAGGATCTGCCAAGTACTTCCAAGTGAGACCCGGATTGGCCACTGTCAGAAACAGGATGCTGGGATTTAGGGACCACTGGTCTGGTCCAGCATGGCACTTCTTAAGTTCTTATGCTCTTAGGAGGTACTCTTCAAAGACTTACATGTGTACAAATTAGCATATACGTGCGTAAGTAGGCTGTACTCGTGTAATCAATATTTTATAATAATACCTTGGTGTAGGGGCATTCGGGAGAGGGGTCAACAGTTATGCACTTCAGTTGCTATTTTAAAAGACCCGCATGTACGTTTGGCAGCTTACGCGTGTAATTTTACACCTGCTAATTATCTTGCATAATTGATATCAGGCTTATTTATTTGTAATATTGATTGAGTGAAAGTCGGGGTGAATTGAAAGGGGTTCAGGTTGAAGGACCAGGAGGGTCTCAATGATCAGGAGAAGGACTGGGTGAATTGGTAAGACTAATTGGTAACTGGTAGTTTCAATTACGTGCGTATGTTTTAAATATACTGACCTGCACGTGCCAATCAGGTTTTATGCAAGTTCTACTTTATTTTCATGAGTAAAATACATGTGCACATATTTTTTTAAATGGGTAGGAAAAATCTGCGCATTCAATGCATTGAAATACTAGCTTTCAATGCATTATCTGGTGAATTTCCAAAGGAGTTATACATGCAAATGTAACATACTATCATAGCAATTTTCAAAAGCCATTTACGCATGTAAAGTTTACTCACGTGGGTAAATCCAATGGACAATTCAATGGCATATATTATACCAATTTTCAAAAGCCCACTTACATGGGTAAAGTACATTTACATGTGTAAAACTCAGTTTTACACGTGTAAATGCTTTTGAAAATCAGGCCCTGTATGTATTCGCACATAAGCATAATTACAAGTGTATGTTGCAGGATAAAGATCCACAAACTTTATAATACATGCATATCTGATATGCGTGGGTTATAAAAAAAAAAAATACTATCGTAGATTTATGCATAGCAATGTATGCGCATATATGCCATCACGTGGAGTTGTTTGAAAGTTATCCCCTGTGTACATACTGGTGAATTTTAAAAGCACTGCTTGAGTTAAAAGGCCAATATATGGGCTGTGCATGAGCAACGCACATTTTAAAAGCCACAAATTACGCATGTATATGTGCGTAGGCAAGTAAAAAAAAAAAAGGGAGGGGGAAGAGTTGGGGTGGGCCAAAATTTACACGTGTACATCAGAATTATACGTCCGGCGGCCACAGCGCATGGCAGGCTGTCAGCGGCACATGTTTACATCTGCTCTCGATTAGGTGTAAGCCTGCAAAAATCTTTCGTTAGACCTAAAACAACTGGATGAGGGGTCTGCATGACCTCGAGATGGACTGGGCAAACTGGTGGACTAATTGGTAAAACTAGGAATGTCCTGCACGCAAGCATGTTTTAAAATCTGCTTACCCGTGCGTGTGAAAGCTGACAAAGTCCTAAGGAAGATCCGCAAATTATGTTTACTCGTGTAATCGCTAAAAATTAGGAGCACACATACGTGCGGTAGGCGTATTTGAAAGCATACGCGTGCAACTGCGCACACGATTTAAAATTCAGCGCATGTCCACTCATGCACCCGTACATGTGTGTATGGATACCGACTTGCTTGTTTTAAAGTTACCGTCATAAAGATGAATTTCAAAAGCCCGGTGCACGCATTAATTAGGGGATGCGCAAATAAAATGGGCTCGCGAGTGCCGAGCGGATTTTAAAAGCCGCCCAGATATGCGCATCTCTCCCGCAGTGCGCACATCTCCAAAGTTTTCAGAAAGGGGCATGGACGTGGTCTAAGCAGGGCATGGGCATTTCGGGGCGTGATCCAGAGATGTACGCGGCAATACCTATGTGCTTGGGCACACGCCCAGATTCCTTGCCGCTTAAGTTTACTTCTGCTAGGGAGGTGGTGTAAGATCTGCAGGGTTTTAAGGATTGGGGCTATTAAACTAGGGGGTTTGGGGGGACCTACCCTGTAACTGGTGAACTAGAGATAAACTGGTTTAACTGGCAATGGTGTCGGCACATGCCTCTCTTAACATCTCCCGATTTACGAGGTAGAAATGGGATTTGCGCGCACATGCGTGTGCCCACTTAAAATCTGGCGCACATGTGCTCGCGCGGCCAGATTATTTTATAACATATATACTTATGCGTGCATATACTAAAAAATGGCCACATCCCTGGGCACGGGCTGACACATGTGCGCCCCTCTGCTGGTTTGAAAGTTACCATCCTAATGTTTAGATGGGAAGACTAGATAGACCATATGATCTTTTGTCTGCCATCACGTTTCTATTGTTGGACTGCATCACATCATATACTGTACCTATGGCACCTAGCAACACTTAGCAGAGAGAACCACCTTGAGGTTTCCCTGAGATGAGAGCTAATGCTGTCAGTTCAGCATTTAAAACAAGCACTTTTACATCTGGAAACTTCTCTTGATCAATGGCCTCCACTTATATTTTTCAAGAACCACAGGTGCAGAATTGGATTCAATTATTAGATAAATCAATGGATTGGAATGTATGAAATATTTCCTGCTTGGGGTTGTAGTGACATCTTAAACTACCTGAATATGTCTTTAGAGGTTTACAAGGTCACCAGAACCCTGATGGAAATATTTTCCTGCCTTTCAATATTTCTTATCTACTCTTCTGAATAAACAGATTTTAAAGCTACTGTGGCAGGTGGGTGAGGGAATCAGATGTGGACGCATGAGGGTATATTCACCACAGCAAAAATATGATGGAAAGAAAATGTGATCTTCTTTGTAAAGTTATAGGCATGGTTTTATGACAGATTTTTTTGTTTAATATTTTCATTTCTTGGGTAAATGAGTAATATCACTTCCGTCTCTCAAACAGTATTCACCTATTTTATGTACAAGATAAAGATATTAGCTCTCTATTGCCAATATAAACTTAGTTTGGAAAAAGAAGGCTGGATCACTAGAAAGAACTCAACTCCGTCCTAAAGCATAGAACTTTTCCATTCACCAGACTCTTCAATGTTAGTTGAACACAAGGTAAATGCATCCCTGTTTGTCTATCTGTTCTGTTGCTGTCTGAGAGTAGAGGATCAATAAGAACCTTCTATACTTCCAGTCACAGTATGAAAGTCTGCATAGTCTTGTAATAGGTAAACACAGTAGATTTTGTCAGTCAAGGACCAAATGGCTCAGCCAGTCTGCCCAGTTACCACTACCTATACTACTATAGTACTGATAAATAAAAGGGCTCACACCCATAAGCGCGTCCGCCCTTAAAGGCGCGCCGCCGTGACGGAGGACTCACCGCCTTCCGGCGCTGGACTTCCTGGGCATGTCAGGCACGGGCCTCTCGTGAGAGCGTGCCCCCCCCCACGACGTGCCTATGATGTCATCGGGCTGTGACGCGCGCCAAAAACCTGCCTCGCTGTTACCATGGCCCCTTTTCAGCAGCGACGACAGCAAGCAATAGGCACCGCAGGACCGCAAGTATTCAGGGCGCGGGGGGGGGGGGTACTCGAAACACCTTTAAAACACCGGTGATCCGAGGAAAAAGGGCAAGACCATAGCAAAGCCCTATATAGATAAAAAGAAAAAGAAATAAAGGGGGGAAAACCGCCGGCAGTCTGCCCTTAGCATACAAAATCGGCCCAGCTGCAGCCAGAACACGTGGCTTGCCCGTGATTCTTCACCCCCCCCCCCCGTAGCATTAATATCAATGTTTCATTCATATAAAAAAAAAAAAAAATTTGAGAGGGAAAGATGCACTTCTTTGCAGAGTGGAGTAGTAGCCTAGTGGTCAGAGCAATGGGCCCTAAACCAGGGAAGCTAGGGTTCAATTCCCACTCAGAGATTGCAAAAGGCAAATTACCTCTTCCTCTAGCAAAAATAAATGTGGCAATTAACCTTTGACTGGGGAGGCAAGAGGCCTGGTCTCAGGGGCCACAAGTTAGATCAACTGCATCTTCGCCGGAAGACACGACCCCAATATCCGTACTCGCAGCGACGGCATAAAACACACTGACTGGCAGGGGTTTGGCAGACCGGTGACGTCAGCACTGGGTGACTGCAAGCTCCTGGTGAAACTGGCGCAGGAGGACCTGAGGGCAGCCAAAACCTGGCTCATCACCACCCACAGCCTCTACCCGGCCAACTTCAACATCCAGGTCAGTGGGGCTGGAGTTGCCGAGCCTCCCGCCCATATCCATGCAAGGTTAGAGAGGTTTGGAGCCCGCACAGGTTTTTGCTGCCTGAGCCGAATCACCCGTTAGAGGCCGGGCCGGCCCTGGGTTAGGTTTTTGCTTCACTGTGTCCCTGTCCTGTCTCGGAACCATTACCTTCAACTGAAGTGCAATGGGGGCAGGACCTAATGTTGCAGCGCTCAGTCCTCGGGGTTGTGGCCTGGCTCGGGTGAAAGCACCGCTGAGCTTAGCCGTTGGGCTGAACCTTGCAAGGGACACTGGCAGGCTTGCATACAGACTATAGGAGATTGTGTTTGAATAAAGGATCTTGACGTTCAGAGATTCAGATTTTATTTTAATGGTTGCAGATTTGTTTTTGAAAGAGATTGTGATTCAAAAGAACACAAATCCCCCTTTAACCTAGGTAGTTTGGTTTATCGCGGTCTGTTCAGATTTTGCCTGGTTCTTGGTCAAATCTAGAAGAATGGTAAAAATTTTGGAAGATGTGCTTCAGTGCTAAAAAGTGTAAATTTATGTATTTAGGGAACAAATATTACTTATCGACTGAAAGGGCAAGCATTGATTGCTAGCAGGCAGGGAAGAAATCTGTTAAGGGTAGTAATAGCAGTTCAGTGCACATTACCCCCATGCGGAATTGTTACACCTAAAGTCTCTCAAGAGGCAAACATGGTGACTACTGCTGTGAGCAAGGACAGCCGTGGGGGTAGAGAAGGAGCAAAAAAAAAAAAAATTGTCCCCTAGCAAGGAGCCCCCTACAAGCGTAATAGTGAAATGTCCCAGGGCCGCGCAACGGCCCGGGCTGGGTTGGGAAACCCGAGCCCCCCCCCCCCCCCCCCCAAACAACTTTTATTTTGCTTCCATTTCCTCGCTGCATTGAAGTTTATTGTTGAGAAAAATATTTTTTTAGCTTATTGAATGTGTAACAGTTTGGGTAGAAATGTTTCTCAGGGTGACGGAGTCTGCATTTTGCTGAAGAAGCAAGCAATTACTCGAGGAAGCAAAAAAAAAAAATTAAAATTACTTTTTACGTTTTCGATCCCAAAATGCGGCCAGATCTAGGATTGTAAAACTGGCCCGGGTAGGGCCCCCTTGCTTGGAAGTCACGGCGGGGGGTCGGGCAAAATAGAATCTGAATTGACAAGGGGCAGAATTGCCGGAACATTTGATTCTCCACCTTTCAACAAAATGCTGATCTCACCACTTTAACACGTGTACACTCTGGGCACGTTGGGAATACACTGTCACGCTATTTATGCGGGCGAATGAGCCGGTAGATCGACCTCGTCGGCCCGGGCGGGGCCCCCTTGCTAGGAAACACGGCTGGCAGCCCGGGAGTGGAGACCAGTTTGGAGCCGGAGATCGAGCGGTGCGGTAGGCATCACTGAACAGCTCCATCACCATCCTTTTTGACAAAGTGTTAAAGGAGCACTCACGGAAAAGACAGACATTGAGTTCGCAATCCCTTTATTGGGATTCATTAAAAAAAAAAAAGAATATCAGGCTATGGAGCTGGTGTAAGTTATAATAAAGAAACTTAGGCAGATCTGCAGAGTTTTAAGGATTGGGAATTTTAAACTAGTGGGTTTGGGGGGACCTACCCTGTAACTGGTGAACTAGAGACGAACTGGTTTAACTGGCAATGGTGTCGGCACATGCCACTCTTGACATCTCCCGATTTACGTGGTAGAAATGGAATTTGCGCCCACATGCGTGTGCCCACTTAAAATCTGGCGCACATGTGCGCGCGCGCGGCCAGATTATTTTATAACATATATACTTATGCGTGCATATACTATAAGATGGCCACATCCCTGGGCACGGGCTGACACGTGCGCCCATCTGCTGGTTTGAAAGTTACCATCCTAATGTTTAGATGGGAAGACTACATAGACCATATGATCTTTTGTCTGCCATCACGTTTCTATTGTTGGACTGCATCACATCATATACTGTACCTATGGCACCTAGCAACACTTAGCAGAGAGAACCACCTTGAGGTTTCCCAGAGATGAGAGCTAATGCTGTCAGTTCAGCATTTAAAACAAGCACTTTTACATCTGGAAACTTCTCTTGATCAGTGGCCTCCACTTAGTATATTTTTCAGAACTACAGGTGCAGAATTGGATTCAATTATTAGATAAATCAATGGATTGGAATATTTGAAATATTTCCTGCTTGGGGTTGTAGTGACATCTTAAACTACCTGAATATGTCTTTAGAGTCACCAGAACCCTGATGGAAATATTTTCCTGCCTTTCAATATTTCTTATCTACTCTTCTGAATAAACAGATTTGAATGCTACTGTGGCAGGTGGGTGAGGGAATCAATGTGGACGCATGAGGGTATATTCACCACAGCAAAAATATGATGGAAAGAAAATGCATAGTTTTATGTCTGATTTTTTTTGTTTTGTTTTCACTTCTTGGGTAAATGAGTAATATCACTTCTGTCTCACAAACAGTATTCAACTATTATATGTACAAGATAAAGATACTAGCTCTCTATTGTCAATATAAACTTATAGGGTCATTTATCAAAATGCTATATGGCGTTTTCGCATGTGTTAAGCAACCTTTAACGCATGCGAAAACCCCTTAATGCATGCGAAAACTCCTTTAACGCATGTGATAGCACCATAACATATGGTACGAAGCAATTCCGAAAAAGAGGAGGAGTTAGGGGTGGGAAAGGGCTGGGTTTACTGTTTTGTGAAGCCCTATCACATGGCTTTTACGCCGATTTTAGCTACATCTTTTTCAGTAGCGTTAAGTCATGTGATAGGTTGCATTAAGGCTTTACTGCATTTTGTGATGTGTTCTCAAATGCCTGTTTTAGTAGTTTTGAAACTCCTGGAGCACCAGCCTAACTATCCAGGCTGTCCTAGAGAGAGAGAGAGAGAAAGAGGGAGTGAGAGCCTAGCCATAATGCCCTAACACTAGATAGGTATTTATATCTCTATGGGAGGCACTGTTCTGTTCGTACGTCTCACTTTGAATGTCAAAGTGGCCCCTAACCCCTACACTAATACCTAAACCTTACCTTGAGTTACTAAGTGGGCCTCCATAGAGATATAAATACCTAACTAGTGTTGGGGCATTAAGGCTAGTCTCTCTCTCTCTCCGCCCCCCCCCCCCCCCCTCCTCAGTGGCCCTGATAGTAAACATGGTCCCCCTAATGGTTGTATGTAGGAAATACCACAATTCTGGCACTTATCTCAAAGTGCAAAAAAGGTATCACGATTTGTGGTAATTCAGCACTTCACATAGTTATTAACGCAAATTGCAATAAACTGCCTATTACCATAAAACACGCCCCTTTTTCTATCGCATGTGATATTTAGTGCATTTTGATAAATCCAGGCCTTAGTTTGGAAAAAGAAGGCTGGATCACTAGAAAGAACCCAACTCCGTCCTAAAGCATAGAACTTTTCCATTCACCAGACTCTTCAATGTTAGTTGAACACAAGGTAAATGCATCCCTGTTTGTCTATCTGTTCTGTTGCTGTCTGAGGGAAGAGGATCAATAAGAACCTTCTATACTTCCAGTCACAGTCTGAAAGTCTGCATAGTCTTGTAATAGGTAAACACAGTAGATTTTGTCAGACAAGGACCAAATGGCTTAGCCAGTCTGCCCAGTTACCACTACCTATTCTACTGTAGCACTGATAATTACCTTTCCTTGCCTTTAGCTCCATCCTCTGCACTAAGGAGATATTCCAGCCGTCAGATGTACAAACTCGACTGATTACAGGAGGTTCCTTCTTATTCTTTTTGCCTTCTAGCCAAATACAAGATCCTACAAGCTAAGAAAGGTAGCATAAGTTGGAAAAAAAGCTTTAGGACCCTATGTCATAAAACTTGTGCTATATTATTTTTAGTGTGTAAGTCAATAAAAATTGAATTGGCTTGATAAAACACCATTTAACATGCGATACAAGCCAAGCGCACTGTTTAACCCGCAGTTGGATGCGGGTTGTGTAGGTGCATCCACAGCCCCTTATGCTATAAGGGGATTAGCGCCTCCACAATGTGCGTCCAACGCACTGGGAAACTAATAGCGCTCATCACATGCAAATGCATGTCAATCAGACTATTAGTTATTCACTCCATATATAGTAAAAAAATGTGCGCCCAATACGCAGATTTTTGCAATCAGAAATTAACGCCTGCCCGGAGCAGGCATTAATTTCTGAGCACCCCAAAAAGTTGGACAGAAAAGCAGAAAATACAGCTTTTCTGTACATCCTCCGTAGGATATTAAGTCATAGCGATATTAAGTCGGAGGAACAAAAGGTTTAAAAAAAGTGCCAGTGGTCAGGTTCAGGAAACGGATGCTCAGTTAACCAGCGTCCATTTTCCGAACCTGTGGCTATGTGCTGATTAGGAAAATGGATGCAGATAAATTCAGCGTCCGTTTTATTAAATGGCGGACAGCCGACCTCCCCCGAGCGCCCGCTGTCAAAGAGGCGCTAGGGGCGCTCAATCGACCCCAGCGCCTCCTTGACAGCATGACCTCTAATTAAAATATTGCATGACGCCCCCAGGAGAAGTGGGTGCTGAACAGTCAGTGCCCGCTTTCAATGCATTTTTTTTTGTATCGGCCCCTATATATCATAGGATTGTTATTATACTAAACTAAATAGGGGGGCACATGCTAACCTGAGTATGCTCAGGTCTCTTTCTCTTTGGGCTTCAGCTCCTATCTTCAAAACAGGATCAAGGTAATGGCAGTTCATAAGGTTGCTTATCACCGCTGAGAGGAGAAGTGTAAGAGCTACTGGATCCTATGAGAGCAAGTTAAAGGAAAACAGAGTTCCAGAGCAGGACAAATTGATGTGAATGTATGTGTTTATCCATCTGTATCAGTAAATCTATTGAAATATTGGTGTAGGAGGATATGATTGGTGACAGAGTGGAAGAGGGTAACCCACGGTGAAATATGATTGCCCTGACTCAAAAAGGCACTGTCATCTAATCAATTGCCACTTCGACATGCTGTCATTAGTGTAGATTCTGCAGTGGATGGATCACACTGCCTGCTCGGGGAAAAAAAAACTGAAAGAAAAGTGTTCTGCATTGAATCAAAACAATTGGTGAACTCATGGAAACTTTTGAGGCCTAGACCACTGTTCAGTCTCAAGCCTGATCATGGTGTTTGGCTGCACTAACAATGCCAATGACAACAAAGGTCTTCGTCTTCTGTTAATTTATTGCTTGGAAATACATTTATGTTGTATAAATACGTGCAAGTATATTTTTGAAGTTCTCTACTGCATGTTGATGTTGGTTTCAGTGACCTCTGCTTTTCCTTGCCACTCTCTCCCCCTCCTCTATCTTTCTCCATCCCTCACTCCACATCTCCATCTACTCCTGGAGACAGACACAGTTGGAAGCCCAAATGAAAGTGGTTTATCTGGACCCAGCAAGAGAAACCCTTCAGCTTCTGCTTAAGGACTAAGCCTGCAAAAAGGTACTGTGGGGAACTTAATGCCAAGTCTCTGGGGTGATCCTGCTGTCTTAAAAGTGAAGTGGAGAATTCAATATTGAACATGGAATAAATCTGTTGTGACTGCAAGGAGCTGACTCTGAGAGATCTTTTCCAGAGAACTGGTAGCAGACAGTATATGGCCCAGCTGGCAATACGTTACATATGATGGCCCTCTAAGTGGTACCAGCCCTGCTTGTCGGCACAACAGCAGGATAATAGTGTCCGGGAAAGCCTCAAAGCTCTCCAAAGAGTGTGCTGTAGTCAAACAAAATGAATTGCTGACTGCATACAAGCCATCAAAACTCAGAACAACTACAATGGTCTTTGATCAGACTGCCCACATCCAAATTAATGATCATCAAAATCATGGCATTCTGTATGACTTTCTGGAATCATTGGATGCATTAAGAGTCTTGTGCCTTCTATACCCTGGGGTGCTACATCACCTTCAGCTTTGTGTTGGTAGTTGTTCCCTTTCAATAGTGTGCTTGTCAAAAGTTGAAAACCTGGTCCCATGCAGGTATTATATTTTTTGATTTAGTAGGCACTTACCAAAGAGCAAATAGATGAGAGCAAACCGTGCAATTTCCCATGCACATGCTAAAGCCTAATTTTCATGTGATGTCCCTTCGCTTTCATGCATATACATGCTAATTTTAGTGTATATACTGTTAACATCATCTGATTCTGGTTCAGTATGCACACTAAACTATTATTGTATAATCATGCTTTTTCAGCACATGCTAAATGACCTTAACATATGTGCTAAGCTTTATTGCAAAGGCACCCTAATGAAAGTTTATGAGGACAGTCCTCAGTTTTGTCAACACAATTCTAGGGCTGCAAAATTCATAAATTACAGAAGAGAAAAATGCATATGAATGAATGTGTGTGTGTGTGTGTGTGTATAGGATGAGGTGTAAAGTGGGTATTTTGAACAACAATAAACCATTAGCCTCTTAGAACATTGTTTCTTATTACATCTCACATCAGAAAATGCCATTTTTTTAATCTTTATTCTAATAATGGCACTAAGATATTTACATCAGAGTGACTGCCTGCACGTTTGATGGACTAGTACAGCAAAGTGCACTGGTACCCCGTGCAGATGAAAAGCCTACACATATCCAAATAATTATCATTGTGTCCACTTCAAGGTCAACATTTCTTTCACTGCCCCCAAATGTCCCTCACAGCAGCTTGCAAACTCTATCAAACATTCACACAGACCTAGAATCACACAAAAAATGTCATGGAAAAGAATATAGTTTCTTCTGAAGGGGAAGAGTGAATTAGTAGCTTAACATGGTTTAGAAATGAGTTCAGAATTGAAGGGATTGGAAAACAATTCACAAGGTACAAGGAATGAATGCAATTATTGTTCCAGTAGCATTTATAGAAATTAAAAATAATCTTAATCCTTGCAGGGAAAAGTTTTGAAATGCAGTAGATGAGTGTGAAACCAATTGAAATGTTTCAGAAAATATGAGCCTCTTCCAGGGATGAAGGGAGGGTTAGGGTTGTTACACAGAAATGGAGGATATCTTTGTCATTTTTTAGTTAACTTTCCAAGTAAAAAGAAGGTTTATGAGATCGCTGTGTGTGTGTGTGTGTGTGGAGTGGGGGAAGGGTGATCCCTACTAACTTTATTATTGCTTGTCCAGTCCATACAACATTTGAGGATATGACAGGGGGAACAGGAGAACTCTGGCAGGTGTGTGTGGTTTTTTTCTGATGCATGTGTGCATGTCCAGCCAGTGGGCTCTGTTTTGGGGTGGAACTTCTTATCTGTGTAGAAAACAATAATAGAATGAGAGTTGGCTGTACACTTTGAATAAAAATGTTTGATTTAAAAAAAAAAAAAAAAAAGTTTAATTTTTGGTGGCTCTTAATGCCAGGCCTTGCAAGCCCCCCCTCCCCGCAATAAGTCTGGCGTTCATGGTAACCAAAATAATGCCAACTGAACTGGTTGGCAAAGTAAATGCTAAATATCTCCTGTAGATTTCTTATCAACATCCCACAATCCAGACCTGTTTGTGTGAGGCAGGAGGGCCAGAACTGAGAACGACTGATGCTCTCTTCAGCTCGCCATATTCAAATACATGTGTTCCAGTGCAACTAATAATTCATTTTCAATGGCTAATGCAGGAAGCAAACATGAAGTTATAGAAGATAACATTTGGTTGAGGATATGCCTTAAAGTAGTAACTCTGGCAAAATCAAAATATGCAGCCAGTACAGCTGCCAGAGCAGAAAATAATTAAGTTTATGCCCTTTTTGCTGTGATTTGGATTCACTTTGAGGGAAGCGGTTTCTGAAAACACCTTTCATTTAGCCTTTCCTTACCCATAGGCCATTATCACGGTGTTTCTCTGCTGATCCTTATGTGAACCCACTGCAGTTATCACAGTGATACGAAAGTGGGAAAAGCTGCGGAAGAGACTTTGGGAAGGAGATTTTTAAAAATAGGGCACATGGGCTATATTAGAAAGAAAATAAATGTATCTTAGGACAAAAAGGAAAAACCATTTTAGAATAAAAACAGAAGAGGAGGAAGCAAACCAGGCAAGTTGATATTTAGAAGAATCAATCCAGCACGGTTTTAAATAGTGCAATAAAAAGTTGTTCTTTCATTGAACTACTTGATCAGAAGTGATCCTTTGTTTGAATTCTTTCCTTGCCTTCCACACGCATCCTTGAGAGCAAGGAGTTCTTGGTGCCTGCTCTGGGAATTCCTCTCTCACATGTACGAGACCAATGCTGTCCAAAGAGACCCTGCAGTCTCTGAATGGTAATTCTCTGTGAGGAGACAGCCTAGTGCAGGGAGAAAAGGCAGTACTGCCCTACTGCAGCGACAGCTCTGCATCTGCCGAGTGTGGATACAGAAAGTACAAGCTGGTTCTGATAGGGAACGGTGTAAAAATCATACTGCTGGTGGACAGCAGCCAGATTTAAAGATTCATGTTAGACAGCATGCAATTCCACGACGACTGCTCAGTTTGTCAGTAATTATGTTGAAATATTTATTCTTGTAAATCGATAAGAAACAGTATTTTGGGCTTACAAAACATCAATCGTAATTTTATATGGAAAGAAACTGCTGGCTGACAATTTGGACCTTGCATTTTTAGCATGTTATGAGCACACTGGTATTCCTTGTAGACACAACATAGGGATAAACCTTTTTTTTTTCTAACATCAGGCACTCGGCATTTACATTACAGCTGCAAAACATTAGATCTTTGGAGCAGAACACACACAGTGACAATGCAATCTCGACTTTAAACCAAAAGCGCACATACAAACACAAAAGACCTTTTCTTACAATGAGAAAAGAAGAGCTTCACTTTTTGTGAAAGATGAGAGGCTTTACCATCCCTGCCAGGATCTTGGGTAACTGTGCAGCAATGACTTCGGACATCATTTCTGGAAATTCAACGCTGAGTGAACGGGACTGCAGAAACGTGTTCAGGCAGAAGAGGTGAAGCTGCTTCACGAGCTGTTTGGGTTTTTTTTTTTTTGTGTGTGTGAAAAAAGTACAAATGTGTGAGACAGCGGAGTCAGATAATGTTAACATTTTCTTGTCATGGGCATGAATAAAATAATGTGGTTGTTGTATTCACTTAGCTAATCAGAAACCAAAGTTAACAAACAAGCTGTAGATGATACCTTTTATTGAACTGCATTTGTAATGTGCTTTTGAGGGCTGTGCTCCCTTCATCAGGTCCATGCAGAATGAGTTAGGAGGACGATGTCCATATAATTAAGAATATTATCATTTGTATTATAATGGTGGCGTGCTGGAATAAATTCAGCTGTAGGTCTCTCTCAGTTATTTCACTGCTCTGAAAACATATCACCCTTCACCTTTCTCTTATAGCTCTTTACAGCTTAGAAAACACTACCACACCACCATTAGAATAATGCTGGGGGTGGATGCTGACTCCAGGCCATAGATTTGGAAACAAACTGCAGGCAGAGTTTCAGAAATCCTAAATAATAATAAATGTCAATGGACCCCTATCTGAGCACTTCATGTGTCCCTGCTTTGCCATCTCCTGTAAAAACAAAGGTCATTTACTAAGCATTTTTCCCATAGACAGAAAATGAGAGAACACCTTTAGTAAATAGGCCCCCAAAGAAAGGCTGCAGCACCAATGCTGTGGGAATAATAACTCTTTGAACTGCAGCTGCTTAACCCCATGGAAATATGTTTGCAAACCAACCCTGATCGCCACAAAATTTCAATGCAAATTCATGAACTCATTTAAAAAAAAAATAATTTGGCATTTCCTCTATCAACCACCTTGTATTGGCAAACAATTACCGAATATATCAGCCAAGTTGCCTTTTAAACTAAGCTGGATGAAAAAGATCTGCATTTGGAAGGAAGAAGGTTACAGCTCACGCAGAAATCCATGCAAAAAAACATATGCGCTGGTATTTGCCTATTCAAACTACATGGGATGCAGCCAGCTGCTTACTCCTATTCACAATGTCAAAACCAAGTTTTGCTGAGTGTAGGATGGTAATATTTGAGAAGAATTACTTTGGAACCTGAGGTTCACCAAAACTTTTCAACAGAACAAAGCATGCATCATCAGCTTGGCAAGTTACTACTTTTGATATACCCTCAACTTAGCTGTTAAAAACAAAACAAAACACAGGTGTGCTTGAAAACTGTTTAAATTAACACTTTTATGTAAAAATATATGCTGCAGTTTGTTGTGGAAAGAAAAATCGTCTTGCAAGAAGAATTAAGTGATTAGAAATTCCCCAAAACCTCTCCCAGTTTCTTTGTATAATTTACTGCTGTGGACCTGATATTCAGCGCTACCCAGCCAGATTAGTAACTGAATATCTGGCTGGCACTTAGCGGGGCAAGTCACTTATCTGGCTAAGTAGTTAGCTGGATATCCAGTAGGCATATTGGGGTGGTGCTACTTATCCGGATAAGAAGCGATATTCAAACTTACTCAACTAAGTTAACCAGATAAGTTAGACCTGCCATAGAGCAGGTCTAACAGCTAGATAGAACTTATCATGTTACAATAGCATAATGAGTTCTATCTGACTAATTTACCAAGCCATTTTACTCTGAATATCTACCTCAAAGGGTTTATAGTCCTATTGAACTATAAATGTAAAGGTTTTATTTATTTATTTATTTGTGGTTTTTATATACCGATAATCGTTCGGAACATCTAATTGGTTTACAGCGAAACAGTAAATTCAGCAACAGGTTTTCCATATAACTTAGTGAACAACATTTCAGAAGCAGGCTATAGCTAGGTAGTCACATTGACTGTTATGGGAGTCATTACTATGTGCAACAGCATGTAAACAAGGTCATCGATAAAAGACAAAATATATACAAACATATACAACTGGCTTGGTAAACGAGGAATTAAAGTTTCTGAAAGGTATATTTACTCAGTGGTGTAGACTATCATTATAAAAGAGGTGAAAGCATATATACCGAGGCTAAGAGAGAGAGAGAGAAAGAAATAGAATAGGCAGAGAGGGGAGGGAGGGAAGGGCGAGAGGAGGTACGGTAACTAACGAAAAGAAAAAAAATAGAAAAGGGGGGGAGGGGAGGTGAAGGCAGTGGGAGAGGGAATGGCTCAAGTGAAGGCTTGCTTGAAGAGCCATGTTTTGAGGTTCTGTTTAAATTTCTTATAGCATGGTTCCTGTCGCAGAGTATGAGGCATATTATTCCATAAAGAAGGGCCAGCAGTGGAGAGGGCACGGTTAGCGGTGGACTTCAGTCTCATCAATTTGTGTGAGAGAGTGTGCAAGGTAGCTGCATGTTGTTTTCTGGTGGGTCTGACAGTGTTGTGGAAGTAGAGGTGTTCCTTGAACCATTGCATGTCATTGTTATGGAGGGATTTATGAATTAAAGTGAGAGTTTTATATTGTATCTGGGATGTTATGGGTAACCAGTGTAAATGTTTGAGTACCGGGGTGATATGGTCATTTTTGTGTACATTCATAAGGATGCGGGCAGCCGCATTTTGGAGAATTTGTAAGGGTTGGATCGTGCTTTTTGGGAGACCTAGAAGAATGGCATTGCAGTAATCAATTTTAGTCAGAATGATAGCTTGTAGTATAGTGCGAAAATCATTAAGGTGTAGTAAGGGTTTGAGTTTTTTTAACGTATATAGTTTGAAAAAGCCATCTTTTAGGGTTGTGTTTATTAATTTTTTTAGATTAAATTGATTGTCTATGATGACACCGAGGCTGCGGACGTGAGAGGAGAAGGTATTGGGGGGTGTAGGGGAATTGATTGAAGGGGGTTTGATGGTGATAAAGTTGGGAGAAATGGCTAGAAGCTCGGTTTTTGCTGTATTAAGGGCAAGGAAGTTGTCAGTGAGCAGAGAGTTGATGGCAGGGAGGGCTGCTTCCCAGGTTTTGATTGCATTAGGCAGGGTGTCAGTGATAGGGATGAGAATCTGAATGTCGTCGGCATATATGAAATGTGGAAGACCGAGTTTAGACAGGAGACGGCATAGGGGAAGGAGGTATATGTTAAATAAGGTGAAAGAAAGTGAGGCGCCTTGGGGAACGCCTTGTGCCAGGTTAAATGAATTAGATTCATTATTCCAAATTTTTACTCTGTATTGTCAATTAGTAAGGAAAGACTG
This sequence comes from Rhinatrema bivittatum, assembly GCF_901001135.1. Lineage (NCBI taxonomy): Eukaryota > Metazoa > Chordata > Amphibia > Gymnophiona > Rhinatrematidae > Rhinatrema > Rhinatrema bivittatum. The sequence continues at coordinate 62,575,529 of NC_042619.1, forward strand.
GAACCAGAGGAGAGCCGATCCTGAAATGCCAATTTCATGGAGGTGATTGATTAAGATTTTGTGATTGACAGTATCAAAGGCGGAGGAAATATCAAGTAGGGCAAGGATGTAGGATTGACCATTGTCTAGGGCTTTAAGGATGTAGTCTGCCAGCGATATGAGGAGGGTTTCCGTACTATGGCGTTAATGGAAACCGTATTGAGAGGGGAAAAGGATGTGGTTCTCATTCAAGTAATCGGTAAGTTGGCAATTGATAATCTTTTCTAAGATTTTGGATAGCAATGGGAGGTTGAATATGGGGCAAAAGTTGGCAGGTTCAGTAGGATCAAGGGAGGGTTTTTTAAGGATGGGTTTTATAATGGCCTGTTTTAATTGGTTTGGGACAGAGCCGAGCGTTATGGATCTAATAGACTCAACTTCCATTTCAGTAGTGTTCATAAAGAACGGGAAGCTTGGAGGGAGTTTGGAAGCTTGGGTGTTCGTGGTGGTGGAGGAAGGGTCATCTATAATCTGAGTGGTCTGAGTGTTTGTGGGTGATAGAGGTACAGAGAAGCGCAACATAATGTTGAGGATTTTGTCGTGGAAGTAGCGAGCAAGGTTTTCATAATTGGCCTGGTCCGTCAGAGTTGTGGGCGGTGAGGGCGGGAGATTTGGTTAAGCTGGTCGCAAATTCAAAGAGGGCTCGAGCATTAAATTGGTATTGGTGAATTTTAAAAGAGCTACACATGTAAATTGGTATTGGTGTATTGGTGAATTTTAAAAGAGCTGCACATGTAAAAATGAGCACATGCGTGTACAAACATGGTAAGTTTAAAACAAACATGCGGGCATCCATACATGCGCGTGTACGCGTGCGCACATATACAGGGATTTTAATTGTGGCACGCATAATTTAAAATATGCCATTTTGATTACTGGCAGCTGATGGCCCGAGAGGGGGAAATCGCTCCCGGGACCCCACTGGACCACCAAGGACTTTTGGCAAGTTTTGGGGGCTCAGGACGGTGGGGGTTTCCAATTAATTAAATTTGAAGGGTTGGGGCGGGTTTGGGTTTTTTTTTTTTTAATGTGCCCTTTCTTCCCCCCCCCAAAAAAAATGATAAGAAAACCACATGAAATATTGTGGGTTTTCCTTTCGTTTCATCAGCCCCCCGAAATGCAACAAAATAGGAAATATCATCTTTATTCCCTATTTCATTGCAAACGAATGCACATCCCTATTGCTGCCCTTAAGAGAAACATGGGGGTAACCTGCATGATGTGGCAGATACTACTATAAGAAACCCTACCTAGAAACCCCCCCCCCCCTTACCTTTGTTGAAGAAGTTACGCACGCCGGCCAATGGCCAGCCCGCGATCCCGGGCACAGTGGCAAATGGCCTCTGTGCCTGGAGGCTCAGGCCATGCCCCGCCCCCCCCCGACTGCTCCGGACCGCCCACGCCCTGCCCCTTTTTGCAAGCCCCGGGACATACGCACGTCCCAGGGCTTGCACGCGCCACCTAGCCTATGCAAGATAGGCTCGGCGCATGCAGGGGCAGGCAGGGGCAGCTTTTCGGGGGTTATACGCGTATCCCTTTGAAAATCTGCCCCACAGTGTTTATCCCATGCCCCTTTGAATTCTTTGACTGTTTTCATTTTCACAATCTCCTCCAGAAAGCATTCCAGGCATCCACCACTCTTTCCATGAAGTAATATTTCCTGACGTTGGTTCCGACTCATCCCCCCCTGGAGTTTCATTTCATGACCCCTAGTTCTACTGATTTCTTTCCAAATAAAAAGTTTCAAAGGTCATGCATCATTAAAACTTTCCAGGTATCTGAAGGTCTGTATCCTATCTGCCCTGCACCTCCTCTCTTCCAGGGTTTTGATACTGTATTTAAATCCTTCAGCCTCTCCTCGTAAGTCCCGGCCTCTTCTACTAAACCTCTTCAGATGCTGCAAAACGCTGCAGCCAGGATCCTCACAAACTCTCGCCGTATGGACCACATCACACCGATTCTAAAAATACTTCACTGGCTACACAACCGCTACAGAATTCTCTTCAAGACACTGACCATTATTCACAAAACCATATTTCAGCAATTCTCTCTCCAACTCACCATTCCCCTCAAACCACACTCCTCAGCAAGACCAACCAGATCTGCATACAGAGACTCCCTCCAGGTTCCCCCGAACAAATCCGCTATACATAACGCCATTGAAAAACGAGCTCTATCAACTGCTGGTCCGCATCACTGGAATTCTCTCCCGCCAGATCTCCGCCAAGAACATTGTCATATCACATTCAGAAAAAAATTAAAAACATGGCTGTTCGCCCAAGCATTCCCTTGAAGAAACCTTATGGTAACCCCCATGGACCAACACTCCTCTGTTGCGTCCTCTTCCCGCCTCACTAAGGAACTGTTTTCTGCTAACCGCGCTCTTATATAACATATCTAATCGACTCCTCTGTGTAAATTGTATATAATTTTACCATGTAAGCAACTGCTCTCTGCTTACATGCATGGGTCTCCAGTTAGAAATTGTTAATCTATCCCTTTTTTTCTATCAGCCCTGTTCTACATTCCCTGTTGTAATGTAACTTTTCGCTTTCAGTGTTAACTGGTTTACCCCCTAGTTTATTGTAAACTGGTACGATAAGACTTGGTCTTGAGCATCAGTATATTAAAATAATTTAAGTAAATAAATAAATAAAATAAATAAGTCTTTGGATACTGACCTCACACCATTTTGGTTGCCCTTCTTTACACTGCCTCCATCTTACCTCCCATCGTTTTTGAGATATGGTCTCCAGAACTGAACACATTTTATTCACAAGCCTCCTATGCAGGATCGTATCAAAAGCTTTGCTGAAATCCAAATAGATCACATTGAGCGCTTTTCCTTAATCCAATTCTGTAGTCACTCAATCAACAAAATCAATCAGATTTGTCTGACAGACCTTCCCCTGGTGAATCCTTTCTGCATCGGGTCCAGCAGCCCACCCGATTGTAGATAATTCACTATCTTTTCCTTCACCAGCATCTTTATTCATTTTCCCACCACTGAGGTGAGGCTAACCAGCCTGCAGTTTCCAGCCTCCTCTCTGCTATCACTTTTATAAAGCGGGACCACCACCGCTTTTCTCCAATCCTGTGTCACTACTCCCATTTCCAGGGATCTATTCAACAGGTACTTCACTGGACCTGCCAGCACATCTCTGAGCTCCTTCAATATCCTGGGATGTACCTCATCCGGCCCCATGGCCTTGTCCACTTTCAGTTTGCCTAACTCTTCCCATACATTCTGTTCTGTAAATGGAGTTTCATCTATCCCATTCCTATTTATAGTTTTGTCAACCAACAACAGTCCTTCTCCAGGGTCTTCTTTTGTGAACACCAAACTGAAGTATTAGTTTAATATTTCTGCCATTTATTGTTTCTCTCCACATATTGCTCCTCATCACCTTTCAATTTCACTATACCACTTTTGGCCTCCCTTCTTTGATATATCTGAAAAATGTTTTGTCTCCTCGCTTTATCACTTTGGCCATCCTGCTTGACCTTTTGCTTTCCTTATTTCTTTCTTCATCTCCCTCAGTTTTAACAGATATTCTTCCCTGTGTTCCCTTTTTTGGGATCCTTTATACTTCTTGAATGCTGTTCTTTTTGTCTTTAATTTTTTAACCTTTTCCTTTTGAACCAGATTGATTTCTTTTTTCCTCTTACTCTTCTTTACTTTACTAGCATATTGATTTGTTGTCTTTGTAATAGCTCCTTTTAATTTGGCCCACTGTTGTTCCACCTCAGCCATTTTCTCCCAGTCTTCAAGTTCTTCCTCCAGGAACGTCCCGATTTGGATAGTCTGTATTTGTGAAATTCAGAACTTGAGTCTTTGTATGACTTCTCTGTATCTTATTTGGAATATCAAACCATACCATCTGATGATCACTGGTGCTCAGGTAAGCTCCTACCTGAACATTAAAGACATTATCACAATTAGTGACCAATTACCAACAATGTCAGACTACTGTGTGATATATTCTATTCCAATAGCATCTTTGCTCTAGTCATTTTCATTTATTGCCTTGCCTGCATGTATTTTATTTGTACAGTTCATTAAGTATCATTTGCCTTTTAAGATTGATGAACTCCATGCTGAAATTCAGACTAACATCAGAAACATTGTCTTCTCTGACAGTGAACATGCCATTAATTCCTGGCTCAATATCACAAACTCAATTGCAGATAATTTAAATCCCATCGTAACAAAAACCTTAAAGTACCCCAAAAGACACAACCCCTGGAATAATACCAAAATTAGGACCGCTAAATGCAAGCTAAGAAAAAAAAAAGAAAATTTGGCAAAAAAAAAAAAAGATCTGCAAGTTCCCTTGGGGCCTATAGATCCTATATAACTCATTATAAAAGATTAATCAATAACACAAAGAAAGAATATTACACCACTAAGATACAAAATTTTAGTCACAATCCCAGAACTTTATTTTTTATTGTCCAGAACCTCACAAGAAATACTATGGACGAAATCTCTCCACTCCCAGAAACAAGATGCAATGAGACTGTGCATTTTTTTTAAAGAAAAATTTCTAAATTTGACCACATGATGTAGTATCAATAACTAGTCCATCAATATGAACTCTAGAGAAATAACTAAATGGACCAACTTTGAAGAAACATCCTTGGTTGAGACAGAAACTCTTATAAAAATAAAAATGAACCCCACAACTCAACCATTGGATAGTATTCCCATTCCCACTTTGAAATTAATTGCCCACACAATTTCCATCCCCATTGCAGCTATAATTAATCTGTCACTAACTGAAGGTCATTTTCCTGAAGCACTTAAAATTGCAGTAATCAAACCAATCCTCAAAAAAGCATAATCTTGATCCTCTAATACTTAACAAGTATAGGCCTATTTCTAATTTATCCTTCATATCCAAACTACTAAAAAAGGTAGTCCAAAAGCAACTGATCGAACATCTAGATAATAATATTTTATACCCCTCTCATTTTGGATTCAGAAAGCATTTCAACACTGAAACCCTATTACTTGCATTAGCCGATACTGTCCTGAGGGGTTTTGACAATGGACAAAGCTATTTACTGGTTCTACTTGATCTATCCGCAGCATTCGACACCGTAAATCCACTATCCTGCTTGACAGACTGTAGTAGATCTGATGCCAGATGGGCGGAGACATCAGATAGGAGTTAGCAATCTGTTATGGATCTGCTAGGGAGTTAGCAATCTCTTCTGCTATGACTCCTGAGAGGGGAGGAGTTAGCATTCTTGTTATGTGCGAGCTCCTCTGGAGGGAGGAGCTAGCACTCTGTTATGGTTAAACTCCTATGAAGAGGAGGAGTTAGCAATCTTGTTAGGAAAGCTCCGTGTTAGAGCTAGGAGTAGCAATCTGTTGTATACTAGCTCCAGAAGGAGGTGGAGTTAGCGAGCTGTTATGAATCTGTTGCTGAAGACTCCTGGTAGGAAAGGAGTAGCCATCTGTTACCAGCGGAGTGCTTGAAGAGGACACTCAGCTGTAGAGGAATGTAGATAGGTGACTCCTTGGGCCGATGGCAGATGACTGCGCCTGCAGGAGGATATCCTGAGAGGGACCACCGGCTAGGCTTGAGTATGGAGACAAACACAGAATTCTTTTATTAGACAGGTAGTAGAACCACCAGAGGTGGCAGTAGTGAGCTGCTACGCCCGGCAGGGCTGAAGTCCCTAAGGTACTGGAACCACAATCCCAGGGTGGCTGAGCTGTAGAGAAACTATAGGTAGTGAGTAGACAGGTATACTGTGTTCATAACCAGAACTGGATGACAGATCTCACATAAGGTCTTTTGAGGGCTCAGTAGCTGGAAAGGGTTAGGCCCTCGAGGAGCGAGTACCTGGTTCCAGGTAAAGCTCTGAGAGAGCGATGGTAACTCACAATTGTCTGTATCTGTGATAGCTTCTAGGCAGTAGAGAATCTTCAGAGTGTTCAGGAACATGGGCCCTCGAGGAGCGAGTACCGGTTTCTATCGGCAATCTGAAATAGAGAAAAGAGAGAGAGGCCCCCGAGGAGTGGGTACCCCTGGTAAGTCCGAGGAGGCAGAGTAGCTTAGGTAACGAAACCCTTTGCTAACTCAATCCGTTAGCAATTTCTGAGACCTTTTATATTGGAAGCGGATGACGTCAGTTCAGGGGAACGCCCCCGAGGTTTGCGCCCTTGCTGGTACATCATTTGGAGCGAGCGCGCGCCCCATGTCTTCAGGAAAATGGCGGATCCACAGCGTCATGCTGCTCCGGGGACGCCGGAGGAAGACGGCAAGAAGACGCCGCGGCAGCAAACTGTCCATCAGGCCCGGAGGGAGTCGCCACAGTGGTAAGGAGGGCAGAGTGAGGGCGTCGAGCAGCTACGGATGCAAAACAGACTAGCCGAAGTTGAGCTATCAAATTCAACATTACATTGTTTCTCCTCCTATCTTTCTAACTGCTTCTTCCAGGTCAAAAATCAATAATTCTACCTCTGGAAAAAATAAACCTCAGCACTGGAGCACCACAAGGCTCCTCTCTATCCGCTGCTTTATTTAACATATACATGCTTCCTCTCTGTCATTTACTTGCCAGTCTCGGTTTCACTCACCACATCTATGCTGACGACATACAGATCCTAATCCCAATTCAAAATTCACTAGAATCTAATTTCAAAATGACAGCTATGTATTTATCAATCATCAAACAATTATTAACACATATGAAACTCATTCTCAATATCAATAAAACTGAAGTTATAATTTTAGACAAAATACTACTTCCTGCCAGTCTGCCTCTGCTAAAATTAGAAGATCAGTCAGCTGAAATAAACCTTGTAATCCATAACCATGACTTAGGGGTAATCATTGACAGTGAATTCAATCTCAAAACACACATTTCTATTAAACTCAAAGAAGGATAAAATAAACTTTTAACTCTCAGGTGATTAAAACCACTTCTAAACCACTCTGATTTTAGAATGGTACTACAACTCTTGATATTTACAAATACAGATTACTGAAATTGTCTCCTACTTGGCCTTCCATTATCCTCAATTCGACCACTACAAATTTTACAAAACACAGCTGCCAGAATTCTAACAGGCACAAAGAAATGCGATCATATAACACCAACATTAATATCCTTACATTGGCTACCTATAAAGAACTGGATCGACTACAAAATCTTATGCATATTGCATAAAATTATCTACGGGGAGCAAACGGACTGGCTAAATGCTGCCATTCACCTCCATGCTCCACAACGCAATCCATACACAAACTAATATATGATAAAGAAGCAGACTGGCTAAACACAGCCTTACGAGTACATGTTCCACAAAGAAACCTCCGCTCAGCAAACAAAGCACTACTAACAATCCCTTCAGTAAAGTCAGCAAAATTAACCCAAGTGAGAGAAAGGGCTTTATCGCTGGCTGGGCCCATACTATGGAACACGATGCCCCCCGAACTCAGATTTCAGAATAATCTCAAAACTTTTAAGAAAAATCTAAAAACATGGCTCTTTAAAAAAGCCTTCACTAAAGAGTGTGGAGGGTAGAGAATGAAAGTACAGGGTAATGCAGATGAGAATGAATTTATTCAATCCTACATTTAAGAAGTAATATTTCAAAGTGATAGTAACTCAATAATATACCTGGACTTGACCAACATTACTCAAATAATGATTTTATTTATGAAATTGTAACCGAACTTTATTGGCACCTGTTAGAATGTACGATATCCTACATTTACTTACCTTAGTCTATGTGCCTATTTGTAAACCGTTGCGATGGTATATAACTTAGCGACGGTATAGCAAAGTTTTTAAATAAATAAATAAACAAATAAATAAATAAATATGGCCCGTGAATAAAGTTTTATCAACCATTCCTTCAGTCCAATCAGCCCACCTTTGTCGGGTCGAGATCGAGCCCTCTCACTTGCAGGCCCTAAAATATGGAACTCTCTTCCAGTGGAACTGCGGCTTCAGTCAGATTTAAAGTCCTCCACAAAAGAATTAAAGACATGGCTATTCAAGAAGGCTTATCAGGATCCAGCATAACATCTAATAAGAACTATGAAACAGTAACCTGCCTTTTCAAGTGCATTCTTTTTAATGATGTTTTATTGTATTTGATTTTATCTTTTATTTTATGTACTACTAACATAATTACCTTTGGATTTTATTAAATGTTTGTCTTAATTTATTTATATTTACTAATAATTTATTCTTTTATAAATTTGATGTTTTACTTGATATTATTTTAATTATGTGAACCGTTGTGATGGCCCTGCAAACGATGGTATATAAAACCAATCAATCAATCAATAAATAAATAAACAATGTTAGCAATATTGTGAATGTTTTTATGTACCCTTCCCCGAACTTTGGAGGGAGCAAGCTACAAATCATTTTAAATAAATAAATATGTAGCCAGGTAAGTCACCACGGCACTACTTAGCCGGACTTTTGTTGCACTTAGCCAGGTAAGTCAAAACGTATCCGGCTATATTTAAAATACATGCCATATATTTTTTGACACACAAACATGTTGTTGGGTAGATTTACGTATATTTTATATAGTGTGCATTCATTTGCACACACAATATAAAATATGTGTGCGCCCATATAGCTGTGTATGTGGGCCTGCTCGTGCATGTTTTAAAGTTATCCTCTTACAGTACACATTTTTTTAAATCATTAATACCAGTACAACCTCCCACCCCCCAATTTTAAACAACTGTAGCCCTGCATCAACACTAATAGAAATCTTACAACTGCTGTATAACTGTATGTATGACATGTGTCCTACAGTGTTAGATGTAGTCTACATATAAAATAGAAGGATGACATAGCTTACACTTCTTGGCTGATAGGCTGATGAATAATGATAATTTAACTAGTCAGTCTCACAAATTGGATTTCCAATTCCTCAGAAGAAATATTTTGGAAATTCCTGTAAATTGTTTGTGAATGAGCAAACAGAATACTTACACTGGAACAGAGTACTGCCTCGGTAGTAAATGTATTGCTATAGACATAAAAAATGGGGCATGAGAATAAAGAAGGTCCCCTCTACTGTTACGTTGCTTGACTTGCAACATTTCATTTTTTCATCCATTCAAAAGTCAGAACCCTGCTTTAGAACTGCGACTCTCGTTTCAGCTTCCAATGCTGTGCACTGGCCTTGGCGCATCCAAACTTGGTCCTGCCACTGAGCATAGGGGGTGCTAGATGCTGATATTGGTGTGTCCAAACCTGTCCTCCACTGCTGAGCATGCAGCAAGTGCTGGGTGCTGACGTCAGCCCTCCAAGCCCTGTCTCTTAAAACATGTGCTTCTCAGCCTGCTTAAGAACATAGGGGCGGATTTTCAGAGCCCTGCTCGCCTAAATCCGCCCAAAACCGGGTGGATTTAGGCGAGCAGGGCCCTGTGCGCCGGTGAGCCTATTTTACATAGGCCTACCGGCGCGCGCAGAGCCCCGGGACTCAAGTAAGTCCCGGGGTTCTCCGAGGGGGGCGTGTCGGGGGCGGGCCCGGGCGTCGCGGCGTTTCGGGGGCGTGTCGGCAGCGTTTGGGGGCGGGTATGGGGGCATGGCTACGGCCCGAGGCGGTCCGGGGGCGTGGCCGCGCCCTCCGTACCCGCCCCCAGGTCGCGGCCCGGCGCGCAAGAGGCCTGCTGGCGCGCGGGGATTTACTTCTCCCTCCGGGAGGCGTAAATCCCCGAAGAAAGGTAAGGGGGGGTGTAGACAGGGCCGGGCGGGTGGGTTAGATAGAGGAAAGGAGGGGAAGATGAGGGGAGGGCCTTGGAGGGAACGGGGGTAGGCAGCGCGGCTCGGCGCGCGCCGGCTATACAGAATTCATAGCCTTGCGCGCGCCGATCCAGGATTTTAGTGGATACGCGCGGCTCCGCGCGTATCTACTAAAATCCAGCGTACTTTTGCTGGCGCCTGATGCGCCAGCAAAAGTACGCCTATTCGCGTTTTTTGAAAATCTACCCCATAGGGAGCATAAAAGTAAGCTGACCATGAAAGACTGAGAGTCAAATTAAAATCAAGCTGGCAGGAAAACGCTTGCTTCAGCTTGGCAGATGTTCTAAAAAGATGACGTTTTCTTGACTGCTTTCTCTCTCTATCTCTTGTGAAAATGCCAGCATCTGTCTAAACCTGTGTCTCTCTCCTGTGAAATTTCTAGCAGTTATCCAAGCCACTCTGTTCTGTGACAGAACTTGCCTAAAACTGTGTCCCCCTTGTCTTCCGTGAATATAGTGCATTAGAGGTGGATTTTAAAAGCCTGACGGTTGCATTAATCAGGAGATGCGCAAAGAAGTTGGGCTTGGGCATGCCGAAAAGATTTGAAAAGCCGCCGAGTTACACGCGCGTCTCCTGCAGCATGCACACCTCAAAAGTTTCAAGAAAGGAGTAGGGAATGGGTGTTTCGGGATATGAAGCTAAGATGTGCGTATCAATACTGACGCGACTCGGTGCATTCCAAGGTCCCCTGCCATGCAACTTTACTTCTGCTATGGATGACGGGTAAGTTAAAAAAGAAAGAAAACTAGGCAGATCTGGGTAGGGATGTGCATCGGGTGCCCGATCGTTTGCGCTTTTGGGTTTGTGTGGCCACGGAAAAATCTTGTTTTCCTGAGGATCAGCATTTTTTTTTTTTTTAGTAAAAAATTGTTTTTCGGTTTAGTGCGCGAGTAACAAAAAATAACAAATAAACGTTTTTTTGTTAGTGCGCGCTAACGGGAGTTAGCGCGCACTAAGCCAAAAAACGATTTTTCACGAAAATTCGGGGGAAAAGTGTTCGTTTCACGATTTAACCGATATATAATGAATTAAGAAATATCGTACAATATTTCAATTCATTATAAAAATGATTCACATCCCTAGATCTGGGAGGTTTTAAGGGTTGGAGATAACTGGGGGGAGTAGAGGACCTATCTTTTAACTGAGTGAACTGGGGACAAACTGGTAAAACTGGGAATGGCATCAGCTCATGCCCCTTTTAAAATTCCCCTATTTATGTGGTAGAAATGGGATTTGCACGCACATGCGCTTGCCCACTTGAAATTTGGCGCACTTGTGTGTATGGCCATGCTATTTTATAACATGGGTGCATATGTGCGTGTATGTTATAAATTGGCCATGTTCCATGATGCGGGCTGACATATGCACACAAATGTGTGCATGCACGCCAGTCTGAAAGTTACCATCCCTGTGAATAGGGATATCTCCAATATTTATTGTTGCTATAGAACAGCGGTTCTCAACCGGTGTGTTGCCAAGGACACGCAGGTATGTCACCACATTTCCCGGTCCCCCGCTGACCCAGCTGCTCCCCCTATCCAAGCGAAATAGGTCCTCCACCCGGGTTTAAAATGCTGATAGCCCAGGTGGAACGTGGCAGGAGAGCTGGAGTCAGCGGCACTGGCATGTTCTCTTCTTCCCTCGCCCCTGAAGAGGAAGTGGTGAGCAGCAGGTGCATGATGGGAAGAAGAGACCATGCTAGTGCGGGCAGCATCAGTCCAAAAAAAAGGAGAGATGCGGCCTGAAGGATGAGCAGTGCAGCTCGGACTAAAATGAGGAACAATGTCAATCCTCGCGGCCGATGGGACTCCTTTCTCCATGAGGGCTGAAAATGAAGGAGGTTGCAGCTGCCTTTAGGGTTGGGAGGAGGCTGCTGCTGCCACTAGTTCGGGGGGGGGGGGGGGAAGAGTGAGTGAATGAGCAAGCATGTGTGTGTGTGTTTGTGTGTGAGTGAGATAGCATGTATGTGAATGACTGAGAGCCTGTATATGTGAAAGAGAGTATGTGTGTGATTGAGAGCTGGTTTAGGTGAGGGAGCATGTGAGTATGTGATTGCGAGCTTGTGTGAAAGTGAGAGAAAGAGAAACCGCATGTGTCTGTGTGTGATTGAAGCTGGTTTAGGTGAGAGAACATGTGAGTTTGTGATTGACAGCCTGTGTGTAAATGAAAGAAAGAGAGAGCTTGTGTGTCTGTGTGTGACTGAGAGCTGGTTTAGGTGAGGGAGCATGTGAGTATGTGATTGAGAGCCTTTGTGTAAATGAGAGAAAGAGAGAGCAAGTTTGTAAGCATGTGAATGAGAGTCTGTGTGTGAGAGAAAAGGACAACATGTATGTGTGTGATTGAAAGCCTGTATGTGTAAGCCTGAAAAGATAGCATGTGTGTAAATGTGTAATTAAGAGCCTGTATAAGTGAGAGAGAAAAAAGCATGTGTATATGTGAGTGATTGAGAGCCAGTGTGAGAGAGAGAGAGAGGAGAACGTTCCAAGCAAACCACCCCTCCTCCTGCTAATTCAAAACAATCTCAGGGCACCTGGATTTGAAACGTTCCCAAGTATGCAGAGCAAAACATTTTTGTATCCTTATTATTTTTCATTACTGGGCGTTTGTCTGCTATTTTGAAATATTTTATTGATATCTAGAAATGTTTTATATGAGTTTTAATTATTGAATATTCCATTCATCTACTGTTTTGAAATAATCTGTTCTTTTTGTTAGTATGGTTTTATATTTTTGTTAGCTACTGATTTTATATTTCTTGATTTGTTTTATAAGGATGGGTGATGTTTCTTTTTTTCCTTTGTGGCACTGCATACAGAAACTCTGGCTTGTTGTGGTTTCCAATTCTGTTTTTGTCTGCATGCTTCTAGTTCTGTGTTTGGTCTCTTTATTCTTTGTTAGGTGAGGGTCAGCACATGTGATTCAGGTGAGGTTTTCTGCTGGCGGGTAGTTTCTGTGTAGGGCTCTATAGCAGCCTGACTTGGTCCGTTTTCCTAATAGGAGGTGTATTGGAGTCTTAAGGCCTGGTGTAATATTTTCAGTGTTGCCTTTTCTTAGGTAAGGTGGTTACTGTTAAGTGCTGGAAATTGGTGCCGTTTTGGTGTGGGATGTTTACTATTTATGCAATTTCTGTTCAGACAGAATATGTATCTTTTCTTTGTGTCATTCTTAACAATAAAAATAATACTGGACCTTTATTTTTTTATTTCCGCCGTGAATTGTAATGAGCAGTGTGTCACACATGTGAGCGTGGTCTGTCAGGTGTGTCATGATGGGAAAAAAGGTTGAGAACCACTGCTATAGAGAACTTACAAAGGAAATAAAGAGAGCAGTATTTCAAAATTCACTGGATACCTTCTTTAAGAAAACAGAGATAGCAAACCTGCAGCCAACACAAGATTAGAACAGTTATGATAAGATCTATACTCGGACATATTTCGGATAGCAAAGTAGCCTGGTAAACTTACCTGGCTAACTTTGGAGGCATATTCAACGGTGCAGCCACACTATTGAATATAGACAGCTATCTTACAGGGTCTTTCTTTATTCTGTGATGTTCTGGTATCTCGAGAAGGCCCTACCACATGCGATACTGGCCACATCGTGGCGGTATTATTCTTATTAGGGGAAGGGGAGGGGTGTGGGCGGGGTTTGGGCAGAGTTATCTCCAAGCAGCGCTGCAAGTGATAATGTTTTTCACGTTATCTCCGGTAGCATTGCGGGAAATAACTACACCTTTTCCCGTGGCGCTAATGGGGCAATAGCATGCGGCGCGGCTGTACTGTGGCGGGCTAAACTGCACCATCGCGATGCGGCTGGCTGCCCACTATCCTCCCCGCCCCCTTTTTTTTTTTTTGCGCCTCATCCAGCTATAAATATAGCAGAATGATGAATTTAGGGGTTAATTAGTTAGCTGGCTAACTTTAGGACAGATCTTTGACTTGACGAGACTTAGCTGGCAAAGTCATCCGGCTAACTCTCAATATTGGAATTAGCCGGTTAATTTAGCCAGCTAAATTCTGGCCCCCTAACTTATTGGCCAGCTAGAATTTAGCCAGATAAAGGCTGAATATAGCCGAGTAAGCCATTATCTGTCTAAATGGCTTTGAATATGGACCTCAATATGTCTTAAAATTTCATGCTTATAACATTTGTGAGTAACAAATTCTGTTTTGTTTTGTTTTTTTCTATGTGAAAATGGAATCAGTCCCCTATGCATAATGTTAATCAGTTTTGACTTCAGTGGTTTCTACTTAAACAGTTTTCAAGAACCAACTGTGACTTAAGTGCAAGGACTTCCTGTATTTCTGAAAACTTGATGGGCTGTGGGATCCTGAGGACAGACAGAGGAAAGAGCAGAAAGAAAATATTACATATACACACAAACGAAAGAAGAAAAATGAAGTCTTACCTCATGCATGGAATCCATAAGTTTGGTGAGCTGATAAAAACGTTGGGAGCTGGCCACAACTCCTTTGTGCTTCAAACCAATGGCTTTGGCCAACTCTCTGATGTAATTAGCTCTCATCTCATCAAAGTGGTTTTGATTTCTCAGACCTTCCAAAGGAACTTAAAAAAAACCAAAACAAAATTGAGAGAAACACTTGTGGCACCGAACAGCAACAAAAGAATTCAATACTTTTAATGCACGAAAAAGAAGAGCATAATCTCTACAGTTACTTGAATTTTATTTATATCATCCCTTTATCTAAATGCACTATGTTATCTATGCCGTTGGCAGTTAGAATTTTAAGATCAGCATGGGGGAATAAGGAGGTCGACAATTTGGCTGGCCTGAAAAATCCAGTCACAGTTGAATGAACTGCTTATAATGTGATATTTGTATTTGGGTTGGGGGCATCATGGTAGCACGCCAGGATCTGTTATCTAGCTCCAAGTAATAGCCCTCAGGCTATCACTATGGAATGATGCAATGGAGTTTGTCTTTTTTGGAGTTGCTGTGAAAGGACATTGAGGTATCAAAGTATATGGAGAGGTACAGATCAGCCCAATTGCGCTCTTGTACCATTCTCTAGCTAGAGCCACAGAGCACACACTTTGACTGGAAGGTCATGTTGAAGCATGTGCTGAATTTAGGCAGAAAGTAAAACAATAGGGAGGGGGAAAAAACAGATGTGATGGAGCTGGTCTAATGACTCAGTGACATTTCTGGGCACTGCCCTGCAGAAGTTCCCTGGTTCGTTCCGTGGGTCAGGTCTTCCACTCCCCAGGCGGGCTGCGAAGCCAGCATTCACAACCCCTCAGGAGTGAGGGCTTGAAGTTATGGCATAAGGGTGACACCTAATGAGCTGATTCAGGGCCCGTGATTGCACAGCTCTGGAAGGAGTCCTGGTACATGACTCTAGACCCAGGTTCAGTGCAATTACCAAGCATGGCGAGTTGGGAGGAATATAACATAGTGGGAAAAAATCCTTGAAGACTCCTGGTACCAGGATCCTAGCCCTGGACCTGATTGAACTGGAAGTACAAAGAAGCAAAAGGAAACTGCTGGATTGAAAAAAAAAGGCTGTGACAAATAAAGGCTCATGGCATATTTGCCATAGAGAAATAAATATAGCATACATTATTAGATTTATTTATTATGAATGCAGTGTACAGGAAAGTACCAAATTGACAACTCTTAAAACTAAATCCCTCGGAGGACTCGGAGAGACTTGCCTCTCGAGAGAGAGGAGGCGTGAAGGACTGCGAAGAGAACCCTGTCTGAATCCAGGGGGCCTTGGGGAGCGGAGAAAACATCCTTACCTCGCGCTGATCCCACTGACGTCATCCAGCGGCGACGGGACTCCCGATAAAACCGGAAGGGCAGCGGCACGCATTCGGAGGACTCAGAGAGACTTGCCTCTCGAGAGAGAGGAGGCGTGAAGGACTGCGAAGGGAACCCTGTCTGAATCCAGGGGGCCTTGGGAGCGGAGAAAACATCCTTACCTCGCGCCGACCCCGCTGACGTCATCCAGCGGCGACGGGACTCCCGATAAAACCGGAAGGGCAGCGGCACGCATTCGGAGGACTCGGAGAGACTTGCCTCTCGAGAGAGAGGAGGCGTGAAGGACTGCGAAGGGAACCCTGTCTGAATCCAGGGGGCCTTGGGAGCGGAGAAAACATCCTTACCTCGCGCCGACCCCGCTGACGTCATCCAGCGGCGACGGGACTCCCGATAAAACCGGAAGGGCAGCAGCGCGCATTCGGAGGACTCAGAGAGACTTGCCTCTCTCAAGAGAGGAGGTGTGAAGGACTGCGAAGGGAACCCTGTCTGAATCCAGGGGGCCTTGGGAGCGGAGAAAACATCCTTACCTCGCGCCGACCCCACTGACGTCATCCAGCGGCGACGGGACTCCCAATAAAACTGGAAGGGCAGCGGCGCGCAGCCACCGGCGCGCTGCCGAAGCCGCGCGCCCCTTCTGAAGGTTTTTTTAGTCTATCTTAATACCCATTTATGGGTAAGAAAGAAAGACAAAGTTTGCTACTTCATCTCCAGGAGTCATACCAGCTAGAGGCCCGATGGACTCTCATGTGGTAAGAAGAATAGGACAGTTTGAGAGACATTCTATTCCTGAAATTTCCTTTTCATCAGGTTCGCCAGAGAGTCCTGCCATACTACAGTCATCTCTGAGGTCGATGGAGACCCCGAGTTCCGACCAACAGAGAATGGTACAAGGGACAGGGGCCTTAGTGAATATTGATAACACTAGAAATATAGAGAATGCAGGTGTACAAGATAGTCAGGATGTGTTGATACCTCAGGAAGTGATACCTGGGGGAAATACTGATATTGAATCACTAGAACCTCAAAATGTTACTTTAAGTGATATTTGGAAGGTTCTTATGGAAGTAAAGAAAACCTTAATTAATTCTACTAAGCAATTTAAGGAAGATATAGTAGAGATTAATAGCAAGATAGACCAACAGGTAATTAGATTGAATATCAATGATGAAAATATTGGGGTTATAAATACTCAGATAACAACTTTACAATTAGCTAATAATGCTTTCATGAAAGATAGTTTGATTATCCACCGACAACTAGAAATGTTAGAGAATGAAAATTGTGCGAGAAATTTAAGGTTTCTGAATTTTCCGATGTCTAGACTGTTATCTGCATTCGAATTATTGAAGAAATATTTGAATGAAATTTTGTCGATCTCAAATATTGATGAAAAAAGTATTTCTAAGTTGTATTACATTCCTAAATCAAAAATTCAACTTCAAGAGGGGGTAGAAGAATTAGACACTATACAACGGGAATCTCCAAATTTAACTTCGTTCCTTGAGGCATCGATTGATGATAGCCCCTGTAGAGCCACATTGGTAGTATCTCTGTGTAGAGAACAGGATAAGAGTCTAATACTACAAAACTTTATTTCTAAAGACTTTCTTTTTTGCGGACGTAAAGTCCAAGTATTTCCTGATGTTACACAAAATACGCAGTTACGGCAAAAGCAGTTTTTGTTACTAAAACCTAGGGTTTTAGCGCTAGGAGCATCTTTTTATTTGAAATTCCTGTGTAAGTGCTTAATTGTTCGTCAAAAAAAATAAATTTATATTTCTAGATCCTACCCACCTTGAGGTATTTTTGGTGGATAAAGGGCTGAGAAAACTGTAGGTAAAAAATGTAATAGTCTCGTTTAGTAAATTCATATACAATTTCCTATAATATAATTTGTTTATAAATTTCCTGATTATCCTTCCAATATTGGGGACTTTATTTCTGAAGTACAGAACATATTGTAGTGTTTCTTCATGTATTTTCCAGTACTGAAGTTATTTTCCTGATTTTTTGCAAATGTTATAAATTTGTTTTAAAATCTGAATAAAACTTAAATTAAAAAAAAAAAACTAAATCCCTCAGTTTATCCACAAAACAGTTTCAGCATGGGCAGTATCATGTAAACATCCCCACGCTGCCCTAATATCACAGAATGTGTCTATGGAGCCTTGGGAAGAGATAATCAAGTTAATGCAGCCAATATAGAAAGAGAAAATTAAATTTGCTAGTCCAATTTTTGTGGAATTCATAAAATAAAATATTTACCTGACCACTGAAGTTTAGTTTTTTGGAGTTCCTCTATACTAGCACAGACCAATAGGATTAACTAGAAAACATCACAAGAACACGACCTTATGGATAGGATGACAGCAGCTGCTCTATCTCAGTCATGATTCTTCCTAACCTGAATTTAATTTTGCTATCCCACACCACTTAAATAATTCAACTGAAATTACACATTCATTTATGAATTGCTAACATATATTTATCATAACAATAATCAGCATCCTTTGACAATACTTCCACATGTAGCCAAGTGATGCCTTCCCTTCATCTTACAAAGCTAGTACCATAATTAGACTGTATGTTGCAAGTACCTGACAAAGCCTCTACTATTATGGAAGAACTCAAAATTAATAAAATGATCCTATTCCATAATAGCACAATTCACAGCTTGTATTAGATGTTAGGAATACCAAGAGGCAGGTCTACTTCATTCAGATGCCTATTTATTAAGCCACAATAATGCCCTGAAGGACTCATGCTAAGCCTTTGACACAGGTCCCTTTGTAGAAATTTTATAATACCCAACATAGACATTGTAACCTGATTTAAATACTGTTATAAACAACATTTGCAAAAGATCATGTGCACCCTCTATAATTTTCATGTAATTATTCTTTTTGGATTATAGCAAGCTTTGTGGTACCTTATTTAAGGAGAATAAACTTTTAAATCACCTTCCTGTGAAAGACTGTCTCTGTGGGTTTTGATACCTTTTTAGCCTCTGTAACAAAGGATGAAAAGTAGAAAACAATAGAGGCTTATCTAACGTGTTTATCTGAAGGATGCATCATTACTTTTTAATTTGGTCTGAAGCTACCAATAATACATTAACTGAGGTCATTTTTGTTTGGATTAGATTCCTTGCAATGGAAAATATTATTGAGGAGCACATTTTGCTTAAACAGAACAGAGCACATAAAAGATGTGAGAGGGTACTTGACTTATAAGGTGTAAACAGATACACTGACTGCCACCTAGCAGTTGGAGCCAACATTCACATATGAGGTGAATACATAAGATCCATTCTGTTATGGTTCTGAAAGTGGATCCTTTGTCCGAGGTAGAGCTGGCGCTGCCTGAGAGAGAAACCCTTCTTAGGTCCCTACCGCCAGAAGGCGAGGCCAGATGAAAACAGAAGCCAGTAGACACTTTACCACTGGAAGCCCTTGATCCCCCCCGGGTGGAGCCCATAGGGACCCGGGCCACTTGGACTTAGGTGAACCCCTGAGGACAGGAGAAAAGTCTGGACGCTTCACCACTGGAAGCCCACGATCCCCCCGGATGGAGCCCGTAGGGACCCTGGACCGCTTGGATTTAGGTGAACCCCTGAGGACAGGAGAAAGGTCTGGACGCAGGCGCCTCCTGCAGGTCATGGAATCCAGACAGCTGGTGCCTCCAGCAGGTCATAAGCCAGTCCAGGGGTCGAGGCCTGAAGAATGGTTGGAAGTCGGTCCAAGGGTCGAAGCCAGAAGAATGGTCGGAAGTCGATCCAAGGGTCGAAGCCAGACGAATGGTCGGAAGCTGGTCCAAGGGTCGAAACCAGAAGAATAGTCGGAAGCTGGTCCAAGGGTCGAAGCGTGAGGTACGAAGCAACAACTGAGTGATTTTATTGAATGGATCAATTTACAGGATGACAATCTAAAATTCACGCATACAAGCAGCACAAGTAGTATCGCATATCTTGATGTTTTGATACAGCTCAGGGGAAATATCATTCATACAATGGTTAACAGGAAGCTAACCGATAGAAACAATTTACTGCGATATGAGAGCTTTCACCCGGTGGCTTTTAAACGGGGTTTACCAGTTTCTCAGTTCTTCCGTATAAGAAGGATTTGTGCCACATTGGAGGAATTCAAGCAACAAGCAGAAATTCTCAGTAAAAAGTTCTTTGAAAGAGGATACCCACGTAAGGTTATTCGTAAAGCTTACAAGCAAGCTAGATATAGTGACAGAGATTCTCTGTTACAATATAGACCTGTCAAGACACAGAACAGAATGATATGAGTATTACCTTACAGTACGTCTACTAATGTAATCATGAATTCTATCAAGAATCATTGGCATATTGTTGCGCTTCATAGCGTGTTGCGAGAAGAACCTCTTATAACAACTAGTAGAGGAAGAAACATCAGAGATTATGTCATCCATTCTAAATCTCAAATTTGTGAAAAGAGAGTAACAAACCGACACACTAAATGTGGTAAATGCACTGTATGTGAATACACCATTGAGGGAGATACATGGATCGATTCGGTTTCAGGATATAAAATCTTTAGAAAGGCCAATACTGATTGCACCACCAAATTTGTAATATATGTGATTGTATGCAATTGCCCGAAGGTGTACGTGGGTTGTACTAGTAGGGCAGTTAAACTTAGAATAGCTGAACACCGCTCTCGTATCAATAATGCAAACATTACAGCTCCCATTGTACAGCATTGTTTAGAACAGCAACACACATTTGAACATCTGCGGTGGACCATTATTGACAGCATTGCGGAGAGTCAAGGTGGACAATCAGTGCTTAATCGCCGAGAACAAGCATGGATATTCAGACTCCACACGGAACAACCAATGGGACTTAATGACCAATTAGATTGGTTTTCTCTGATTTAAAGGCTTTGGATTGGCTTGCCTAGCATCCAGGAAGTGGGTTTAAAGTTAGACAGGAAGTAAGACAGAGCGAACAAACGCCGTCAGGAGAGTGAAGGAGAACGGAGGTTCAAACAGAGCACCGTAGAAAGTGGAAATTGATTACCGAAGAGACCACCGAAGAAGAGAATGAATGCACCCTGAGGAAGACAGCTTGTCGAAACTTGCGCAAGTCGGGAGTATGACAAACATTCTTGCAAGCTAAGTAACAGCGGCGGTATCTTGACGGCTTTAAAACAAATAATTGGAAAAGCGCTGGTCACAGAAAGAGTTCTTTATTAAATAATAGAAAATACAGACATATAAATTGAGCATAAAGAAACGGGTGGAATCCTGTGTTTCATTATAGCAATAAAAATAAAAAAATTAAAAAAAATTTTTGATTAAAAATTGGAAGGTGGTTGGTTGTTAATGATTACATCATAAATATGTCACCTGGATGGTGACTTGAAATATATGAAACAATCATCCATTATCCTTAATTATTTCACTTTATTAAATATAGTAGGTACGTATCATAATAATTAAAATTGCTGAATGGTTACACAGGATATCATCTTTTATAATTAAACAAAAAAACAGACACCGGGTGAACATTTGGTGTATGGTACATTTTACTCACTTGGTGAGGATCTTTTGGATATCCTTTATGAGTTAAAGCAGTGAGCGGTGCAGCCAGCTTAGAAAAGTTCTGGATAAAACTACGATAGTAGTTAGTAAAACCAAGGAAGCGCTGGAGCGCACGTAACCCACTAGGCTGAGCCCATTCTCTGATACATTTCAACTTGGAGGGATCCATTCAAAAGCCCAGACTGGAGATAATGTACGCAAGAAAGGGTAGAGATTATTTTTCAAAGACGCATTTTTCAATCTTGACATAGAGTTGATTCTCTCTTAAGCATTGCAGCACCTGGATAACATGTTGCTGATGCGTCTGTAGGTCCCGGAAAAAAATTAGGATGTCATCTAAGTAGACTACTACACATACATAGAGCAGGACTCGAAATATTTCATTTATGAAGTGTTGGAAGACGGCAGGAGCATTGGTTAATCCAAACGGCATAACAAGATATTCATAATGGCCATCCCTGGTGTTAAAAGCCATTTTCCATTCATCACCCTCTCGAATCCTGATCAAATTATAGGCTCCTCTCAGGTCCAATTTCAAAAACACTCTGGCTCCCTGTAAATGGTCAAAGAGTTCAGCTATTAGCGGCAACGGGTATCGGTCCTTGATGGTAATAGCATTAAGTCCACGGAAATCGATACAGGGATGCAAAGTCCCATCCTTTTTCTCAACAAAGAAGAAGCCAGCCCCAGCTGGGGATGTGGACCGTTGGATAAACCCCTTCTGAAGTTTGTCCTGAATATATTCAGCCATGGCGCGAGTCTCTGGGACGGACAACAGATATACTCTTCCACAAGGTGGAGTGGCTCTAGGGACCAGATTAATAGTACAATCAAATTCTCGATGTGGGGATAATGTCTCTGCAGCTTTCTTGGAGAATATGTCAGCAAATTGATTGTACTGAACCGGCAAGCCTTCTAGAAGAGAAGTACAGAGGTAGTTACAGGAGGGTGTCGTTTCATTAAGGCATGTTTCATGACATGCTGGACCCCAATGAGTTAATTTTAAGTACGACCAGTCAAACTGTGGATTGTGATTTGCAGCCAAGGGATACCGAGAACAACCGGATAGATTGTTTTCTGGATGACATAGAGAGTGATCTGTTCTGTGTGGTTTGGTGTGATAAGGCAATCCAGAGGAGCCGTGTGGTGCATAATTCTCCCCGGCAGGGGGTCTCCGTGGATGGAGGAGAGAATCAACGGCCTCGGGCATGGAAGAGTGGGAATGTGCATTTGTTCCACAACATCTTTCAGGATGAAGTTTCCTCCGGCCCCAGAATCTACCAGAGCCAGTGTGGAGAATTTGTGACCTTCTAGAATTAGAGTGATGGGCAAGGAAAGTGAGGGAACTAGAGAAGTGATGCCTAGGGTTACTCCCCCAGTGGATCCTAAGCTTTGAAGTTTCCCGGATGCATTGGGCAACGAGCAATAAGATGGCCTGATCCCCCACAATATAGGCAGAGACCTGCCTTACGGCACCTTTGTCGTTCTTCTGGAGAGAGAGGACCTCGTCCTAATTGCATCGGTTCCTCAACAGTCCCCTCGGTGGCGGACGAAGTTCGGGAGATGGAAGAAGATGGATGTGGAGGAAAAGGAACTGCCATGTGTTTTCTCGAGCTCAGACCTTCACGAGCCCTTTCATTGCAGATGGTGGTCAATCCTGGTTGCCAGTTCAATGAGGGAATTTAATGAAGACGGAAGTTCCTGAGCTGCCAGCTCATCCTTGATCCTCGCTGACAGCCCCTCAAGAAATATGGTCCGAAGAACATTCTCCTCCCAATGGAGTTCTGTTGCTAAGGTTCTGAAGTCTATTGTGTAGCCCGTCAGCGAACGTCCTCCTTGACGGAGACGCAGAAGGTCAGAACCGGCTGCTGCTGGTTTTCCCGGTTCTTCAAACATGGTTCGAAACAGTTCCAAGAAGCTAGGGAAATCTTGTAAGATGGGGTCGGAATGTTGCCATAATGGGGAGGCCCAAGCCAGGGCCTTGCCCTCTAGCAAGGATAGGATGTAAGTCGTCTTTGTTAAGTCATCCAGAAAGAGGATAGCTTGAAGATGAAAGTGCATGCTGCACTGGTCGAGGAACCCCAGGCATAGACTAGGTTCGCCGGAGTAACGTGGAGGAGCTGGCAGTGGAATTATTGGGTGAGGGTAACCTTGTATTACCGGCGTCGGTGCTGGTGGAGGAATCGCTGGTGGAGAAATTGCATGAGCCGCTACCACCACATCTAGGCTGGCATTTAGTCGATCCATGGAAAACGCCAAGGACTCCAATACCCGCTGTTGCTCCATGATCTTCTGGACCAAGCCTGGAATGGCTTGCAGGGCTGAAGCCTCTGCCGGATCCATGGCCTTGGTATTCTGTTACGGTTCTGAAAGTGGATCCTTTGTCCGAGGTAGAGTTGGCGCTACCTGAGAGAGAAACCCCTCTTAGGTCCCTACCGCCAGAAGGCAAGGCCAGATGAAAACAGAAGCCAATAGACACTTCACCACTGGAAGCCCTTGATCCCCCCGGGTGGAGCCCATAGGGACCCGGGCCGCTTGGACTTAGGTGAACCCATGAGGACAGGAGAAAAGTCTGGACGCTTCACCACTGGAAGCCTGCGATCCCCCCGGGTGGAGCCCATAAGGTCCTGGACCGCTTGGACGTAGGTGAACCCCTGAGGACAGGAGAAAGGTCTGGACGCAGGCGCCTCCTACAGGTCATGGAATCCAGACAGCTGGTGCCTCCAGCAGGTCATAAGCCAGTCCAGGGGTCGAGGCTAGATGGATGGTCGGAAGCTGGTCCAAGGGTCGAAGTCAGAAGAATCCATCCAACGAGAGTAGAAGCAGGAGCTAGGACTGGGAGGATGGAGACAGGACTGAGGAGAACAGGCAGTGAAGAACAGGAACAAGGCAGGAACAGGAACTCGGAGCTCAGGAACAATACCAGACCAAGAGCCAAGATACCAAGGCAAGGTCTGAGGAGCAGACCTTGCCTTAAATACAGGAAACCAGGAAGGAGTCCCAGGGAGGATCCATGACCATTTCCAGTCATCGCCCCTTTAAATTCAGTCAGCAGCCGCACACACATCCCTAGGAGGACCAGCGGGAGAGGAGTCGGCAGGAAGGCAGGCCGACAATGCGGCCAGGATTCAGCGGCGGCAATGGCCATGCGGAGAGCATCGGAGGCCGCTGCCTGCTCCTGCAGGTGTTTCTGAAGTGGCCCGATGGCCTGGGTGACTGCCCAACCCCGGTTGCGGACTGCTGCGGCCGACAGCCATAACACATTCCCTAAGTGATGTAATTATTCAGGCACTGAGATATAATGTAGAAACACTGAAATCTCTCAATGTATTTAGTTGAGTGCCTAATAACTGGTGCTGACAATAGCAACACAGTGGCTTTGGGTACCTGTGATTGAACCTATATATCAACAGGTATGCCATCCGATGAGTGCTCAATGGTGGTCCATCTACTAGGAGTAGAGAAGAAATCTGTGAAGGGACACAAATCATGGGTTTTTCGAAGAATGTATCTGGCTCATAGCTGAGGAGTTGATCCATATGATGGAGACAAATTAAACTATCAGATGTTCTTATGATTATATGAAATAGATCTGATCACCTTGATGTTGGTAGCTAGGATCCACTTTGATCTAGAGCTGGAGTTACAAATGAAGAAAACTGTTGATTGGACAAGCTGTATGATTAAATGTGAATTTTCAAAACAATACTGTTCCAGTTGTTTGAAAGTTACCCTCTTAGGAAATAAGTGGATCATTGCAAACATTTTCTGATGATCTTCTTAAAAATATGTTTGTCTATACCATTCACAATGCTTTACTGTTTGATGCAGGTGAGTCAGTGCAATGGCTGCATGATAAATTAAATTATGTTCATGAATGTCTCCAATTCTTCAGACCTGAATGAGGCTCCATGACATCTGGAATCTCATGCTATGCAATGCAAAAAGATAGCATGACATAATGGTTGCATTTGCAGAAGTTGTTCTGACTGGGATAACTTCTAACCACATGTAGAAAGTTTTAATGACAATGAGAAACAATTCCCTTGTAACAGTCCTACAATTTCAATGCACAGTCTTGAATAGAGCTGTCATAAATACATTAATACATCTTAACTTTTTGAAGAAGATTAATTAACTGCAAAGTTTACAAATTACTCACAATCTGTAAATAATCAGATCACTCTTTGTAGATTCATTTACTTTTTAGGAATACTTGTTTTGATACCTCAAAAGTCTTAATAGGACCACCGTGATGAAGCAAAACCAAACAGTAGAATAATATCTGCCTTACAGAAGTAATATCTCAGAGAATGCCAATGGGAAGTTCTTACTGGGATGCTTGCAGGTATGAATTTCTAGGACAGCCAAGTGTCTTTGTTCTAGTAAAATGAAAATAGAGCTAAGAGAGACTATTGGGAAACTACTTGATAAATCCATTATTATTAGATATCAGAGCAATTCAGGTTCTAGCAAAGCTTTTAGTACCAGGAAAAAAATATATATATATAGTTCGCTATATTTGAACAATTATCAATCTTTAGGGAAACATTGATAATGGTGCTGGCCTCAGTCTGCCAGTGACATTTACAATTGCAACACCGGTGAGACAGTAGCCAGCAGGGACTGCTTCTGCCTCATGAAATGAAAAATGTGAGTAAGAAGATCGAGGGCACTTAGGGGGATTGGAAAAGATCCGGGAGGGGTTTGTGGGGGGGTTTTTTCAGCAGTGGTGAGGACCCAACATTGATTGGGAAAATGTAACAGCAGGACAAGCTAGAGAAGTAAAATCCTTGGATGGAATAAATGACCGCTGAATGGAGCAATTGGTTCAGAAACCAATGAGAGAGGGAGCTATTTTAAATCTAATTCTTAGTAGAACACAGGATTTGGTGAAAGAGGTAACGGTAGTAGGCCACTTGGCAATAGTGATCATAATATGATCCAATTTGAATTAATAACTGGAAGTGGGATAGCACATAAATCTACGGCTCTAGCACAAAACTTACAAAAGGGAGATTTTGATAAAATGAGGAAAATAGAAAAAAACTGAAAGTTGCAGCTAAAAAGGTTAAGCATGTATAACAGGCGTGGATATTGTTTATAAATACCATCTTAGAAACGCAGTCCAGATATATTCCATGCATTAAGAAATGTGGAAGGAAGTCAAATACCTGACAGCTTGGTTAAAAGCTGACGTGAAAGACTATTTTAGCCATAAAAACTTCCTTCAAAAATTGGAAGAAAGATCCATTTAAAGAAAGTAGGATAAAGCATAAACATTGGCAAGTTAAATTTAACATGTTAATAAGACAAACTAAGAGATAATTTGAAAAGAAGTTGGCTGCAAAGTAAAAAAACTCATAATAAAAACTTTTAAAAATATATCTGGAGCAGGGAGGCTGAGAGGGAGTCAGTTGGATTGAGGGGTTAAAGGGACACTTTGGGAAGATAAGGCCATTGTGGAAAGACTAAATGAATTCTTTGCTTTGGTGTTTACTAATAAAGATGTTGGGGAAATTACCCATTCTGCAGATGGTTTTCAAGGTTAATGATTCAGATGAACTGAATCTTGTGTAGGCGGCCTTGTATTCTGTTACGCTAAGGGTGTTTTAGTGTGCCCTTGGGCCTCAGCCCGACCCCAGATGAATCCAGGACCGAAGCGAGGGTTGGCGACGTGTCCCATGATGGCAAAGATACGGTCTTACCCTCTGCTGGGCCTGCAAGCTCCCAGCGCCAACAACATGATGATGTTGGTAGGAGAACGGTCCTCTGACCGTTCCGAGCCCTTTCGGACCTGCCACTTGGATTGGCATGGAGCAGCAGGCTGGCCTGAGGATGAGGGCAGACTGAGGCCTTGATACAAAGATATGACACCAAGGTTGATGCGACGGCATCACGTGTGAGGGTTGAAGCGAAGACATGTACCAAAGCTATTGAAGACATGACACCAAGGTTATTGAAGACATGGCACCAGGGCTGTTGAAGACATGACACCAGGGCGGTTGAAGACATGACACCAAGGCTGATGCAACGGCATCAGAGATGAGACGAGGAACTTGACAACGTCCAGACGAGACGAGAAGCTGGGCAAGTAGACATTGGCACTGTCTCTCAGGGCACCCTACTCAGCCCACTTTCACGGGCGGACCCAATGGGCTGGTTGCGGACCACCCTGTCCCACTACGTGCCCTACACAGCCCAAGGAGGCTGGTCACGGACCATGAGGAGAGCGAGACAAGTGCAGGGAAGAATCCAGCTGAGGCAGAACTTCGACGAAGGAACCAGATGTCATCCGAAGCACCACAAAGGCTGGCAGGTCAAGACGGCTCAGGAGCACAGGACACCAGTCCACTGCCGGCATCTCCCATGATGAAGCTGCATCACCCGGAGATCCACGGCCGGCAGAACAGAAGGCTCCGGAGCAAGAACGAACACCAAGGAGGGCTAGAACACCAGGAAGCGAGACATCCGGAGATGAGACACCAAGACACCTGGATGGGGACCTCAGGCAATGAAGACATGACGAGACGACTAGACAAGACGAAGAGCTCCACGAAGAAGACAGAAGGCCTGACAGAGCTCTGGCAGGCAGGAGCCTCCAGGACTGAAGACACTCCGATGCAAGGTGAAGAGCAATTGCAAGACCAGCCCTTTTATAGGGCTAAAGCAGGAAACAGTCACTAGGTGGGGCCCAGGGCATATCCGGCTGTGGGCCCTTTAAATTCAGCAGAGAGGCGCAGCCGTGCGCCTAGAGGCAGGAAGGAAGCTGTGCAGGACCGTGGACAGCGGTCCTGCACCAACATAGCGACGTAGCAGCAGGGCTGGGCCTGAAGACAGGCCCCGATGACGGCAGCGGCTCCAGTTGCCAAAATTTTATTTTAAATTTACATATTTTTAGGTGAATTTTTAAAAGCCCTGCGTGTGCCAAAACCAGGAGATGCGTGCACAAGATGGGCTGGGGTGTGCCGAGCAGATTTTATAAGTTGCTCAAGGACGCACATCTCTCCCACTGCACACACAAGTAAAACGTTTTCGAGTAGGGGCAGAGTGTGGGTGTGGCCTGGGTGGAGCATGAACATGGCAGAGCCTGACCAAGAAATGTGCGTGTAAATACTTACACGTCCTTGGGTGCGCCAGGGTCCCCTGCCACGTAAATTAACTTCTGCTATGGATGGTATGTAAGTATTAAAACAAAAAAATCTAGGCTAGTCTGCGGGGTTTTAAGGGTCAGGGCTAACGGGGGGAGACTATTAAATTAATGGGGTTTGCAAGTCCTATCCCTAAACTGGTTGAACTAGGAATGTACTTGGAAAATGGCGAATGGAATCGGCGTGCATCCCTTATAAAATTTCCCCACTTATGTGGTAGAAGCAGCATTTGCGGACACACATGCTTGTCCATTTAAAATTGTGCACACATTTACGCGCATCCAAGCTATTTTATAACAAGCGCGCATATATGCGTGTACGTTACAAAAAGGACACGTCTCTGGACATGAGCCGGCAAACACACACACATGTGCACCCACACACCTGTTTAAAAGTTACCATCATTCTTTGCATTAATTAGAAAGTATAATTATTCATTCCCAGACCAATTAAATGCTTAACGCCAGAAAACCAGACATAATTGTAAAGGAAAAAATGAGAAAAACAGCATTACTAATAGAAATGTCAGTATTAAGTGACTATTTGTCATCACAAATCACCTCTAACATACACACACCCAACCCTCCAGCAACAGGGGCACAGTAGGATATTTTCCCCTTCACCTCATCACACAAAACATTTCTGGGGTCAGCTAAGTAACAGAAACACATATTTCATCCACTACCAGGTATATTGTGAAATAATAGAAAATCCTAGGGGATAAACAAAAGCAAAAGCTCTGCACGTACATAGCAAACCTGCCATACTACAGCAACACTAACTCACAAGACTCCAAAACCAACAACTCTACCTGTAATTTGGCAGCACTACAATATATTACACTGGCCCCTAGAACACCAATAGACCTCCTGTTGGGCAAACACATGGAACAAGACTGCTCAGATCTCTACACAGAAACTACATGCTAGAAGAATACCTCACCTTAGTCACACATGCAAAATGACCCTCAACAGTTACAAAATAAGTGATCACAAATGAAAAACAGAAATAAGCAGAGAAAATCCTTAAGAAGCCACAGTCCATATGCAATGCAGCACTGGAGCACTAGAAAAAGACCTGCATTTCCTCTTAGACTAAAGAGAGCCCACGTATTGCTCTTGTGGGGAGTGATCATTGCAACACCCCTCACAAGAAAAATAACAAAGTCTCGGCTGCACCCACATAATATGGTCTTATATTGGGACTGCTGAGCCTTTGTCATTTTTCTTGTGGGAGGTGGGTAGAAGGGAGAGAGAGCAATAGGAGAGGGGTGGGAGCAGGGAGACCGAAGGGAGAAGAGAGGGGATAGGACAAGAGGGAGCGGAGATGGGGGAGGGATGTGGGGTTCTGAAGGGGGGAGGGGCAGTGACATACCTACAGTATTTGGAACCCGGGGTGGATACTTCCTTACATACATAATTTTAAAATTTAAACACACAGAAAAAATACTATTATTTCTGCAAGTACATTTTAAAATAATACACCAAGTATAGTACTGTCATAAAAAAAACAGGAAATAAAAAATGCAGAACAATAATTTGGTGAACAAGTATTACTGCACATGTGCCTAAAAATATTGTACAAAAGCTTCTAAAACTACATAGGCCCCTTCTTCAGATGTCAGATCAAAGACATTCACATCATTCACATCTAAAGATGGGACCTACATTGTCTCAATAATTCATGTACAGTATTTTTGGATTGTACTTACATAGCTCCAATAAAAGCTATTATAGCCTGCCAAGCATACAGTTTACCCTAAGAGACAAATCTGAATATCAAAACAATACTAACTCCCAGGACTCAAGCAGCAACAACCCTACCCAGGAAAGAGCAGTACTGCAAATATTACAACAGGCCTTAGAAGCCCAATACACCCAATTGAAAACAGAAATATGGAACCCTATACAGAAACTATAAATTAACTGAATCCTTCATCTTGGTCATTCATATAGAACTCAGAAAGACCAACAAACAAGAAAATCAAGAAAAATAAAATATCAATCATAGTAAACCTATACTAATAAAAATAATATTTCAAAACAGCTAATGAAGAGAACATTCAATAATTAAAATCTCATGAAAGTGTTTATAAATTTCCCTAAACACCAATATAATATTTCAAACAAGCAGATACATCAAATAATTTCAAATAATGAAGCCAATAAGGATTAAAAATATAATATCTGGGATTTTTTTTATTAATGGTGGTCACCCTGAGATTATCATGGACTAGGAAAAGGAGGAAAAACACACTTTATCTTCTCTCTCACACACACATGCTCTCTTACACTCTCTCTCTCTCTCTCACATACACACCCTCCCTTCTCTTTCTCTCGTGCACATACTCCTCTTTCTCTCTCATACATACATGTCACACACAGCCCTTTTCTCACACACATAACCTTTCTCTTCCTCACACATACACTGACTCTCTGGCTCTCATACACACACACACACACACACACACGTGTACATGCTCTCTGGCTGTCATATGCATACACACACAGGCTCTCTGACACTCATACACATGCACATACAAACACTGGCTCTCATACATCTATCCTCGGTAGTCTTGCTTAACAGCCCCCTTGTTCCCCCAGCCCCCTCTCTTCAGCATTCTGCTCCCAAGCCTCCTCTCCCCTCTCAGCCCCCCCTCCCCAGCACTCTTGGTCCCAAGCCCCCTCTCAGATCCCTAACTCCCCAGCAGTCTTGTTCCCCAGCCCTCCACTCCTCAGCACTCTTGGTCACAAGCACCCTCCCAGAACCCCAACCCTCCAGCACTCTTGGCCCCAAACACCATCCTCCCCTCTCAGACCCCCAGCTCCCGGAGCTCTTGCTCCCCTCTCCCCTTCCAGATGCCCCACTCCCCAACAGTCTTGCTCCCCAGTCTCCTTTCCCCACCCCTCCCAGATCCCACACCACTCAGCAGTCTTGCTTCCAGCCCCCTCTCCCCTCCCAGATATCTGACTCTCCTGCAGTCTTTCTCCCCAGCCCCCTTTCCCCTCCCCCTCCCCATACTCCCCAGCAGTCTTGCTCCCAGCTCCCTCTCCTCTCCTAGATGCCCTCTCCCCAGCAGTCTTGCTCCCCAGCCCCCTTTCCCCTCCCCCTCCTCACACTCCCCAGTAGTCTTGCTCCCAGCACTCTCCCCTCCCATCCTCCCATTCCCCAGCAGTCTTGCTCAATATCCCCCTCCCCATTTTGACGCCTATGAGCAAAATGATAGAACGGCTCTTCTATGAGGAAAGGCTAAACAAGTTAGGACTGTTCAGCTTGGAGAAGAGATGGCTGAGGGGGAATATGATGGAGGTCTATAAAATCATGAGAGGACTAGAACAGGTTAATGTAAATCAATTGTTTACTCTTTCAGATGATACAAGGACTGGGGGCATGTATGAAGTTAGCAAGTAGCACATTTAAAACAAAATGATCAAAATTCTTTTTCACTCAATGCATAATTAAGCTCTGGAATTTGTTGCCAGAGGATGAGGTTAAGGCATTTAGCTTATCTGGGTTTAAAAAAGGTTTGGACAAATTTCTGGAGAAGTCTATAAATTGCTATTAGTCAAGTTGACTTAAGAAATGGCCACTGCTTATTACCGCCATTAATAACATGGAATCAAGTTAATGTTTGGGTACTTACCAGGTACTTGTAACCTGGATTGGCCACTGTTGGAAACAGAATGCTGGGCTTGATGGACACTCTGACCCAGTATGGCAATTTCTTATGTTGTCTTCTTTCTTTTTTAAAATTTTGTTGTTTGGTTTATTTAAAGTAAAAAAAAAAATTTAACAAAAATGAAATGAAAAAAATGTGTGCGCATGCCATTGCTGATAAATATTAGCAAAATATCCTGGACACATTCTCCTGTAAAGAAGTCTTAAAGAATACGCAAAGGGGTGACTTGACAGCACTCTTGCTCTTCAGCAAGTGGGGTGGGGGCAGACAGTGGTTAGTTGTTCTCCATAACCACTGGGGAAGGGATAGAAAGAAATGGACTGAAATGACAGCAAGCAAAATTTAGATTAGCATGGAAGGTTAGTCATATACTGTAGCAAGTTAAAAGAATTCCTTATTGAGAAGAAACTGACTCAATATCATTTCTGCCGATGACCTCAGTCAAAGAATTCTTCCAGAAGGTAAAGAAACTGATGGCATAATGAGGCGATAATGTGCATCATTCAGAAAAGTGACCCTGTTCAGAAAGGAAAAAATATCATCTAGTTTCAAAACTCTGAGCATGAATTTATTTTCACTTAAAACCTTTGCACGCATGAGTTAGCTATAGAAAGAACTGTATCTTTCAACACAGTGCCGGCCCATCTGAGTCAGGTGCCAAAGTGACATCACTTTGGTGCCACCTCAGGAGGGCCAGACCCAGTGCAGGAGCAAGTGGGCAGTACTCCTGCCCTTTACAAGAGAGCTGGATGCCCACAGAAAGGGATAAGTGAGGACAGGTGAGATTCCTGGTCATGGTGATTCTTGCTTGTTACGGCGGTTACTACCCCAAACCAAATGTGCCTGATACTTCACTTTCAATGCATTTCCAGCATAGCTCTCGGCTTCATGGCATGGGAGAGGCTGATACATCAAGCATTTCCAGCATAGCTCTCTGCTTCAACGGCAGGAGAGAAGAAAAACTGATACTTCACACATATCCAGCATAGCTCCCTGCTTCAACGGCAGGGGAGAAGAAAAAACAACCAACAAGGGCTGTACAACATAGTCTGGGTAAAACAAATAAGCATGGGTGTAGCTTGCTTATTGCAGCGGTTACTTCCCCTACTACCCCTAACGAATCAAGCTAGATATTTCACTCGGATGCAGCTTCATCACTGCTCTCTACATTAATGGTGGGGGTGGAAGGGAAATAGAACCAAGAGCTAAGAGAAACAGATAAGTATGAGAGAAAAAATGTGTGAAGCTTGCTGGGCAGACTGGATGGGCCGTTTGGTCTTCTTCTGCCGTCATTTCTATGTTTCTATGTTTCTATGTTTAGGGGTTGGGTAGGGTTGGAGGGGTCTGGGGAGGTTCCAACTGGATCTGGCTAAGCCCAGCTGGGTAGGCCTGGGCCCCATGTGCATTATGGTTGGCATGAGAAGGGGTCCTGGGAGGCTCCTGCTGAGCCTGGCCTGGGTCTCAAGGCTTGTTTTGGGATGGGAGAGGAGTTTGAGGGCCTCCAGGAGGCCCGTTTCAATTTTTGTTTTGTTTTGGGGGAGGTATTATGGTTTTTAATGTTTGTTTTTTTTTCATTTGGAAAACAAACCAAACCAATCAAAACATATAGAATATCAGATTAAGCCTTATAAAGAGGCTTTCTCTCTCTCTTTCTTTCTCTCCCCCGACTCTTATGCCTACCGAGAAGCTGTAGCAAAGTGACGTGCATAACATACGCGTGCCGGCTGAGAAAAATTAGGGGTTATGCGTGTCAGTGGAGGCCCTGCCTCTGCAACACCCATGCCCTACCCATTTTCTGCTTACATTTTCGGGGCGCGCATATATAAGTGTACGAGTGCCCTTCCGACTATTAAACATTTGCGTTGCTCCTGCACGGCTCACTTACGTGTGTACGTGGCTGTTTTTGCATACACAAGGCTTTTAAAATCTACCTCTAAATGACTTGGAAACCAAGCCCCCAAATTAAAAATGAACTAAAATAAAAAATCTTCGGCCTGCACATCCTAGTAGAGGCAAGAACTATAAGAAACATCGAGTCTGCCCAGATTCCTTCCTGTTGCAATTTCATAGACCCCCAACTTCATCTCTCGCTTTACCTTGACTTCTTCACAACGAAGGATCCTTTGTGCTCATTACATGCTTTCTTGAATTCTGTTGCTAATTTTCACCCCTTCCAAAGGGATGCTGATCCATGTTTCCACTATAAATATTTCCTTATGCTACTCCTCATTTCATGACCTCTTATTTTAGAAAAATGTTTGATACCTGTATATTATTTATGTTTGAGTTAACTGAATGAGTCTATTATCTTCCTCTCCTCTCCTTTAGAATATACATGTTAAAGTCCTTATTTCTCATTTTATTGAGCTTTTGGTGCAGCCTGAGGTGGTTGGTAGTTCTTCTCTGGACTGACTCTACTCTGTCTATAGCCTTTGGGATGTATGACCTCCAGAACTGGACTTTTACATTTAGGGTTACTATTTAATTCATCCCAAATTTTGAATATAGGTTTGATCCAGTGTGTACACTTACACAGTTATGCTCTTCCTAAGGAAATCAGTACCCTATGTCCATGCAATGAGGTAAAAATAGAACTGAATTAGTATGGCCTGAAAAAAATGGAGTCAATTGGAAACTGCCCATATTATCAAAGGTCTTTCTCTTGAAGATTCTCTTGGAGATATAACCCTAACAAAAGGAGTGATGGATATATAATTACTTAAGGGAATATAGCCTAAGGCAGTGGTTCTCAACCGGTGTGTCGCGACACATTAGTGTGTCGCGGCTCCCGGTGTTCCACTGCCCCGCTTCTGCTTCCCTTCTCCCCAGGGGCGGGGCTGAAGAATGGAGAGACACTGCGCGCCACTGCTGGAGGCCAGGCTAGCGGGGCCGAAGAAAGAAGAGACACTGCGTGCCGCTGCCGGCGGCTGAAGAGCGGAGAGACCTGCGCCCCGACGCCAGCGAGGCCGAAAAATGAAGAGACCTGCGCGCCGCCGGTGGCAGGGCTGAAGAATGAAGAGAGGAGAGACCTGCGCGCTGACGCCAGCGGGGCCGAAGAACGAAGAGATGCTGCGTGCCGCCTGTAGCGGCAGCTGAAGAGCGGAGAAACCTGCGCTCCAACGCCAGCAGGGCTGAAGAATGAAGAGAGGAGAGACCTGCGCGCTGACGCCAGCGGGGCCGAGCGGAGAGACCTACGCGCCGACGCCAGCAGGGCTGAAGAATGAAGAGAGGAGAGATCTGCGCGCTGACGCCAGCGGGGCCGAAGAACGAAGAGACGCTGCGCGCCGACGCCTACGGGGCCGAAGAATGAAGAGACTTGCGTGCCGCTGGCGGCTGAAGAGCAGAGAGACCCTGCGCACCGCGGGAGGCGGCTGGAGAGACGTTGTGCACTGCGGGAGGTCAGGCCAGAGGCGGCTGAGAAGTGGAGGCCAGGCTTATTGGGCCAAACAATGAGAAGAGACTCCATGTGAGCTTGTGTGCCTGTGGTAGAATGGGTGCATGAGTGAGAGCTTGTGTGCCTGTGGTAGAATGGGTGCCTGGGTGCGTGCGTGAGAGCTTGTGTGCCTGTGGTAGAATGGGTGCCTGGGTGTGTGAATGACAGCTTGCATGCCTGTGGTAGAATGGGTGCCTGGGTGCGTGAGTGAGAGCTTGTGTGTGTAAGTTAGAATGGGTGCCTGGGTGTGTGAGTGGCAGCTTTGTGTGTGTTAGAATGTGTGCTTGGGTGCATGAGTGGCAGCTTTGTGTGTGTTAAAATGGGTGCCTGGGTGCGTGAGTGGCAACTTTGTGTGTGTGTGTGTTGGAATGCATGCCTGGTTGCATGAGTGAGAGCTTGTGTGCCTGTGGTAGAATGGGTGCCTGGGTGGTGAGTGGCAGTGTGTGGTAGAATGGGTGCCTGGGTGCATGAGTGAGAGCTTGTGTGTGTGTGGTACAATGGTGCATGAGTGGCAGTGTGTGTGATTGTAAGTGACAGAGTATGTGTGAGATTGTATATAAGTGACAGAGCATGTGTGTGATTGAGAGAGACTGGTCAGGGAGGTGACTGGTGTGTGTGGAGAGGCAGAGCCTGGTCAGGGAGGTGACCGGTGTGTGTGGGTGAGGAAGAGATACTAGTTAGGGAAGTTACTAGTCTGTGTGAGACAGAGACTAGTTATGACTGGTTGTGGGCCTTAAGGAAGAGGACTGTGAGGACATAGCTTCAGCAGCCACTGCTGCTTCTGGTGAGTGCTATTGGTCTGCAAGGGAAAGGAGTAGGAGAGTTGCTGGAGAGGGTAAGTAAAGGCAGCTTTTTAAGTTTATTTTTCTTGATTGACTGCCATTTTAATTATTGGGTATTATGTGATGTGTCTGCTGTTTTGAAATATTTTGATATTTAGACAATTTTTATTAATTTTTATGAGTTTTTAGTTGTTGGATGTTATTCTGTTCATCAGCTGTTTTGTAACATTTATTAGTATAGTTTTACAATTATTTCTAAGTGGGTATCTATAGCAGCTTGGCTTGCTCTGTTTTCCCAATAGGAGGTGTATTAGTGTTTAGGGCCTGGTTAAATATTTGTAGTGGTAAATTACTGTCTTTTCATAAGGAGGGGTATTGTGCCTGTCAGTAAAGAGAGTTTGTTTTGCTTTTACTGAGATGTCATCAGATCCAGAATATCTTTTTTTGTATGGTGAGCTGTACGGGTAATGCCCTAGTTCTGCTCTGCACCCATTTTTGGGGGTTGACGTGGTTTCTGAGGATGCAGAATGTATATTTACATTTTGTCCCGTGACGGTCACATGT
Organism: Rhinatrema bivittatum; assembly: GCF_901001135.1. Lineage (NCBI taxonomy): Eukaryota > Metazoa > Chordata > Amphibia > Gymnophiona > Rhinatrematidae > Rhinatrema > Rhinatrema bivittatum. The sequence goes on from NC_042619.1 coordinate 62,612,328, forward strand.
TCAGTGTGTCACGCACTTGAGAATCATCTGTCAGGTGTCCCGGCTGAAAAAAGGTTGAGAACCACTGGCCTAAGGTAAGAATTGTGAACTAACTTAGAAAACATTTTAAAGAACCTGTTACATTTACCGTTCTCATTAGTGAATTCCCACTTCTGGGGAAAATTTTCAGAAATAGGGAGGGTATTTAAAATCTATTTGCTTTCATTACAACAAATGCAAATATGGGCCTAGTTTTATCATTTTACTATAAATATAGCATAAATAGTGGCAAGATAAAAAAGGGGCATGGTTAGGGTAATTTTTGAGATACTGCAATGGGTGTTAAATTTATTGCACCTGTGATATTTTCACATCGCAAGCTGAGAAGTGCCCAGACAGGCTTTTACCACTTTTTGGGCTGCTAGAGAGAGAGAGAGAGACTTTATAAGGATTGTGTATAAGTAAACTATTTATACCACTCTAGGAGGGGCAACTAGTAACTCGGGGTGAGGTTTTGGGGGGGCAGTTTTACATGCACAGACAGAGGTATGAATAGCACAGTACACATCATTAAAGATTTGATGTGACTTTGAGTGATAAAAGGTACACAAAGATGAGATTTGTACATTGTACTCTCAACCTAGATTGTTAGCATCTACGTAGAGAGTGCATCAAACTAGCTCGTGAGTACATTTTACAAATCTCATCTTTGTGTACTTTTTATCACTCCAAATCACATCAAATTTTCATTAATGTGTACTGTGCTGCTTGTACCTCTGTCGATGTAAAACTGTCCCCTCAAAACCTAGGCCACCACCTAAACCTCAACCCGAGTTACTAGTTGCCCCTCCTACAGAGGTATAAAAAATTGACTAATATGTGTACTTCCCCAGAGGCTCTCTCACTCTCCTCCCTTCCCCTCTCCTGCCCAAAATGGGTTTTGCGATTTTTAGTGCAAATCCCATTTTGGGCATAATACACAGCATAACGCCAGGAAAAAAGGTGTCATTATTTCCAGCATTAAACCCACAATAACATGCGTTACACTATAGCACGCAACGCTAAGCACCCTTCATTTTAATTTACTCCGCCCAAACTCCTCCTATTTGGGAAAAATTTTAAAATTTGCATATGCATCTCACAGTGTGTTATTTAACACGGGCATTATGGCGTTATCATGGGCGTTAGGGCTCTAACATCAATAAGGCCCTAACGCGATTTGATAAATGACCCTGATGGTTATTCTTCTATAGAGACAGAAAAAAATAATATGGCTTTTAATAGGTTTTGCAACCTTCTTCACTTTGAGCAGTCTAAAATCTTAGTAGAAATTTTATTATTCCAAAACAAATCTGGCCTGTTCTCCAAATTAAGATAACTCCATCTGACAGTCTGACAAATTAAAGTAAGCCTTCATCAATGCTAAATTAAGAGCATTCTGATGAGGTGTTACTATAATACATCTTTCCACAGCTTCTCCTGTTCACAATACTTGGTACCTCTGATTACCTTTCTGCTAATCCAGCCACCATTTGACAATTCCAAAATATCCTTGTAATGCTAATTTAATTTCTAGTCCCCTGGGTATAGATCCTTCTTCCCTTGATTCTTGCTGTCATATCTAAAAGGACTTGGGGGGCATTTCCTAAGCTGTGTTAATGCATGGCAAACAGTACTTATCTTGCTTTAAAAGTGTTAGTGCATAGATAATGTACAGAATTTGAATTTCTGTGCAGCAAACCTTTCACAATTCAGGTATGTTAATGCTGCATGCAAAGCAGATCATTACTATGTAAACCACATAACATGGCTTATATTACAGTTAGCAAGCTACATTATTTAATGGAAAATGTACACCATATAAGGGTGAATTACTTACTCTTGGGAGCATCGGAATGATAACGCCTGTTCTGATACTCCCAGAGTTATTTTTTTGAAGGGGATGACCAACCCCTGAAACCCTCCAGGCCCAGGTATATATTCCTAGTTAACTATTATGTTCCTAGTTAACTGTTAAACAAGCTTTTGGCTTTTTCCACCTATGTTTATTGTAAAGCCTGTGGCTGAATTACTGTTTGCTGTAAACCGAGGTGATGAGCATTACGTGCCGCAGTATATAAAAAACTTCAAATAAATAAATACATAAATATACATTTTTGAGGGTTAAGTGGGACCTTGCTCCCAACCTCATTCCTGTAGCCTCAAGTGGCAAAAGCTGGAAAAAATAAAATAAATTACCCCCCATCCCAGGCAAAGATGTGCCTGCGGTTGACTGGTGCCATTTTCAAAATGGCGTTGCTCAGTATAGTATAACAACATTTTGGAGTAATTTTTCTTTTGCTTCAATAGAAGATGTCACTGCCTACAAAGAATCAAGTTTTCTCCTTGAGAAAAATGGTTTCTTGACATCTACTTTTCTGAAGATTCAGAAAATAAAAGAAAAACATATTGCATTATGGTAAAAATAAAATTTGAAATACATATTTGTGCATTGAATTTTGCAGAGGTGAACAGCATCTGAGATATCAGAATTTAGTTGCAAAATTCATTATAAATAACCATAAGGCTATCACTGCTTCCTTTATAGTTTGTGAAACAAGAAGGAAAAATTCTTCAGTACACACACTCAGAAACAGTCAAAATGTTTTAGCTGCAATTTTTGAATGAATTTTTCAGTGCTAAAATATAAAAAACGATTTATAAATTAGCATCCTATAAGCAATCTGTAAGTCACAAAGAAGTAAATGAAAGCTCTCTGCTTCTCTGACCTTTTCAAACTGTTAAATTAGCAGGAAAACTCCCAAACAGGTATAAAAAATTCAAAATATTCTTTGTATGCTTTTTCTGCAATTGAAATCTGCGGCAAGTAAAATCTCAAGAGTATAAGATAAGAATCAGACTGTATTTTGTTTATTGTCATATGTATCTCATATGAATATGTTCTTGTTTTTTATTGTGAATGTTTTATTCTAACCCACACCAAACAATGGAGGGTGTGAGCAACACGTTCTTTTAAATAAATAAATCAGCCCTCAGAACAAATGAGAAATATACTTCAACTGCTTTCCCTGCTGAAGCCAGAAAAGGGCTGAGGCTTCGGAGCTGTTGACATCATCAGTGAGGTCATACTTCTGGAACATTCTTTGCTTCTTCCTATTGAGAGGAATGGACTTTTTTGGGGGTATGTCTTGGAAAGTATTCATTATCACTGTAACAGTGAAAACAGAAAGTAAAAAATGTTAAAAATAAAATAAAATTTCTCAAATTATACTGACTATGGTGCACTCTCTACAATTACTATACTACAATACTGTGCAGGAACAAGTCAACTTGAGCACACAGCAGCAGTCAATAAATTCTGAAGAGGGGCAGACCATCAGAATGAAAAGGGAGCAATACAATCTTTTAATGGGTTCATGTGCAACTACATGTCAGGAATTTATACCTGGGAACAAGTTGAGCAAAAGGTTCAATTCCATAATATTTTCTGCATATGAAAGTATATTAAGGGACTTTTGGTGACGCATGATGTCTGACTGGATGCAGAGTTGAATTGCTCCCAGGGAGCCCTTAACCTTATTAGTTTTGGGTTCCTGACCGTCAAACCAAATTTAACTTACCATACAGGAGTTTGACTACCTTATGGGAAAATTTGTTGTTCCCAAAGGCGGGCCATTCCACAGTCGACCTCACTCACTTTCAAATTCCTGACACAGTTTCCCAGATGCTGCCAATGCTGACATCGGGCACAGCTCCGTAGGCTGCCTTAGGGTGCATGTGTGCATGCACCACTGTCACTTAAAGGCTCCGTGGTGGAAAAACTGCAGCATCACACAAGGAGATGTCAGCGCCACTGTATATTTAAACCCAAGCTGCCCTCCCATTTGGTGCCTCAGCAATGGGTCCCCTGCCATGTCTTGCCTGTGGAATGAGTTGCTTCTCTTTGCCTTCCTTGTTCCAGTCCTGTTCCGATCCCTGTGGCACTCCATTTAACACCGCTCTCTTTTCAGAGTAGGCTCCATTTACCATCACACCACCACCTTGGTGCTCACTCCCAAGCTTCTCCTTTTATTCACAATCCTCCTATGTGGGACCATATCAAAAGCTTTGCTGAAATCCAAGTAGATCACATCAAGCACTCTTCTTCCATCCAATTCTTTAGTCACCCAATCAAAATAATCAATCAGATTTGTCTGACAGGACCTTCCCCCTAGTGAATCCATGTTGCCTTGGGTCCAGCAATCCTCCTGATTGTAGATAGTTCACTATCCTTTCTTTCAGCAGAGTCTCCATTAATTTTCCCACCACCGAGGTGAGGCTAACTCTCCTGTAGTTTCCAGCTTCCTCTCTACTACCACTCTTGTGGAGCAGGACCACCACCACTCTTCTCCAATCACTCAGCACCATTCCATTTTCCAGGGATCTAATGAACAGGTCATACACTGGACCCGCTAGCACATCTCTGAGCTCACTCAGTAACCTGGGATAAACCTCATCTGGCCCCATGGCCTTGTCTGCTTTCAGTTTTCCTAGCTCGTCCAATACATTCTCTTCTGTAAATGGAGTTTCATCTACCCCATCTCCATCTACAGTCTTGTTAACCAGCAAAGGTCCTTCCCCAGTGTCTTTTTTAGTGAACACCAAACTGAAGTATTTGTTTAATATTTCTGCCATTTCTTCATCTCTTTCCACACATTGATCATTGTCACCTTTCAATTTCACTGTACCATTTCGGACCTTTCTCCTTTCTCTGGTATATCTGAAGAACGTTTTGTCACCTCTCTTTACCTCTTTGGCAATCCTTTCTTCTGCCTGACTTTCAGCTTTCTTGATTTCCTTCTTCGTCTTCCTCAGTTTCACCAGATATTCTTTCCAGTGTTCCTCATTTTGGGATCCTTTATATTTCTTGAATGCTAGGTTTTTTTTGCTTTTATTTTATCAGCCACCTCCTTTGAGAACCAGATTGTTTCTTATTCTCTTACTTTTGTTTATTTTTCTAACAGTGCTGAGATGGGCACCCACTGGGACTTTAGAGACATTATCCCCATCAGTGAGCACTAAGTCGAGTATCACATCTTCCCTCATGGATTCTGTTACCATTTGTTTGACTAAGCCCCTTGCAGGTCATCCACTATCTCTCCACTTCTGGTAGATTCCGCAGAAGGGATTCTCCAGTCTAAGTCCAGCAGACTAAAGTCTCCAACAATCAGCACTTCTCCCTTCTTTCCCACCTTCTGGATGTCTTCGAATAGATTGCTATCTAGTTCTTCCATTTCATTCGGAGGCCTGTAAACCACTCCAGTAAAAATGGATGTACCATCATCTTTTGTAAAGATGGTCCATAGTGCTTCTTCACTAACCTACATTCCTTGCAGTTCAGTTGCTTGGATATTGTTTTTGACATAAAGAGCTATTACTCCCCCTTTTCTGACCTCTCTGTCCTTCCTTAACAAGTTATAGCCCGGTATGGCTGTATCCCAATCATGAGAATCCATGAATCATGTCTCTGTGACTGCAACAATGTCCAATTCCGCCTCCACCATTAGGGTCAGCAGGTCTGGGATTTTATTGCCCAAACTGCGAGCATTTTTCAGCTGATTGATTTTTTATTTTTTTCCTCCCACCTCCTGTATTGCTTGGGGGTGACATATCAGTTTCATTGGCCATTTCCTGCCACCCCATCTTTAGTTTAAATGTCTGATAATATATGATCAGAATTTCTCACTTAGCATCCTCCTTCTTGCTACAGATGAATGTAGGCCATCCTTTCCATAATGCCTTTTATTGCTCCATACACGACCCAGGCCTCCAATGTATCCAAAACCACTTTCTGTACACCAGGTTTTGAGACAGGAATTGAAATTAATTATATGGTATAGCTTCTCATTTCTGTTTCCATGAGTAGAAAAGGCAATAGTCTTTGCAGTGTGTCTTATCATCTTTCCTAGATTTTGGAAATCTTTTTTTACTTCATGGAAGCTATTTCTATTAAGGTCATTGATCCCCAGATGGATGATAACACTGATATCAAAGATCCTACTTTCTTCTTCAACGACGTGGACTATCTGGTTTTCATTTCTACTAGCTGAGGATCCTGGAAGGCATTTAACTATTGCGTCACCATCAAAAAGTGCTCCCAAATTGGTTCCTCTGATGATCGAGTCTCCCATCAGAAGCAGCTTTCTTTTATGACATTTGATTCTGTTGAAGGGCTTCTGAGTGCACTGGGTGACTTCACGTTTAGAAATCACTTCAAAATCTAATGCTGAGATTTCTTCATTCTCCAATGCAGAAAAAGCATTTTGTAAGGGTAACAGTGGGGAGAGTGGATGTCTCGTCATCACAGGCCTTATTCTGCCAGAGCCCACTGTTATCCAGCTGATCCTGGGTTTTTGAATCCTGGATGTCTGACATTTCTGTGGGAGTGGGGGTTGATGCAAAGGATGCTGTAAAGTTGGAGAAGATGGGTGTCTGTATGTCACATGTCTTGTTCTACCCGAGCCTATTGTAAACCATTTTTTCCTGCGTTTCTGTAACCTTTGTGGGAGATGGGTGAGAGATACTGGATGGTTCAAGGAAGGGTAGTTGGAAGTTAACTGAAACCTGGACAATTCCTCCCTTAGATGAATCAGCTCCATTTTAATTGCAGACAGCTGAAGGCAAAACAGCCTTTGATTCTCCAAATGATAGGCCTTGGGACATAAGCCCCAATATTGTTGCATTGAATGAAGGACATTTTGTGAAATTATCACTAATTCCTTAAAATCATATAGATAAGGTAAGGTAAAAATTAGTCTCTACAGAAGATTTTTTTTAATAGGAATTTGAAATAAAAGCTAAAGTATTAGTGTAAACCAATAAAGATTAATTTTTACAGTCAATATGACAGTTTAAGTTACAATTATCTGAGCTGAAAGGAATTTCTATTAATTGAAGCTAATTATCTAGGAGTCCAGGGAAGAGTATTTAAGAAAGTAAACTCAGGGGTGGCTGGGTAGAAGGCTAGAGTGAGAGGGAACTAAACAGTTGTTAGAAGTAAGGTTTTTGTCTTTAGCTCAGCCCCAGTAAAAATCTGCCCCTCCCCCCCTTGAAACCAAAGCACACAATTTTGCTATTATAAACCCTCTTCTATAACAGGCACAACTATATATATATATATATATATATATATATATATATAAAACTGTCAGTAAAAGTTCACTTAGTGAGTTCTTGAAGGCTAGTGATCCAGAAATATTTGTAGTCCACCTCCTCAGCATATGAGCCCAAAGTTCCTGCCACAAATTTATTTTTAGTAGTTTAATCTGCTACTGTTATGATTCAGCACTTACCTCCGCAGTGCAGGAACCGTGGACTTTAATCTTCAGCGCAGCTTGGAGCCACGCCTATCGGGACCCTCTTGCCGCAGGGAGTGCCGCCAATGCTCTCTTCAGCTTTATGGCCTGGAGGCCGCAGTCCCCAGGCTTTCCTGGTGGCTGGAGCCACCCTCGGTGCTCCAAGCAATGGCAGGAGCTTCTGCTGACATCGGGGCCTGTGTAGAAGCCCGGCTTCTCCCTGCACTGCTCCTGCAGCATGGCTGCTGGCCATGGTTCTGCATACTTCCTGATTCCTGTCTCCTAGGGCGCAGGCTGCGCCTCCTTCAGAGATTTAAAGGACCAGCCTCCTGGCCCCACCTAGACTCGTCCCAGGGCATCTCCTGATCTTCAGCCCTATATAGGGCCCAGCTTCCAGTCCTTGGTTGCCTTTGCAAGGAGTTAGTTCGTCTCAAGGACCTCGCCTTCACTCCTGCTGGTATTTCCTGTTCTTTGTGGGATCCCTCATCATTCTTCATGTTCCTGGTCTCTTCCTGATGTTTCGTGGTTTTCCTGATGTCTCATGGTCTTCCTGTGATGTTCCAGCTCCTCGAGTTCTCCAGATGTCCATCCCGAGGGTAAATCCATTTTGTCTGGTTCCTGTTCTCAGACATTGGAGCCTCGGTCATTTGGGTTCCTTCCTGATGCCTTGTCTCTGCTTCTGCTTCCTGGACCCTTGGTTCCTCATGGCTATCTTCTCTGGCATGTCATGTCGTGTCTCGTCACCTCGTGGCATGGGCCAGCCTTCTCGTCTCGCAGCACTAGTCTCCGGAGGGTCATCTTCACTTCGAAGCCAAGTCTCATCTTGGTCCCATGTTTCATGCCTTAAGCCAAGTCTCGCCTTGGCCCCCTTCCCTTTGCTCGAAGCTAAGTCTCATCTTGGTCCCTTACCCTGGAATTTGTCTCGGCCCTCGGATGTTCTGGTGGCTGCACCGTCCATGCCTAAGACTCTGATTGAATCTGTGCCATTCCAGCGTGGTTTGCGACCAGCCATGGGCAGCTGTATAGGGCACGCCTTGGTACAGGCTTCTACTGAATCTTCGCCATGTTCCGGCTTCAATTACCATGTATTCATCTGGAGTCTGCTCCGCACTCAAGCGTGGTCCACGACCAGTCCATGGGCTGTGGGCTGTGTAGGGCACACTGTGTTGCAGCCTCAAATCAGTACTTGTTCCTAAAACCTTGATCCTAAGTCTTCATGCTCAAGCTTCTCGTCTGAGTCTTCACATCTCAAGCTTCTCGCCTGAGTCTTCACGCCCCAAGTCTCCTGTCTCAGCCTTCTTGTTCCAGAGCCTTCATCTGCCCTCGTCTCTTGTCCGGCCTGCTGCCATTGCCGTTCCCAGTGGCAGGTCCGAAAGGGCTTGGAGTAGTCGGAGGACCACTCAGAGACCAACCAAGAGGGCAGACGAAGGCTCTGGAACAAGAAGGCTGAGTCAGGAGACTTGGGGCTTGAAGACTCAGACGAGAAGCTTGAGATGTGAAGACTGAGGTATGCAGGTCGGCAGGGGCCTGGGCTTGGTCTCAACCCAGACATAGATTTATCTCACCAGCCTTGGTGTTTCCCCGGAGCTCCTCTCTGGGTTCACCGAGGTCCAAGGGCACACATCTCTATTCTCACGCAGCAGCTGCTCATGGCATCTCTTGCTCCATCTAGCCAAAGCCTGCATGTGCATAACAGAGGGCTAAGGCCTCCTAAGGATCCCCTTTCTGTAACAGCTACTTTAGGAAACATTACTGTTTTGGACCATGCTCCAGCCTTCCTTACATTTACTATTGCAGAAAAATGGTTAAGATAGATGAGCTCTAATTTTTTCCAGGATAAGGAATTTTGTACATACTTAAAGGAAAAGTGGTCTGACAGGAGGTGAGCCTCTTTCAACAGAAAGGAGGCTCTAAAATAAGGGGCCATGGGCTGAGAGTGAAAGGGGTAGATTAAGGAGTATTCTTAGGAAGCTGGGAAAGCTGTGACTAGGGTTGCCAGATGATTCCAGATTTTCAGGACAGGTTCAGTACTTCTCCTCATGCAGGTACTTATAGTCTTGCTTTTCTAGGGAATGCAATAAGGAAATCAGAATAAGTACCAGCATGCAATGGGGTAAAACTAGGACTGGATCAACCTGTCCTGAAAATCTGGAGCCAGTTGGCAACTCTACCTGTGATGAGGGGGGGAAGTGATGGCCTATGTAGTGAAAATAAAGGAAGCAAAGAGACGCCAAAATATTACATTATGTCAGAGCTGCTGTGGGCATGCAGAAGAGAACACATTCAATCTATGTCTGTAGAGCACAAAGGAAAGTTAGACAAGATTAGGGCTTCCCTTAAATCATTTATTCTATATTAGAGCGGTGTGGTCTATTAACCTTTTAAATTACAGTTTTATAAATATGGTAATAGAGTGGGGAACTTGTTAGCTCAGTTGGTGACGGGGAAAATGCAAAGGGTTTTTATAATGGGAGTGAGGAATCAGCAAGGAGTTCCCATTTCTGATACCGGGGACATTTTGGATAAATTTCAACAGCAGTTATATGCAAGATAGGACGAGTGTAGAGAAGCAAAATGGTTATTTTAAGGGGATGAGTTTGACTCAAGTGCAGGAACATCATATGACTAGGTTTAATACACCTATATCAGAGATAATGAATTATTTTGAGCTATTAGTAAACTGAAATTAGGTAAATTCCCAGGAACATATGTATTGGGCCTCAAATTTTATAAAATTTTGAAATTTCAACTGCTGAAACCATTGGGGAATATATATAGTTATGCATTCCATAATGGATTTTTTTTATATCTCAACTCACTCAAGCAATAATGATGTACTGCCCAAAAATGCAGGGATTCTAAGGGATCCCTTGGTGTATTGGCCCATCTCCTTATGAACGATGATCCAAAGTTCTTGACTGCCATTGTGGCAGCCTGGTTGAGTAGAGTGCTACCTGATAATAGAATTGGATTAGAATGGCTTTGTTGAGTTATTATGGAGTAAATAAAATATGTAAATTGTTGGCTATACTTGGCTATCTTCTGTTGTGTCAAGGCACATGTATAGTGTTAAGCTTAGATGTGGAGAAGGCTTTTGACAAACTGTTATGTCCTATTTATTTTGGGTGTTAGCTATGTGGGGATGTAAGAAGATTATATTAGGGAGTTAGTTAGGATTTCCAGAAGACACTGTAATGTGAAAGTGGGGTTAGCTATGGATCAAAACAACCACCAATAAATTGATAACTGTGGATCAATATGTACATTGTACATAGCTTAGCACAGTTTAAGCATAAGAATTAATAATGCCTGAAACACTGTCTCAGCACACTGTCTCTGGCTGTTCCTGTTGAGTTGATAAGGTAGGAGGCAAGAGATATTTGGTTCCTCTAACATTTGTTGTTCTAAGAGATAACTGATGAGAGCCAGTATTCAGAAGACTAGTACAGTATATCCCCCTAACAGCCATAGCTAGAGTCATAAATCTTACTGTAACTGTGAGTCTTAATTGCTATAGCTTGACAACTCCTATATGGCTAATGTCAAAATTATGGGTGCAAACTGAAACACCTAATTTGAGGACAATGGACTAAAGTTATAGAGAATAAGATATATATAAAGCAGTGTGCAATGGTGAGTCATTGAATAACCCTCAAACAAGAGAGCAAATAGCTTCCATAAGTGAAGTTCCCAGCATCATACACTCCGTTTCGAGAATACATGATTCCATAGCAGGGAGGACCTATAAGGAAAGCATTCTTTGCATAATACTTTTCTTTATTCTTATCTTTGTGATTGCAATCTTATTTAATTAATTATTCTATGTAATGCCTACTGTGATGTTGTGTGCTTGTACTGGTATTCATTATAATATTTTTTCTCTTTACTGATTTCATACCATATATTTACAACATTTAATAAACTAAGTTTTGCTTTACCAGATTGTGTGTAGAGTGTTTTATGGCATAATATATAACCACTCAACCTACTTTTCACAGGAGAATACAAGGACCTTTTGTGGGTTGGATACAGTTGTTTTATACATCCCCTAAGGTGCAAATATTGATAAAAGGAGTTTTATCTAATGAGTCTGAGCTGCAGGGTGGTATGAGGCAGGGAATTCCCTTGTCTCCACTGCTTTTCATTTTGACTCTGGAACCCATGGCCATCAAGTTGAAGGAGATGGAAAGTATTGGAGACCTCACTGTTGTTGGTCATTCTATGAAGCCAAGTCTGTTTGCAGATAACATCCTGCTTTTCTTGACTGATGCAAAAATGTTTTTGCTGAGTTTGAATCCTTTGTTGGGTTGAAAATTAACCTTGGAAAGTTTGAAGCCATGCCTTCCTATCCCTCCTTAATGGAAAATTGGGGTGATAATTTTCCTTTCAAATGGTCTACTACAAAAATTAAATATTTAGAGCTTTGCATCCCTTCAGCTGTATCTCTGCTAAATTCTGAAAATATCAGGGATATTCTGGAGGGATTCAGTAAACAATTGCAAACATGGCATGAATTACCAATCTCCTTGTTTGGTAGATGTGCACTGTTTAAAATCATTTTACTCTCAAAGCTGTTTAATAAATTACAAACGCTTCATGTTGGTTGATTTGAAAGGATTTGAAAACATGTTTCTTAAATAAGTATGGAAGGGAAACAACCTAGAGTGAGGTTTGAGAAATTACAATGGAGTTAAGAATTAGGAAGGGTTAATGCCCCTACTTTTAGGTTGTACAATGCAGCCTGCCAGATGTAGTTCATAGGAAAATTAGTTGCAAGGGATTTTAAATACGATGTTATAAATCTTTCTGAAGCCATGGTAGTTCCGTTTTTGTCTCTTGATCTGCTACATCTCACAGATGCTATGCTGCCTATGGAAGTTAGGGGCAACATTCTTCTGAAACTAGTGTTATCTGCATGGAAAATATTTCATAAGCTTTGGTCCATGTCCTCTCAAATCTCTTTTCCTCCCAATTCAAGGGAATGTCACGTTCCAGCCTGGTAGGGAAAGTAGGGTGTTTCTAGACTGGTATGAGAAAGTACTTTTCCATATTAGACAATTTATTGGTGTTGAATCCAGAACTATGTTTAGATTTCAACAGTTACAACATGAATTTGACATTCCTAGTAACAACTTTTTGAATACCTTCAGCTCAGACTTTACTTTTCTTCACTGGCATCTCTCTCCTACTCATATTTTAAAGAAGCTTAAAATAGAAAATATTTTTGTGGTAAGAATTCTATTTCACTATGGTAATCTTACTGTAAGCAATGTTCTGGCCTGGATGATCTGACTGACTTGGATTGGGAACTGGCAGAAAGGATTAGAGTCCTCCTTTACTGCCAACAAAATTAGTAAATTGTTTTGGATGGCTCATATATTGCCCATTGATGTGAGTCTCAAAGAGGTGGAATAGAAAATTTTTACATCATTGCTATATAGGAAACATTAAGGGGGAGAGAATTGGCATGACTGGGACTGATACATGCTATAAATGCAAAAATGAACAAGGAAGTCTGGTTTACTTCTTTTGCTATATCACAAAAATTTTCAATGTTGGAGTCAAGTTATTCAGAGGTTGTGAGACTAAACCACAGTGACCCTATCATTTTGTGGGGAGATATTACTACTGGGGAATTCAGATTTGGTAGTGCACTAGATTCCTCTCTGTCCTTTGTATTTTCTTAAATTAGCTTTGCTGGTGGCATGTAAATACCTCCTGCAAGTTTTGGTGGAGGAAAAATCTCCATCCTTTCCATTATGGTGAGAGAAAGTTTTGCATATTATGCAAATGGAATGGTATGATATGTGTTTCCTATCACCAAGATTCATATGGACTACACTGCTGCCTGGAAAATGTTTTATGAGCTTCTGCTGGATATTAATAAAAGAGACCTGTGTGACTGTCCCAAAATGTAGATACTAATACTGCTTCTTTAGTTTAGGGGTGGATGGGAGGTTAGAGTAAAAGTATGAATAATGGGGTGCATGAGATTGAGTGTGGGGTAGGAGAAGGAAGTAAGTATATGATAAACTCTTTGGTGTGTTGTATAATCCATATCCGCTAAATTCTACCTTATGTTGCTGTTATATCATTTCTTTGTTCATAAGAAGGAATTGTTTGCATAGTTTATATGGTTGGATGCAATATGTTAATAGGCAACCAACAAAAGAAAGAACCATGCTTGACAAATCACAAATTAAAGAGAAGGAAGCATGGTACTGACGATATGGCCCTCACAATGAAGGAACACATTTCTAAGAAGTCACTTGATACCACATTTCTAATGCAACTCCAACATTGCTCTCTGCTTCAACAACAGGGAGTGGAGAAAAAATTGGACTCAAACAGTAACCAACAAGGGCCCTGACCTTGAGGTCTGAGAAACTGATAAGTATGGGAGACTGATTAGTATGCGAGCTTGCTGGGCAGACTGGATGGGCTATTTAGTTCTTTTCTGCCTTCATTTCTATGTTCTATGTTCTAATTGTAGTTGTTTTATTATGAGAGACTCCTACTGTCAAAGTGACCGCATCATTCTTCAAAATGTGTTATGGCATTAACACATGGTTTAACGCCGTAACGCATGTGAAAAATGCAGTAGCGCACGGCGCAAATGCACATTTTTTGGGGGGGTCAGGATCAGGGAGGAGCTTTGGGTGGGAATTAATTAAATTAGGGGGAATAGCGCACTGTGCGATTAGCATAATGCATGTTATCGCACGGTCTTAACGCCAGAAATAACTACAGCATTTTCCCTGGCATTAAGCTGTGCGATATGCCTGAAATGGCCATAACGCAATTAGTGATAAATTTCTGGAATTGCATTTTGACTATTTCTGAGAGAGAGAGAGAGAGAGAGAGAGCCTCTGGGGAGGGCCTCACTGTGTGCACCTATTTATATCTCTATAGGAGGGCCACCTAATAGGTCGAGGTGAGGTGTTAGTGGTGGTTTCGGGTTTAGGGGCCAGTTTTGCATGTAGAGTGAGACGTACGAACAGCACAGTACACCTTGGTGAAGATTTAACATCATTTGGAGTGAGGAAAGTCTAACAAAGATGAAATTTTGTACTTGACAAGCTAGGGTGAGAGAACATAGTACAAACATTTCATTTTTGTTAGACTTTCCTCACTCCAAATGATGTTAAATCTTCACCAAGGTATACTGTGCTGTTCGTACGTCTCACTCTACATGCAAAACTGGCCCCTAAACCTGAAATCACCACTAACACCTCACTTCGACCTATTAGGCATCCCTTCTATAGAGATTTAAATACTTAACTACAACAAGGGCCTCGAAGATAGTCTCTCTCTCTCTCTCCCTGGAAAAAGTAGGGTTTATCACACAGTGCAGTAAACTTACCATGTTGTGCAGTAACTCAAAAATTTCCTAAACATGCCCCTTTTTGTTAGCGCGGGCATTATCAAAACTTTTTGATGAATCTAGGGGTAAGTTAGTTTTAATAGTTTAAGATCACCCAAAATGATTCCGTGTTTCGCCCGAAGGATACATCGGGAGAGAAGGAGCAGACAGTAAATGAAAAACAGAAGCACACTGTTAGGTCAGGTGTAGAAGCTCGCATTACCAATGTGTTTATGTTTTTGAATTCCTGTCTGCTCTGTGTTGGGGGCAGTTAACACTATTAAAACTGACCCCTAGATTCATCAAAATGCTATAATTTTCGCATGGATAATGCCTGCGATAAGAAAAAGGGACATGGCTATGATAATTTTAGAATTACCGCACAGCATGCTATGTTAGTGCTTCATATAGGTAGTTTATCGTGGGGTGCTTTAAAGTTTTTGCACACAGAGAGAGAGAGATTGACTCTCTATAAATTAGCATTCTCGCTGCAATAAATATCACGGGCATTAACATTGTAACGCACTTTGATGAATGACCCTGTAAGTTTGACAGTAGGAGTCTCTTATAATAAAACTTATCTAAATTGACTTCTCAGAAACATGTTTCTTCATTGTGAGGACTATAATGTCAGTTCCATGCTTCCTTCTCTTTAATTTGCAATATGTTAATAAACAGATTTTGGAAAAAAAAAATGAAAACATTTCATTTTCCTTCGGGTTCCACCATACAGGAAATCTACTATATTCCTGATAATTGTTTTGAAAAGATGGGTCACTCTGCTGAGAATTCTAGTCAGATAAAAGTTTCCAAATGTAGGGAGTTATTTTCTAAGGACTTATCGCATGCGATAGGGCCTTTTCACGGCGGTAACATTAAAATTAGGGGGAGGGGAGGAAACAGGGCGCGGTTAGGGAGGAGTCAGCGGAGGCACCACTGCCGGCGATGTTTTGAACATTATCGCCGGCCATAGCATGGGGAATAGCACTACCTTTTACGGTGGCGCTATGCCTGCGATAGCCTGCAGCCGGCCGCACCACAGCAGGTGAAATCACACCACCGTGATGTGATCGGCTTTGGGCTATCGCCCACTTTCCCCCTCCTTCTCCCCCCGCCCCCTTTATCGCAGGCTTCATTATTCCGCATGGAATGAAGAATCCTGGCCGTAGTCAGGAATTTTGATTAATTAGTTGATAGCCTTCAAAATTACCTCCTAAAATACTGAATGTGTAAGCAGAAGTAGTACATTTTAAAGGCTTAGGGAAAAAAAAAGAAGCAAGTTTGCTTACCGTAAACGGTGTTTCCGTAGATAGCAGGATGAATTAGCCATGCTGTCATGGAATCTGTCAATCAGGCCCGGGAGGCGGAGCTTCACAAAGCAGAGATTAGATTTGTGGTCTCTGCGGCTGCGCGTGTGTTCCCGCGCAGGAAAGTAACGGATTCTCCTCAGTCTGTGATTAAGCTGTGTAGTCGAAAAGACGGCGACTGCCAGGGAGGTGGGTGGGTCAGCATGGCTAATTCATCCTGCTATCTACGGAAACACCGTTTACGGTAAGCAAACTTGCTTTTTCCCGTCGATAGCAGGGCTGAATTAGCCATGCTGTCATGGGAGTCCCAAGCTCCCGATCACGTTATTTATGATATATATTTGTTTGTACGTGATCATCAATAGTGTGGCAGTCACCGTGAACACGAGGATAAAGATTGTAAAATTGCTTGCCCTATCTTCGCATCAGTGGCTGCTTGTTGATCAAGGCAGTAGGGAGATGTGAAGGTATGGAGCGATGACCATGTAGCTGTTTTACAAATGTCTATGGGCTGTACATTTTTAAGATGTGCCAAGGAAGCCGCCACTGCTCTTACTTGATGGGCGTTAGGAACAGAATGTAGCTGTAGTTTGTTGTAGCAGAACGTGATGCATTGTGCTATCCAGCTGGAGATGATGTGTTTAGCCACTGGCAGTCCAGATGCCTTTGAGTCAAATGATACAAAGAGTTGAGAGATCCGATGGTCCGGTTCTGTTTTTTCTTTGTAGTATGCTAAGGCTCTTTTGCAATCTAATGTATGCATTAATTTTTCCCTATCATTTGCGTGAGGTTTAGGGAAAAAGATGGGCAGTTCTATGGTTTGATTGAGGTGAAACTGCAAAACTATCTTTGGAAGGAATGATGGGTGAGTTCGTAGAACCACCTTTTGATGATGAAACTGCAAATACAGAGAGTAATGGACCAAGGCTTGTAATTCACTGACTCGTTGTGCTGATGTTACTGCAACCAGGAATACCACCTTCCATGTGAGGTATTTAATGTGTGCGGAGTCCATGGGTTCAAACGGGGAAAGCATGAGCTGTTCCAGAACTATGTTGAGATTCCATGGAACTGGAGGCTTAGAGATCGGAGGACGAAGGTGAGTTAACCCCTTAATGAAATGAGAGAGTAAGGGGTGATTGGAGATAGGAATATTGTCAACTGGTCTATGATAGGCGCCTATGGTGCTTAGATGAACTCTAATGGAGGATGTTGCAAGACCAGCTGCGTAAAGTGTTTGAAGATAATCCACGAGTAGCTCAGGTGAGCAGTCCAATAGTGGTACACCTTTGGAAATGCACCAGATAGAATAGCGTTTCCATTTATAGCTATAATTTTTCCTTGTTGAGAGTTTCCTGGATTCTAACAAGATGAACTGTGCTGAAGTGGAAACTCCCTGTTCTGTTAGAAGGAGCCTTTCAATCTTTATGCTGTCAAATGAAGAGATGAGTGTAGTGGATGTAGGAGCGTCCCTTGATCTTGGTATAGAAGATCTGGGTGATTCAGTAATCGAATTGGGTCCGTGATGGACAGTCTGAGAAGGAAACTGTACCACGGTTGTCTCGGCCAAGCCGGTGCTATGAGAATCAGTTGAGCTTGGTCTGTTATGCACTTTTGAATTGTCCTTGTTATGAGTGGTATGGGAGGAAAGGCATACAGGAGGCCTGTCATCCACGGAATGAGGAAGGCGTCCTGAGCGATTCTGAATTGGATTGGTCTTATTGAGCAGAATTTGGGAACTTGAGCATTGATCTCTGTTGAAAATAGATCTATCATAGGTGTCCCCCACTGTATGAAGATGTCTTGGGCTACATCCGAATTGAGTGCCCATTCGTGAGGGTGAAAGATGCAGCTTAACCTGTCCGCTCTTGTATTTGCCACTTCTGGTAGGTAAGTTGCTTGTAGATGTATGCAATTTTTGTGAGCATGTTCGAATATTTGTAGGGTCTCCTTGCAAAGGGACATGAACCTGACCCTCCTTGTTTGTTGATGTAAAACATCACTACTTGATTGTCCATATATATCATGACCCTGCGACCTTTCAGGTGATCTTGAAACACTTGTAGTGAATTTCAAATCGCTCTGAGTTCTAATAAATGTATCTGCAGGTTCTGCTCTGAGATTGTCCATAACCCTTGCGTTTCGTAAATCTCGAGATGTGCTCCCCATCCCTTGCAAGACGCATCTGTGGTTAAGGCTGCATTGTGCGGAGGGGAACTGAATAATGCTCCTTTTGATAGGGTGGAGTCTAGTAGCCACCATGTTATGTCCTGTCTCATCTGGGCAGTGAATGATACCTTCTGTGTCAACGGTTGTGAGTGTTGTTTCCATTGACGTTTTAGTCCCCATTGAAGGCGTCTCATGTGAAGCCTGGTGTTGGGAACTGTGAAAATAGCCGCTGCTATGTGGCCTAGGACTACGAGAACTTGTCTTGCCGAAGGTCTCTGAGTATGATTCAGTTCATGGAGAAGGTGACGCAGTTGTGTTATTCTCTCGGTTGGGAAGTATGCCCGGTTGCGAGTGGTATCCAGGCATGCTCCTATAAACTGTAATGTTTGTGTTGGCTGTAGATGTGAATTTTAGAACTTTGTACTGGTAGTGGTGATGCTTGAAGCGGAAGCACAGGTATCGCCAAGAGGATGGATGGATTGGAATATGTGTGTAAGCATCCTTTAGATTGATGGAACACATTTTATTTATTTTATTTATTTAAGGTTTTTCTATACCGGCATTCATGAACTCGTTCACATCATGTCGGTTTACATAAAAAACAGGGGTGTGAAGAATACAACCAAGAACATAAATAAACGTGATGAAGAGATGCACATCCAGTCGTTGGGTTGAATCAGAGGTAGGATTGATTTCAACGATACCATTTTGAACTTCTCTTTGGTGAGGAATTTGTTCAATTCTCTCAGATGTAGTATGGGTCGAAGGCCACCCAATGTTTTGGGTATGAGGAAGTATGGGGAATAAAACCCCACCTGTTGTGTTTTCGGGGAAATCCGTCGAATGGTCTGCTGTTTGCGAAGCACAGCAATTTCCTCCCCCAGTTGTGGTTGGACGCTTTGAATCTTTAGAGTGGGAAGGTGAGGTAAGATGGGTTTCGTGGTAAATTGGAGTTGGTACCCCTGTCGTACTATCTCTAAAACCCATTGATTGGATGTTATTCTTTCCCAGGCTGCCAGGCAAGAATGGATTCTGCCAGGTGGTGCTTGGTGTTGTGGTGGTGGCTGGGTTCTAAAAAGATGGCGTTGATTTTACTGCAGCAGCTGGTTGTTGCGTCTGCTGACTTTGAGTACATGCTTTGCCCCTACGTTGGTTCGGGGTATGCTGTTGAGGCATAGAATGCTGGTAAGATGGATACAGTTGTGTACGAAAGGACTGATAAAACCTGTAATGTCTACGGGCATATGATTGTCGACGAGTGGATCCGACATAATGACGTGTGGTCGAGTAGTGAGGTTAGATGTTAAGGATTGGACTGCTAGAGCTTCCTCCTTTAATTTGCCCACAGTGTCTTGAAATCTTTCTCCGAACAGGTTATCTTCTGTACATGGGAGGTTCGCCAGTTTTTCGTGCAAGTCTTCCCGTATTGAACTGGAATGTAACCAGGCCATTCTTCGGGCTGCAATGGCTGTTGCAGATGCCCTGGATGATGTTTTGAAAGCCTCATATATCGACCTCAGAAGGTGGCGAGAACACTCTTCCATATCGTGAAGAGGTTGTGGTACTTGATCTGCCGTCGAGGAAAGCATACCTTTCATGGCTTGTATGCATTCATATAGGTATTGTACCATGTAAAACTGATGGTGCTTATACGGGCAGTCAAGATGGAGTTGTGGTACATCTTTCTGCCAATTTCATCTAGATACGTGTTATCCTTGCCTGGTGGATATGAGGTGTGCGACTTTGATTTCTTGAATCTTTGCATCGCAGACTCTACCACAATTGAAGCATGCGGTAATTGTGGCACAGAGTAAGGCGATGTTTTCCGCATACGAAATTTGATATCCGTTTTCCTTGAGACCGCTGACAAAGAGTAAGGTGTTTCCCATGATTTCTTTAAGATGGTATGTAGAATATCTTGCGGTGGTAAAGATTTTGGTTCTCCTGGAGTATCGAAAATCTTTAGGAGACCAAGGGTTTCTGATCTAGGGTCTGTCTCCTTTTGGACCTCTAGGTGTAATATGGTACCCAATTTCTCCAAACATTTTGGGTACGCGAGGTCCTCTGGGGGGGAATACGGTTCCTGCGATTGTTCCTGTGGGTCCAATGGAAACCCAGTAGATGATGATGGGGAGGTTTGCGGAGATGGGGAATCCATAGGTGTATTTTGGTTTTTAATTGGTGACACCATTCATTTTGTTATTGGGGATTGCGGCGGTTCTACCGACTGTTCCCTAGAAGCATGAGTATTATGTTCTGGGGAACTGACAGATGGATCATGAGGCATCCTGAAGGATGATTGAAGTGTTTCATAGTTATGCGCATCGATTTTGACTTGTGCGTATAAGTCAATTTGTGCGCATATATTTTTGGTGTCATGCGCGTAGATGTGCGTGGTGCCGTTGATTCTGGCGCCCTGCGCGCAGTTGTCTTTGGTGCCATGCGCGCTGATGTCTTCGGTGCTTTGCGCCCAAATGTCTTAGATGCCGTATGCGCAGATGTCGTCGGCACCATAGGCGCAGAAGTTGTATGCGCCAATAAAGCTTTAGGCGCAGAAGTAGTATGCACTGTCGGTGATTTAGGTGCAGAAGGCAACTTGGGCACATAAGTTTTGGGCGCCGGAGTTTTAGGCGCCGTTTCTTCCCACGCCGATAGTTGTGGCACTGTCGGTTCATTAGAATCTGATGGCCAATGCCTTCTTGGCGAATCCTTACCTCCCAGCCTGGAGGATTGAGGGTCCCACGAAGATACCCGTTTCTGTGTCGGAGGCATTGTATTTGACAGGCCAGGTGACGAATGAGCCTCCAATGGCTGCGATGGGCTAAAAAGTTCTTTTACCCGATGGGCTCTCGGTGACATTCGGGTACAGAACTGACAGGCTTGGAGATCATGATCTGGCCCTAGGCATCTGTAACATCGGTCGTGGCCGTCCATGTCCGACATTACCTTGCTACAAGTGCAGGGTTTAAACCCCGATTTTTTAGACATTTTTAACAAAAACGTCGAGGAGAAAATCAGCTCTGCATGCGACCCCGCTCGTGGAAAAAACAGACTGAGGAGAATCCGTTACTTTCCTGCGTGGGAACACACGCGCAGCCGCAGAGACCAAAAATCTAATCTCTGCTTTGTGAAGCTCCGCCTCCTGGGCCTGATTGACAAGATCCCATGACAGCATGGCTAATTCAGCCCTGCTATCGACGGGAAAATAAATATTTTAACAGAGGTAGGAAGACAGATTTCTAGTGAAACGTATTCTTTAATTACAGAGCAATTGAAATAAAATGACAGTAGATGGCACAGGCTAGAACCATTAATAACAGAGTAGATTAATAGGGTTTCATTTGAATATACATAGGGGTGGATTTTCAGAGTGATCTACTGCCTAATTATGGAGTGAGATGGCTAAAGCCCATGGGGTGAAAATTTTGCCTAGCTGAATGGATATATTTTTACCTAAATTCATTAGGAAGCTAAATTTAGCCACTCAAAAAATGGGCAGCTCTGAAAGCATTCTTGGGGTAGGCTCATGATTTGGTAAACTTTCATTGATTTTCTACACTAGGCAGCCAACCCTACTGAAAAATGGCAGTACTAAATCTAGCGATTTTAGGTGCTCTCAGTCTCTTTAAAACTTCACCCCATTTGACTAAAGAGAGAACAACTTTAAAGAGGAAGAAATCCATGAACTTGTTTTAAATTACTAAGGTGATGTAAAATATCTTGCACCATCTCTCAGTGCAGTCTACTCTTCATGGTCTCTAACATTAACAATCCAAAGATGTCAATTTTCCCAATTTCTGGAGAAGGACTTTGGCCATTTCTGTTATTGCAATGTGGAAATATGTGCAGTTGTTACTTCCATTTCAGAAAAGCAGATAGCAATATGCATCAGGAGGGGATGCCAATGCCATCACTAGAGGATTCAGCACCCTATGCTGAATTAGGGGCAATTACAGCTCTGACACTGCACACCATCTCTAACATCTTAGCCTATGTCAATGATGGCGAACTCCAGTCCTCGAGTGCCACAAACAGACCAGGTTTTCAGAATATTCACAATGAATAGCCAAGAGATAGATTTGCATACAAAGGAGGCAGTGCATGCACATTTTTCTCATGCATATTCATTGTAGATATCCTGAAAACCTGGCCTGTTTGTGGCACTTGAGGACTGGAGTTCACCACCACTGGCCTATGTCTTTCTTAAAGATGTACCCTGTGCCTCTACACCATACACACCCAAATATCTACAATGGGGGGGGGGGGGAGGAGGGAGGAAGTAGGGCAGCAGGGGTGTGAAAACCAAGGTCTGTCTGATGCTTCTCTCCAGAAAGTGGGTTATTAGGCAGCTCTGCCAATCATTAAGCCAACCTTGTTCCCTATTTCTTAATTCTCTGCAGAGAGGTTACAGAACAGCTGACTTTTCAGGGTTATGCACCCTTAATAGCAAAGTTATTTACCATTGTCAGTTTAGACCAGAGATAGTAAATACAGATGTTATAAAGCATAAAACTTTTATAACTGCCAAGCTGGTGGGTGGTGGCATCTGTACATTATTCTCAGCTAGGGCCAGAACATTTTGAATGCCAGTAGTAACGTTGGCATATGTGTCGCTTGGGGCATAAGTGCCATCGATTTTCATCAATTATCTAAATACACACTTCTTATCATCACAAGTTTTATTCATTCAATAATTAGAAACAGTTACCAAATTATGGCCTAGATTCATTACTCTGCTACAAATATAGCAGAATGATGAGCCGTGGCCAGAAAAAGGGGCGGAGGGAGGGGGGCGATAGTGTGTATCGAGATGCATCGGGGCGGTGCGTTTTCGGCCGCTGCGCTTGCAGCCACGGTGCATACCATCGCCCCTGTACTGCCAATGGGAAAGGTGGTGTTATTTCCGGTGATAATGTCTAAAACATTATCGCCCTCGGCGGTACTGGGATCAAAATTTTTCTCCCAAACCCCGCCATAACCCCTCCCCTTTCCCTCATTTAAATCCTAACATTGTGATAACAGCCTATTGCAGCTTGATGAATGACCCTGTATATTTGCCATTTAGGGGACAATTTTCAGTAGCCCACCTTCATGTAAAGTCTGTGGGTAGTTCTATGCCCATAGCCTTGCTAAGTAAATTTCATAGAAAAGTACAAGTGTATTTTTCTCTTTTGGACATTTGTCTACATGGGGAACCAGTGACAAAAACACCCATGGACTTCACACACCCTTTTTGTATTGGTGCAGGAAAGAAGGGGGAAAAATATGTACAGATCTGAAAATAGCTTTCTGTATGCGAACGTTATGTCCCCAACCTAGATATGTCCCCAGGAACGCCCCTTTTTAATGCAACTATAAGCAAACACATTGTGAACCTCATGTACTTTTTAGCCCTTTTGGAGGGCAATTTTCAGCCAGGAGAATTTACCTGGGGAAATGGCTTTAAAAATTGCCCTTCAATTGTATTTAAAATATTGTGGTGGTTTTTTTCTGAGTAACAAGGGAAAAAAATATATTTATAACTTACTTGTATTGAGCAGTAATAATGCTTTCATACAGAGGAATTCTTCATGGGTAACTTGTAGCTTAACAAATTCCTGTGGGAGCTGCCACATTGACAGGCAAAGAGAATAGAAAGGTGTTTCTTTCATCCGTTGTCTAAAAAAAGTAAGAATACTTCAGCAAGTACTTTCTACCAGCAGTTACTGCTGCATCTGTGGAGTCAACTGTTGTCAAATTTAACAAAAGAAAGGTAGCTTAGAGACCGCATCTTACAGTTTTTAAGATAGCTATCGAGAAAAGGATGGAGACTGCTGAAGCAACAGCATTTATTTACAGCCCCTGTGATGATGAACTGCAAGCCAAGACAACAGCAAGAAGGATGGGTAAGATCGGAGTGCATGACCAACAGGGTTCCAAGAGGAGTCATAGGACCTGGCCTCTTAATGAGGAGTGTCACTGCGTTAGGCCTACCCGCTTCCCTCTATAGCGAAACTAACTAGGGGAAAACTCCTGGACGTTGCAAACGAGCATCCACAGTTCCTCAGCTCTGCCCCCCCCCCCCCCCTGCGCCTTATCAAAAAATGGCAGTAAGCCGGTTCCAACGAGGCTGGAGTCTCAGATTTGGAGAAAGGCAGGCCAGGTACCAAACATAAGCTAATTAAACAAGCACGTTTTGGTAACCAATAAAGAAAACTTATTCATGAAATAGTTATGGTACGTACTAATGTTTTACTAAGAACGTTATGGTGGGGATAATATGGCACGGTGCATTATCACCAAAGGTGACCTAGCCACTTTTAAACTGGTGCCCATCCCCCCCCCCCCCCCACCTTGACTTGCAGGGAGAAAGCCGGTTTGCTGAGCCAATAGGATCTTCGGATCTTTTCTGTTCTGTTTTGGCTTTTTCTAGCTGCCAAAAGGAGCTAGATCTGATGGGCTGAGCGAATCTAACTCCTTCCTGCTTTAGTGCTCCGCTGGTAGAAGGGAGCTCCTTTTCCTGTCTGCTTGTGCCTGGCCTGCCTGTTCCTTCTGCACCTGGCTCCCTCAGACTGATCTCGGCTTGGATCTGACCCTGCTATTGCCCTGCTGGACTGCATCTATGGCTGCGATACTGCTGCCTCCTCATTTCTTCATAGGTTACCGCCCAGATCTAGGTAACTAATCAACATCTTAATTCAATAACAGGAGAGTTAAATAAGATATGTACTACTGCCCTATCTATTTTTTTTTCCATCAAATACGGATCAAGGAACAATTCTGTACTCTTATATTATCCAGTTTGTGCAGTAGTAGGCCAGAGCTCATGAAAAGAACTTGAAGAGGACTCAAGGACACTGAATTACATAGTAACTTACGGCAGACAATGTGTCATTTAAAACAAAACCTCACTATTCTGACTGTGGTATATGCAGTGTGAATGTGGAGTCTGTTCTTACCAATGTTCAATTAGAATTCATTAAGCAGAATGCTTTGTTAAATGTCTTCTGCTGCTGCTGCTGTTTCACTTCACGTTGCAGCTATAATACAGATTTGGAAGTGCCTGTCTTTTTGCCTTGTGCCTGTTCTTTTGTAGATTCAAATTACAAAAGCAATACAGCGTAACTGGCAACAAGCAGAGGGAAAAAAAAGCAATCTGTAACACGTCTAGAAGAGGAAAGGAGCTTGCTACATTTCAGAGTAATCTGATTTACAAACTGGCTACAGTGGGCCACCGTATTGGAAGGGCTGAAGCCTTTGACAGTGCTGTAGAAAACTGATCCACAAATGGCAGGAAAGGTATTTTGAAGCAAATAAGATTCACTGTTTATTTATTTATTTCATTTATTATTTAAAACCTTTTTTTATACCGGTGTTAGTGTGAACATCACATTGGTTTACATTATAACACAATGATTAGAAAATACATTTATCAAGGGAATAAAACAGGTGGATGGAGAACACGCGGAAAGCAGCATAGAAAGATAGTACAACTGGTGCGGAGTTATTAGCATATTAACATTGTTTCCCCACAGGCCCTCAACAATTCCCTCCCCCCACTTCCCTGAGCAAGCTCGGACCTCTCCCGGTCAAACCCTGCATCCCTGCTCCAGCGTAGTTCTCCCAACACAGCAATAACTCCTTCTGCATACGGATCTGCGGCTCCCGCTTCTTTTGCATGCAGCGCAGTTCAATGCCCACAATAACTGTGCCATCGTCACTCTGTGTATGTTGCCCCGGCCTGCCACCTCTTCTAAGTAAGTGGCTCTGTTTTTGGTTTGGTGGGGAGGGGGACCCATAAAGGAAGGGGGAAACAAACCCCTCGCATAGGCAGGCCAGCAGCTAAGCAAACAGCAAGATCCTCTGCCCCTCGGCCTCATTTTGGCATTCCTGGTTAATCTCAGACCAGGAAAGGAAGAGAAATAAAGTGATGAAAGATGGTAACAACATGGTACCCCCCCCCCCTCAGCACACGCCCACTCCGACTAGTGGAAAATCTGCCACTGGAGAAGCTCCACCTAGCAGCAATATTCAGTGGTCCCTCTTGCCGGTGAAGATCATAACGCTCCAGAATGATAAACATTCATTCCAGTGGCATGAGAGGCGGCGTCCAGCCAATGGGGGTATGGGACAGCCTACAGGGGTAGGTGGGTGGCAGGATGGGTCTTGAGATGGGATCTAGGTCTGGCATCGGGGGGGTTCTTCCTGAAGGAGGCAGGTCTGGTTTAAAGGGTGTGGTGTTTAATCAGGGGTCTCAGGGTTTGAAAGCCGTTCATTGCTCCATGTTGGATGGGGGGGAGGAGGGGACATTTAGGAGATGAGCCAGTTAGCACTGGGGATTCTGATATACATTTTTTGAGGTCCACATGCACAATATTTTGTACACTTGCTAAAATGAAGCCTTTTTAGCAGATATCCTAAATATTTTAATTAATCTCTTTAAAGTGGGCTTTTAGTGCATGCATTAATTTCTTACTGTGTGCATTCTAAAAAAAAAATGTTGCATGAGTTTTAATGGATAAGACCTATTGAAAATTTCCATCTGGCTACTCCAATTTCACCACCTATATCTCTGTTCTCGTTTTCCATGGAATATATGGTAGTATTCCCTTTCTCGGCTATGATAACACCTTTTGTTAACCCCCTTGGCTCTGAAAACAGTTTGGATATGTCTCTTTTTCATACTGCATCTCCTTCTGCATTGATAGTATGTGCTTGTCCGCTGGGTGAACTGGTCTCTTGCCTTCAGCTTCTCATGCTTTGTGCATTCCAACTTGACTTTTAGCTCTGATTTGCAATTCTTCTGCATCCAATTTCTACAGCACATTTGAAGCTGAGGTTTTGCTCAGTCAAAAGTCTCTCTTTTGTAAACTTCCAATGTATAATCCACATATAAATCTCTTTCTTAAGGCATCATTAAATCTATACTTTAAATCACAGTAGTCTGATAAATTCTTTCATCCTGCTGCAAGGATGGAAATAGATTTACCTTCCAGTTAATTCCACATATAAAACCCAAAGCTTTCTACAGTTAAGTGAGTCATAAATTTTAATAAAGATAAAGATAAACAGGCTTGGTCACATTAGAAATATAAAAAAAAAAAAAATAGGAACCCTAAAATACTTGGGGTGGATTTTCAAAATGTTTAGTCAGCTATCTTTGGGAGTTATCTGTCAAACCTCTGCTTTTAATAACAATTTCCCCCACTCCCTCGACTAGCTAAATATAGCTTCCAAAATAACTAAAGGCAGCAAAACAAATTTAGCCAGTCAAAAAAAAAAAAAGAGGGCACCTTTGAGGGATATTTCTGGGACAGGCTTAGCCAGTTATTGCTAACTGGTTGAATTTAGGTGAACAACCCCAGCTGCAGCTATAGCAATCTTAAATCTAGTCATCTGGATTTAGGGAAGTTTTCTGCTGAAAGTTCAACTAGTTAGGTTCAGATGAAAACGTGTCTAAAGATAATGGACTAAAATGAGCTTGTCATCCATTCAGTGGCTGTTTGAAACTTTACCTAAACTAGGCCAATCATTGTAGATGAGAATGCATATCTAAACTTCCACAAACCCAGCATGTTCCTTACAGCATTAGCCCAAATCTACTCACTGAGTTGGAAAGTGTTGGTAACCCACCTTTATCACGTTACCACTTGACATATGAGGAGCATCAAATCACGCTCTGTCTCTTTAAGGACTGCAAAGCCGTAGCCAGGCACTGGGCATGTTCAGGTATCCCCTTGGTAACTTGCTAACCCAGTAAGGAGGGCGAGAAGACTTCTGCCAGGGAAGATGCTCTTGTGGAGTGCCTCAAAATCTATTTGTTTGAAATTAAGGGCTAGTGTCTGTGTGAGAGCTTATGGCTGCCTGGTGTTCAGTTAAGGATGCTTCTGCTGAGGGTAGTGGAGTTGAGGATTTTCCAGGATATTCACTGAAGCAGAAACAACTACTTTATTCATACTATATTCATAAGAAGCAGAAACAACTACAATGAATATTTTGTGCCTTAAATCTGGAACACAGTAGGGTAGTTTTCATGTGGTGCATTGGTTATTTTCCGTGCAATAACTTTCTGTAGCATGCTGTACTAGTGCAAGGGTAACTTCCTCTTGGTCTGATATCCAGAATATAGGGGCCCCACACACACAGTCCCAGGGCCAATCTTACCTTCCTGGACCTCTCATTCCTCCTACCATGTACACCAACATGTGCTGGCCACTGAGATGCCTGTGGGGAGGAGAATATGCTTCTAGGGCTCTGGGTGCATGAAGGTGGGGATCCCTTACAGTCTCACCAATCCCTACAAGCTCCATTCAATCTTTCTCACAATGGTACTCATTACTTGATGTCTCATCTAACTTGTTCTTGGACTCGGAAATAACAGGCTGGACACTTGAAGTGGTATTTAAACACACTTTACTATAACTAAGGAAAACTTTATTAGAATTAAAACTCACAAAAAAAAAGAATCTTGCACTCTCCTGGTACAAAATCAGCAGAAAATTCAACTGCCTTAGTCGTCTCACCGTTCAAATATCTGAGTCCATCTCCCTTCCTGGTGACAAGAAAGTAGGAACAATGTCTTATAAAGTGGGTAGGAAGGTGGTGGTAAAAAAAAAAAAATTCTTCCCATCAAAATAGGAAGACAGCAGTGGCATGCGATGACATTTATAGCAGAGGATTCAGTCTTGCTCCTTCAGTTACCCCTCCCTTCCACACGCATCACCTGTCTGTTCTCACCCCCTCCCTCCCCGGTCTACAGCAGTCTCGCTCCCTCAACTCCCTCTCCCCCTAGATTCAAAAGACACATTGAACTCATATGGATTTAGGTTTGTTGTAAGATGTAATGGGTGTGGGCTTGGCCCTCAGAAACATCCCATACCAAAAACAGCACTAACTGCCAGCACTCAAACTACAACCTTACCTAAAACACCAATAAACCTCTTATTTAGAAAACAAAACATGCCAGGCTGCCTAAAATACCTATAAAATAAAACATACATGTACCTAAAAATATTATATAAAAGCTTTAAAAACTAGGTAAGTCCCGTCTTCAGATGTCAGATCAGAGACATTCACATCTAAAGATGGGTCCTATATTGTCTCAGCAACTCACGTACAGTATTTTTGGATAATAATTACATAGCTCCAATAAACTTTATCAGAGCCTACCAAGAATACCCAAAAACAAATCTGCCATATTAAAATAACACTATCTCCTAGAACTCAAACATCAACTACCCTAGCCAGAAAAGAGCAGCATTGTAAACATTACATCAAGCCCTAGAAAAGCAATACACCTTCTACTGAAAAAAAAACCCGAGATGGACTGCTATAGACCCCTAGACAGAAACTATATACAAACAGAATCCCTTACCTGGATCACA
The DNA here is from genome assembly GCF_901001135.1 of Rhinatrema bivittatum. NCBI lineage: Eukaryota > Metazoa > Chordata > Amphibia > Gymnophiona > Rhinatrematidae > Rhinatrema > Rhinatrema bivittatum. Next base: position 62,641,843 of record NC_042619.1, read on the forward strand.
CATATAGAACACAGATAGACCCTTACCAAAGGCAAAATAAGAGATCAACAAACAACAAAATAAAGAAATATAAAATATCAATCATAAAAGTAAAACCATACTAATAAATAGAATATTTAAAAACTGATGAATAGAATGTCCAATAATTAAAACCTCATAAAAATGTTTATAAAATTTCCCACAATGCCAATATAATATTTCAAAAGAGCAGATATATCAAATAACATCCAATAATGAGCCTACAGTAATATGTATTTCAAAAATCTCCCCCTTTTCATACCTGGGATGTTTCAATTTCCAGCCTCTCAGATTGCTGTGGATTGGAGGAAAGAGAGCTATACAAACTTTATCCTCTCTCACACATTCACACACAGGCTTTCACTTCCTCACACACATACACCCACACGCAAGCTCTTCTCCACACACAAACTCATACACACTAGGGATGTGAATCGTTTTTTGACGATTTAAAATATCGTCCGATATATTTTAAATCGTCAAAAACCGTTAGGGCCATGATACAATACCAATTCCCCCGATTTATCGTCAAAAAATCGTAAATTGGGGGAAGGGGGAGGGCAGGAAAACCGGCACACTAAAACCCCCTAAAACCCACCCCCGACCCTTTAAATTAAATCCCCCACCCTCCCGAACCCCCCCCCCCAAATGCCTTAAATTACCCTGGGATCCAGCGGTGGTCCGTAGCTAAATCGGGGGAAGGGGGAGGGCAGGAAAACCGGCACACTAAAACCCCCTAAAACCCACCCCCGACCCTTTAAATTAAATCCCCCACCCTCCCGAACCCCCCCCCCCAATGCCTTAAATTACCCTGGGTAGAGCGGCGGTCTGAAACGGCCTCCTGCTATTGAATCGTGTTGTCTTCAGCCGGCGCCATTTTGCAAAATGGCCGCCGCAAAATGGCGGCGGCCATAGACCAACACGATTCGACTGCAGGAGGTTGTTCCAGACCCCCGCTGGACTTTTGGCAAGTCTTGTGGGGGTCAGGAGGCCCCCCCCAAGCTGGCCAAAAGTTCCTGGGGGTCCAGCGGGGGTCTGGGAGCGATTTCCTGCCGCGAATCATTTTCCGTTCGGAAAATGGCGCCGGCAGGAGATCGACTGCAGGAGGTCGTTCAGCGAGGGTCCCAACCCTTTAATGGGGGACTGGCACTAGTGCCTTTTGAAGTGCCTCCTCTGCCAGTCCCAATCACTCGACCACATCTAGCTTTCCCTGACATTATGGATTTAATGTCATTGCCTAGTGCCTACTGGCTGCCCACAAGCAAAGTGCCTTGATATGCACTAATGCAATGTGTGTGCACACACCGAGCTTGTAACTACAAAAGAGGCCCACTGGGGATTTGGCTGCACACTGCTGTCCCAGTATACTTGAGTCTGCTAAACTACCCAGTGCCCACTGGCACAGTGCCTTGATATGCACCAATGTAATGTGTGTGCACACACTGAGCTTGTAAATACAAAAGAGGCACACTGGGGATTACACTGCACAGACTGTCCCAATAATATTCTTGAGTCTGCTAAACTACCCAGTGCCCAATGGCACTGATGACCAGTGCACAGAGAGACTGAGTGAGTTCAATTAAACAAATGCAGTTTAAAAAGCTGGAATTGTTGGCACAGCAGGAAAATCGATGAAATATATTTTTCAATGGCAATTCTAGCAAACTAGAATATATCTCTCCCACCCACAACACCCAAATGGTGCTTGCAACCTACCCCAGAGGGTGAATTAAACAAAATGGCACTGCTAGCAGCTTCTCTCCCTGGCACATAGAGACCGTTTCAGAACAACTAAAAAATGTGCTTAAAAAAAACAAACAGGGCTAGCTGGCACTGCAGCCAAATGAAGCACAAATATCTTTTTCTATCTAAGGAACTAGCCTAGCTAGCAACTGAATACAGATTTGAGAACTCAGACTAGCTCTGAATGCATCCACGTTCTGCAGAGATAGACCACCTCCCAGCCTCCCCAGATCACCCCTGCAAAGAAAGTGCGTGGCACGCCACGTGCTTAAGTATATATAGTGCTAGGTCATCAGGAAAAGCATCACCGACCACTGAGTGAGAGCGCAATTGGCTGCATTGCAAAATTTCTTACCACTGATACGTTGCATTCTGGTCTCCTTGCCAACCTGTCCGACCCACTCTGACAGGGTTTTGAGGTCACTGATGACTCACAGGAAAGGGCTGGATTTTGGCTATGGATACACCCAAATGGCGTTCTCCGATTTGATATGGCAGCTAAGAAAAGCACGCGGCGTCAAACGTATGGAACGGATGATATGTTATATTCGTGGGGAATCGCGATACATTTCGCGACCCCACGAATACAACGAATAGGGACATATACGTTGCGGATTGCCAATGCGTTGCAAACGAATGCACACCCCTATGGACTGCTACATATGACGGTACTGGCTGAAGGACCACATAAAACAGAGCCAAACTCCATTGAATTTATCAGCTTAATCCAGACGGAAGACCATGCTGTGCCTTACAGTATGATAAAGAAGAAACTAGGGGAGATCATATACTACCTAAAATTTTTGAAGCCAATCTCAGGGGTTGAAATTATATAATAACTCATAATTTGGCACTCTATTACACATACAAGTGAGTTTATTTATTTATAGCTTTTATATACCGAACTTCAAGTAACAGGGTTACTTATCAGTTCGGTTTACATTCAACAAATATGCGAACAATGACAACAATTGTCATTGAGTATACTGAGTAGTGCTATAGAAATGTTAAATAGTAGTAGTAGTAGTAGTAGTTGTAGTAATACTCAGGGAAATTTCAAGGCACGGTAATTTTCCATTCAAACTTTTACCAATATTTGCAAAGTATCAACAACACATCAAAAGCTTTACATACCCAGACTCTTGTCTAACTCACACTATAGTAACAAAAGGCCCATTTGAGGGGACAGTTACATAAGTAAGAGTTACTCTCACCCACTGATATGACATATAGCATTGTGAGTAAATTTTTGCAGAGTATCTGGATGACAGCAGCAGAGGTGGCAGGAAACAAGACAGTGGAAGCAGAAGGAGCAGGAAAAGCAGAGGCCACAGAAGAAGGCGCAGATAAAGTATAGTCAGCATGGGAGGGCTGGTACTAAAATAGCATTTAGGCTGCCATGTATAAAAAATGTCAATATCATAGCCCCAGCGTCTAATCATAGATGTACTTACATCTGCTCCATATAATACTTTAAATGTTTTTTTCTTGTGTTAATAATGACAATAAAACTAATCGTGGAGAGAAAAGGAATCTATCATATTCCTTCTCTCTGTAAACTAGGATTTCAAAGTGATGTTTGTAGACATAGCCAATGTAGCCCCATTGTTTTCATTCTTTTATGGATCAGTGAAAGGACTCATCAAGTAATATGGCTGGTAAATTAAATCTAATGCGCTATGCAAAGAGTCAAATCAGGCTAATCCTGGCATGCCACAGGATACAGAATGCTACAGTAATATAAAACATGAATAATGCCATTGCTACTTACTCATTAAGTATCAGGTCAGGAGCAAAGTATAGCATCTGACCACTGACATGCTTATATGACCTCCATCCCATAGCAAACACCATCAGACTCATCCAAGAATATTGGAGAAGAGTTATTTGGTCATCAATGTGCAAATTACGGAATCCTGGAATATAAAAGGATTTCAGAATTAACGAATATGCAATGCTGCTCAAAGCAGAATAAATAATTCTATTAGCTGTATTGGTCCTCGAGGGGGCAGGATTATATGAAGGTTGTGATCCCTTTTATTGGGCCAATGCAAGAATCGTTCAAATAGGTTTATTATATAAGCTTTCAAGACCACAGAAGTCCCTTTAAATCTGAAGGAGGGACCTATGAGGTCTCGCAAATTCATGTACTACATCATGTTTGCAAAATTCTCATGTTGATCTAATAAGAGATCACAACCTGCAAAGAATTTAAAAAATTGCTAAAATATTTTCTCTTTAGAAAGTCAGGTTCAAGCAATACATTTTATTTATTATTTATTTAACGTTTCTTTTATACCGATGACCGTTCGCACATCGCATCGGTTTACAGTGAACACAAAACCATTGGGCGAGGCCCTTACATAAAATAGATAATATATTGAACTAGGTCAGAATACATCAGAAACAGCCAGACTTAGTACAAAAAAAAAACCCCAACATATTTATTTGCCTGTGAATTCTGAGAATCCTGCAAATTCTGAATCTTACCTGAAGTCCCTAAAATATGACTTTCCAGCAAGTGACAGATTAGACTGATAAATTCCTAAATGCTGGTCCCAATCCACAGTCTGCCAAGGTAGAATAACAACAGCTTAGGCATCACTTTAGGTAATCCACATGCCTGATGTCTGAAAACTGAGTGTCACTGAACATGTTACTGTTCACAGGGAATGTTTAATTTTATGAATTCAGAATTACAATGTCAAGTACACTATTGACAAATAGGTTCCATTTTTTAAAGATATACAGGTCAATACAGTAAAGTGCGGCCGCGGTCACCCTGCTCCTAACCCGCTTTCTACTCACTTTTCGTCCGCGTTAGTCCAACCTGCGATACACTATCCCCTTTAACCCATTCTTACCGCCTCTTTAAATCACCGGGTAACCCCTTCCGCCCGCGGCATGTATATTAGATGTAAACGATCGAATTAGCTATTCCCTCCCATACAGTAACGCGCGCCCCGACTATCGCTTTTTTAACCTGCCGTTTTTCCGTGCTTTTAACCTGCTAACTTACCGCCTACCCTTACCCCTGCGTTAGAGGCAGGGGTAAGGGTAGGTGGCAAACTTTCCCCCATACCCCGCTCACCTGCCCTGGCCGCGTCCATGGGTGTTGGTCTCCGGGGCAGCCCCAGTCCTCTCCCCTCCTCCCGAAGCAACGAAAGCGGAAAAAATCGAAAAAGCAAAAAAAAAAAAAAAGCGAAAAAAAAAGTAGCAACGAAGTGGACGGTTCTCCTACGCTCGGGATTGCCAGTCCTCTCTCCCCTCCTCCCGAAGCAAGGCAGCCTTGCTTCGGGAGGAGGGGAGAGAGGACTGGCAGTGTAAAGCAATGAAGCGACTTACTCTTCTTGCAGCCCCCCTCCGGAGACGGACATCGGCGGAGACGGACCGCGGCTCCCCTGCCTCCCGGAGGCAGCTGTGGCGAAGATGGATGCCTACACGGGCGAAAGCGGCCCCTGTGCGTGCAATTGGGCTGCTCAAGACGTGACGGTCCTCTCTCCCCTCCTCCCGAAGGGAGGAGGGAAGAGAGGACTGGCAATCCCGAGCGTAGGAGAACCGTCCACTTCCTGGTCCCTGTCATTTCAAATGTCATTTGAAATTACATTTGAAATGACAGATACCAGCGTGTCCGTGAAGCGTTAGGCCAGCGCACCCAGGATACTGTATAGCGCTCTATTCAGTAAAATGGGTTGCGCGGGCCTAATGCTTCACGGACGCTTCTTGGATGCAGCTTGCATTTGCAAGCTATTTAAATACAGTATCGAGCGGTAGGTGAGCCGGACTGTGCGTGCGGCAACCGCGAGTGCGCCCGGCACTAACGCAGCTCTTCCTACCGCTCCTTACTGTATCGGCCTGTTTGTTTGCAAAGTGACTTTGACTTTCTGCACTGGAAATTTAAATGCCAAGCCGAAAGATATATGATGTACAAGACTGATTGCCAAAAGTATTGTGGACCTTATAAGCAGAGGACTGACTAAGTCCCTAATAATGAAAGTTTTTGATGCAATGCAAATGCTTAGCTTCTTGCCAATAAATAAGTTGATCTAAACCATCAGTCTCAGAGTTGGAGGTTATTATTATTATATTGAGATTTCAGTTGCACAAACTTCATAACTGTGCCTACAAACGCTGTCTGAAAAATAAAGTTTGGACACTACAAGAAATTTGGCCCCCAAAGCATTTTTATGAGTAGTTTATATTTAAGATTTGAGCCAATGCTGCTGAACACCCATTTTGTCCAGAATATTCTTAAGATATAGCCACAGTGTTTACTGAAGAATTGGATAAGATGACTGAATGCATCTGATAGTCTGCATGCAAGAACTTTTAAGCATCATAGTTTAAGCTGACAATGCCTAAAGGAAAGATTTATATTGAAAATGTTCCTGGGTGATAGAAATGGAATCTCTGATGCTTGCTGCATAACATCGAACCAGCAAACCACAACAAATATGACTTTTAGGTTGTCTGCAGGAAAAGATTTTTCCTATGCAACATCATATTTCAATGTTTACTGAATATAGTGCCACATAACATTCACACTAGGGGATTAGTGACAAGCTGGCATGAAGGTTAAATGAAAATGCAATCCTGATTCTTCTCTCTGTATATTTAATTTATATTCTGCTTTTTGGCACTTCAAAGTAGATTACACTCAGGTAATGTACGTATTTCCCTATCCCCAGAGGGCTTACAATCCAAGGGCTAGATTCATGTGAAAGGAAGAGGGACATGTTTTATGATAATAGCCTATTTATTGCAATGTGTGCTATCTTAGCACTTCCTATAGGTATTTCTGCAATAAGTTTTTTGCACTAATACCACAATCATTGTGGTTCCTACCTGCAACAGGTGGTGAGAGAGAGAGAGAGAGAGAGACAGACAGACTAACTATAAGGCCCTTCTAGTAGTTAGCTATTTATATCTCTATAGGAGGCCCACCTAGTAACTCGAGGTGAGGTTTAGGTAGTAGTGTAGGGGTTAGGGGCCACTTTTACATGCAGAGTGAGACGTACGAACGGAACAGTACACTCTTGTGAAGATTTTATGTCCTTCGAAGTGAGAAAACACACAAAGATGAGATTTGTACAATGTTCTCTCAACCTAGCTGGATGTTACCCAGGTAGAGAGTCCATCAAGGTGTTTTTGGTGCTTTTCACATGCATTAAGGCATTTTTCACATGCAAAAACACCTTAACGCATGCAAAAAGTCCATAACGCGAGTTGGAAAATAACCCCCTAAACTTTGTACATGAGCCAACAGAGAGTAAAGAGCCTTGCCCACGTTCATAAGTAGTGGCAGTGGGATTTGAATCTTGGTTTTGCTGGTTCACAGCCTGCTACACTAGCCACTAGGCTACTCCTTCACTCTACTTTCTGAAGTAGTGATTGACGATAGAATGGTAAAACATGATAATATGAAACTTTCTGGAATATGGCAACACAAGAGGATGGGTAATGATAAACCTAGAAGGAACTGGTTTTCTTCATACCTAAATATTGTATTAGTGACCATACTATACGTTAACAATTAGCCAATAGCCAATATAATCACAAAAAGAAACATCACAAAGGAATGTTGTGTCCATCCATAGGCACATAGTAGGAGTTGCTTCACCAGCAGAGTACCCTAGGATAACATCTCAACAACATGTAGAGCTAAGTTGGCTGGATTATGGGTCTGACACTTCTCTACAAATTACAAGCACTTCATTGCTGATAGATGTCATAATGTCATATGATTTATAAGAGATGGAAAAGTTGACTGCCTGATGTCTTTCCATATTTCATTATAATGCTGTTTGTGATAACTCAGGAATTGTACTGAAATGACTGCTTCCCTACAATCTCTTGTAGTTTATGGTTTGCTACCTGACATAAGATGTGGTCAGTGATCTGGCATTTTCCACCATAAAAAAACAGAGAAGGAGAACAGCATCTTCTTATTCAGGAAGGTTCATATCATTCGCTGTCTTCAGCAACTCTGCTGCATTTTCCTCAAGTATCTGTACTTTCTCCAGTGCTGAGGTTGCCAGCTCCTCTTTTCCAATCATTTCCTGTCATCATCATCTTGCTCCCTACCTCCACTTATTCTACTAACAGATTCAATATGTTTGTTTTCGTTGACGTGATTGAAAAATCCTGTGACGTGATTGAAATCCTGTGGTTATGGCTTTCCGGTAGATCAAGGCTTTTTCCTTGTATGACATGTTGAACAGTTACTCCCACAGGCACATAAATGCAGAGACTCAGACTTTGTATGGAGAAAGTGAAAAGGAAAAAGGATTGAAATTTAAGTATGCTTAATCCAAGCTGTCATTGGAGTCATGACGAGGATTATTTTGATCCCTATTTTGATGTTACCATTTTATCCCTTCTATCAGTCTATGTTGCTCAACCCAACACAAAATAATAACGTGAAAGTTTAAAATGGAATGGAATGATTGATTGCTTAACTACATTTTGCCTATGTTTTACCTGGATCTCTTAGATAATTTATCTTGGACTCTTGCAGCAGTACACAATTTGTACTCCAGTCACTCAGCCATGCCATGATTTGAAGGAACTAAATTTGACATATCAGCAGTTTTGACAACAAGATACATCTAATAGTCTCTGAGTGAAATTCAATCAGGTCTTCTGACTCTGAAATGCTTTCCACAGACTGTTAACAAGCAATAGATTCCACATAAATGTTGGTGGAAAGAAATGTTACCTGGCAGTGCTTTGGACCATTTAACTACACACAGGAGTTGCCTCTCACAGAGCCGGTTTAAAATGGTCAGCAATGCATTGGGAGTATCCGGCTGTGAATTATCGTAACCTGCATAGACCACCTCTGGCTCAATGCTCTGTAAAATGCTGATTAACTGGGGAATAAACTGCAGTTCTTGAGCTGGATTAATGGGCAGCCGTTGGGTCAAAGCATGGCTGTCAACTGGAATGCTGATGGGCGGCTGGAGCACACCTGAATCCATATCGTGGATTGTTTTCACTTTGCTGAACTTTTTAAATTTCCGGCCTAGAAGGAAGTCAAAACAACTTCAGTTACATTTTGGCATTTAGTACAATTTAAACATATTCTCCTCCCCTGCCAAAAAGAAAATAAAGAAGCTTAATCCTCTACTTTTAATTTAAGAACAGATCAAAAGTATTTGTTTTATCTCTAAACATTTATATCTGCAGAATTTTTGTTAAAACCACTGTGTTAAAATGCATGAAGAAATTAGACAAGGCACTTCCCTAAAATAGTAACATGAAAGAAACAACTTCCAAAACTAAACATGGTAAATAAAATTTATATTTCTCAGGTCACAGAAGAGCAAAATCGCTAGTAGTAGACACTTAAGCACATTTAGAAATGTACATTGCTTTCTCAGGTGGAATGAGATAAGCAAGGTGCTTATCAGGAGAGATGCTGGTACTGAACAGAAGTTGTATCAAAGTGTGAAAATGATTTCAGATTTATCACATAAATTAGCCCCATATTTTCAATAGGGAAAATGCTGCGGCAAAGCAAAACGGGGCAAAACTCGAATAAATCCCTTTCCCCTCCCTCAGTACTCCAGTCTCTAAGTGCTATTAAAGCTGAAGGTGGTATTGTGGTCTTTTACCCTATCTATATTCCTTCACTGCCTAATAATTTAAAAAACCCAGAATGCCAGATTTTCAAAAAGTGAGATAATGTCTTATCCACTTAATAATAGGCTAAGGACCTGCATTTCCACATATTGGCCCAGGACTCTCTCCACTTGTAGCTGGGTGGGCAGCAGGCGTGGCGCATAAGCTAGGCAATAGACTTCCAACTTTCATAGCAGCATGTTCATAGGAAATATTAAGCAGTCAAAGTAACCTCATCAGTGCTATATTTAGACACAGATGCCAGAAGGTATTGACAGGAGAAAAAAGAAACATTCTATTTAAAAATCTATTACTAAAAAAGATCTGAACTGAACATTCAGAAAATATTACTTCATAGCAAAGGCGTACTAAGGGGGAGGGGGGCAAGGGGGCAGTCCGCCCTGGGTGACAGCAGGGGGAAGGGTGCCATTGCCACCAGCAGGAAGGTCCTGCGGCAGCGCGGAGCAGTGACGTGCTGGCAGGGTTTCCACTCCCTGCCAGCAAAAGCAAGGTTCTGCTGTGGAAGAGGCCAGCATTGCCACTGGCAGCCGAAGGAGCGAGAGACTGGCCCTGTAAGAGTAAGTGCCAGTGTATGAGAGGGGTGTGTGTTTATGAGGGTGAGTGTGTGTATATGAGGGTGTGTGTTGTGTGTGTGTGTATGAGAGGATGCCTGGGTGTATATGAGACGGTAAGTGTACAGAATAGTGAATGTGTATGCCTGAGTATATATACGAGAGGGTGCCTGTGGGTGCATATGTGTGAGAGGGTGCCTGTGTGTGTGTATATGAGAGGCTATCTGTGTGCGGGGGTGGGGTTGAGAGAGAGGAAGCATGTGTATGTGTGTGTGAGACAGGAATTGTGTGTGAGAGACACAGAGGAAGTGTGTGTATGTGTGAGAGAGACGGAGGAAACGTGTGTGTCTGTCTCATTCACACACACACACACACACACACACACACACACTCAAACTCCCTCTGTCTCTCACCAAGCATGTATGTGTGTGAGAGACAGAGGGAGTATATTGTGTGTGTGTGTGTGTGTGTGTGTATGTCTGCCCCCAGTCTACAACAATCTTAGGATAACAGATATGGAGAGCAGGAGATTTTTAAAATCCTTATTAGTTTTAATTATTAGGTGTTATTTGATATGTCTGCTGTTTCGAAATATTTTATTGTTTAGGAAATTTTTAAAAATTTGTACAGGAGCTTCTAATTATTGAATATTATTCTATTCATCAGCTGCTTTGAAATGTATATTTTTAGTATGGTTTTACTATTCTAACTGATTTATATTTCTTAATTGTATTGTTTTGAAGAATAGTGATTTTCTGCTTTTTCATTGTTGCACTGCATACAGAATCTGGCTTGTGGTTTCCAGTTTAGTTCTTGTCTGCATGTGAGAAAGAGAGAGAGGAAGTGTGTGTATGTGTGTGTTAGTGTGTGAGAGAGACAGAGAGGAAGTGTGTGTGTGTGTGTGTGAGAGAGAGAGAGAGATGGAGGAAGCATATCTGTGTGTGTTGGAGCAGACTGGGAGGGAACTGGAGATGGCCCGAATGTGTCGCCGCGTGGAGGTTGCATAATTTCTCCCCCCCACCCCTTGCGCGCGCCGCCCGCACATACATGTGTGGATTATAAAATCCGGCATGCATGTATATGCAGCCCACGGCGCATGCATGTTAAAAAATCGGCGCGTCCATGTGTGCGCACCAGGAAGTGTGCGCACATGGATGCACTTACGCACAGTGGAAAATCTACCCCGTTATGTGTGGTGTTCCCTCTTTGGTTTTGGGCTGAAAATAAAATTGCATTACGCCTGAGATCTGAAACCAAAAGTGAACTAAGATACTATCTGAGTAATTGCTGGTATGTTATCTTCTTATAAAAGTCCAAGATTTTGTTTCAAATAGCATAAATAAATGGCAAATAGCATAAATAATGTATTAGTAGACAAGCCAATTGTGAGGAACTGCATTTCATTATTATTTTTTTGCAGGTACGTATGATATAAGAAAGATTTGCCATTATTTTGCTGTCTTGAAGACCAAGATATAGATATCAAAAACCAAGTTCAGATTCATCATTTTGGGAATTTAGATGTGCACTGAGGATTCTCCCTATGAGCATTTCATTATGTGTAGCCTCAGAAAATGGAATTTCTTGTTATTACAGAACAAAATTGTAAAATTCACGTACTACAAAATATCCTCCCCCCCCCCCAAATGTGGATTTATTCAGTGATAGTGTTCACTTTCAATAAATAAAATCATTTTCCACTCTCACTTTCTCTATGCTATTTATAGTTTGCCATGATTTCCTCCATCCTCTACTTATTCTATACTTTTTCTCTTGCCATATTTTATTACATCATTTTTTTCTCTATATTTCCATCTCATGTTACCTTTTTTTCTTTCTCTTTTTGAGCCTATCATTTATTTATTGCCCTTTGATATTCCGCTTTTTACCATGTGGATATCTCTCCCTAGCTCTCTCTTCCCAGCCTGGAAATATGCCAGTCGCTATCCAGACTGTTTATGTCTGTATCTAACTTTCTCACAATTAAATTCTGGAAGACATTAGCAGAGGTTGTGATAAAGGCAGTTAGCATAGCTGGGTTTAAAAAAGTTTTGGACAAGTTTCTGGAGGAAAAGTCCATAAATAGTTATTAACCAGGTAGACTTACATAAGACCATAAGAACGGGAACGGGCAGCGCGCGCAGGGCTCGGCACGCGCAAGGTGCACAAATGTGCACCCCCCTTGCGCGCGCCGACCCCGGATTTTAAAAGTTACGCGTGGCTACGCGCATATCTATTGAAATCCGGCGTACTTTTGTTTGCGCCTAGGTGCGGTCTCATTATGGAACAATACTGAGGCATTATGATATTCTCTGTTTTATTCTCCATTCCTTTCCTAATAATGCATAACAATCTGTTTGCTTTTTTTGACCACTGCTACACCCTGAGCTGAGGATTTCAATGTATTGTCCATGGTGATGCCCAGATCCTTTTCTTGGGTGCTAACTCCTGTCATGGAGCCTAACATCATGTAACTACAGCGAGGGTTACTATACCATAAGGGGCAGATTTTAAAATCCCTGCGCGCGTAAATCCAGCTGGATTTACGCGCGCAGGGGGGGGTTAGGCATGCCCAGCCTATTTTGCATAGGCCCGGCGATGCGCGCAAGCCCCGGGTCGCGAGTATGTCCCGGGGCTTGAAAAAAGGGGCAGGGCGTGGGCATGGCCAGAGGCCTCCGAAGGCCCGCTAGGCTGGGGGATCGCGCGCCGGCAGGCGCAACTTAAATAGTAAAGGTTAGGGGGGGTTTTAGGTAGGGCTGGGGTGCGGGTTAGGTAGGGGAAGGGAGGGGAAGATGGGGGGTGCGGAAGGAAAGTTCCCTCTGAGGCTGCTCTGATTTCAGAGCGGCCTCAGAGGGAACAGGGAAAGCCATCGGGGATCCCCTAGGGCTTGGCGCGTGCAAGGTGCATAAGGGTACACCCCCTTGCGCGCTCCAACCCCAGATTTTATAACATGTGCGCGGCTGCACGCGCATGTCATAAAATCGGGCTTAGATTTGTGAGCGCCAGGTTGCACGCACAAATCTACGCCCGCACGTAGGTCTTAAAATCCGGCCCTATGTGTATCACTTTGCACTTGTCACATTAAATTTCATCTATCATTTGGATGCTCAGTCTCCCAGTCTTGCCCCAGTAGCAGCCACATCCATCCCCTGGATTCCCCTAACATAGAATAGACTACCTGGTAGTCTAGTGGACCCCCTCACTCCCCTTGCCTCAGAGCAGACTCCCTGGTGTCTAGTGGACTCCCCCATCTCCCAGACATACCTTATCTTAAAAAGTCTCCCTGATGTCTAGTGGGGCATCCAGAGCATCCCCTAGGTCATGGGCCCGGGCGGCAGCCATTTTTCACAATGGTGCTGCCTGGTCTTTGCCTCATCATGAGTCTTTATATCTGTAGGATTTCACTGCTAGGTCCCCGATGATTAGCTTTATAACCAACTCTGTTCTGCCTGGCCTTTCTTTTCTTTGTTCGCTATGCCATGCTTCTTTCCTGTCAGTTTTAATTAATTGTGACAGAAAATGTAAGCTTGCTGTAGCCTAAGGGTTCTGCACTGGCTTTTCACTTGCGTCTGTAACTTGGAGGCGGAGGCAGCTCAAGGCAATCTGCTGCCTGAGGCAAGGGATGAGATGGTGCTCTTCCCCTCCCCCTGACAAGTTACAGGGGGAGGTGGGTCCCCTTGGAGTATGGCCCTTTCAATGATTTGAAATGCTCCAGAAGTAGGAAAACAGGAATCAGAGTTCCCATTGGGAATGGCAGATAATAACAACAAATTATACATGAAAAAGGACATACATAGTCTTCTGAGCTAAAAATATCCCAATCACATGTACATTATTTTTACATGCACTGGTATGGTGCCAACCAGAAAACACTGCAAAAAAGATACTTTGAACTCGTATGGTATGAGGCCAATTGTAAAATGCAATTGATGAGGGTTTGGCCCTTAGAAATCCATATGTAAACTAAATTACAATTACAATTCAACCCATACCAAAGCAGCACGAAATGCTAGCACTCAAACAATAACAACCCTACCTATAAAAAGGTAACGCTGCAAATATTACACCAGGCTCTAAAACATAAATACACCTCTTATTAGAAAAACAAAACAAGCCAGTCTGCTTTAGAGCCCTACATGAAGCTATATGCTAGCAGAATACCTCACCTTGATCACACATGCAGAACACAAATGGACCCTCACAAATACAGAATACAAACACTGTAAATTACAAATAGAAATGTGTTGAGAAAAACTGAGCTGGAAACCATAAGAAGACAGACTGTTTGCAATGCATCAATGGAAAAACAAAAACACCATCTAACTTCATAAAACAGTAATAAAATCATGGTATAACACAACAATCATAATAGTAAAACTATAGAAAGAAATATTTCAAAAACAGCTGATGAACAGAATATCATCCAATAATTAAACTCAAAAAAGTTTTAAAACATTTTCAAAAACCCAATAAAACAGACACATAAAATGAAATCTAATAATTAAAAAAAATAAGAAAAAAGATTCCCTGTTCTTCATACCTGGAATCTTCTGATTTCCAATCACCTTGAGTCTATCATGGATTGGGGAAGGTTGATAAATAAACTTTGTTGTCTCATTTTCACTCACACACACACACACACACACACACACACATCCTTTCACAAAAATACATACAGACTCTCTCACACACATAGGATCTCTCTCTCACTTACACACATATAGATTCTCTCACACATAGGCTGTCTCTCACACATACACATATACTAGCTGCCTCTCTCTGTCACACACGCAGAAACACACTTAAGCTGCCTCTCTCTCGCACATACACAAGAAAGCTACTTCCCACATACACACACATTAAAGTTACCTCTTCCTCTCTCACACACCACACAAAAAAGCTTCCTCTTTCTCACACACACTTGTACACAAGAAAGCTGCCTCTCTCACATACACACACAACAAAGTTGCCTTTCTCAAACACACACACACTTATGAAAACTGTCTCTTACACTCACACACATAAGAAAGCTGCCTCTCATATAAACATATACACAAGAAAGCTGCTTCTCTCTCTCACACACATACACACACGCAAAAAGCTGCCTCTCTCATACATACATAAGAAAGCTGCATCTCTCTCTCACACACACACACACAAGAAAGCTGCCTCACAAATGAACACACAAGAAAGCTGCCTCTCACACACACACACATAAGAAATCTGCCATTCTTTTGCACACACACACGCACACACACACACAAAAGAAATCTTCCTTTTTCATATATACACACACACACACACACACAAGAAAGCTATGTTTCTCATATTCACACAAGCAAGCTGCCTCTCTCTCTCTCTCTCACACACACACACACACACACACAAACTAATAAGTTGCATCTCCACTCACACACACAAAAAAGATGCCTCTCCCATACACATAAAAGAAAACTCTCTCTCTCACACATACAATAAATCTGCTTCTCTCGCATACACACACAAAAGAGGCCTCTCTAATACACACACAAGAAAAACTGCCTCTCTCTCACAGGCACAAAAAAGCTGCCTCTTTCTCGCTAACTCACTCATACACAAGCAACCTGCCTTTCACACACACACACACAAACAAGCAGCTTCTCTCTCACACACTCACACATGCACACACAAGCTGCCTCTCTCTCTCTCACACACACACACAAACACACACACACACACACACAAGCAAGCTGCCTCCTCACTCATGCACACACACAAGCAAGATGCCTCTCTCACACACACTCACAAACACAAGGCCTTGCCCTCTGCCATGCTGGGATGAGATCCACTATGGTGTCATCTTCCTGCTGAGAACCCAGCACGGCATCCAGTGGCGCCCACAGGTGTTTGTCCTTTTGATAGCTGGGAGTGGGAATCCTCCCACCATGATATCCAGTGTGCCTGAGGTGTCCTTTCATTGCTGAATGGGGGTAAGAACTCCACCAGAACATCATCCAGAAGTGCGTGCAGGATCTTTTGCTGGTAGGGAGTAGAAACCCCTGCCAGCATGTCATCCAGTGGCTCCCACAAGGTCTTTTATTTTTATTTATTTTATTTTATTTATTGATATTTATTGATCGCTTTCCAGATAAAATCTTATCGCCCTAAGCGATGTATAAAATAAAAACAAAAAATACAAAAATAATCATAACATAAAATACATAAAATCATGAACAATACAACCTGACATACATAACATGCAGCAAATTAAAATTATTATCAATCCTGATAGAGACACAATTTCCTAAAACAAAGTGAACCAACGCACCCCTATAAATAGTTAACACATCTTGTAGTTTGTTGACATAAATAAATAAAATAAATAAATAAACTAGGTTTTTAGTTTTTTACGCAATCTTAACAGGGTGTGGGAATTCCAACAGCACTTCATCCTGCAGCACCCGCCACCACAGGGGGTCTTTCCATTGTTGGTGGAGAATGGGAACCACACCAGTACCTCATTGGCAGAGCTGTGGTCTTCCTGCCAGTTGGGACATAGGAACCCTGCTGGCATTAGCATTCTGAATATAAAGTGAGGGTGAGGCAGCCACTGCAGGGGTATTTTTGGAGATGCTTTCTGCCGCTCCCAAAATTTTGCCACCTGAAGTGGCTGCCTCACCCTATCTCATTATAGAACCGCCCCTGTTTGGAGGCCTTGTCTTTTGATAAAAGATCTAGAGCACACATTCCTCAATATCTCTTACAGGATTCACTATGCTGAGTGTGCAGTAGCACGCCATAAATCTTATTGCACACAATTAATCATGAAATTTCTAAAGCAAACAGCAAATCCTGGTAGGCTTTGCAATACTTTTTCCACTGAAATTAATGCTTTGGCTTTTAAGAAGAATTTGATTCCCTACCTATCCACGCCCTATAATCTTGTGAAATAAATATGTGGTGAAAAGGTCAGCTATGTATTATTCTAGCCAGAATACCATGGTTAACTTTGAAACAAGGTCACTATGCTCTCATGAATCTGCTTCTGTACAGGGAACAAGTCATAAACACCTTTGATTTTCAAGGAAAATAACACCATGTGCCTGCAGCAGCTTTGCATCTGCAGCTAACCTTGTTGCAGAAGTATATTTGACTTTAATAAGTAAAATTCAGTTTAAAAGCAATAAAAGTATAGCCCAGTCATTGTGTCACATAAAGTGCAAGAGCAAGGCTGCACCACATCGTACCACTTCATATTCTTAGATTAATCTCAAAATAGTATTGAGATGGGTCTGAAGATGAGGTGAACATACATTTTAAATGTTACATATGATAGTGCCCCTTTTTGTTCTTTTACATTGCATCATACACTCACACACACACACACACACACACACACACACACACACAAAGGAAACAGAGCAGGCTCACATCTGGATGTGCCAGGCTTGCCGGATTTCATTCACAAACAGTTTGAAAAGTAGATGCACATGTCTTTATGCTCACAGGCAAAACCCATAAAATCCCATAATTGGCAACAAAAAAATCATTTTAAGCAGACCAGTGAATCATTGCTTATCACTGTCAGTGGTTCCATAAAACTTGGTCCCTGCTTCCATGAGCTTATGCTGTGCTGGGAATTAATAATGCAACCAAGGACAGATGCTTACAGCTGAATTATTAAAACTGCGCTCCAGACTTCCCTAAATGAGCTGTGACAATGCACAGCTGGCTTGTTGTTCCAAAGGAGGCAAGAAGGAAAATGTTTAAAGAACTCTGTGTGTTCTCTTGCATAAAGCAGTCTTCTCAGAACCAGCATCTGCAGGGTTAATCAGTGACAGCAGGGCTGTCTGCATAGAAAAAAAACAAAAAACCCCAAAGAAGAAGCACTGACATAGTTTACACAGGAAAAGAAAAGGAATCGCCTGAGCTATGCCCAGGCTGAGGACATCAGATTGACTTTAGCCCATGAACAGAGAGGAAAAATGCATGTTTCTGGGTTCTGCTTTTTCCCCGGGCTCCCTGAAAGTGTGGAGAATGGTTCTTCTGCAGAATGAAGCCAGACAGAGGACAAGGAACACTGTTTGGGGGCAACTGAAAGGAAATAGAGAGAGAGAGAGAGACAGAGCTGGGCCTGGCAAGAGGTAAAGCTGCAGTAGGAGATGCCCCACACACAGCAGGAAGGTGACTTCATGCCCAAGAAGAAGGAGATCTCCAGGGGTTTCCAAAACCAGGAGCTGAGAAGCTGGAGCCCCATTCTACTGGACTGAGCTCAGTAAAAAAAAACTCTTCCCCAGAGGTATTCCGGAGAGGGGGAGAAGAAAGGTTTTCCTATCACATCTCTCTGCAGTAGCATTTCAGATCAGGTCAAGTTTACATTCTCTGTGTGAGCAGCCTCGTAAATATTGATGACTGTACCGGGCTGGCCTGAGATTGGTCCTCGTATCTAGGGATCTGCTGAGGGACCTGGGATCTCAATTTGCCCCTTCTACTGAAACACATAGAGGACTGGAGGTTTCGGGGTCAGGCTTGGGCTCCCCTATGTCCGTCCCCCCCCCTCCCGTCCCTTAATATATCATTTCTTATGTTCTTATTTTTTTCTCCAGAGGCCACAGCGCCACTCTTCACTTGTTTTCTAAAGCAGCCAGGATCCCACCTTTTTTTTGAGTGTGCACGCTAATCAAGAGCTTGGTGAGGGTTGGTGGGGTGGTCTGAATCTGGGGGCAATCAGAGGTAAAGTAGTGTTGAAGGAGAAGTTGCTGATTTTTTATTTGCCCTTTCATATGCTTACTCAGATACTGTTTTCTAAATTGCATATTCAATTGTATTCAATATTGCCCTTGTTTTTCCTCGTCATTACATGTTTTGTTGTTACTCCTGTGTCTCTCTACTCCATGCCTCCATTTTGTTATATCAATAGAGTGGACAAAAAAAAAAAGATTAAAGAGAGGGTTCTTTGAGGGTAAAGGCAGGAAGCTGGGACACAGGACTCATGGGATAGGAGGCGATGTCCTTTTGTGGATAACAAACTGGTTAAAAGACAGGAAACAGAGAGTAGGATTAAATGGTCAATTTTCTCAGTGGAAAAGGGTAAACAGTGGAGTGCCTCAGGGATCTCTACTTGGACCGGTGCTTTTCAATATATATAAATGATCTGGAAAGGAATACGATGAGTGAGGTTATCAAATTCGCGGATGATACAAAATTATTCAGAGTACTTAAATCACAAGTGGATTCTGATACATGACAGGAGGACCTTGCAAGACTGAAAGATTGGGTATCCAAATGGCAGATGAAATTTAATGTGGACAAGTGCAAGGTGTTGCATATAGAGAAAAATAACCCTTGCTGTAGTTACACGATGTTAGGTTCCATATTAGGAGCTACCACCCAGGAAAAAGATCTAGGCATCATAGTGGATAATACTTTAAAATCGTCGGCTCAGTGTGCTGCAGTAGTCAAAAAAGCTAACAGAATGTTAGGAATTATTAGGAAGGGAATGGTTAATAAAACGGAGGATGTCATAATGCCTCTATATCGCTCCATGGTGAGACCGCACCTGGAATACTGTGCACAATTCTGGTCGCCGCATCTAAAAAAAGATATAGTTGCAATGGAGAAGGTACAGAGAAGGGCAACCAAAATGATAAAGGGGATGGTACAGCTCCCCTATGAGGAAAGGCTGAAGAGGTTAGGGCTGTTCAGCTTGGAGAAGAGATGGCTGAGGGGGGATATGATAGAGATCTTTAAGATCATGAGAGGTCTTGTAGATGTGAATCGGTTATTTACTTTCGAATAATAGAAGAACTAGGGGGCATTCCATGAAGTTAGCAAGTAGCACATTTAAGACTAATTGAAGAAAATTCTTTTTCACTCAACGCACAATAAAGCTCTGGAATTTGTTGCCAGAGGATGTGATTAGTGCAGTTAGTGTAGCTGGGTTCAAAAAAGGTTTGGATAAGTTCTTGGAGGAGAAGTCCATTAATGGCTATTAATGAAATTTACTTAGGGAATAGCCACTGCTAATAATTGCATCAGTAGCATTGGATCTTCTTAGTGTTTGGGTAACTGCCAGGTTCTTGTGGCCTGGTTTGGCCTCTGTTGGAAACAGGATGCTGGGCTTGATGGACCCTTGGTCTGACCCAGCATGGCAATTTCTTATGTTCTTATCTCTCTGAAAAAAACCCTCAGTACCCATTCTGCCCTTCTCCCATAGGTGCAGGCAGGACTCTTCTGTTCCAGCACCCTTTCCTCCCTTGGTGACAGGTTTCCCTGAATTACCTGAGCAGGCACTAAATAAAGTATGTCACGCATATTTGTTCTTATAGCAAAAATGACAAAACCTAATTTCAGAAGGGTTTTATCCACTCTGCTTCAGTTGAAAAAAAAAATCTAAACTGGGGCTGCAAATGTTTACGAACCCTGTTCACAGAAAATGAATGCAATACATTCTTCACAGTTTGGGACAGACCAGATTAGAGTATTGTTCCTCCTTCATATTCAAATGCAAGAGGACAGCCTGTGTGCAAAGGTTTTCCCTTGCTGCAGCCAGTGGCGTAGCCAGAATTGATTTTTTGGGTGGGCACAAGGTTAACATGGGTGGGCTGTAGGCATGCAGGTCTATTAGTTGTTTTTTTACTGATAAATAATGCCAAATTATGCAGAATAACATTCACATCTACGCCTAAGTATGAGGTCTACTTAATGATACAAACATAATTCACGGTGATTTGTGGTACTTTAGCCTTCTTATTATTACGATTTTATACACGGCTACTACCTGTCCATAAATTTTGAGAGAGCGGTTGTGTTGCTTATATTTAAATTGCTAAATTCTCAAAATATATATATTTTTTTACCTTTGTTGTCTGATCTTTGTATTTTTCTAATCAGTTGGTCCTGGTCTCTTTTCCCATTTTTTCCCTTGTAGCTCATTTCCTAATTCCTTTTCAGTATCTTTCTTCTATTACTGTCTTCTTCCCTTCCACACACACACACACACACACATACATGCTTTCTCTCACAGACTCCCCCTCACACACTCAAGCTCTCACTCTCATATGCTCCCCCCCCCCACACACACACACAAGCTCACATTCTCTGCAGACACACATACAAGCTTTCACTTTCTCACCCCTCCCCAGGCTTATATGCACACACAGACGAACATCCAGGCACCCATTCTCACCCACACACATAAACCCAGACTCCCATTCTCACCCACAAACTCATGCTCCCAGTCTCACCCACACATACACATATTCAAGCTCCCATTCTCATCCATACATATACACATTCAAGCACCCATTCTTACCCACATATTCAAGCTTCCATTCTCACCCACCCACACAAACCCAGGCTCCCATTCTCACCCATATATACACATATTCAAGCTCCCATTCTCACTCATACACAAACCCAGACTCCCATTCTCACCCACACATACACACATTCAAGTTCCCATTCTCACCCACCCACAAACCCAGGCTCCCATTCTCACCCACACATACACACATTCAAGCTCCCATTCACCCACATATTCAAGCTTCCATTCTCACCCACACATACACACATTCAAGCTCCCATTCTCACCCACCCACAAACCCAGGCTCCCATTCTCACCCACACATACACACATTCAAGCTCCCATTCACCCACATATTCAAGCTTCCATTCTCACCCACACATACACACATTCAAGCTCCCATTCACCCACATATTCAAGCTTCCATTCTCACCCACACATACACACATTCAAGCTCCCATTCTCACCCACACACAAACCCAGGCTCCCATTCTCAACCACACATACACACATTCGAGCTCCCATTCACCCACATATTCAAGCTTCCATTCTCACCCACATACACACCCAGGCTCCAGTTTTCATCCACACATACACATTCAAGCACATGCACAGCTTCCGCTTACTCCCCCCAAAGCAGGAAGATCAGCTGCCTCTCCTGCTGCCACCGGCCTCCTGCTTTCTTCGGGCGTCTGGCTGTACGGCCCGCCAAACTTCCTGTTGGGGGGGGAGCGGAAGCGCAGCGCACAATGTCCGCTTCCCCCCCAAGCAGGAAGATCGGCGGCTGTACGGCCCGACGCCCGAAGATAGCAGGAGGCCGGTGGGAGGAAGCCGAAGCTGTGCGCTGCGCTTCTGCTCCCCCACCCCCAAACAGGAAGTTCGGCGGGTTGTATGGCTCGAAGATAGCAGGAGGCCGGTGGCAGCAGGAGAGGCCAGCTGATCTTCCTGCTTTGGGGGGAGGAAGCGGAAACTGTGCGCGGCGCTTCCGCTCCCCCCAACAGGAAGATCGGTCGGCCGGCCATACGGCCACAGCAGCGCTTCCCCATGTGTGCGGTGATGGCGCGCGAGGCGTGGGTTCTCTTGTTCGCTGTCGCGGGGATGGGATCCCGCGACAGCCTTGCAGTTCCGATGCCAGTTGGGTGGGCCTGGGTCTAAGTTGGGTGGGCACCTGCCCACCCAGGCCCACCCGTGGCTACGCCACTGACTGCAGCTGTTTGGCATACATCACTGATTGTCCCACAGTGTCTTTATAACCTGAAAGGTTGCGTATCGGGACAATGAGAAACTTAGCTGATGCACTTTTCCACTGATGTGGATATGAAAAGGAGGCGGTGATCACGTGGTTCTGCAGGCTGCTTGCTTACTTCTAGGCAAAAAAATGTATTTAAATACTGAGCCCTTGAGCAAACATATTGTACAAGGCAGATTACAAAGATCATCAATAACATTAAGATAAAAGACATTTATGTACATGTTAAAACTTGCAACATAATAAATGGATAAAAATCTATAAACGTAAAAATCAGTATCCTCCAAGAAGAAATGGCCACATATTGAATGTGGCGATTAAACTAGCACCCCAAATCCGTAAAGCCTATTCCAAACAAAAGCACTGCGCACAGTGATTACAACATTAATCTCCCTACTTAGGGTGGTCCCCTCCTTTCTTAAACTTTAAAAGGAAAAGAGGTCAACCCGATTGCTTTAGAAGATCAACAAGCTGATGTACACATCTCCTCCAAAACAGCCCAAACTACAGAACATAATCTGTGTTCCTTCAGTGGAAAAGTAGCCTAGAGGTCCATATTCAAATTGTTTGCGTAGCTAAGTTCAGGACGTAGCAGGACAAACCCCAGCATTTAAATTTCCTGCTGCGTCAACTGCCACTGATTTATCCGGGTGCGTTTGTAACCGGATAAAACTTTCCCAAATACATCAGAGATGTTCTGGGGTGGGACTAATTTACCCAACCCAGATAACTCAGCCGGATAATGCCACTATTCAGCATTATCTTGAAGTTAACTTTATCCGGATAACTTGGACTTTATCTAAGTATATTCAGTGGCATGCACAACTGGCTGCATTCTGCTGAACAGGCAAGTATCTTTATCCAGATACCTTACCCGCTCCCTGTGCTGCTGAACAGTGGCTAAAGCAGCAGACGGGGGAGCAGGGACGCCGGGGTTCAAATCCCCACTGATGCTTCTTGTGACCTTGGGCAAGCCACTCCACCCTCCATTGCCTCAGGTAAGAAAACTCGGATTGTAAACCCTCCAAGCACAGGGAAATACCTACTGTCCCTGAAAGTAACTTGCCTTGATCTACCAATGAGTCTAAGAATAAATAAAATAAACATAGATAAACCCCACCCGCCTCCTCCTGAATCCCTTTGGTGGCCACCAGCAGCACACGTTGACATGCGTGCGTATTTAGCTCCTGAGCACCGTGCCACACACCAGACAGGGAAGGCTAAAATAAAATGAAAACCGAAAAGGAAGGTCCTCAAGAGAGTGGCGGCATTGTCATGTGGGTGGACCGAGCTCGGTTCTGCTTCCTGGGTCGGCCTTGGCTAGGGAAGCTGTGAAGACTGCATTCACGTTCCCTGGGAGAGAAGGGACACCCACTCACTGTCCTACCAAACTACTTACTGACTGACTCCAAGGAACACTTGAGCTGGGCTGCAGCGGGAAAACACGATCTGTACCTATTAGTTAAAAGACGGTTTCTATGATGGCTGGGCTAGTGGATAGGGAGTTAAAATGTTGGGGGGGAGGGGGGGAGGGGATGGGGGAATCTCTAGGTAACTATAATGAAGGTTCATACAGCCGCTTGCCCCAGTAGGAGGTTGTTTCAACTGAGCTGGAAGCACAAAGTAGCAGGAGGACATTCCTGGAATAAACATTTTTAAAAAATGGCAAAAAATTGCCCACAAGTGCATGGAAAATATTTTTTTTAAACTCCCACAGGATTGGCTACGTGGCTCAGGCCGTAGAGCTGCGCTTTGCAGCACAGAAAATCTGAATTTGGATCTCCTGTCTGTCACTGGGTGTGACATGGAGGAAGGGCGCCCACGTTCATACTGGATAGAGAGACAGTTGTTGCTGTGGTGGAGGGGGCCCTGCCAGCCAGCAAACAGTGCTCAGCGTATACTCCGGAGGAATCATTTCTCCCTCAGGCCAGCGAGGGCCCCCCTGGTGCCACTGGGGGCATGGCGCCTGGGGATAGGTGACCAAAGACAGAGGGAAGAAAGGGTCAAAAAAACAAAGAAATATTTGCTGACTTTTAGGATTAGTGCTTTGGCCGTTCCATGCCAAGTTGCACCAGCAGATGCTTCAGCCTCAGAAGCCTAGAACTCCAAGGCTTGCAGCATGTAAGGCCTTTCCAGTCTGACCAACTTAACTCCTGGTGACTTTCCTGCTTTCTCCACATTGCAAATATATTATCACAGCACTGCACCATGTGAGGCAAAACTGTTGCGGTCTCTGGTTAAACTGAGATTTCCATCCGGCTCAGCGCATTCTGCACCCTCCGTGCCTCTGGGCCCAGGTCCGCTACATCCTCAGCTTGACCCAAATTCTCTTGAATCCTACTGAGAGACTGGCACTTGGCTCACTCAGATGCCAGAACCTCTCACATATTGTGGGTCCCAGCCAGGTGCAGGCTGCAGAAAGATTCATCTAGTATTTGCAGCTGACACACATTTCAGTTGCTTTTTCTCGTTTGCTTCAGGAACATTACCTCAGATAAGTATTTTTATATACTGGCCTGTCTTTCTTTTCAATTTTTCTATCATTGCTAGAAGGACATATGAATGATCTGTGCTCAATGCGCCATGGTAACATCTCAAAAAAAGTTCATCATTCTTGACTTTCTGAATGTAATCATCTATTATCACAAAATCATCCTGGATTTAGGTTCGGCTATATCAATTAATGAGAATATCCAGATGTAATCTACCTCTTGTGGTGTAGCTGTGTTGTGGCTGAAGGAACTTGCAAGCAATTTAATAAAACCATTTAAGACCAAAAAAACAATTAACTCTAATTTTAATAGCATTACTTTTGTCTATTGTTCTGCCTATTATCTTCTGAAGAAGATTTTTAAAAATGGTTTATATAAGGCAAGCGATGAAAATCCCTATTGTTGCTTCCATTACAATAACTCCCATTTTTAGCAAGCTTTATACCTTCAATTGCTGTCATATTACCAGGGTTGCTAGGAAACTGTGGAAAACTTTCAGAGAAAATTTGGGGATTTGTTTCTTGCAGCATTTATCTGAACTATTAGATTTCCTTAAAACTATAAATCTTAGTTCCTGGAATCTTAATATTCTTGTCATGGGCATCAGCCATTCAATCACAGAAGAGACTGGAAATGATTTGGTAAAACAGGAACTTTTCCTCTTAACAGCAATATTCAACCACCAGCCTGGCTCTGCCCGGTTTTCCCAGTAATCCCCATGCTTCCAGTTTCTCGCCCCATCAGCACCAGGTTAGTGGTGACCTTCGCTTACGAGTTAACTTCATCACGACAAAACATGACGCAGTAAATCGCTCCCCACCAGTTAACATCTTGCCATATGAACAGAGTAACTCTACTCATTCTCTACAACGTGTCCTATTATACAGAGAACCAAAAACCAATGCAATCACCAAACAAACCCTCTGTCTATTTCTATTAAATTTTTTTTTCTTCTTTCACACATAAGAATAGGGCCTTTATACGTAATGCGCAATGTGCTCACGCAACAAAACGTTGAATGCACTTTTTTTGTATTGCCTCAGATGTAATCATCGGTTCATGGAATCTTTAGGATCTTGTTTATCTTTTTTTTTGTGCACATAAAAATCATTCTGGAATTGCTTCAAACACGTCTTTCAACAAAATGCAAGGATCCCAGTCCAAACTTAGGTGTTCTGACGTTACGAACGGTCCTAACCGCAGCCAATGCAGAGTGGGCTCCCCTGACTTAGGAAATGTATTCCGAAGCACAGGCCATGTTGGGATTTGTTGTTGAAAGACATGTTTGAAGTAATTACCTAATGATTTTATGTGCAGGAATAAAAGATAACAAAAAAGATTCTAAAGATTCTAAGAACGGATGATTATATCCGAGGCAATAAAATAAAGTGCGTTCCATGTTTGTTGGGTGAGCACATAGACCACCACTGCGTATGAAGGTCCCATTCTTATGTTTCTGTGTGAAAGACAAAAAAAAAATACTTAACAGAAACTGTCAAAGAGTTTTTTTGTGATTTAATCAGAGTTTATGACTGTCATCACTGATGACGTTTTTCTAGATTTATCGCTACATTTTATTTCCCAGTACTAGAATGGAAGTATAACTCTAGGAAAGTGTTGGAAAACTGTTGGACCTGATAAGTTGCCCACCCTTTTCTGCCCCCACACTTGCTCACACTGTATGTAGAAAATACACACAGCACTGCACTAGAGCTACTGACAGATTGCCTGGGTTTTATTAATGTGATTGCATGTTTCACTAATGCATTTAAATCTAATCAGTACTGACAATGCTTGCTCTCAGTCAAAATAATAAACTAAAGTCTAATATCATGTCCCTGCTCTTCTCCCTCTTTCTACTCCTACATAAGAACATAAGAAAATGCCATACTGGGTCAGACCAAGGGTCCATCAAGCCCAGCATCCTGTTTCCAACAGTGGCCAATCCAGGCCATAAGAACCTGGCAAGTCCTCTACCTTCTCTGCATAACACACAGTCTCCAGTTGCTTCTTCCTCTGCTGGCACACACATATTCAACCTATTTGCCCAGCAATGCAACTAAATTAGTCCCAGTGGTGGCACTTCTTATCAGGCAGCACGGTTTGCTGTCTAGGGTGGTAAGCAGAAGGGGGTGGCCAAAAACATTCTCATGAGCTTCCACTGTTGCCACCCCTGTTGTCGGACAGGGGTGGCAGCGTCACCCTCCATCTTTAGGGACTACAAGTCAGCATGCACTCATAGTCCTCGTGGCATGAAACCACATGGGAACAGGAGGAGATGAGGACCTGCAGTGAATGTCTCACAGTCCCTTTGTGCAGGAAAGGAGTGCTGTCGCCACTCGCTTGTGTATATAACTGTGATCTGGGAGTCATCCCACTCCAATCTTAGGGGGTCATTTATCAAAAGTGCTATATGGCGTTTTCGCACGCGAAAAATGCCATAACGCATGGTGCGATGCAAATTAGGAAAAGGGGAGGAGTTTGAGGTGGGATTTCTGGCCAAGTGTTAAGCCATGTGATATGATTTTATCACACTTTGTGATGTTTTTGCAAAGAGAAAGAGAGAGAAAGAGAGAGAGAGAGAGAGAATATAGTGAACCTAGGTATAAGGCCTGCATACTAGGTACGTATTTATACCTCTATATGAGGCCCACCTAGTTACTCAAGGTGAGGTTTAGGTATTACTGTAGGGGTTAGGGGCCACTTTGACATGTAGAGGGCGACATACAAATAGAACAGTGCTCTCTTGTGAAGATTTGATGACCTTCGGAGTGAGGAAACTCACACAAAGATGACCTTTGCTCAATGTTCTCTCAACCTAGCTTGATGTTACCCAGGTAGAGAGTCCATCAAGCTAGGTTGAGAGATCATTGCACAAATCTCATCTCTGGGTGAGTTTCCTCACTCCGAAGGTCATCAAATCTTCACACAAGTGCACTGTTCTATTCGTACATCACACTCTGCATGTCAAAGCAGCCCCTAACCCCTACACTAATACCTAAACCTCACCTCGATGAACTAGGTGGGCCTCATATAGAGGTATAAATACCTACCTAGTATGAGGGTCTCGGTCTCTCTCTCTCTCTCTCTCATTATAGGTAGGAATTGCAACAATTATAGTACTTAACACAAAGTGTGAAAAAGTTATCTCAGTCTGCAGTAATACCACACTTTGTGATAAATAGCCTATTACCATAAAACATTCCCCTTTTCCTATCGCATGTGAAATTTAGTGCATTTTGATAAATCCGGGCCTTAGAGACAGGATGCCTAGGTGGCAACAGTAGTGAAGGTGGAGGTCAGGCAGGGCTAGTGGGGACATCAAATTTGGAAGCCACCTAGTGTGGCAATTTCCTTGTACCTACCCTGCCCTTAATGCCACAGTTTTCAATGTTGTTTTAAAAGACAGTACATCATTATTTAATATCAGGTACTCCTACAAACTGGTGTTCTTTGTGTAAACATTAGTTATGACTCATGTTTTACAGATTATACATTATACTGTAATTACTCAGTTTTTGTATTATGTTTCTTACTGATAATCCTGAACGGAAGTATTCACACCGCTGAAGCAAAAATCTTTGAAAAAAATAATAAGTAAAGGAAAACTACAGACTTTACTCTGGCCACTAGCAATCTTATGACTCAAATTGAAAAACAATGAACATTTGGGAAAAAGTCTACCTTATTTTGGGTTAGTTCTGTTACACTGCATTAAAACTGGCAAAATATTCTGCGGATGGGTACGTTAGCATCGCAATGTTAATGCAGTACACACAAAGGGGCTGATTTTAAAAATTAGGCGCGCGGGGTACATTTGTGCGCTCCACCTGGCACACACAAATGTACACCCGATTTTATAACATGCGCGTGCATGTTATAAAATCCAGGGTCGGCACGTGAAAGGGGCTGCACACTTGTGCACCTTGCGCACGCCGAGCCCTAAGGGAGGCCCGATGGCTTTCCCCGTTCCCTCCAAGGCCGCTCCGAAATCGGAGCGGCCTTGGAGGGAACATTTTTTTGGTCCCCCCCCACCTTTCCCTCCCTTCCCCTATCTAACCCACCCCCCAGGCCTACCTAAATCCCCCCCTACCTTATTTCGTCGAGTTATGCCTACCTCTGGCAGGCGTAACTTGTGCGCACCATGCCTCGGCACAGGCCACTGTGCCGGAGCACTCGGCCTCGCCCCAGACCGCCACCACGCCCCTGGATCACCCCCGGACCGCCACCACGCCCCCGGCCAAGCCCCCGGACCGCCCCTTTTTCGAAGCTCCGGGACATACGCGCATCCCGGGGCTTGTGCGTGCCGCCGAGCCTATGCAAAATAGGCTCGGCGCGTGCAAGGGTAGGTTTTCGGGGGTTACATGCGTAACCCTTTGAAAATCTACCCCTAATGGTCTGATGTAATGAGATGTGCAGGACTGTGTGCACAATTGTACTCATGAATGTTTGCACATCTGTACTCATGAATGTCTGCACATTTTTTCTGCACAAAAAATGTGCACACAAACCTGCATACAACTGTACATGCAAATTAGTGCTTTTTCATTTAAATCCCATGTTAATGATGGCCTTAGCTATAGCTCCCTGATGCAGAGAGGAGTGTAAAGCTTAATGCATGGCTTCTTAATGCTGGAAATTTAACTCCTGGTCAGAGCTGGAGGAAAGTTACTCGAAGTAATGTTAATCTATGGAGCTGAAGTTTGCGGTGTGGAAGTCCTGGACTCTGAAATTAGATACATAAACACCCCGAGAATAACTTTCAAACAACACTGCACGGCCCCATATATGCATGTATATGGCCATGTAGAAATCTGCTACAGCATTTTATAACCTGTACTTTGCCAGGGATGAGCAGATTATAAAATATGCGTATTTCTGGCTCTCAACATAAACATGTATATTTGTTTAAGCACTAATACCTGCAATGTATTGACAGTACATTATTTTACTGCCTGTTTTATAAACATATATTCATATGTTTTTTCCATGAAAAAAATATAACTTGCTCACGTAAAGACCCGATTTACATGCGGAAGTCAGCATATTTTAAAACAAGCGCACGTAATTGAAATCACCAGTTTGCAGATTAATTCAACCAGTCCTTCTCCAATTCTATACCCTGAACTTCCCACAGTTCACCCAAATCTCCTGTCCAACCAACAGCAGACAAAAGATAAGTCTGATATCAATTGTGTGAGATAATTGGCAGGTACAAAACTGCACGAATAAGTTTCAAAATGTACTCTCGTAAATCTCTTATAAACTAGCAACTTGTGGGCCAAATTTTTAAACTTATGCATGGGAGTAAATTTGTTCGCGCAACCCGGCGCAAACAAATCTACGTCCGGTTTTATAACATGTGTGCGCAGCGGGCTGCACACTTGTGCATCTTGCGCGTGCTGAGCCCAAGGGGAGCCCCGATGGCTTTCCCCATTCCCTCCAAGGCCGCTCCGAAATAATAAGTAAAGGAAAACTACAGACTTTACTCTGGGCACTAGCAATCTTATGACTCAAATTGAAAAGCGAAATTGGAGCAGCCTTGGAGGGAACTTTTTTTGAGATCCCCCCCAACCTTCCCCTATTTAGCCCACCCCCAGCCCTAACTAAATCCCCCCTACCTTTTGTTTCTGAAGTTATGCCTGCCCAAGGCAGGCGTAACTTGCGCACAACGGCTCGCCATCCCCCGGCACAGGTCGCTGTGCCGGAGGACTCGGGACCGCCCCCTGGACCACCCCTGAACCTCTGCCATGCCCCCGGACCGCCCCTTGTTCCGCCCCCGGACTGCCGCCACACCCCCAGACCCACCTCCTTCCTGCCCCTTTATCGAAGCCCCGGGACATATGCGCATCCCGGGGCTTGCACGCACAGGGGCAGCTTTTCAGGGGTTACGCGCGTAACCCTTTGAAAATCTACCCCTATGTGCGTAACTCTTAGCCCCACCTTGGAATGCCCCTACAATGCCTCTTAGTAGCACACATAAATATGCATGCAAATCAAAATCCACACATGTGTTTGATGTTTATAAAATAGTATGTACACAAATATAAGCTACTTATGCACATATATGCTAATTTTACAGACATAATTCCTTTGAAAATTCACACCAATTTGTGCACAAATCAAGTTTTTTGTGCACAAAGCATGTTTTATGTTGAGAGAAAAGGTTTTGCCACCAATAGCAGAAATTGTGTGTTGTGTGCATAAATCATTTTCTATGTGCACATTTGTAAGTATAAAATGTTTTCTGTGCATAAATCATATTTTATGCACGCTAAGCATGTCTTCTGTGCACTTTTTCACATTAGGGTGCTTTGTAAATCTCCATTAATTTACTTCATTGGAAGCTAAATTGTTTTTTTGTGCTTGCATTAAGTTTTAGCACAAATCACACAGCTTCCTAGATTGGCCGCTAAGTTAATTAATGGACAATAATAATTTTCAGCATTTATCATGTAAAGCGGAGTGGTATAACAAATAACGCATGATAACACTTGTCAGAGAACACTTGTCAGAGGAAAAAAAATGTAGTTTTTATTGTAAAAATAATATTTAAGCAAGCTAAATACTGGGGCTTCATCTGAGTTTGGCCAGTGTGAACCTTTCAGCATCTGATCCCCCTCTCACTGCCAAAAAGTATGAAAGACAGACTTCTGTGGAGTAGAATTTGTCAGTGTTGTGAGGTAGGTGGGGGAAGGGTAGCTCTGGAGTCATTTTTTTAACCATGGGAATAAGCCCTTGGTTGCTCACCCTGTAGGCAGGTAAATGTAAGTGCATTATTCCACCGCACGCATACTTTTGTTTCCTGCATTGTAGTGAAGGTGTTTCGGGGATGGAAGGATGTGAAAGAAAAGTACGCACATAGATTTGGATTTTCCAAACTCTGTGTGTGTGTGTGTTTGTGTGTGTGTGTGTGTAGTTCTGGTAAAAAAAAAAAAAAAAAAAAAGCAGATGCAAATCACTGCAGGTACTTTTTCCTTGGGCAATTTTCAAAGTAAAAATATGTACATCCTTTGAAAATTGGTGCAAAGGCTGTGGGCAAAAAGTATCTGTGGACTTTGCAGCCAATCAGTAGTATGAAAATTGCCCCGTAGTGCTTTTGATAATCAACATGTGATTATTGACTGCCATTTCTTATCCTTTGTTTTTCCCCTTCTTGGATTTATTCCTTTGGTCTCATTATTGTGTGTATAAAAGTGAAAGTGAGTGGGAGTGGTAATAGCTGTTGGTCTTAGCTTGAGTATAGGATATGTAGATTTTTATTTCTGTGTTACAGGTCTGTGTGTTTGTGGATAAGTGATGAGAGTGGAGAGTGGAAGTGAGTGGGGGCATAAGAAGGGTAAGAGTAAGGAGGAGAGAAAGAAAAGCAGGAAGGCAGGGAGGATACTTTAGAAACCTGAGGTTGCTAGAGCCTGATCATCCTAGGCAAAAGCTCAGATCGGGAACATGATATTCTTGCAAGGGGAGAATAAGCTGCTCATTGAGAAGGTCATGGATCATTAGGGTATCCAGTTTGAAAAGGAGACCATCTGGAAATCCACTGCTTTCAAGGATGCTGTGCAGAAGGGAACAGCCAGCAGAATCTCAAGCTTAGTATATTCAGGAGGTCTGTGGTTCATGTAAACAAAAGGTTACAGCACTGTAAGCACCAGTGAAAGAGAATATGTCTTAAATTTGACATCAAATTTAAGAATGGAGGAGGCCCACCCACCTCAATATTTCTGACCAAGGTGAGGAATGGCTAAGGGATATCCTGGAACTGGAGCAAGTGGAGGCTCCTCCAACACACCTAGATATTGGCACAGTATCAGCTACAGAAGAAGCTAGTAAGTATACACCTACACACTTAGGCTTGTGTATTTCCCAGCAACAGTAGGTGTTGAATACAAGAACATAAGATATGCCATACTGTTATACTCGTGGACCCTTGGGCTGGTTGGGACAGAAGATGGCGTGTTGGGCGGTCTGCAGCAAGTGTCCCAACCAGGAGGCGGTTCGGAAGGCCGGAGTGCTTTGAGGCGCTAGACCACGGAGGAGTACTATGCGACCAAGAACTCTGCACCCCCTGGAAGGATGGCAGGCGTTGGACCCCAGAAATCGAAGACTATTCGCCCTGGAGGCTGGTACTCCTCCGGGAGGAACCCTTAGGAGTCCAGCCGCTGGGACTTGTGGAGATTCACCCTGGAAGCCGAAGTCCCCCCAGGAGGGGCCCGTAGGGACTCGGCCGCTGGGACTTAGGCGACTCCCTGACGGTGGAAGATGGTCCGGATGCAGGTGCCTCCTGCAGGTCGTGGGTTCTGGACGGCTGGCGCCTCCAGCAGGTCGTAGGTTATCCAGTAGTCGGTCCAGGAGTCAGAATCCAAAGAGTGGTCCGCAGCCAGTCCAGGGGTCGATGTTCAGAGAGCGGTCCAAAGCCAATCCAGGGGTCAAAGTCCAAAAGAAGCAATCCAGCAAGGAGGGCAAGGCAGAAGCGGGACGAAGAAAAAGAACCAGGAACACAGCTACAGCCGGCCGAAGACCAGGAACCCTGTTGCAAGGCACAGAGGAGCGCTAGATGCAGGGTACTTGTACCCTGAGGGCATCTGACGTCATCTTCAGTGCAGCTGAGGATTTTCCCGTACTGGCCCCTTTAAATGGGGCTCCTCCCCGCACGCGCGCGTCAGGGGGCGGGGCCAGCTGCATCGGAACGTCGGCGTCTCTCCCGAGGAGGGAGAGACGCGCTGGAAGGCCTGCAGGCCCGGGGCCTGCTGCAACCAACCCGGGGAAGACTCGAAAGGGCCCGGGCCGCGCCCGAGGTAGGTGGAGGGCCCAGGGCACGGCCCGGAACCACAACACATACTGGGTCAGACCAAGGATCCATTAAACCCAATATCCTGTTTCCAACAGTGGCCAAGCCAAGTCACACGTATCTGGCAAGTACCCAAACATTAAAAATTTCACAAGCTACTATTGCTTATTAATTAATAGCAGTTTATGGATTTTTCCTCTAGGAACCTATCCAAATCTTTTTTAAACCCAGTTACACTAACTACTGTAACCACATCCTCTGGCAATGAATTCCAGAGCTTAACTATGCGCTGAGTGAAAAAGAATGTTCTTCGATTTGTTTTAAATGAGCTACTTGCTAAGTTCATGGAGTGCCCCCTGGTCCTTCTATTATCTGAGAGAGTAAATAACCAATTTACATTAACTTGTTCAAGTCCTTTCATGATTTTGTAGTCCTCTATCATATCCCCCCCTCAGTCGTCTCTTCTCCAAACGGAACAGCCCTAACTTCTTTAGGCTTTCCTCTTAGGGTAGCCGTTCCATGCTCCTTATCATTTTGTTTGCCCTTCTCTGCACTTTCTCCAATGCAACTATATCCTTTTTGAGATGTGGTGAGCAGAATTGCACACTGTATTAAAGATGCAGTCTCACCATGAAGCGATACAGGGACATTATGACATCTATCCCTAACATTCGATTTGCTTTTTTGAATGCCATAGCACACTGAACCGACAATTTCACTATGACGCCTAAAACTCTTTCCTGGGTGGTAATTCCTAAGATAGAATCTAACATTGTGTAACTACAGCAAGGGTTATTTTTCTCTATATGCATCACTTTGCACTTGTCCACGTTAAATTTCATCTGCCATTTGGAAGCCCAATCTTCCAGTCTCGCAAGAACTTCTTGCAATTCATCACAATCCGCTTGAGATTTAACCTCTCTGCATAATTTTGTGTCATCTGCACTGGTCCAAGTACAGATCACTGAGGCACTCCACTGTTTACCTTTTTCAACTGTGAAAACAGACCATTTAATTCTACTCTTTGTTTCCTGTCTTTTAACTAGCTTGCAATCCAAAAAAGAACATCACCTCCTATCCCATGACTTTTTAGTTTTTCTTAGAAGCCTCTCATGCGTAACTTTGTCGAACGCCTTCTGAAAATCCAAATACACCATATCTACTAGTTCACCTTTGTCCACATGTTTATTCACCCTTTCAAAAAATGTAGGAGATTCTTGAGGCAAGACTTCCCTTGGGTAAATCCATGTTGGCTGTATTCTATCGAGCCATGTCTATATAAATATTTTGTGATTTTATTCTTTATAACAGTTTCTATGATTTTTCCCGGCACTGAAGTCAGGCTCACTGGTTTAGAGTTTCTTGGATCACCTCTGGATCCGTTTTTAAATATCGGGGTTATATTGGCCATCTTCCAATCTTCAGGTATATCGGATGATTTTAATGATAGTTTACAAATTAATTGAAATAGGTCTGAAATTTCATTTTTTAGTCCAGAACCCTGGGGTATATACCATCTGGTCCAAGTGATTTACTACTCTTTAGTTTGTCAGTCAGACCTACCACATCTTCCAAATTCACCGTGATTTGGTTCAGTTCATCTGAATCATCACCCATGAAAACCTTCTCTAGAACGGGTATCTCCCAAACATCCTCTTTAGTAAACACTGAAGCAAAGAAATCGTTTAATCTTTCCACAATGGTCTTATCTTCTCTAACTGCCCCTAACCCCTCGATCATGCAATGATCCAACCAACTCCCTTGCAGGCTTTCTGCTTCGGATATTTTTATAAAAGTTTTTATTGTGAGTTTTTGCCTCTATGGCCAACTTCTTTTCAAATTCTCTCTTAGCCTGTCTTATCAAATTCTTACATTTAACTTGCCAATGCTTATGTTTTATCCTATTTTCTTCTGATGGATCCTTCTTCCGATTTTTGAATGAAGATCTTTTGGCTAAAATAGCCTTTTTCACCTCACCTTTTAACCATGCCGGTAATAGTTTTGAAAAGACAGCATGACAGAGTTCCACATCTCCTGTTCTTGCTTTCCATTAGGCTTACCTTGCTTTCTCTAAATGGCCACAGAAGACTACCACTCCCTGTATCCCAGCTGGGTCTCAGGACATCCATAGTGAGGAGTCTTTGGCTATTGAGGAGCCACCAGAATTATCAGACTGAAGAGAAGGACATGACACTGAGATTTGCAGCAGAGTTGATGGCGAAGAGAAAGCCAGAGATCAATTGTGATCTATGACATGCAAAAGACAATTTGGAAGATTAGATGACCTTTATTGTTCTTAACTGCCTCCTATTCTATGCTTCTGTGGTTCAGTGAAAGCCCTGGATGGTGACCTGCTCCTGCAGATGCCTGTGTTATATGATATTAATACAGTAGATGTAGGTTATTCTTATATAACAGGTGTAGGAAAGGTCAAAAGAAGAAGAAGAAAAAGAAGCGGTATAGGAAGAGGAGGTGGAAGACTATCTGGAGCAGCAGCCACTCCATGAGCCTTCAGTTAAGGAGCCAGAAGCGCATCCCCTACAGAGCTCCATCCAGCTCTACAGCATCACACTGGTCCAAGAGTGCAAAAGACACTTGTCTCTAGATGGTCCCTCTCCAGATATGCTGCCTTCCATCTCCCCTCCAGGTTTTAACATAGAAGAAAGGGTATTCACCAAAGGCTAAGAGCACCTGAGGTCCCTATACAAAAACATTTTGAAGTCCTCCATCAAAACAGCTGAGGAGGACAATGAGACTGCCTCAAAGCTCAATGGTCAGGACTCAACAGCAAAATTAAAGACAGAATCACTGCCCTGGTTGGCACCATGGAGTCTTCACAAATCCCAAGAGGCATAGAAGATGAGGATTCCAAACCAGAGGTGGGGAAAGTTAGGCAACAAGCAGGCAGTATATTTCATGTGTAGGAACTTTTGTTTTGTTTTTATGTCATTTCCCCCAGGAATTTATCATAACAAAAGAAAAAAAAATCAATGGAAAAAATGTCAATTTTTGTTGGTTATGACAGACACTGATAGATTCCTGGGGAAAATAAAATAAAAACTGAAAATGAAGGTCCCTATTCACGTGGGAAGAGGCCCTGACTCCTCTGAAGCTCACCAGTTAAAGAGACAGCTGTGAATGTCATGTCTCCCATTTCTTGTTTTCCCACTGTGCCTGTACAAACTGTGCTTTTACTTTGTAGAGGACACTGCTTAACTCACTTATCTGTCTCTAACCTCTACCTTAATTAAGTATATGATGTAACCTATGCCCATACTCTTGTTGTGGCACTTGGACCATTTCTGTTGCATAAGAATTATATGTGAAAATGTGGAATGTGCCTGTACTCTTTTGTTTTCCAGTGTAATCACTGATCTTTTTCCCTAGTTCATTTCTGTGAAAGCCATTGTAGCAACTGTGAAATAAATGGTGTTCGTGCTGCATATGAAAGAACAAACTTGTGAAACCTTTGCACATGAAAAAGGTTTTGTCTCTTTAATTAAACAACATTTCTGGTGCAGTTTTTGACTGGAGGGTTCTCTTTGTTTTATAAAGTGCCTTGTGCTAAGTACATGCAGGTGATGAGACCTCTTATTTCTGGTCTGAAATGTCAGGATTTCCATCTCCTTACAGCCAGGCTGAAGGTGCTCTTAAACACTAATTAGTTCTCTAAGGCGTGGGTGATGTAGGAGGAAAGGGAAAAAGAGGCCATGCGGCTGGGGAATTATTGCAGAATTAACATTTTATTTTGAATCCTCCCTCAAGTAATAACCCCCCCCCACACACACACACACACACATACACACACACACATGCAAAGGCCCACTGATAAATCTTCATGTCTGTTTAAAGGTGAAGCTAGGCCAAGCACAATTGTCCTGTCCGCTAAGCTACTTTTCCTGTACTGATTGGGTCACCTCTTTTGTCCCAGACCCAGTTCTTCCCTCTGCATCTGTGCACATGGGGCAGGAGAAAGGCTTCTGTTTCATGGGCCACATCCCATTCCTATCTGTCTCTCTTTCTTTCTCTCTGTGCCTCTGTATCTCTGTCTCCCCCAAATGCCTGCTATGTAGTGATGCCAACTGGCTCCAGATTTTAAAGACAGACTGAGTTAGTCCTGATTCTACCTCATTGCATGCAGGGTCTTGTAGTTTTGTGTGTTCATAGGGGATTCAATAGGGAAATCAGAACTACAAGACCCTTCACGCTTGAGGTAAAATCAGGACTGGAGCATCCTATCCTGAAATTCTGGAGCCAGTTTGCAGACCTGACTGCAGAGGAAAAAAGAGACAGAGCTGCTGAAAAACAAAAGCCATGGGGGGTGAGGGAACCAAGGCAGATGAAAGGGTAATTAAAAGGATAGAAATGGGAAAAATTACCTTGTGAGTGAGAGACAGATTTTTCTTCTCCAGATGTCATTTAGCCATACATTTTAGGTTATTTTTCACTTGAAACTCCTGACAGAAGGTACATTTAACTCCCCTTCCCCCCATCTCACTTCCCCCTTTTTCCTCCTCCCATCCTTTTTCCCCCCTTTTCCCTCCCCCCCCCCCCCCCCCGTCCCCCTCCTCCCGGTAGCCGTTACTATTGTTTATAAAACTTTCTCTTATTCATATAACTACCTGCTTTGTTGGTTCAGTAATCTGTTTAATACAATCTCTCTACAAATCTCTCTGCCCCTCCCTCTTTCCCTCCCTCCCCTCTCCCCCCTCTTTTTTTCCCTTTTTTCCCCTTTCCCTCCTTCCCCATGGCATCTTCGTTCTCTTCCTTTTTTACTTTCTACCATAGCTTTCCTCCTCAAAGCATTTTATATATATATATATATATATATATATATATATATATATATATATATACACACACACTCACATGTTTTTTCTACGCCTGTTGCTCGCCGCCTGCTCAATATCACATATTGTGTTTCTTCATAGAT
The DNA here is from genome assembly GCF_901001135.1 of Rhinatrema bivittatum. Classification (NCBI taxonomy): domain Eukaryota; kingdom Metazoa; phylum Chordata; class Amphibia; order Gymnophiona; family Rhinatrematidae; genus Rhinatrema; species Rhinatrema bivittatum. The sequence continues at coordinate 62,680,545 of NC_042619.1, forward strand.
TATTTATGTGCTTGGTCCCCCTGACGCAGCCCGATGTGAAACACGGCCGTGTCGGAGCCCCTGTTCCAAAACTGTGAACCGTGATTTGTTAACCGATGTACACCACTGGTGTGACTGCATTTTCAATAAAAGTGTGTCCTTTAGAGATATACTGATCAGGCCTTTATGTTTGCCACACATTAGTTCTTGGTGCACTTCCTGAAATAATGCCACCCTTCAGGCAGGAAGCCTGTTTTGTTTATTGTGGCTTAATAAAGACTGCTGCAATTGCCAAACAACTCATTATTCCTCATTTGCATATTTTCATATTGAGGTGTAATTTCTTTTTATTGTGCTGGCTGGGGTCACATTTATTATGCCTTATTTAATGAAATAAAAAGTTATTACATAAGCCATGCAATTTTCTCACATGGAAATTGCATTAGCACCCTTTAATACATCTCTTCATCTGAGTTCTACAGAAGTCTGGGCTTTGGCATAATGAATTCTGAGGTAGGAGGAATAATTGAAAAAAAAAAAAAAACTGTACAGAAGCCTTGCAAAGAGTAGTGGGTGGGATGTGTCTATCAAGACTGGAATGAAACAAATAACTAAAGCAGACTTAATATCTTCTAATTTGATTAATGAAGCAATATGAGATAATCAAATAGAGGGCAAGCGTTTGTAAAGCCAACAGAGGTACAAAGTATGGATTATAATTATCTGAATGTATACATCATTGCTTATTTTAATCTTTCTAATGACAGTACAAATCTTTAAAAGACCACAGAATAATGTCTGGAATATGTAGGTGTTGTGGAGGTGGACCCCTGACCCGAGGTGGTGTTGGCGCCACCCGTGGGGGGAAACCCCCACGGGTCCCCACCGTCAGGAGGCAAAGCCAAGCAGGAAGCGGAGGCCGACTGGAGCTTCGCCAATACCAGCCCTCGTTCCCTGCAGGTTGTGCCCTTGGGTACCGGGACCGGCTGGACTTTAGATGGGCCTCAGCGTCGTTGATCCCGGAGAAGATGTCCAGAGGCAGAGTACCGAGTGGCAGCGGAGATGAAGGGTTCTGGTAGGATGAGGCGAGATCCGAGGTCGGGTCCAGACAGAGGGTCGAGGCTGGTGGCTAAAGGTGAGGTCAAGTCCAAGCAAAGGGTCGAAGGCACGTGGCTGAAGGCGAGGTCGAGTCCGAGCAAAGGATCAAAGCCAAGGAGGTCTGTCAGAAGGTAAGCAGGAACAGGAACAGGAGCTGTAGCAGGAACTGGAACTGGAACAGATACTGGAACAAGAACTGGAACTGGAGCAGCATGAAAGCACATGACAGGGAACCATGCAGACCTGTTGCCAGGGCAGGCTCTGAACGTCTGACCCTGCCTTAAATAGTGGAGCTGGTTGACGTCATCACCTGGGGCCGCGGGAGGTTTTCCTGCTGCAGCCCCTTTAAAACCCAGAGAGGTGGCGCGCCTAAGGCCGACAGGCTGGAGAGGAGGAAGTGGTGGTGTCTCCCTGCACTGCACGTGGGGAGGCCTGGTCGGCCCCGGTGGAACTCACGGCAGCACAGGAGAGTCCCGGGAACACGGAAGGAGCATGGGCTCAGAGGCGACTGCCAACTGCCGCCAAGGAGGTCAGGCCTGCTTTGGGGGCCCGGTGTCGGTGGTGAGTGAGCCCAGCCGCAGGCCTGCCATGGCCGGGGAGCGCAACAGTAGGCAAATGCCAAATTATAACAAAGTATTGGCAGAAAGTTATATGAAATGAGAGAAAAAGAAAATATTGAACCAATGAACAGGTATGCAGACCTACTGTAACAGATGCCAAGTTAAAGCAGGAAAACTGAAATGTTGTACATTAATAGATATGACATTTAGAAATTCAGATATTTATCAAACTATCTCTGCTTATGTATCATCTGTGTGTTGGTCACTGTCTGTCTCACTCAAAAATGCAAATTTCTGATGCCTTTTGTGCTATTTGATGCTTGATTCTGGTTCCGTAGGTATTTTTCTCTTCACTCCAACCAATATTCTCCTTTAGGAATTATTTACAAACCTTTTTACCCATATATACAGAATGGGGAAAAATCCTTAATTAGTCTTTAACACTGTCAGTCAGGCTAAAAAATGCATACCTGTGTGGGGCCATTTGTTGCCTTATTCAAGTTTCTCAATGTGTACTTAAAAAATGCATGGCTTAATCTTTGACAGAGGCATATGCTACTGAGAAGGTTGATATTCCAAAGCCATTTAGATGGATAACTGAAATGTTATCCATCTAAATGGCAATATTTTCATATTTAGAGATTTATCTGACTAGAATTTAGCTGGATAAGTTAGAGGCGTTCTGGAGGCAAGAGGGAGGCATTTCGAGGAGAAGGAGAATTAGCCTGATAAATTATGTAGCTAACTCTGAAATTCAGAATTAGCTACATAGTCAGGTATATTCAGCGGTGCGACTGAGCCACTGAGTATACCCTGCTAGTGAGCTGGATAAGTTTATCTGGCTAACTATCCGAGCTGCTCAGCAGCTGAATTTTGCTCCCAATAGAATTTACAAGGTAGCCATGCATCCAACTGGTACAGACAACCCCCAACTCCAGCAGTCTATGATGTTCTTTTCAAATCCCTTTCCTTTATGGAACTTGCCGACTCTTTGTTCTTACGCTGTCCATTCATTACTTTGCACATTTTCTGCATCACTCTTCAGGCTTTTGATAACATTCTCCCTTCCACCTCTGCTCTTGAGGTGCATCTTGGGGGTTTTTTAGTCACTCTTCTTGCTGTGTTGCTCTGCTCCTACCATTTCTGTTTTTATTCACTAGCGCCACTGTTCTGCTGCTCCAAGCCAGTCCTGGCACATTAAGGAGCTTGATTCTCTGCTTAGGCTGTCTTCAAGGTTCTTTTCATATCCCCTTACTGTATGGTACTTGCTGACTTATGGTCTTGCCCTGGCCATCCATTACTTTGCACTTGCTGCACCACCTCTTAGGCTTTTGATATCATTCTTCCTCCTGCCTCCGTCCTTGAGGTACACCTTGGGGTTTTTTTAGCCACACTTCTTGCTGCATTGCTCTGCTCCTACTGTTTTCTATTTTTAATTGCTAGAGCCAATGCTGCCAGTGCCATTCCATGCCAGTTTTGGTATCTTAGGTTGCTTCCTCCTGTGCTCTGCTGTCTTTGAGGTTCTTTCCAAATCCTCTTCCCCTACAGTACTTGCCAACTCTTGGTCTTGCCATGGCCATCTAATGCTTTACACAGGTATTATGTACTCAGTTATCTTTAATGGATTCATGCTTTCTTTGATATTTTCTTCAAACTCTGTTTCCATATCATTTTTGCGGATATTGGTCTCATCCAGTATTTAGCCTTCAATACATTATAACACAGCAATAGGATAGGGTTATGGAAGTGACGTATCTAGAACCATGACTATACTCCTCTATGATTACTGCTTCTGAGGTAATGGAAGCAGTATTTGTAAAGCCTGATTCAGAAGAAGACTCATGTCTTACATTACATTAATCATAGGATAATAAACAGATAGTGGCTAAGAAGCATTTGGTACCTCTAGTCAATAACATCTTAGCCTCCAGTAAAGACCAACCCCAAGCCTGAAATACCTCCTTCACCTAATAATACCATATGAATATGATATAAAGCCTCTACCAGGGATTTCCTTTGCTTCTCCCTGCAGGGATTTCTTATGCCTCCCTGCTTTCTACCAATTCAGTTGGTGCCCTTTGCTCCTCATTTAGAGCCATGGTGAATTCTTGTCACTCTGGATGGCTGCTTTGCAATTCTCATGATGCTTTGGGATCATTATGCCACTCTTTTACTTGCTTTGGGATCATTATGCCACTCTAGCACTGTCTTGAGGTGTTTTCTGCCTTTTTTGGTGCTTTGTTCCTCCTTTATGGTGTCTTGCTCTCTTCATGCCACATTTGGTGCCAGTTGCCCTTATCTCCTTGTGAGGTTTATGCCACTGTTGTTGGTGCCTTTTGTCCTACCTTTGCAGCCTTGGGGTGGTCTGGTTACTCTTACTGCTGTTTTGATCCTCTTGCTGGTAACATTTTGTCCCTTTGGTAACTTGGGCAGTAGAGGCTTGGAAACAGCCAGAAGAAATAAGGAAGCAGACCCTGGCTGTTTCCTATTGTGCAATTAATTTAGAATGAAAAATGAAGGGCAAAGCAAAACAAACAAACGATGTAGCTCACCTTAACATCATACACAGCGAGTTTTCTCATAGACTGGCTTCCTGCCTGCTCCCCGGGTCCTGTCTTACCTTGCTGGGCCCAGACTCCCTGCAGTATGGTAAATGGAGCCTCCTTCATCCAGAATCCCTTGTGGGGCTGATCCTTAAAGAGGACCAGGCTGGATAGCTGTGGCCAGTCCCTTAAGGTGGTTTGAGGGAGTTTCCTGTAGACTCCCTCATAATCCCATTGTGAGTCCTTGGGCTCTTTATGCTACTTTTGGGGACACATTGACATAGTGCTGATGTACTGATATGCTTTCATCCTTCTGATGATATATACCTAACAGTTTCATTAGAAATTATTAGAAAATCCCAATTTGGAAGCTTCCCCCATTAATTGTAATAGTAAACACATGAAAAAATAAAATGAACAAATATAAATTTGTTTTTTGTTTGAAACAAACATAATGAATGATTATGACCTATGAAATGAATGAATGGACCAAAACTTAAATGTTGACTCTGCACATGCTTATTCCATATAGACACATTGTTTCAAAACCTGCCAAGACAGTACAATATTTGGATCAAGCAATATATAAATATTTTAAATAAATAAATGAGTCTATACAGACTGCACACTAAAATTTCTATTTTAAATACAATAGTGAATTTAGTGTGTACTGTTCACCAAGTTCAGTGGACAGTTTATTTACATTCAATACACACAGCTAAAGTGTATGCATTACTATAAACAGTCTGTAATATATGATGTGACCAAAATATGACTTTTCATTCATCCATTCATTTATTGAACTTCTATATTGCTTTGTCTCAAAAACTCCCTGTGGAAAACCAAACATAGATATACTCACAAATCAGTGTAATATCAAAAGAAAAATAATTAAAATGCATAAATCAAAAAAATATAAAAAACAAAATAATGCAAAATACAATAACAAGAATCCTTAAAGGATCCCCATATAATACATATAAGCAAAACAAATTTCAGTAACAAATTATTCCATAAGCAAAAATAAGGGGAAATTAAGTCTCAATGGCCTAACTATATTCAATGTGCCAAAGGCAAAACAAACCTATCTAAAATGCATAAGTCTAACAAATACAAATAGAAATCAAAAATACATAAAATCTAAAAGTGCAACAATTACAATTCCCTCAAATACATCAAAAAAAGACTGCAGCAATTAAAGTTCCCCCAAGTAAATATCATCACAACTGCAGTCAAAAAAAGCAACCAAATACAAGGCAAACTCAAAAGTGTAAGTAGATGAATCGAAAATGTAAATCAGAAAGCACAATTTAATAGATCCTCTCAGATAGAATACAAAATGCAGCTACACAAATCTTCATCTCAATGTGAATCAAGAAAGGCCTGCTTGAATACCCAGGCAGGGCCAGCTAAAATATTAGGTATGGTAGGTGGTGGCCTTAGACATCAGTAGTGGACGGGGCAGCAGAATAGCCGATAAGGGCATCAGGTTTGAAAGGTCAGTCAGATGAGAAGTGGCACGGGTGAGACACGGAGCTGGAGGGCATGTTCCATTTTTGGGTATGTATTTCTTTGAGAAGCTGGAATCATTTGTCATAAGAGAGAGAGAGAGAGAGAGAATATGTGATGACATCACCACTTAGGGCGGCTGGATAACCTTCCACTGGCACTGCACCCAGGTTTCAGTCACACACTGAAAACTCAAATAATGAAACTGAAGGCAAATCTCCTAAGGTAAAGCATTCAACACGCATAGGGCCACTATTGAAAGTGCCATCTTCCTGGTCCTCTTTAGGCTTGTAGGAGACACTGGGAGTAAACTCAGAAGAGCTTACAACCCTTAATAGACACATGGGGGTAATCTGCACTGAGCAGCAGTTACTACCATAGGAAACTTGCTGAGCAGACTGGATAGACCATTTGGTCTTTTTCTGCTGACACTACTATATTACTATATGTTATAAGTTTTTGTAGCTGATCTCAGAGCCCAGGAGGGAGTATAATTTTAACTTTTTTTTTTTTTTTTTTTTTTTTTAATAGCTGGGCCCAATCTCTCAGGGCTTTGATTGTTAAAATTAGATGTTAAAGACTCATCAGCAGCCAATGGAGGCTCTGTTATCTAATGTCAAAGATGTTTTCAATAAATTAAATTTCCTACATATGCTTACTCTCACTCAAGACTTTTTCTTTTATCTTTGGCTTTACACAGAGGGCAGGGACAAACTAATTACATACTTTTGTAAGTAGTTTTCATAAGTCATTTCTTTCATCTTAGCAATGTTGGAAGTGGCTAGGATAGCTATGCACCTGCAATCCTAGCTCACAGAGGTTCAGAAAGGTACTGGGTGTGTGGGAGAGTTAGGGATGGAGTGCGGTGGGGTGGGGGAGGAAGGGAGGGAACTATTGATTAAACAGCTCAGCTAAGTGGGGATGACCCGACAACAACCAATCATACGTGCACTTTTAATTTCTTGGTTCAGGGGCCAGAGATATGGAACGCGCTGCCTCTAGACCTAAAAGAAGAGATATCAATACTAAGAGTTAGTAAACACAGCACACGCGTGTTATAAAATCACACGTCCATGTGCGCGCGCCGGGTAGCTCGCACACATGGACGCGTGCGCGTAATGTTTTAAAATCTACCCCTGAGTGAAAAAGAATGTTTTCAGATTTGTTTCAAATATGCTACCTGCTAACTTTGAGTGTCCCCTAGTCTTCTATTAACTGAAATAGTAAATAACCAATTCACATTTATCTGTTCTAGTCCTCTCATGATTTTATAGGCCTCTATCATATCCCCCCTCAGCTCTCTCTTCTTCAAGCTGAACAGCTCTAACCTCTTTAGCCTTCATTCATATGACAGCCGTTCCATGCCCTTTATCATTTGGTCATCCTTCTCTGTAGCTTTTCCTGTGCAAATATATCTCTTTTGAGATGTGGTAACCAGAACTGCACACATTATTTAAGGTGTGGTCTCACCATGGAGCAATAAAGAGGCATTATAAGATTCTCTGTTTTATTCACCATTTCCTTCTTAATAATTACTAACATTCTGTTTGCTTTTTTGACTGCTGATGATTTCAATGTATTATCCACTAGAGATGTGGTTCGTTTATCATAAATTAGGCAATTTCAACGAAAATGCCTAATTCGTTGTGGGTCGGAGGCCCGGAACCTTGAAACAGATTTTCCCCGAACTTCGGGGAAAATCCGTTTTTCGGGTTTGTACGGGCAGAGGGGCACATTTTATTTTTTTAAATTAAAAACCACCCCAAGCATTACAATTAAATATAATACAACCGCCCCCCCCCCCCCCCACCAAGTAACAACATCTGCATCTTCAGTCAAGTTCAGAAAATATACAGACACTCACCGGGATAGCTCTTTGAAAAATCTTTATTTATATCCAAATGTTTAAAAGGCTATCTCAGTTCACCAGGAGCAGGACTAGCTCAAGCCCAACATATTTTTGTGCATGTGCTCATGAAGTTCATGCATGTGAAACAGCATCGAGGTTGAGTTAACTCCATGCCAGGTCTGTTGAGAAAACCTTTGAACAACTGACTTTATAGTCTTTGAAAAATTCTGCATTATTTGAATTTGAATAAATAATGCATCTTTGAAAAGATGCATTATTATTGGGGTGGTTGGCTGTGTGTTTGTTGTGTATAAACTTCCTTCAGGAAGAAAAATGGAATGAGATTCATTCACTGAAGAACTGATCATAAAAGCAAGATCTATAATTAAAGTTCACTTTCCACACTAGTTAGTAAAGAAATATAAATTAATTGTCCCCCGTGGCATGATTTAGTTGAGGCAAGTCACTCCATTTACCATCTTCACTGGCTTTGTGCTTCAACTTGAATTCCATATTTATAATCTGAAAATCTGAGAATGTTGACTATGCTTGGAGTTTCATGTCGGTGCTTTGGCTTTTGCTGACCTTGACATCTCTGACATTACTTATGGGACTGTTCGCTAACATGCTGTTGTCTAGTAGCACTTATATACCGGCCTGTTTTTGAATCATCACTTTGAGAGAAAAAGATCCTTACCTCCAAGAACCATGCCTGCTTGGCAGCACTTTCTCAGACGACACGCTGGACAGTTCTTCCTCCGAATTTTATCAACAATGCAGTCATTTCTTCCAGCACACAAATAGTTATGCTGCCCTGTAAACAGTTGAATATTAAAAAAAATACAAACAAACAACATTAATACAAACATAACAATTTAGAGTCAATATCAATGGGGTTATAATTCAAGTCCAGAGCTTTAGTGATGTCACAGGTAACGAATATGAAACTTGTGTCATCTCTGATGTCAATTAACCTTGATTGTGATTGCAGCCAATGTAAGTTGCTGGACATCCTAATTTTTTACTACATGTTTTATGGATCTGGTATATTAAAATTACATTTAGGAGTCTATGTACAGCTGTCAGTGAAGGGGCAAATAATCTCCCCAGTGCAATGAATATATTAATTGTAAGTGCCAGTAGCTGTCAGAGCTATCTGCACTTAAGTATTAAGCAGATCAGGAAGAGGTAAGAGCTTCTTCTCTTCCTTCAGATCTATACAGGGGATACTTTTGAGGGGTCAGCTTGGGGTTAAGGAATCCAGCTGCTGGGCAGTGATACTTTTTTTTTTTTTTTTTTACAGTATCTTAATGTGAAAAAAGTGGCTGCTTGGCCCACATTTACTATAATATTGGTGGGGGTGGAGGGAGAGGCTACTGGGCAATCTTTATTTACAATATCTTGGGAGGGCAGGATGGGGGGAAGTCCAGCTGCCCCCGTATTACCATTTTTTATCCTAATGGGCAGAATGAGGTGGGGGGGGGGGGGGGGGATTGGTTGCTGCTGGACCTCTACTTTATTTTTAAGATCAGCTAACTTTAAGGCAGTCAGTTTGCCAAGCAGAGGTAACCGGTTAACGAAGTTAGTCGGACCAGTCCTTTTGAATGTCGAACTCAGAAGTGATAGAAATGTGAGATTTTTAGCATTTAGCTAAAACACTGCATATCATCATGAGGTTGAGAAGCAACGATTAACAAAAGAAAGAAAAAATGGAATAAAAACAGTAATTGCAAGTGTGTGCAATACTTTTCATGAATTCAAACTGCATAATACAATGTAAAAAATTAAATCAAATAATCTAGTGATCTAATCTTGACTAAATGAAAAAGAAAACCACAATTTAACCTTCAGTGTCAGTGAGTCACACATTTAATCATGTTTCTGGAACACATTTATTTTTCATAATCTAATGGGCAAAAGTATTAAGATCGGCTTTGCTATTTTGATTTAGTGTTATTAGTGATTATAGTAGGGGTGTGCATTCATTTCCTACGTATTTGTAATCCGCAACGTATAGGGCCATATTCGTTGTATTCGTGGGGAAGCGACATAGTGAGGGCAAAGATTATCGGCGCCATTTTGAATATTGGCAGCCGACAGACCAAGTGCAGGAGGTCACTCCCAGACCTCCGCTGGACTTTTGGCACGTCTTGTGGGGGTCAGGAGGGTCCCCCAAGACTTGCCAAAAGTCCCTGGTGGTCCAGCGGGGGTCCGGGAGCCATCTCCTGCACTCACACCCTCGGCTGCCGGTATTCAAAATGGCGCCAAAAGCCTTTGACCTACTATGTCACAGGGGCTACCGGTGCCATTGGTCAGCCCCTGTCACATGGTAGGAGAAATGGATGGCCAGTGCCATCTTGTGCTCCTACCATGGCTCCCGGATGGCTCCCGGATCCCCTGCTGGACCACCAGGGAGTTTTGGTAAGTCTTGGGGGGGTCAGGAGGGTGGGGGGGTTGTACTTAATTCAATTTTAGCCAGGAAACAAATACGAATTAACGCATGTACATATCGGGGACCCCCCTTGCCGAATGCAAGGTATCTACCCCCTGACGAATACGAATCCCGAATGCAACGTATGGCGTCCCTCTGCACATCCCTAGTTTATAGTTTTTGAAATCTCCTTCTAGTTTTAACCACTGCCATCAACTATAAATCTGAGTAGCTCAGGGTGATACTGTGCTGATCCTTATCAGAATACTCTTGCCTGCACTTCACAGGTGCACGCAAAATATGAATACAACATGGACAGACAAAGAGGAAATGCAGAGAACAAGGCGACATTGCCAGAATGAAAGACATATGCTATATGGTGCTTTCAAGAGCTAAAACAAAACAAATAAAATATACTGCATTACAACATAAAAAAGTAGGGCTCTTAGGAAAAAGCTTCCAAAACAGAGAAAGACTGAGTCAAACAAATCAAGGTTTTCTCCACAGTATGAATTCCATTACCACTATCCGCAGTTAACCAGTTCCTAATCAACTTCATCACCTTGGGATCTAGCCCTCTGTGGCTCATGTTATTTTATATGTGAGTAAAAGCCAAAATGGACCTAATGAAGACATAGGCATGCTAGCTGTGCTCATGTAACCTCTTAAAATTAGGAACATACTTATGCACGGTTGGTGTATTTTAAAACATATTGGGTAGATTTTAAAAGGTGCGCGTGAGCATACATGTGCGCGTGCTACCCGGTGTGCACACATGTATCCCCGATTTTGTAACATGCGCGAGCAGGCGCACGCATGTTATAAAATCAGGGGTCGGCGCACGCAAGGGGGTGCATATTTGTGCACCTTGCATGCGCTGAGCCGCACTGCCTTCCCCCGTTCCCTTCCCCCTAGGCTGACCTTTCCACCCCTTCCCCTAACCTTTCCCCTCCCAGCCCTACTCTAACCCCCCTGACCTTTGTCTTACCTTTTGTGCCTGCCTCCAGGCAGGTGCAAGTTGCATGCACTGGCAGCCTGCCGGCAAGCGATCCTCTGACACAGCGGCCAATGGCCGCTATGTTGGAGGTCTCTGGCCCCACCCCTGCTCTGCCTCGCCTCTGGACCGCCCCTTTTTGCAAGCCCCAGGACTTACACACGTCCCGGGGCTTTATGCACGTTGCCGGGTCTTTTTAAAATAGGCCCAGCGCACATAGAGCTTTTAAAATACGGCCCTATGGGGCAGATTTTAAATGCCCTGGGCGCGTAAATCCGGACTTATGCGCGCAGGGCTCTCGCAAGCCGGCGCGCCTATTTTGCATAGGCCGCCGGCGCGCGCAGAGCCCCGGGACGCGCGTAAGTCCCGGAGCTTCGTAAAAGGGGTGGGGAGGGGGCATGTCGGGGGCGTTCCCGAAATGACGCAGCGTTTCGGGGGCATGCCGTGGCGTTTTGGGGGCGGGCCCGGGGGCGTGGCGCCGGCCCGGGGGCGTGGTCAAGGCCTCCGGACCAGCCCCTGGGTCGGGTGATGGCGCGCCAGCAGCCCACTGGCGCGCGCAGATTTATGTCTGCTTTTAGCAGGCATAAATCTGCCAACAAAGGTAAGGGGGGGGGGTTTAGATAGGGCTGGGGGGGTGGGTTAGGTAGGGGAAGGGAGGGGAAGGTGGGGGGAGGGTGAAGGAAAGTTCCCTCCGAGGCCACTCCGAAATCGGAGCGGCCTCGGAGGGAACAGGCAGCGCGCGCTGGGCTCGGCGCGTGCAGGTTGCACAAATGTGCGCCCCCTTGCCTGGTGCGCGAACAAAAGTACGCGATCGCGCAAATTTTTAAAATCTACCCCTATGTGCGTAAGTGCATGCATGATTCAAAATTCTAGCATATCTTTGCTCACGCACCGATATGTACATGTATGGGTGCATGTGCGCTCATTTTAAAATTGACCCCTTAGGTTTTAAATACAATTGATGAACAATAATGAAGAATAAAATGTAATAAATTTGTGACCTCACTCTTCTAGTAAAGTCCCTGAATTTATGGAAGCCAATTCTTTAACAGTTTATCTCCTCCTCCTTTCAATTACTCAGACTGAAGAAAGTGAATCTTCTAAATCCCAATGTATCTTAAGCTTCTCCCCACTGTAGAATGATTAGAATTTAGTCCCAGTCACTTATCAGAACACAACATGACCCAATCTCATACCTCTTCTCCAGCCTTTCTTGAATATCTTAGATCTCCTTCTGGAAGCACCAAGTGGGCACTCTCCTCTCAAGTATAACACCCTTGAGTCAGTAGAAAAACAACTCTTGAAGGTTACCTTCAACGCCTTCCCTCTGGTAATGGACAGGAATCCATTCCTCTCTGATGAAACCGCCACTCCTCAGGCTCTTCCTATGTGAAAGACACCTCGTCTTCCCAATAGATTAGAAACTGGGTCCCTGGTACCAAGGGCACTCAGTCCCAAAAGGAACAGAAATAAACTTTTTCTCAAAAAGGGGAAACATTATAGAAGAGTCTGGAAGGGTAGAAAAACTTCCTTATCTCCCAAAATGAGACGATAGTCACTGAAGAAAAACTCAAAATGAAACTCCTTTGCATTGGATCACCGACTGTGACGTCAAATTTTTGGCAAGGAGGAACGTCACGCACAGCACAAAGGCTGTGGAGTGGCAGGATATAAATACTTCTTAAAATAAATTGTGTTAACATATATGCTTAAATGTTAACGAAAAGCAGAAATGTTTGTGCTCATATGTTGTTGGGTTATTTTAAAATAGTCAGCACTACTTCATTCAGGGACTTGTAGTACTAAGAAAAATTGGACTGCAAGATCCAGAATGCAATGGGAAGTGCGACTGAAAGAACTGATGCAACCTGCTCCCAATGGCTTGGGCTAATCTTGCAATTCCGCATGCAAGCGACTTTACAGAGATGTTTTTTCAGCAATGGAGCATATTTCTAGCAGTTAAGCATGAACTGGCTAGCATTGCTTAGTTTTGTTTATCTGTGCATTGGTCTGCTAATGTTTAACCATTTTTCAAAGCTGGACTGCACTCAGGTCTCCAGTAGACAGGACACAACTAGGAAGCAATCAATCTTGTCACGTAATTTAATTATTATTGTAAAAAATAATTTCTATTTCATTGCAGATATTCACATATTCATGTCAGATAATGGGCCAAATGAACTGAACATTTTTCCCATAGACACAAAATGGGAAAAGCCCTTTAGTACATCTGGTCCCATATTTGTAATGTAGAAATCCCACAAATAGTATCTTGGCATATACATAGCAAAAGCAATACATTCCTTAGGTGAGGAAGATGACAAGAAATCATAAGATCTAAAGAAGGAATAAAAAACAAAAGTTACATCTCCCCCATACTCACACACATATTAAATTTGACCAGATGGATGTTACCTTTGCACGTCTGTTTCTTGCTTTAAAAAAAATAAGGAATTCTAGGGTTGAGGATTGTCAAAAAGATATAAAGAGGCAGATGGTTCCTAAAATATGTGTACATATATATATATACTAGCCGTTAAGCCCGTAACAACGGGCTACATTTAAATTTTTTTTTGGTCCATTTCCTTTCCATTCCCTCCCCTCCCCTCCCTCCCTCTCACCTCCCCCCACCTCCCTCTCTCTCTCCTCCCACCACCCTCTCCCTCTCCTCCCTCTCACCTCCCCCCACCTCCCTCTCTCTCTCCTCCCTCTCACCTCCCCCTCTCTCTCCTCCCTCACACCTCCCCCCACCTCACTCTCTCCCCCACCTCCCTCTCTCTCCTCCCCCCACCTCCCTCTCTCTCCTCCCCCCACCTCCCTCTCTCTCTTCTCCCCCCTCCCTCCACCTCCCTCTCTCTCACCTCCCTCCCCTCACAGCTCATCCACAACCGGCAGACAGGGGCGTGTCCCTCCCTCGCGCGCGTCGCCGGAGCTACTGCTCCTCCCGCTCCTGCTTGTTGCCACCGCTCCTGCTCGCCGTCGCTCCTGCTCATTGCCGCTCCTGCTCGCCGCCGCTCCTAAGGAGCCAGCGCCATATTTTTTTTTCTGACACGCTGCGCTCTGGCCGATGTGCGCGCATGTGCGGTAGAGCTGCTCTCTACTGCGCATTTGCGGCACGTCAGTCCGGGCTCCCTTATAGGTATGATATATACACAGGGACAGATTTTAAAAGCCCTGTGCGCCGGTGTGCCTATGTTGCATAGGTCGCCGGCACACGCAAAGCCCCGGGTCGCACGTAAGTCCCGGGGCTTTGCTTGGGGAACGTGTCGGGGGCAGCGCGGCATTCGGGGGTGTTCCGGGGGCGGGGCCATGGGCGTGGTGCTGGCCTGGGGGCGTTCCGGGGGCATGGCCGAGGCCTCCGAACCAGCCCCCGGGCTGGGGAATGGCGCACCGGCAGCCGGCTGGCACGCGCAAAGGCAGGCATAACTTTCTGAACAAAGGTGGGGGGGATTGAGTTAGGGCTGGGGGGTGGGTTAGGTAGGGGAAGGGAGGGAAATGTGGGGGGGCCGGAAAAAAAGTTCCCTCTGAAGCCACTCCGATTTCGGAGCGGCCTCGGAGGGAATGGAGGCAGGCTGCTCGGCTCGGCGTGCGCAGGATGCACAATTGTGCACCTCCCCCTGCGCATGCCGACCCTGGATTTTATAACATGCGTGCGGCAGCACGCATGTTATAAAATTGGGCATAGATTTGTTCGCGCTGGGTTGCGCGAACAAATCTACGCCCACGCATAACTTTAAAAATCTACCCCATATTCTTTTTTTTAAAAAAAAGTTTGTCAAAATGAATCAGATATTATTTAGAATTACCAACACTGATGCGCCGGAGGTGGACCCTTGGCCTGGCGCAGGATTGGTACGGCCCTCAGGGAGGTCCCAGAGGGCGCCTGCTGCCAGGAGGTGGAGCACACGAGGAGACAGAGGCTAGCTGGATCTTCACCAATAACAGTCCGGGGGTTCCGCAGGTTGAGCCCTTCGGTACCTGGACCGCCTGGGCTTAGTGGGCCTCAGAGGGTCTCCCAGAGAGGTAGCGGAAAGGTGTGACCACCAAGAGCAAGGGTGCGCGGCTAGTGGAGAACTGCTGAGCTAAACCGGAACAGAGTGTACCAGAGACCACTAGAAGGGAAAAGGAACTGAAGGTCCTCCAGACAGGATAGGCAGCACCTAGTGGTCTAGCTTGTAGAAAGCCGTGGGCAGCGTCAGAGCAGGCAGACCTGGTGGTCACAGGAGAAGCGAAGAGAGTGTCCGAATGAAGTGCAAGGGTCAAAGCCAGGGTATCCATCCGAGGGTGGTCAGCCAAAGCAAGGGTCAGTTCCAGGTATCAGTCCAAGCGTGGTCAATGGCGAGCAGAGGTCAGTTCCAGGCTGTGATCCAAATGTGGTCAGTGGTGAGCAGAGGTCAATACCGGGTGTCAGTCCAAACATGGTCAGAGGCAAGCCAAGGTCAGTACCGTGAATCAGTCTGAGAAGGTACAACTGGGAGAGGAGCAGGAATCAGAGACAGACGCTGGCACACAGGAGGACCACGGGAACACAGACGCAGGAACACTGGAACAAGGACAGGAATGCAGGAACACTGGAACAAGCACAGGATCAAGGAAGCAGGAACACAGGACGGCAACTAGCTTCTCACAAATGAGACGACCCGTTTGCCAAGGCAAGGAACTGGAGCCTGAGCCCTGCCTTTTATGCAGGGCTCAGGTGACGTCGTCGTCGTGCGCCAAGGAGGAGTTTCCCGCGCTTGGCCCTTTAAAGGGCCGGGTGATCCATGCGCACCTAGGGGCGGACCCAACGCCGACGAGGACGCCGAGCCCTGTCGTGAGGAGCAGTAAGAGGTCGAAGGCCCCGAGGGGCCTGAAGACGTCATGGGACGCCGCGGACGCCGGGGGCTGGCTGCAGCTGCGAGGGAGGATGGACCACGCCTCGTGGAGGGGAGCCCAAGGTGAGCAGGCCCAGCCGTGGCACCAGTGTGGCCGGAACGTGCAACAACACTCAATGCAAATCAAGCAGCCTTGGCAAATCAAACTCACACCAGGCTGGTGAGCAATCTTAGCTACCATATTTCAAAACAACATTGCTCGCAGCAGGGAAAAAAACATATTTTTAAGAATTTAATAAAAAAAAAATATTGGACTAATTGAATACTTTTCTTAACTAACTTGTGGGAGCTAACACTTCATTCATTAGATCAACACCTTTATTTCCATGCATTCAAGTGGACCAGGATGGCAATCACACTACCATTCACAGTAGGGACGGTAACTTTTAAAGAGGCACACGGGCGCACATGTGTGCACATTTGACAGCTCGCGTCCAGAGACATGTCCATTTTACAACATATGCGCATATGATGTAAAATAGCCTGTATGCACGTACATGTGCGTGCAATTTTAAATGGATGCACGCATATGCATGCAAATGCTGCTTCTACCGCATAAGTAGGGACGTGCACTGCCACCATTCACCATTTTCCCAGATAATTCCCAATTTGCCCAGTTTAGGGATAAGACTTGCAACCCCCCCTAATTTAATAGCCACCCTTCCCCCGTTAGCCACAACCCTTAAAACCCAACTGCCTTGTCTATATTTTTTTTGTTTTACTATGTACACGACATCCATAGCAGAAATAAATGTACACGGCAGAGGACCCCAACTGCACACAAAGACACATAAGTATTTTGCGAGTACATCTCTCGGCCAGGCCCCAACACACCCACACTCCACCCAGACCATGTTCATGTTCTGCCCCTTTTTAGAAACGTTTTACTTGTGCACGCAGCGGGAGAAATGCACATCCTCAGGAGGCTTTTAAAATCCACTCGGTTCATGCCGGCCTGACTTGTGTGTGCATCTTCCAGTTTTGGAACTTGCATGGCTTTTAAAATGTGCCTTAAAGATTTTAGGACAGCACTCCTCCTGGAAGAAATAAAGGCCCATTAAGTAATATTTTATGTTATGTATGATATTTCCATTTCTGTTACCTTTTACTATGTATTGTATTTTCTTTTTATTTAATTTTATGCTTTTATTGAGACAAGTTTTTTGTTATTTTTGTAAATGTGTATTATTTAGCTTTGTTGTGATCTGTTTTGAGTAACATAAGGAAATGTGGAATATAAATTGATATCAACTAAATAAACTAAACATGGTTTTGAGGTCTACTTGAGACATCAAGGAACACACATTCCAGACTTATTAGTGATGGAAGAAAACACAAAAAGCTCCTTTAAGAGGCTTGATGGAATTCTCAGACTTGGTCACCATCGCATTTTGTACAGAATGACTTTCAACTAAATGTCTATATCTAATCAACATTTTTGTCTGAATAGTATGATAGCACGGACAGCAGTCCAGTGTAAATATTTTAGAGTATATAAGGCCATCCCATAAATCTGAGTGTGATCAGATCAGAGGTAGGCAACATTGGTCCTGGAGTGCCACAAACAGGTCTGGTTTTCAGGACATCCACAATGAATATGCATGAGATATATTTGCATACAATGGAGGCAGGGCATGTAAATATACGTTGTGCATATTCATTGTGGAAGTCCTGAAAACCAGACCTGATTGTGGCACTCCAGGACTGGAGCTGCCTGCCCCTGGATCAGATTACATCTTGAAACAAGCTCTCCTGGTGGTCCCATGTGCATATTGTAAAGCAGTGGTTCTCAACCCAGTTCTCGGGACACACCCAGCCAGTCTGGTTTTCAGGACATGCGTGAGATAAATCTGCATTTAATGGAGGCAGTACAAGCAAATCTATCTCATGCATATTTATTGTGGAGATCCTGAAAACCTGACTGGCTGGGTGTGTCATGAGGACTGGACTGAGAAACACTGTTGTAAATAATAGCAAATTACAAGCTCCTCTGGAAGCCCTCACACAGACTGCATCTTAAACTCTAGGATCAATTGCTTGTCACCACAGATTCAGACTGACATATGAAAAGAATGAAATTCTAACACCAGGGCCAATGCTTCCATTAAGTGAAGTAGGCAGTCACCTAGAGCACCAACCCTTAGGTGGTGGCAAAATTGCTGGTGTGAAACTTTGGCTTCCAGATGAAGGTAGATAGGTCTGGGGAGACCATAGGTAGAACCCATCCTGCCTGCTGCTCAAGACAAGGAAAGAAGCCCAGGAGGGCTGCAAACAGGGCCCATCCTGCCAGTGGCTAAAAACAGGAAAGAAAAAGTCCCAAGAAGTCTGTGGATGGAGCCCATCCTACCCCTGGCCAAAAACAGGAAGGAGAGAAGCCCGGGAGGGCTGCGGGTGGAGCCCATCCTACCTGCAGCACAAGATGATGGGTAGCAGCCAGGAGTGATAGAGCAAGAGAGTCTGTCTGTTTGCAAATGAGTAAGAGAGAGGTAGGGGGTTACAGGGAGACTGAGGTTTTGTTTGAGTGGGAGTGAGAAAGCAAGAGAACTGGTGGGAGGTAGTAAGGGAGAGAGGGAACCTGTGAGGCTGCAGGTCTCTGTGGGAATAAGGGAGAGAGAGAGAAGAGGGAACCTATGAGGTTGTTTGTATGGGAGTGAGAGAGCAAGGGATTCTGTTGTTGCATAGGAATGAGAGAGGGAGCATGTGAGGTTATGTATGGAAGAGAGAGAAGGAGTTGGTGTGTGGGAGTGAGAGAGAGAGGGAGGGAGTCTATGAAGTTGTGTGTGTGAGAGTGAGAAACAGAGAGAACCTGTAAGATTGTATGTGCAGCAGTGATAGAGCAATGGAGCTTGTGTGTTTGCATATGAGTAAAAGAAACAGGGATGGTGTGTGTGTGTGTGTGTGTGTGGTGGGGGGAGCAAGAGAGAGAGCCTGTGAGGCTGTGGGTGAATTGGGGAGTGAGAGAGAGGAAGCCTGTGAGGTTGTATGTGTGGGAGTTAGAGAAAAAGAGAGGGTATGAGAAAATATATGTGTATGAAAGTGCATGTTTGTGTGATTGAGTGTGAGAGAGCGTTTGCATGTGTGTGTGTGTGCATGAGAGTGAGAAGCATGTGTATGTATGGGAGAGATAAGAGTTTGTGCACAACAACCTTCTCTCACCACCCCATCCACTAATCCATGACAATGTCCGGGCATCTAGAGATCAAAAGTTCCCACGTATGGAGAACAGAGGATTTTTTTAAATCCTTGTTAGTTTTAATCATTATGTGTTATTTGATGTGTCATCTGTTTTACATTTTTTTTTGGTGTTTGGAACATTTTTTTAAATTTTTAACTGTTTTTAATTATTGGATGTTGTTATGTTTCTCAGCTGTTTTTACATATGTATTCTTTTTAATGGTATGGGTAGGGACTCTCTAGATCTTCACTATCTATTTTTGTCTCTAGCTTAGGCCTTAGGTTAGGATTAAGTTGGGAGGTAGGAGTTGGCAGACCATCCCTGACAGGCACTTCCAGTGAGGCTGTTTGGCTTAGTCAGTCAGTCTGTATAAATGCAGAGTATAAAAGTGGTGTGGCAGTTTTTTTAGAATTTGAAGAATTAGGAGAGTATTGGTGTGATTCCCCTTTGTAGCCTGATACCAGGGGTAGAGACAAATTACTAGCCCAGTACCAAACTGGTCTGGCAGGAAGTAGATCAACTTGGTGGGGAGATGTCACTTTATGTTAAGGATGGCTTGGAGTCCAAGAGGATAAAGATCCTGCAGGAGACTAAATGCACAGTAGAATCCTTATTGGTGAAAACTCAATGTGTAATGGAGAAGAGTGTAGCAGAGGGGTATAGTACTATTCCACCTTGCTAAAATGAATAGACAGACCATGAAATACTAACAGAGATTAAGGAAGATAATAAATATGGCCACTTGGCAATAGTGATCATAACACGATCAAATTTGAACTAATGACAGAAAGGGGGACAATATGTAAATCTACAGCTCTAACACTAAATTTTCAAAAGGGAAACTTTGATAAAATGAGGAAAATAGAAAAAAACTGAAAGGTGCAGATGCAAAGGTTAAAAGTGTATAACAGGCGTGCAATCTTAGAAGTGCAGTCCAGATGTATTCCATGCATTAAAGGGCCGATGTAATAAGGTGCGCTGAAGCTGCCATGGGTCTGTGCACAGATGTATGCGTGTTTGTACGTATGCTTCCCACGCAAAGCCCTATACGAGGATGTAATAAGGGTTTTGTGCTTGGAAAAAAAGCACGTATAGACCCTTGGTTTTTCCTGTGCAAATGCATGCTAACAGCATGCACAAGAGTCTATTAGCTAATCATAGGCAATGCAGGGAGCTGCGCTAATGCTCCCTGCGAGTTTTTTAATGCGGGTTTTTTACCGCCATGGTCAAGGAACAAGTTAAGTGTCAGCACCTACTTGGAGGGGCCTATGTTGGCATCCGAGCATCCTTGCTGAGTGCCTATCTCAGTGTCCAAGTGGCCAGCTTAGCTAGGTTCTTTTCTGGGTGCTGGAACAGCCAGCTTAACTAGGCGCTTCCCTAGGCGCTGAGCTGAGCTGAGCACCTTGCTCAGTGCCCGAGCAGCCAAATACACGGTCAGAAGAGCATCTGAGCAGCAAGATTAGCTAGGCACCTTTCTGAGTGCCCAATCATACAGATTTGCGAGCAACTAAGCTCCTAGCTTGGCGCCCAAATGGCAAGGTAAGCTAGGTGCCGAGGTAGGCAGTTCCCTGGCTGACAGATACACGGCCAGAGGAGCGGCAAGATTGTTGTTAATTATCATCTTTGAAAATATTTGCCCTCTTTTCTGCAACACAGTTATTGGAAATATTAAAAATATTTTCCAGGGTCATATTTTCACTTAATAGGGAGACCTGTTCGCTCGCTCATTTGCTTTTATGCACAGATTATCGGCGTGGGTTTTGAGCAGGGATGCGGCCTTTACCGTTCTTAGGTACGTGCATTTTTCTATATGTGCATGGATTTCTGCACGCAAATCATTTACATAATTTATTTTTTTTTAATTTCGCTGAAGCAGCAGCTTCAGCTGCGCGCAGTGATCAAAACCCACACACATAACGAGCGCCTGTTTTTCCATGGGTCTTATTACATCAGCGCCTAAGAAAGGTGGAAGGAAGGCAAAACAATTTCTGGCATGGTTAAAAGGTTACGTGAAAGAGGTTATTTTAGCCAAAAAACATACTTCAAAAATTGGAAGATGAATCCATCTGAAGAAAATAAGAAAAAGCATAAGCAATGTCAAGTTAAGTGTAAAACATTGATAAGGCAGGCTATGAGAGAATTTGAAACGAAGTTGGCCTTAGATGCAAAAACTCATAATAAAAACTTTTTTAAATATATTGGAAGCAAGAAACCTGTGAAGGAGTCAGATGGACCTTTAGATGACCGAGGGGTTAAAGGGATTTTTAGGGAAGATAAGGCAATTGCAGAAAACCTAAATGAATTCTTTTGATGTTGGGGAGATACCAGTTCCGGAGATGGTTTTCAAGAGTGATGAGTCAGATGAACTGAACCAAATCACTGTGAACCTGAAAGATGTAGTACGCCAGATTGTCAAACTAAAGAGTAGGAAATCACCTGGACCAGATGGTAAGCACCCCAACGTTCTGAAGGAACTAAAAAATGAAATTTCAGATCTATTAGTTAAACTTTGTAACCTATCATTAAAATCATCCATTGAACCTGAAGACTGAAGGGTGGCCAATGTAACCACAATATTTAAAAAGGGCTCCAGGGGCGATCCGGGAACTATAGACCAGAGAACCTGACTTCAGTGCTGGGAAAAATAGTGGATACTATTCTAAAGATCAAAATTACAGAGCATAGAGAAAGACATGGTTTAATGTAACATAGACAGCATGGATTTACCCAAGGGAATTCTTAGCTCACAAATCTGCTTCATTTTTTTGAAGGGGTTAATAAACATGTGGATAAAGGTAAACTAGTATGTGTAGTGTATTCTGTTTGCTTTTTTTTTTTTTTTTTTACTGCAAAAGCACACTGGGCTGATGATTTCAATGTATTATCCACTATGAAGCCTAGATCTTTTTCAGAAGGCATTTGACAAAGCCCCACAGAGGCTTCTAAGAAAACTAAAAAGTCATGGGATAGGAGGCGATGTCCTTTCGTGGATTACAAACTGGTTGAAAGATTAAATGGTCAATTTTCTCAGTGGAGAAGGGTAAACAGTGGAATGCCTCAGGGATCTGTTCTTGGACTGATGCTTTTCAATATATTTATAAATAATCTAGAAAGGAATACAATAAGTGAGGTAATCAAATTTGCAGATGATACAAAATGATTCAGAGTAGTTAAATCATCAGCAGATTGTGATAAATTGTAGGAGGACCTTGCGAGATTATAAGACTGGGTATCTAAATGGCAGCTGAAATTTAATGTGGACAAGTGCAAGGTGATGCACCAGGGAAAAATAACCCATGCTGTAGTTACACAATGTTAAGTTCCATATTAGGAGCTACCACCCAGGAAAAAGATCTAGACGTCATAGTGGATAACACATTGAAATCGTCAGGTCAATGTGCTGTGGCAGTCAATAAAGCAAACACTGTTAGGAATTATTAGGAAGAGAATGGTGAATAAAATGGAAAATTTCATAATGCCTCTGTATTACTCCATGGTGAGACTGCACCTTGAGACCTATGTACAATTCTGGTCACCACATCTCAGAAAAGATATAGTTGCACTGGAAAAGGTACAGAGAAGGGCAACCAAAATGATAAAGGGGATGGAACTGCTCCCCTATGAGAAAAAGCTAAAGAGGTTAGGACTGTTCAGCTTGGAGAAGGGATAACTGAGGGGGGATAAGATAGAGGTCTTTAAGATCATGAGAGGTCTAGAATGGGTAAATGTGAAGCAGTTATTTACTCTTTTGGAGAAGGACTAGGGGGCACTCCATGAAGTTAGCAAGCAGCACATTTAAAACTAATTGGAGAAAATTATTTTTCACTCAACCCACAATTAAGCTCTGGAATATATTGCCAGAGGATGTGCTTAATGCAGTTAGTGTAGATGGGTTTAAAAAAAAGGTTTGGATATGTTCTTAATTGCTATTAATCAAGTTGACTGAGATGTAGATTAAAAAAAAAAAAAGCACACACGTCCATGCGCTTGTACTTTCTGACGCGCGTACGTTGATGTGCGGTTCCCAGAACACACACATGGACTTGGCTATTTTATAACATGCATGTGTTGGCACACGCACGTTATAAAATAGGATTCCTGTGAGCACATGTGCGCCAGATTTAATATCCACGCGAGAATATGGGGGCAAGTGGCCTCTTCCGTGCACAGGGGGGTATTTTTTAATTTACGCAAGGCGATGCGATTTTGGTTTTTCCCAGTTCCCTCCCAGTCTCTCCAATAAAGGAGTGAACTGGGAGGAAACTTCCCTAACCCTAGCCCTATCTTTCCTCCCTCTTCCCCTCTCCTCCCCGACCCTTAAACCTATCCTAATTGTAATACTTACTGTTCCTCCAGAGCAGAAGTATCTTTCATGCGCCGGCAGCCTGCTCCCCCGGTACAGAATCGAATGGCGATGTCCCGGCCCACCCCCCGCCCTGCCCTTCTCACCCAGCCCCCGCCCCTTTGTTCAGACCCGGCACTTCAGCGTGTATCGGGGCATATGCGTGTGTTTGGGCCCTTTAGAAAATGTGCGCGGTGCGCACAGGGTCCAAACACACACATAACCCCTGATTTTATGCACACAGAGCTTTTAAAATTGGCTCGTTAGGGAACAGCCACTGCTATTACTGGCATCAGTAGCATGGGATCTACTTAGTGTTTGGTACTTGTAGCCTGGAATGGCCACAGTTGGAAACAGGATGCTGGGCTTGAAGGACCCTTGGTCTGACCCAGCATGGCAATTTCTTATGTTCTTAGGTAATTAACTGAGCTCCTGAGGTCTAGTCCAGGGGTAGGCCACTCCGATCCTGGAATGCTACAAGAAGGTCTGGTTTTCAGGATATCCACAGTGAATATGCATGAGATATATTTCCTGGCACTTCCTGCACTATATGTAAATATGTCTCATACACATTCATTGTGCATATCCTGAAAGCCAGACCTGTTTGTGGCAACCCAGGATTGAAGTGCCTTCTAAATTTAAAAAAAACCCTCTCCCTGGGCTTTTGGCTGGTCCCTTCTACCTACCACCCTGCCTTAAACCCCGTCTGTGGATCTTCACAGGGGAGGAAGGATCCCAAGTCACTCTAGCCCCACCAGTGCTGTTTTTCAAAGTAGTGCCAGCTGACCTGAGGACAGCGACATTGTTAATTATTGCTGTACAATAAAATGGAACTGGCTAACCAAAAGTTTAATTATTGTAATTTATTATATGTTATGTACTTGCCACAAACCCTACGAAAGGTGGTTTTATAAATCTAAAAATAAAGAAACAAACCTGGGGAACAGAAGAAAATTGGAGAGGATGATAGGGAGAAGTTCAAGACGCATTGAGGAGGGTCAGCAGAAGACTGGAGAAGAAGGAGGAGGGAGGTCTGAAAAATTAGTAGAGAAAGGAATCAAGAGCTGAAATACTAGCTGGAATGACGAGAAGGGGAGATTGATGGAGGGAGTAAACATGGTAAGGAGAAAAAGGTAGCAGGGGGGAGTGAAGACAGCCAAGATTGGAAGAGGCATCTTTTAGAATGGAAGGTCAGAGTCAAATGAAAGATTGGGGTAAGAAAAGTTATAGATAAGGAGAGAGAAGTTATGAAAAATTATAAAGACGAATACAGAGAAAAGAAAATGCAGAAAGGAAAAGTTATGAACAAAAGCTATTTTCCAGATACATAACCAAGGTGAAAAAGCCATTTTAATTGTATTTTTTAAGAAAATGATTTAAAACTTGAATAATTTGTGAGAATATTGGCTTAAAATGAATATTCAATATTTTAAACTATATGCAAATGTATGCAAGCATAATTGCTGCAGGATCTTGAAAACTGTAGCACAAATTTTCTAACCCTTGCCACAGAATATACCCCTGGCTGCTGCAGGAAACTAGGTTTGCCTAAATCCAGGAAATCATTTCTGAGAACAGTGCCCTAAACATTGCACCGTTCCCACTTCCTAATGTAATCTTGGTAGCTTGAGGCTCATGTACTGCTAAAATGTTAAAATAATCCACCACCTTCAAGATATGCCATCGACATTACATGAGCCAGAAAATTATTATTTCATACTGTGCAGTCAACATTTGACAAGAAATGGAAACATAGCAATCTATCTTTCATGAACCTGACAATCTGATTTTGTGTACCATTTATTCAACAATGAGCTTTGCAGTCTTTTTCTATTCCTGCTTTTCCTTTCAGCTCTCATATTCTGACCTTTGCAAAATCCTGTCATTTTCTGCTACCTAACTATTTATGGAATCAAATATCTCCTCACTTTGGCATCTACAAAAACCTGGCTTCATATCCTCATCATCTGAAATCTGGGATTACTGCCACTCTTCTGCTCTGCTTCCATAGTTTCATTTCACATCCGTCAAGTTCAGCACAAAATTGTGTGACACGTCCGATCTAGATAGTTCCTTTCTCTAAACATTTCATGTCTGTTCGTGTCCACTGTGCTCCCTCTTTCTTGTCAATTTTCCTCTGCCATGTTCCTTCTCTTCTTGTTGGATGCTACCTCTCTATTCTTCATTCACCCAAATTCTAAAGCCAACCAATGCCTAATTTATTGAACTTTGCTTTCTCATTATTGTGTCAGTTAAACTTCTTGGTTGTTATCACCAGTTCTTTGTTGTTCAGTATTATGTTTTAAACAGTCTAAGCTCTCAGTTTATTAACTTATGAAAAAGAAATTCCTTTCCTCCCTTGTTCCTCACATACTGTAAGTTACCGCATAAACTCACTGATGGGTAGTCTGATGATTTCCAGCAAAAGCTTAATATTTCATTAATTATTCTGTCTTTCACAAATCACTTGTCAAGTGTGGCAAAAAAAAAATCCTGCAAGTTTTTCATTCTTTTAAAAACTGTGCAGACATGTGGCAAGTTGCTTTCAGATACTGACATTAGGGATATGCATAGAAAAAAACATTTGGTTCAGTTCATTAATTCAGTTTGGTTGCCATTTTTTAATTCATTTTGTTAGTTTTGATTCCCAAGTTTGTTTATTTGATTTTGCTGTTTCATTCATTTCTGTTAAAAGTCAATGGGGCTTCCTATCCAAGGTTAATAAAGCTTACAGACAAGGCATCAGCAGCAGAGACAACTCCAAGACACCATGAGTGGGCAAAAGTGGCACCAACAGTGGCATGAGCAGTCCAACATGAGAGGGGGCAAGAATGCTCCAAGGAACCATGAGAAGGGCAAAGTAGTATCAACCGTGGCAGGAACACTCCCAAGGCACTGAAAGAGGGACAAAGCACAAATAGTGGTATGAACAACCCAACACAGAGAGACAAGAGCAAAGAGGGAGAGCCACACCGATCTCAGCACCCACAGACAGCTCATGAAATGGTATCTGTTGATCAGACGGAATTCCATCTGGTGTCTATACCCTGAATAAGCTTGTGCACAGATGCCCAGACTGCTTACTGCTTTTCTTGGAGCTACTGCCCACCTTTTATGCTCCAGTTGAAATGCTCTGCTACTTTCCTGCAAATCTCTGGCAGTTCCCACAGGACAAAGCTGCTGTCTTTCTTGGCCCCCAGCCCAAGGAAGTCCCTATCAGATGCAGCAAATGTGCAAAGTGTCAGATTCTTGGAAACCCCCATTGCTTACTGTCCTGATCATGTTCCTGCCACCATCTGTAATACAAAAAAAATAAACCTGCCCTGTGTTTCCAGCCTAGCCACCAGACCTCCATTATCCCCCTTATAACCACTAAGATAAGAGCTGAAGTATGGCTCTCATCCAGCACATGTACCCTGTTGGTGTGCTCCCACTAGAACTACTGCCTGATCCTGTCTCATCCAGCTGTTTCCAGTGTGACATCACGGAGAGTTAAGCATGCCGATTGTTATGGATGGTCCATATGTTCCTGGTGAAATGGATGCTGCTACTCCCATCCATCTTAGCCAGCTGTGCCTACATCCAGAGATGGCATTGAAGGTACAGGGTACGTATCACACACCTACTAAATATTATCCAGGAAGGAACTTTGTAATTTGGAGCTAAGCTGTGCCGCTGATGATTAAATACCATATTCTTAACTATTTGCAGGACTGCTCATCCAAGGCAATCATTTCCTTGATGGTCCATGTCACCACCTTCAATGCTGCCTACCTCTTTCTCCAGGACACTGATGCAGAACACCACCCTATCTGCTCCTTGGTAGCTTGCCACTAATATGGGCATGGGGGCTGCTGATCTGCTGCCTTACTGCAGAAAGGGGCTAGGGAGTTAACTTGGGAAATGTCCCTTTGCTGTAGCTTTCCTACTTCTGCTGCTTTAAGAAGAGGATAGGGTTCCTAGTCTATTACTGTCCTTTCTAATAGGTGTTGTTTATGCAAATGATGGAGCATGATACTATTTGAAAGATGACCCACTACCTTCCCTCTACTGATGGCTTTTCAATAGTGAATGCATTCTGCAAAATGCTGATCCTCCATAACTGTAAAGTGCCTCCACACCTCTAATGCCCTGCCCCTCTCTGGATCCTTGGTTGCTGCTGCTGGGGCTGGGGCTGGGGTTGAGGGTGGACCAGGAGGTACAAGGCCAGGAGTGTCTCTCATGCTCTCAACTTCCTGCTGCTCATGGGAGTGCTCTTGTCCTTGGCAGTATCACTTACTGTCTGCTCACCAGATATTTTGCTAGTAACTAGGCTCTCCAAAACTTCCTCAGCTAATAGCCTTTCAGTGGGAAATGTTCACAGCCATTGGCGCATGCATGAAGAAGTGCGACAAAGGAGCTTGCCCCTTTGTGAGTGCCTGAAATGCAAGCCAGAAGGGCTTATACCACTAAATACTAGCCTCCTGGCCGATGCTACTACAATAACAGATCAAATATACTTTATTGAGCTCATACTTGGACAGGGTCGATATAGAGAGCTAAGAAGGAAAGCCCGAATAAAGAAACAAAGAAGGAACACAACGCTGATCTTCCCCATGATAAGTATCAATTCTTCCTCACGCTCTTCCTGCTTCATGTTTACTCTGTTCCTATTGAATGTTCAATCCCTATAAAAAAAAAATCCCTCTAATTAACATTCTGCTAGAGGACATAAATCCCTTGATTTGTTGCATAACTGAAACCTGAGTGAATAACAAAGATAATGTGCTATTAAACCAAATATTGAATGGTAACTATGATATATTTTACTTTCCAAGACCCAAACCCAAGCTAGAACCTTACAAGGTAGAAATTAACCCACCAGATGAGGTTGCAATTCTAAAATCTCAAATAAATAGAGGACTGGTCTACTTTCCCCCAGGCATACTACTAAAAGATTGCGCACCACTTAACTGAATTATTCGCTAAGGTGTTTCCATCACCAAAATCTACATTAATTCTAGGAGACTTTAACCTATATGTAGGCAAAACACAGAGAACCCTAGACTATGAAATGTTTTTAGAAGCAATGGAAACCCTGGGATGGGCACAATTTGTCTCGAAAGCCACTCAGAAAGCAGGCCACACTCTAAACCTAATATTTGCTAATACCAGTAATTGCCTAATCAATACTTTACACACATGATATTGCCCTGGTCTGACCACCAATTAATAAAGGCAGAAATAGCCTTCACTAACCAAATCCATTATAGTCTAGACAATAAGATTACTTTTACCTTCAGAAAAAAGAGATGGAAGTACTTGCTGAAACAACAGAAAATAAGCTCCATGAAATAAATTAAACCAATTCCACATCGGTATTTGATACCGAGGATAAGACAGTCAATGACAGCTGAAAACCTTAGTCCTATCCAGATGAAAACTATTAACAAACAAAGGAATAGCTCCAAACATAGGAAGCCCTGGTACAATGATGAATTAAGAAGCACTAAACAGAACCTTAGAAAATTAGAGAAACAATGGCGAAAATGCCCTTCTGCTGAATCCCTAGGAAAGCACAGTTGCTTACCTGTAACAGGTGTTCTCCTAGAACAGCAGGATGTTAGTCCTAACATATGGGTTATATCATCTGATGGAGCCCGGCACAGAAAACGTTTGTCAAAGTTTCTAGAAACTTTGACTGACAGACTGGGCATGCTCAGCCTGCTGCTATTCACTTGTCCATGCGAGGTTCCCCTTCAGTCTCATAATATAGCAAAAAAACACAAGTGAGAAAAAAATAACACAACAAACCGAAGGTGAACTCAACATCGTGGGGAGGCGGGTGGGATTTCTGAGGACTAACATCCTGCTGTCCTAGGAGAACACCTGTTACAGATAAGCAACTGCGCTTTCTCCTAGGACAAGCAGGATGGTAGTCCTCACATGTGGGTGATTACAGAGCTCCAGACTGCCCCATTCAACCAGGGAGACCCACAGTAGCCGAACAGGGTGCCAACATGCACAACACATCTGCGGCGCTGTGGGAGAAAACAAGGGGCGGTCTGGTTCCACAAAGAGCACGATGAGAGACAGTTGGGTTCAGGACTGGAATAAATTGCACAGGACAAACTGGTCAAAGGCACTGTCCTGATGACTATCCCTGTCAAGGCAGGAGTGAGCAGCGAACATATGGAGAGAACTCCAGGTCGCGGCCCAGCAAATTTCAGCGACAGGGACTGCACACAGATGGGCCACTGATACCACCATAGCCTGCACAGAGTGAGTTTTCACTCTGCCGGCCAGCTGAAGGCCTGCCTGCTCATAGCAGAAGGCAATGCAATCTGCTAGCCAGTTCGACAAGGTCTGCTTCCCCACTGCAGTTCCCAGTCTGTTGGGGTCAAAAGACACGAAGAGTTGGATGGACTGCCTATGAGCTTCTGTACGATCCAAATAGAAGGCGAGCACCCATTTGCAGTCCAGAGTATGGAGAGCATGTTCCCCTGGGTGGGAATGAGGCCTTGGAAAGAATGTGGGCAGAATGATGGACTGGGTTGATGTGGAAAGCAGTCACCACTTTAGGTAGAAATTTGGGATGCGTACGCAATACCACACGATCATGGAAGAACTTCGTGTAGGGAGCATATGTAACCAGGGCCTGGATCTTACTGACCCTGCGAGCAGAAGTGTTCGCCACCAGGAACATGACTTTCCAGGTGAGGAACTTCAGGTCACAGGACTTAAGAGGCTCAAACAGAGGACAATGGTGAGATCCCACAGGGTGGCCGGAGGTCGAAACAGGGGCTTCAGTTGAATGAGGCTTTGCATGAAGCATCCGACAAGAGGCTGGACCAAAATGGGTGCACCAGCTACACCCTGGTGGTAGGCACTGAGTGTGCTGAGATGCTCATGGACTGAGTTGGTTTGGAGGTCAGACGTGGACAGATGCCAGAGGTAATCCAGCAGGTGGGGCAGTGGACAGGAGAAAGGGTCCAGTCCATGACCACCACACCAGATGGAGAAATGCTTCTACTTTGAGCTGTAAGACTTCCTAGTGGAAGGTTTCCGGGACTCAATCAAGACCCTGGACACACCATCCGAAAGCTGCAAAGGCTGAAGGATCATGTGCTCAACATCCACACCATGAGGGCCAGGGCCCAGAGATTCAGGTGGCGCAGGGTGCCCTGGTTCTGCGATATCAGGTCGGGTGCTGTCCCCAGCGGGAGAGGCACATGCACTGACAGGTCATGTGGGAGAGGGAACCACACCTGCCATGGCCACGAAGGTGCCACTAGGATCATGGTCCCCCCATCCTCTTGGAGTTTCACTGGAGTTCTCGAGAGGAGCAGAATAGAGGGGTACATGTACAGGAGACCCCGCCACCAGTGAAGGGAGAAGGCATTGCAGGCTGGATGGCCCTTTCCCGGTATCAGAGAGCAGAAGCTGCTCACCTTGTGATTGTGGGGGGAAGCAAATAAGTCCATGTCCGGCGTACTCCAGCAGCAGAACAATTCGGCTGCCACCGCAGAATTCAGAGACCACTCAAGTGGCTGGAAGGACCGACTGAGGCGGTCCGCCAGTGTGTTGAGGTGACCTGGCAAGTATGTGGCCCATAGATACATCCCCTTGGAGAGGACCCAATCCCAGACCTGCATTGCTTCCTGGCAGAGAAGGAAGAAGCCTGTGCCGCCCTGCTTGTCGATGTACCACATCGCCACCCGGTTGTCCATTCTGAAGATAATGACCTTAAAGAACAACCGGTCCTGGAAGGCCCACAAGGCATATTGGATTGCCCAAAGCTCCAGAAAGTTTATCTGGCAGCGAGCTTCGGCCACAGTCCAGAGGCCCTGAGTATGCAGGACATACGTGTGGGCCCCCCACCCCTGAGGCAAGGCATCAGTGGTGAGGGTCATCTGGGGCGGCAATGAATGAAAAGGGAGCCCGGTTTCCAAATTGTGGAGGGCTTCCCACCAAGTCAGGGAGAGACGGAGAGGGTCAGTGACCGTGACTGGAGCCTCCAGATCCTGGGATGCCTGCCACTACTGGGACCGCAAGGCCCACTGAGAGTTCCTCATGTGGTGGCGGGCAAAGGGGATCACGTGGATGAAAGCTGCCATGTGGTCCAGCAGGCAGAACAATAGGCGGGCTGGCACCCTCTTGCTGTTGTGAATGAGGGTGGCCAGCGAGGAGAAGGAGGATTTACGCGCATAACCTTTTTAAAATCCGGCCTTTAGTTTGTACCATGTCCAACCTGGCGCCTATGAAGTCTAGCAGTGGAGATGGACAGAGATGCGACTTGGGGAAGCTGATGACGAATCCCAGCATCTGCAGGGTCTAAACCGTTAGGGCCAGCGCCTGCAAGGCTCCGGAGCGGGAGTCACTCCGGATTAGCTAATTGTCCAGGTAAGGAAAGACATGGACCGAGCGACACCTGAGGTAGGTGGCCACCACTGCCAAGCATTTGCTAAAGACGCATGGGGCTGATACCAGCCCAAAGTGCAGCACTTTGTACTGAAAATGTGCCATCCCCACCAGAAAGCGGAGATAGTTCCTGTGATTGGGGACAACTGCAATACAGGCGTAACCCTCCTTTAAGTCGAGGGAGCAAAGTCAGTCTCCTCTTCGGAGGAGCGGGATCAGCGTGCCCAGAGAGAACGTCTTGAATTTTTCTCTTATGAGAAACCTGTTTAGCGCCCTGAGATTGAGAATGGGGCGCAAGCCGCTGTTCATTTCGGAATGAGGAAGTACCTCAAGTAGAATCCATTGCCCTGTTGTTCGTGGGGGACTTGTTCAACAGTGCCCGCCTCAAGTAGGGCAGAAAGTTCCAATTGAAGGATGACCTAATGGCCGGATGAACCCCATGAAGGACATGGGGGAGCGATCTCTGGGAACCTGCTGAAATTCAGGCAGTAGCCCTGGCGGACAACGGAGAGGACCCAGTGGTCCAATGTGATCGCCTCTCACTGGTGGGCAAAGCAAAGGAGCCTGCACCAAGCGGGGGATCGACCACCAGGGGAACCAGCATCTGGCTCATATCCCCTCGCTGCCAGTCAAAAGCCCGTGGATGGAGCCTGCTGGGAGGCTGGTTGGGTTCTTGGAGCCCATTGCTGCCATCTGCGATCCCTGGAACTGGTCTGAGGTGGGTGAGCACGGGCGGCTGGAGGATAGTATTTCCTCGGCCGGTAAAAAGTCTAGCGAGAGCCCGGCCTGGAGGTCTTCTTGGTGAAGGAAAAGCTTTCTGAGGGGATGGCGGAGAGTTGCTGAACAGTATCATGCTGATCTTTCAGCTGCGCCATGGCCTCCTTCACTTTGTCCCTAAACAGGTTCTCACCTGTTTAGGGGAGATCTGGGAGCCTGTCTTGAACCTTTGGCTGAAGTCCTGAGGCTCGGAGCCATGCCAGCCATCTGGCACCAACACCTCCGGTGGCCAGGCAGGCTATGGTCTCGAACACATCAAGGTGGACCTCACCTCGTGCTTACCCGCTTCAAGGCCAGGCGCAGCAATGACTGCAAGAGATTCCTGCTGCTGCTGCTGGGGAAGGTCCTCTACAAAATCTTGGACTTGCTTCCACAGATTGCAGTTATATTGGGTCATATACAGCTGGTAGGCAGCAATGCAGGCCACCAGCATGGCACCCTGGAACATTTTCCTTCCTATGCCATCGAGTTCCCGGTGTTCACGCCCTGGAGGAGCAGAAGCATGCATCCAGGAACGTCTTGCCTTCTTCATGGCCGACTGGTGAGGGAGGTACCTTCTTTCAAAGCCCACAGCCTGCTGCACCATATAGGTGGCACTGGCCTTCCTGTTGACTAGGGACACCAAAACTGGGTGTTCCCAAATACAGAGGAGGAGCTCCTTGAAAATGTCGTGGATAGATACTACCATGATTTCCTTGGGAGCATCAATGAACTTGATAACCTCCAGCATCTTATGGCAGGTATCCTCCTCCAAAAGGAGCTGGAAGGGGATGGCTTCCGCCATAGCCCTTACAAAGCTTGCAAACGACAGGTCTTCGGGCAGAGACTGCCGCCTCTCCTCCAGAGGGGAAGGCTCCAAGTGAGAGGTCATCGGAGAACTCAGAGGATGGATCTGAAGAGTCATCGCCCCATGGGTCATAAGGACTCTCCTCCTCACTGGAGCCCAGGCGCCGAGGGTGGGGGCCAGTGAGGAGCCATTGGCCTGGGCCCCAAGGGCACCAGAGGCCGTGGGGGACCGACGGCATCAAGGGGGGTATCGGCCGTGGTAAGCTGGGAGGAACCGGCGGTGGCCCGCGGAACCGCAGGCAAGGATGCCCGGTTTATGAGGCCTCATCCTCCTCAGAGGACACTGGAATTGGGATCGCTCAGGTGGAGGGTGTCGGTGGCCAAGGAGGCATCGAAGGCCTCTTGTGCACCGGTTGCATCAGTAGGGCACCAAGAAGGATGCCCAGAAGCTCTAGCAGGGGTACGAGCATCGATGGTGGAGGCTCGGGCACCAGTATGGGGGCCAGTGGTGCCAGCAGCTCAACGCTCTGGAGCACTTTGAGCACCGCCGACTGCACCCTGTAGTCCAGCTCCTCCTGGAAGTCATGAGTGGTCAGGACTAATGGAGGGGGACAAGGTGGCACCGGCACCCCCTTGGGTTCTCAAGCTGGCACGGCGCCCTGCACAGTAGTCGGTGAGGAACTCCTCGGGCTACTGAGGGCACCGGAGGATAGAGCTTCCGGTGGCTGGTGCCGCTTCCATGGCGGCTCCACAGCCACTGATGCTGCTCCAGAACTGGAACCGTGTCGAGATGGTGATCGGTGTCGATGCTTTCTGGACTTCCGGTGCTCGGCCTGGTCTTCCCGAGGATGATGATGACCCCAAGGTCTGCGGGAGGGAAGAGACCACTGAGGATCAATCTCCCTCTCCCCGAACCTTAGGGGTGCTGGATGGTGGGATCGCCAGGGGACGAGATGGAGATAGATCCCCGCGATCCTTGGGCGTCGAGGACAATGAAGCAGGAGTGGATGATTTTGGAGTCTTGAAGAGCTTCTCCATTTTATCGAGGTGCGCCCGACACCCTTTGGGTGTCATTTGGTCACACAAATGGCACCCACGGATGTCGTGCGAGGCACCCAGGCAGAGGATACAGACCTCATGCGGATCCGTGATGAACATGGTCAGCAGGCACTGGGGGCACCGTTGAAAATCTGACGACGCCATCGAAAAAAGGCCGTCGTGCGATCGATGGCCGACAGGCACCACGGTGCAACAGACGGGAATCAACCGCGATGAATGACAGCAAAAAGCCAAAAAACAAGGGTACCTACTGGAATGGGAGAAACCGACCGCGAAGGGGGACCAGACGAGGAAAAAAAAAACACTGAAAAAGTTTTGAACAATTTGAAGGAGTTGGAGCTCCACAACTGCGAGGTTACTGCACCACGGAAAAGAAGAGACTGAAGGGGAACCTCGCATGGACGCGTGGATAGCAGCAGGCTGAGCATGCCCAGTCTGCCAGTCAACGTTTCTAGAAACTTTGACAAATGTTTTCCATGACAGGCTCCATCGGATGATGTCACCCACATGTGAGGACTACCATCCTGCTTGTCCTAGGAAAAAAGATAAATCTTTCCTCACAAAATATCGTACACTAACCAATAAAGCAAAAAAAGATTACTATGCTAAACAAATTCACTGGATTATATTTAATTCTAAACTGCTCTTTGAGGTTGTTAAACATTTAATTAAAGACCCGACATGTTCCATCTCGAGAAACTACAACTTCACAAAGGTCTCTTGCAATGAATATGCCACCACATTCTTTAACAAAATCAGTAAGTTGAAAACACAATTACCTATCTGTCCTACAACAAAAGCACCTGAAGATACAAATGGCATGGTTAAGTGGTCCAAGTTTGACAGAGTATCAAAGCTGGAAATCATTTAAATCATTACTAAAATTAATCCTGCCATTCATCCCTGTGACCCAATTCCAGCCAGTTCCTTGAAATAAGTACACGGGGTTATCACTCAGACAATCAGAACATTACTCACCTTGCCTCTCTCAGAAGGAACTGTTCCAAATAAAGCCAATTATAACAAACTAGTCTGGTAGAACTGACAATTGGGACAACTATTGTCCAATATTCAACTTGTCTTTTCTTGCAAAAAATTATTGAGAAAGCAGTGTTATCCCAGCTTGTAAATCACCTGAAAGATCAAAATATTCTCTTCCCTAATCAATTTAGATTTAGGAAACATCACTCACCTGAGACATTACTCCTCTCATTAATGGACTCAGTTTTACGAGGGCTTGATGCAGATGAATCTTACTGTCTTGTGCTAGTTGACTTAACAGCCACCTTTGACACTGTGGACCAGAACCTATTATGCCATCAGATGAGAAAAATTTGGATTGACGGCAGTGTTCTCAAATGGTTCTCTTCATTTCTAGCTAACAGAACATTTCAAGTCAAACTGGGAAACCATTTATCTGACACTTTCCAGTGTGACACAGGTGTCCCTCAAGGTTCAACCCTTTCAGCAACACTATTCAATATTTACTTGCTCCTATGTAAATTTCTGACGAATCTAGAAATAACTTTCTTCTTGTATGCTGACAACATACAGTTTTACCACTCTCTAGATCATTTGAAAATACAGCGTCAATACTTTCCACCTGTATGAAAGCAATGCAACAAGAACTTTTGCAACTTAAACTAACATTAAACCCCAAAAAGGCTGAAATCAATTGAGTGAGTAGAAACTCATCAATAGTTAAACCACCTGACCTGGATTTGGGTAATTTTCAAATTAATCCCCCAAATCAAGTATGGGATTTAGGTATATAGCTAGATGAGAACCTCACAATGAAAATACACATCAGTAAATTAATCAAGACAGGTTATGCTAAGTTGTGTATACTATATCAGCTGAAACCATTATTAACTTTTCAGGACTTCCATACTGTATTGCAAACTGTAATATTCTCAAACCTAAACTACTGTAACTCCTTGCTACTAGGTCTTTCAGCAAGTCACTTAAAACCACTACAACTATTACAAAATGCCATAACTAGACTCTTATTAGGATCTTTGAAATATGATCACATTACACCCTCACTGATGTCACTGCATTGATTACCAGTACAATCCAGAATCTACTATAAAGTATTAGTGATAATATTCAACATCATTCATTCCAATAACACCAGCTTGTTAGGAGTGACACTACAACCTTACAATCCTAAGTGAACATTAAGATCTCAAAATAAAGGACTATTGACTATTCCCACAATGTGGAGCACACATCTGACATAAATAAGAGATCAGATGTTTTCCATAGTGGGTCCAGTGCTCAGGAATTCTCTGCCTGAGACATTACGTATTTTACCAGATAGAAAGAGATTTAAATGTGAGTAAAAAACATGCTATTCAAAAATGCATATAAATTAACTTAAAAACATCAGAATAAACAGAGACACAAAGACAAGAAGGACAAAAGATAATAATCGAATCCTGAAGAATAAATCAAACAAGAGAATGTAAGATGCTCAAAACAACTCACTGAATAAGATGTGAAAACTATCATTATGTTTTAATTTTCCATACTACTTGCCCTATGTACTATAGGGATGTGAATTGTTTTTCTAACGAATTGAAATATCGTACAATATTTCTAAATTCGTTAATATATTGGGTAAAAAAAGAAACGATCACTTTTCCCCCCTGAATTTTCGTAAACATCGTTTATTTTTGTTATTTTTTTGTTACTATTTGCTATTTTAGTTAGTGCACACTAACCCGAAAAATGATTTTTCACTAAAAAAAAAAAGGGGGATCCACAGGAAAACGAGATTTTCCCATGGCCAGACAAACCCGAACGTGGGAACGATCGGGCACCCGATTCACATCCTTAATGTACTAGATCAGTACTAGAAAACTTCACTTGATAGATATTTATGCCTTTCTATGAATACCACCTCTGTAACCAACCTTTGTTTGTTTGTTCAGTTATAACACTGAATGTCACTTTGTAAACCATTGTGATCGATACATGGAATGATGGTCAATAAATAAAATAAATAGCTGTAAAGTGTATGTGTACAATGTACATTGGTCACCATGCATGCAGACTTTACCAAGGATTTTCAAAGAGAACTTATGTGCGTAAGGGCTTTGAAAATCTTTAAGTAATTGGCCCATTACAAGCACAAATAACCTTGAGTAAGGTTACACCTCCTCTTCAGAAGATGTAACTTATGCATGGACACTTGCATGCATAATTTTTAAGCTCAAAAAGAATATACATAAATTTCAAATCTACCCCCAGAACACCTTACTGCGACTTGCATAAAATGATTCATGCAACAGTTATATGCATTATTTTATGTGCATAGAAAATTAACCCCTTAATATCCCCTACCTGTAATTCTACAAATGCCTCAAATGATTAATCAGAATCAGTAGATTCTGCAAATATCTGCTGCAGTCACTGGTCAGAACAGAACAGGGAGCATTGTACAGGCTTTAGACAATGCCCATTGCCCTCCTAGTCCTCTCCCACTGCTGCTGCTGCAACCCTCCACTGAGCCTGTCTTCTACCCCTGCATCTTACCAACAGTGGAGATGGAAGCAGGCAGCTGTTTTTCCAGCTTCACAGCCAACTCTGCAACGCTAACCAGATTCCCCCCCTCCCCTTTAAAAATCCATTGTAAGCTTGATGAGAGGGCTCCTGGTCCTCAGCCTATATCGTTCATCATCACCACTGCTACTTGTGCTGGCCCCAGGTCTTTCTGGAGAAAGAGGCTTCCCTTGCTTCTTGATGGCAATGGCATGATGGAATTTATTAAAACAGTTCACTATTGGGCAGGGTCTTTTATTTTTATATTGTTTGTTCACTCTAATGTGGTCACGCATAGACAGCAGACCAGTCAGTCACTTCTGTCACAAAGAGAGCCCAGCCAATGAACCGATGGTGGTTTCTGAGTGACTGTCTCCACTAAGAAGTCAAATTGAGTGCAAGAGTCACATAAGAATTAGTACACTGTTGCACTGACTCTTTTACTTAGAGAAAGAAGGATGTGTCTTCTATTCACTGCAGCGCACAAACACTCGACATGCTTCAAGAAATAGGCTGTGATGGCCATCGCGCCCTGATGATACGCACAATCTCACAGAGATTGCATACTTTCTCTTGCTACTAGATAGCACTCTAAACCACAGCTAGACACAGTGTCAGTGAGTGACTCTAACTGCACAATTTGCTTTCTCCTGTAAATTGATATAATAGAATTTTTAAAATGTTTTAACTCTGAAGTTTGAACCGAGGAACTTCAGAATCTCTGCCTTCTCTTTCTGAGATCCAAAAGAGGAATGAATGAAAACAATATGGTACAGCTCAAAGTGCTCTTGGTTTCACCTTCACATTAAAAACTGATGAAATAAGCTGTCATCCCTAACCGGCTCTAGTCTGTATGGCTTGGAGTAAAAAAATGCTTTGCTTTCCTTCCCCATAGACATTAATGGGGCCAAACTAAATAAACCAAAAATTATTTGAATTTTTTAGGGGGCTGTGGCTGTTCGGTTTGGTTGCCCCAAACTGAATCAAATAAAGTAAAATTCTTCACATTTTTCTATTCAGATCAAAATGAATGCACCTTCTTAACATTAGTTGATAACAAGTACAGTATAAACTGGTTTCCAAAACTCATTTGTTTCATAGCATTAGCAGCTCATCTGTGTGACCACATTTTTATTAAACAAACGTTAATTGAACGGAGTAAAATGTACAATAGTGATTCCTTTTTCAAGAGGAATTTGCTTTTTTTTCTAATTAGCTGACCTTAAAAATGACACGGAGTTCCTTCTCTTCAGAACTCAGAATGCAGATAAGAGCAGTGTACAGATTTTCCTTCCAGTAATTAAACCTAGGAATTATACACTGGAGAATGAAAAGTCAAGGCCAGACGAAAGATTTCAAATGTGACCAAAAGAGAATCCTATGTCAGTTCTGCTTTAATATGCCATGTGCTTAGCAATACTAGATCCTGTTACCCAGCCTAAAAATACAGGACCAAATTCAAACCTTTCAATGTGGTCCCAGAGCAGGTGCATAAAATGGTTTTAATTTCAAAAAAGCAGAATATTTGACCTCATGGTGTAAAACTTTTCTATTTGGTCAGCAAAATGGTTTTAGTCAGGTCTGTATTAGCGAGATCATCACCCAGGATAATCTTTTTCTACTCTTAGTTTATTTCAAAGCCAAACAAACCTATGTAGGCTTAACATCTTAAAGGAATTTGTACTTACTCACAACTCTCCCATTCCTAAAATCTAAGACAAGCTGAAAAGGTATAAGAATATCCGAGAAGCTAAAAACTGCTTGCCATCTCATAGGAAATCTGCTAATAGGAAGCCAATTTCTGTCTCTTTGTCTGTATTGCTCAAGCAGGCCGATGCAATATGGCCACGCTAAAAACGTGCGCCCAAACTGGGCATACGTTTTTTTTAATGCGCGCACAATCACCTCTCCTGGGTGCCTGACGCAATAAGCAAATGAGCTGCCACGCTAAAAAAGGACGCACTAGGGATAAATTGTGGGTCCCTAATGTGCCCGTGCATGGGAGACGTGGCTGTGCACGGGTTAGGAAAATGGACGCTCTATTTTCGAGTGTCCATTTTTTCCCACGGCAGCTATTTTACCGGCACAATACTCAGCCACACTATACATGACCTGGAGCGGGAATATTGTGGGTGTATATCATGCGCCCTGAATTTTTTTTTTTTTTTTAAATCAAGACTTTTTTTCACATGGCGCTGCTTTCTGTGGTTCTTCCTACTTAGTATCACAACAATACAAAGTGGCAGGAACCACAGAAAAGAAGGTTTTTTGGGGTTTTTTTAAGTTGAGCTCTTGATGTGCGGGAAGACTTTTTGCTTGCTCCAGGCAGGTGTAAATTATTACAGGTTAAAAAGTGTACCTTAGGCGCACAGGGATATTTTGCTTCATCTACATGGCATTTACATGTGATGAGCGCTATTAGGTAAGCCTTTGTTTGGACGCGCTGATCCCCTTATTGCATCAGGGATTATGGATGCGTGTCCAAAACGCGCATCCAACAGCTGGTTAAGCTGTGCGCTAGGCTGGGCACACTTTATTGCATCGGCCTGAAAGTTATCACCTGATCTCATTACCAGTGGCCATGCAAATCTGTAGATAAGGTGACCATATCATTTCATGTCAAGAGTGATAGGCTGAGCCTGTACTGGTTTTACTCAGTTACATATATGGAGATATATATGTTGTGACCATCGCAGCCCGACGTCTCCACTCCGCCCACCTTACCGAATTGGTGACTCCCTCCGGGGTTGATGGAAGGCTGGCTGCCGCGGCGTCTCTCTTTCAACCTCGTCCGGCGTCCCCAGACTGGCCCGACGCTGCAATCCGCCATGTTGACCTGATGCCTAGGGGCGCAGCATGGCCCCGCCTCAAGTACCAGAAGTGGCGCGAACCTCAGGGGCGTCCCCCTGAGATGACGTCATCCGCTTCAGATATTTAAAGGTCTCTGAATTGCTAACCACTCGAGTTAGCAAGGATAAGGATTTGTTCTATCTACGCTACTCTGCCTCCTCGGACTAACCAGGGGTACCCGCTCCTCGGGGGCCTCATTCTCTCTTACTTTGTAGATTGCAGTCTGGAACCGGTACTCGCTCCTCGAGTGCCCTCGTTCCCGGACTTTGTCCGAATTCACTTCTGCTTGGAAGTCATTGCTGCCTACTATATCTGTGAGTTACCATCGCTCTCTCAGAGCTTTCCCTGGAACCAAGTACTCGCTCCTTGAGGGCCTACTTCATTCCAGCTCCTGGGCTTCTATGAGACATTGTGTGAGTGTTACCATCAGGTTCTGTCCATGAACCCTGCATACCCTGCCTACTCACTATATTTCAGTTTCTCTACAGCTCAGCCTCCAGGGATCTGAGGGACTACAGCCCAGCCGGGCATTCCAGCTCACTACTGCCACCTCTAGTGGTTCAGTATACTGTCTAATAAAAGAACTAGTGTGTGTGTGTGTGTCTCCTAACTCTGAGCCTGACCGGTGGTCCCTCTCGGGATCTTTCCCCGGGGGCATGGTCATCTGCCACCAGTCCAAGGCTCCACCCACAACTCTCCTAAATAATAACAGATTGCTAATTCCATGGATCCGGCACAACTCAATGCCTTGCAGGCCATACCGGGCCTGGCCCAGCGCACTGTGGAGCAGCAAGACACCTTGGAGAAAGTTACTGCAGCATTTCATGAGCTACACACACAGAAGGTTCAAGGCACAGCTTCCAACCAAGAAGGTCAGTTACCAGAGGTAACTTTGAAGACTGCTGTACCACTGGTGGCTCCAATCCGCTTTTCTGGAGAAATCCAGAAGACCCGGGGCTTTTTGAGCCAGTTCTGCATGCACTTTGCCTTACAGCCATCTCTATTTCCTACAGCTCTCTCCAAGACTACCTATATCCTTTCATGCCTAGATGGTAGAGCCCTGTCTTGGGCATCCACCATGTGGGAACGCAAGGACTCTATTTTGCAGGACATAGAAGGATTTATGGACTTGTTTAAATCCGTTTTGATGACCCTGCTCGAACTTCTGTAGCTGGTTCTGCTTTAGTGGATTTGAAGCAAGGCAACAGATCATTGGCTGAATTCACCATAGAGTTCAAAACTCTTGCGGCAGAACTTCGCTGGGACTCCAAATGTCTCAAGACTCTCTTTTGCAGAGGCCTGGATAACCGTTTAAAGGTCAAGCTGGCTGCTCACCAAACACCTGACTCGCTGGACGAATTAGTAGCCTTGGCCACTCGGATTCATCACCGGCTATGGGACAAGGTGAAGGAAGTCCGGCCTAGGGTGTTATCCAGGTTGAAACAGGCCAGTGCTGTCTCTACACCTCGGATGGTTCCAGTAATTCCTGCTGCTGATACAGATGAACCCATGCAACTTGGTCATGGACGCTTGACTTCAAAGGAGAGAAGATTTCGGAAGAAGCGCGGCCTTTGCATGTACTGTGGTCAGCCCGGCCACGATATCTCTACATGCACCATTCATCCGGGAAACGGATGGGCCTAAGTCCTGCAGGAGGTCTGTTCTTAGGCCATACCGCGACATCTCCTCTGCTCTCTCTCCCAGTCTCATTGACCTATGGACCAATCACGGTTCAGAGTTCTGCCCTGGTGGACTCAGGGGCAGGAGGCAACTTCATTCTCAGACGTCTAGTGGAAGACCTGAAGAGTCCCCTCATCAAATTAGAAGATCCACTATTGTGTTACAACTTGAAGTGGGCTTTGGACGTTCCCCAACTTTGCCACTACCACTGAAGATCTCAGTGACGTCCCCAGCAGCTCATCCATCGCTGCTGACATCTACAACAACATACTCAGCGAATTCTCTTCCAAGACTCAAGATCCTCCTATCAATGCAGAAGATGACTTAGAATACAAAGTCGAAGAGATTCTGGATGTTCGTAAAAGAGGCAAGACTTTTGAAAACCTTCTAATGAGGGAAGGTTCAGGCCCCGAAGAAGACTCTTGGGAGCCTCAGACCAATATCTTGGACTAAGAGATGCTTCGTCAGTTTCCATCTCGCGCATCCTTCAAAACCTAGACCTGGTACCCGAAGAGGAGATCGCCCTTTGAAGGGGGTTACTGTTGCAACCGTCGCAGACCGACATCTCCACTCCGCCCACCTTACCGCATTGGCGACTCCTTCCGAGGTTGATGGAAGGCTGGCTGCCGCGGCGTCTCTCTTTTGACCTCGTCCGGCATCCCCGGACTGGCCAGACGCTGCAATCCGCCATGTTGACCTGTTGCCTAGGGGCGTGCACGCACGGCGCAGCCCCGCCTCAAGTACCAGAAGTGGCGCGAACCTCAGGGGCATCCCCCTGAGATGACGTCATCCGCTTCAGATATTTAAAGGTCTCTGAATTGCTAACAACTCGAGTTAGCAAGGATAAGGATTCATTCTATCTATGCTACTCTGCCTCCTTGGACTAACCAGGGGTACCCGCTCCTCGGGGGCCTCATACTCTCTTACTTTGTAGATTGCAGTCTGGAACCGGTACTCGCTCCTCGAGGGCCCTCGTTCCCGGACTTCATCGGAATTCACTTCTGCTTGGAAGTCATCATTACCTACTACATCTGTGAGTTACCATCGCTCTCTCAGAGCTTTCCCTGGAACCAGGTTCTCGCTCCTCGAGGACCTACTTCATTGCAGCTCCTGGGCTTCTATGAGACATTGAGTGAGTGTTACCATCAGGTTCTGTCCATGAACCCTGCATACCCTGCCTACTAGGGATGTGAATCGTTTTTTAACGATTTAAAATAATCGTCCGATAATTTTAAAATCGTCATTCATCGGTAAGGGACTCGATACAATAGGAATTCCACCGATTTATCGTGAAAAATCGGGTTTTTTGTTAGTGCGCACTAATGGGAGTTAGTGCGCACTAACTCCCTATCCCTGATACCGGTGGTGTTGTGATCTTCCTGCACGCAGTGCCCTATCCCTGATACTGGGCGTGTTGTGATCTTCCTGCACGCAGTGCCCTATCCCTGATACTGGGCGTGTTGTGATCTTCCTGCACTCAGTGCCCTATCCCTGATACCAGGAGTTTCTGAGATCTGTGACTGCAAAGAGGAGCTCC
This sequence comes from Rhinatrema bivittatum, assembly GCF_901001135.1. Lineage (NCBI taxonomy): Eukaryota > Metazoa > Chordata > Amphibia > Gymnophiona > Rhinatrematidae > Rhinatrema > Rhinatrema bivittatum. Next base: position 62,724,534 of record NC_042619.1, read on the forward strand.
GTGGAAGCGCCGAGGCAGGTGAGACATGTCCAAGCACAGGCGGTCAGGCAGAAGACCAGGGACTCGGACCTCCGCCGAACCTGACGCATCAATAGAGATCCAACAATGCAATGCTGGTCTCTGGGGTAGCCCTCCAGCCACTCAATAGCCCTTTTGGACCTGCTGTACAGGAACGGCAAATGCGCCAGGACGGACAGAGGTCGAGGGCAGACGATGGGACTGGAACAAGACTTGAAAACTAGATGAAACTTGAAGACTGAAGACAATGATCAGACGATACCTGAAGACGAGGACATCTGTTTATGAAGACATCTGGAACGTCAGGACATCTGGACTTAAACCCCCAGTACACTCAGTCAAGAGCATCCAGGAGGTGTTGAGTGAACTGGAGAACAAGACATCTGGACATCTGGACTTTGGACCCCAGGTCACTCAACCAAAAACATTGAGGAGGCTCCGAGAGGCAGAATGACCAGATGATGGACTTCAGGAAGGACAGGACATCAGAAGGCGAGAACTTCAGGAAGATCTGAAGGTGAGGACATCAGGAGGGTCGGACGACGGAGACATCTGAAGACAAGGACTTAGGAACCGGCGAGAGACCAAACATGGAATGAAGATGCAGACGAAGGACCAGGAACCACAGAGGAAGACAAGGGAATTCCCATGAAGAACAGAGTGCCTTGAAGAAGCGGAGGACGATGACATCGGAGACTCCTGGACCGAAGAGCTGGATTGGAGGATCCAGGAGCAGTCCAACTCCAGAACTGACTCCTTGCGAAGGCGAAGAGGAACTGAAGGCTGAGCCCTTTTGTAGGGCTGAAGAGGAACACCCAGGATGACATTATGAGGAGGAGCCAGGAGGACTGGCCCTTTAAACCTGGAAGAGAGGCGCGGCCCCGCACCTAAGGAGGCAGGACCAGGGACAGCAGCCATGCTGAGAAGAAGGAGCTGAAGCAGAACTAGGCTGAGAAGCAAGGCCCAGCTGTAAAGGCGGCTTCCTGTCACACAGGAGGAGGAGTTCCAGGGTGGCCTCCAGGCCGCAGAAAAGGAGCAACGATGGCGGCATTCCCTACCATGGAAAGGTCTCACGACGGTGGCTCTGTCAGCCATGGGTGGTAGCTTCAGTGACGGCCTCCTGGCCGTGGAAGAAGGTAAGTGGCAGCCTCCAGGCCATAGGAGCACGGCGGCAAGGCCCGCCGTGCAGAAGGCAAACGTGGGTGGCCTCCAAGCCGTGGGGAACCCCGGCAGTGGCCTCCAGGCCACAAGGCAGAGAAGCAACGGTGGCAGGCCCGCCGTGGAACACAGCGGTGTCTCCTGCCGCATGAAGAGAGCGTCGGTGGTCTCCTGGCTGCATCAGAGCACAGCGGCACGGCCCGCCATGCAGGGGAATAGTGTGGGCGGCCTCCGGGCTGCGAGGTGGAACGACAGAGGCTCCAGGCCGCAAGAACTGCGTTGGAGCGGCTGGCAGGTAGGAAGAAAAGGTGAGAGGCTGCTTGTGGGCTTATCCCACAAGCAGAATTGTAGCAATGCCATTAGTCTCGTCCTAATGTTGTGGTGACAGCTGGTTACCCAGTGCCATAAGAACAGCAGAGGAACTGCCAGGCAGGGCAGGTAGAGGGGAAGTGAGACAAGCCATTGGTATAGAGAGGTTGAAAGATATTATTAATGTTGTGTAGGCTGATGCAGAGGTTACAGTAGAATTTTTTGTAAATCTAGAGTGCTTCACACCTCTGTAGGAATAGTATCACTGGCATGTACAGGGTGGCCATGGAAAAGTAACCTGCCTCCCGGCACTGGTATTGGAGGCGGGCTACTTTTCCATAGGCCACCCTATATTTGAAAAATCTCTTTGCATGTATTTTCCGCAATTTTATTTGTAAACCGCTTAGATCTTACAATTTAGTATAGGCGGAATAAAACAATTTTAAATAAATGGATAAGATAGCCAATTTTTTAAAGTCAGTATTTGTTCAAGCTACCTTTTCTATTTCACTTAAGTGTAAACACATTTTAAATGTCCAAATCTCTCCCACAGAAGTAAATATATTTGGTGGCACATATATATTTTGGTGAATCACCAATATATATGCCTGTGGGCAGAGAAGATGGTGTTAATGGAGTGTCTTTGCTGACTCCTCCTACATAATCAGGAACATGTTTTGTTCAAGGTCTAACAAATATTTTCTGCTTTTGATGAATGTCTTTCCAATATCTGCTTTCACAATAATTATCATTTCCCCACTATTCCAGAGATAAAAATATTTTGAATGAATCAAACTAACTATGAAGCCAGCGCACGCATGTTATGAAATCTGATGGCTGCGCACACGTGTGGGCAGAATTTTCGGTAAATATGCACGGCGACACAATCGGGCCTCCCCCAGTTCCCTCCCAGTCCGCTCCAATTAAGGAGCGAACTGGGAGCGAACTTTCCTACCCCCCTGCCTAACTTTCCTCCCTCTTTCCCTCTCCTCCCCCCTGCCCCCTAACCTAACTAGCCCCAAATTCTTTATTTCAAGACTTACTGCTTCTCTGGAGCAGAAGTAATCTGTGCACGCTGGCCGGCAGCTGGCCAGCACGCGCTTCCCCGGGACAGTGTCGAATGGTGTGTGGCCGGGCCCGTTATAAAATACGTGCGGTATTTGCGCGCGTGGGCCTTTGAAAATGTACTTGTTCTTCTAGAGCAGTGGTTCTCAACCCTGTCCTGGGGACCCCCCCAGCCAGTCGGGTTTTCAAGATATCCACAATGAATATGCATGAGACAAAATTTGCATGCACTGCCTCCATAACATGCAAATGTTCTCTCATGCATATTCATTGTGGATATCCTGAAAACCCGACTGGCTGGGGGGGTTCCCAGGACAGGGTTGAGAACCACTGTTCTAGAGCAATCTAGATATATTCAAGAGTAACCTGATTTGTTGACCAAATATATGGAAACATATCCATGAACATCGACTCTGCATATCCTGAAACTAGTTTGTGGCTTTCAAACACTAGAAGAGAATATCACTGGTGTTAACACATTGGAACACACTTCTTCCAATGAAAGGGTATTTTCATGGTTGCCTCTGGAGGCATTTAGAGTGAAAGAGGAATTCTGAAACTTTTGCACTGACAGATCTCCGAGTGAATTTTCAAAAGAGAAACTCCCCATGAAGTTTACCTTTGAAAATTCGTGTGAAACCCAACAAGGGTACTTTTGTACCTGTGTATTTTTCTCTTGCACAGGAGCAGGCCAGGGGTGATGAATTGTGGCAAAAAAAACAGCCCAGGGGAGGGAAAGGTCTCTCTCCTTCCTCCCCACAAACCCCTAGTCTCTCTCTCTCTCTTTCTCACTCTCACTGAGTGTCTCAGTCTTCCACCCTCATGCCCTCCGCCTCATCATCATCACCTTATTCTCGGCCTGCACCATCTGGCCTGCTCTCAAGGGATGGCCCGCGACAGCCACTGGGGCCTGGTCCACGCCTCATCATGCAGCCTGTGCCAGCCAGTGCAGCTCCTAGCACAGCAAATATCAACAAGTGAAAACGCCTAATGTGTCCCTTCCAAGCCCTGCTCCCCTAAAGACACAGGGGCCAATGGCAACTTCAATGCCACAGACCTGCAAACCCCTTTACCTTTAAGGACTCAGAATGCCTTGCTTCCTGTACCGGACTGACCAGCAACATCATGACCCGGATGGCTGATTCACTGGAGGATGCCCGATCCCCTGATAGGTATGGAAACTACATGCAGTGATTTGAAAATTCAATCACTGTGTATACTTTTTCCCCACCCCACCCCCTCTCCTCTGACCTCATTCCACCCTCTTTATTTCTTCAAGTAAAAGTATATGTATCTGCATATTAGGAGGCGGGGGAGGGGGAACTGTCGTACCTTCATTTTTATGCAGGTATATATGTGTTTAGCCGCATAAAAATGTATAAAGTGGACTCTCTTACTTAAAATTAAAAGAAAACAGGAGCAGCAATAGAAAAAAAGAATTAGTTTGAGCCTTCAATTACAAAAAGAACCTTTTTCAAATGCCTTTTATTGTCCCGATATTTATTTCATTCCTGAGGAGATGTTGGCTTTGAATGTTTCTTAATGATGTCCATGTTTAGCTGCTCTCACCCCTATGTACACGAGGGCGACTTGTGCTGATCCTTAGCAGAATCTCATGCAGGTGTCACCTGGATGTATGTGCACAGCGTGAAATCAGCAAGAGCAGCTAAAACGTGGGAGATTTTGTTAAAGCAGCAAGTGTGCAAAATTCTTTGATTTTCTTAAATTAACAGTTTATTAAATAAAACATATTTGTTCGGAATACCAGAAAGAGCTACAAATGACCCCAAAAGAGGAAGCAAAAGAACTAAGAAATAGGCAAATTGACATTTTCAGTAATCTAGCTCGAACTAAATTCTTTAAAACCATGTAGTAATGCTTTCATGGTACAAAACTTAACAATTTTTGTTTACTGTGACTATGGAACTGCATTTTCTTTTACTGAATGAAGTATAGTTAAAACTGATAAGAGTACGTGTCTTGCAGTCTTGCTTTTTCTGAGGTACCAGTAGAGTGAAGACATATTAGTTAACAAACCTTTGTTTTACCAGTGAAGCTATCAACTTGCACCATGTATTCAACAGTGCAAACGAGATACAAAACCAAACTTGCCAGATTGTCTCTACAAGGCTTAAACCTTAATACAATATTTTCCCCATCACTACTATGATAAAAACGCCCCTTTAAAAAAAATATATACAGCATTTAACAAGGATCCCTTTTACAATTAAAATATATTATAAAGTACTCCAAAGTATGCATAAGTCAATTGTCTTATACCCACTTTTCAATTAGAGTATATTATTGAACAATGTAACCGTAAAATATTGGCACCGCTTGGATAACTTAGAAAACTATCAAACCTATTTCGTGCCTAAATGTAAACCGTTGTGATGGTGCATTACTAAACAACGGTATAGAAAAGTTTTTAAATAAATAAATAAAATAAATAAATAAAAATTCTTTTAAAAAAAACCATATCTTCTGCCCAAGTATTAATATTTACCACAGGAAAACTTGCACCAAAAGCATGATGAGAGGTTTACCCAAGGATAAAATCTGGCTCTAAATCTATGTAAGGAGGTTCTGAAATGGCTCTACCCTTTACTGGTGATGCAGGTGTCTCCACAGACGCCCAGCAGGTAAGAATATACGGAGGTCCAGCAAGTGGATTCATTATTTGGCTAAATATCCATAACTAAAGTTATCCGGGTAAGTTCACCCTGCAACTGCAACACTGCTCTCTTCTCCGAAGGAGAGAGGAGGGGCTGAAAGGAAAGAGGAATTTGGATTCAGAGACAACCAACATGAGCCATAACTTTTTTTACACTCTGGGGGTACTGATGCTCAGACATTAAGGAAAAAACACAGGACTGCTTCTACGGCCAAGTCCATAAGCAAAGCACGTCAAGCAAAACTGACTGCTACATGGGGGTAACCTGCATGGCATAGCAGATACCACCGTGGGAAGCTTGCTGGGCAGATTGGATGAACTATCAGTCCTTTTCTGCCATCATTTCTATGTTTCTATGTAAGATTAAACTTAGCCAGGTATATTCTAGTAATGTGTTTTGAATATTATATTTAATGATTGCATTTTTGGATTACCATGCATTGTATTTGATAACTTCGTAAACTGCCTTGGGTTGAACTTTGGTTTAAGGAAGATGTAATATAAGAATAAAACACAGCATAGTGTAACCCTCTTTTCACTAGGGCCACCTTCACAGGCTGCAGAGGTGGTGACCTACCCTGCTGCAGGCCCGGGAACAGTCATGGTCCTCCAGGGATCACCAGATAGGGACCAGAGAATTCTCTGGGAGTCCCAGGGGGAGACTTACCGAGGTCTAACAAAGTCCAAGGTACACACTTGAACTTGGTTCCAAATTAGAAGTTTATTGCAAATCCAAACAAGCAGACAAAATCTTTAGGCAGACAGCTTCATTTAGACAACTGGATACGTCCAAAAATAAACAAAGTTAGCAATAAGACGAGTGAGGTTATCAAATTTGCGGATGATACAAAATTATTCAGAGTAGTTAAATCTAAGCAGATTGTCATACATTACAGGAGGACCTTACAAGACTGGAAGATTGGGCATCCAAATGGCAGATGAAATTTAATGTGGACAAGTGCAAGGTGTTGCATATAGGGAAAAATAACCCTTGCTGTAGTTACATGATGTTAGGTTCCATATTAGGAGCTACCACCCAGGAAAAAGATCTAGGCATCATAGTGAATAATACTTTAAAATTGTCGGCTCAGTGTGCTGCAGCAGTCAAAAAAGCAAACAGAATGTTAGGAATTATTAGGAAGGGAATGGTTAATACAACGGAAAATGTCATAATGCCTCTATATCGCTCCATGGTGAGACTGCACCTTGAATACTGTGTACAATTCTGGTCGCCGCATCTCAAAAAAGATATAGTTGCGATGGAGAAGGTACACAGAAGGGCAACCAAAATGATAAAGGGGATGGAACAGCTCCCCTATGATGAAAGGCTGAAGAGGTTAGGGCTGTTCAGCTTGGAGAAGATTCGGCTGAGGGGGGATATGATAGAGGTCTTTAAGATCATGAGAGGTCTTGAATGAGTAGATGTGACTCGGTTGTTCACACTTTCGAATAATAGAAGGACTAGGGGGCATTCCATGAATTTAGCAAGTAGCACATTTAAGACTAATCGGAGAAAATTCTTTTTCACTCAACGCACAATAAAGCTCTGGAATTTGTTGCCAGAGGATGTGGTTAGTGCAGTTAGTATAGCTGGGTTCAAAAAAAGGTTTGGATAAGTTCTTGGAGGAGAAGTCCATTAACAGCTATTAATCAAGTTTACTTAGGGAATGGCCACTGCTATTAATTGCATCAGTAACATGGGATCTTCTTAGTGTTTGGGTAATTGCCAGGTTCTTGTCGCCTGGTTTGTCCTCTGTTGGAAACAGGATGCTGGGCTTGATGGACCCTTGGTCTGACCCAGCATGGCAATTTCTTATGTTCTTATGTTCTCACTCTTCAGATCAGCTTCTTAGAGAATGATAGATCCAACAATCAATGTTCAGCCCCAAGGCCTTCGAGACAGCATGTTGCAATTTCCTAGAGTTGTCTCAGCAAAGTTACACCCCTTGTCTTCAGGGTTTCTTCCCTCTTGTTGGCTATTAGGAATCTTTATCTCTATACCTGGATTAAATCAAAGTCACCTCTCTAAATCCTCAGATGCTTCAGGTGTCCTCACAACTCCCTAAGACTCCTCAGACTCTCTAATCACCAAGATGCTTGTGTAAGCATCTTAAATAGACTCTTTGTGGGGAAGGAACCTCCTACTGTATCCAATGCCATCTATCTCAAACCACCGCTCAAACAGGCATGATAGTTATCTCATCCCCCTTTATCACTACTTAACCAGGAAGGAACCTTGCAAACTGCAAGAGCTCTGCAACATAGAGCTCAATTGAGCTCTGGATGATTCTAGAGAGCAGGACGCCTCTAGCAAAGAACGCTTTAGTGACCATTGGTAGGGTAACAACAACATAACCAGGTCAAATTACCCAGATAACATACAGGAAAGTTGATTGAGTGATAAAAAAGAGGTCTTTCTGGACCAGCAGGCCTCACCTAAAATAAGTTACAATAAGGTTGGGCCAAAGTGCGAGATTCCTCCCAACCCCTCCTCTCCATAAGAAAGTAAATAGGTTGTAGGCAAAGGTGGCCCAAAGCCCCCTCAGCTTTTCCTCCCTCCCTGATTTCAAAAACCCAGGTCGCCTCCAGGCTCCCTTCTAACTCCCACGCACAATCTCCTCGCCTGCTCGCAACCCTTAACCTCAATCTCATGCCCCTCCCAGATCCCCCCCCAAATCTTGAAAGCCACCAGAAGCACGGTAAAGTCATACCGCTTCTGGCCACATCCAGCGTTGCTCTGACAATTGGCTTCCAGCAGCCTTCAAGGTTTCAGGGGGTTCTGTGTGAGAAAGAAGGGCGTGGATAGGGGCTGCAAGTGAGTGGGGAGGTTGTTGGGAGGGGCCCAGAGCAGCCTGGGTCCTTGAAATTGGCAGACGATGGTGGGGGTGGAGGCTTGGGTGCTATGGTCCACCACTTATTTACATTCTTTTGGGAGGATTTGGTAGGGGGGGATTGGGCCCAACGGCCCAATTTTAGTGTAACTTATTTTGGTGGGTGGAGGATTAGGCCTGCTGGCCCAGAAGAATTTATTTTTTTCATCACTTAAATGACTAAATGCTGCATATAGCCAGCTAAGGCTAAAGTTATCTGTCCTACCCAGATAACTTTAGACCTGCTCTGAGCAAGAATAGCCCTAATGAGACAGCACTGATGGTCACTGTTACCCAGCTAAGTTTAAACGCTCAGCCCCAGAACACCTCTTTTTGCTCTGGATAAATGTTAGCTGGTTTATGACTTACCTAGCTAAAATGTATCCGCTCAGCAGGGCGTCATATTTAAACCACCTGGTTTGTTTGCCTAAGACCTGAACTTAGCCAAGCAAACCATTTTGAATACTGACCTCAAGATATACCACACTGGGTCAGACCATTGAGCCCTGCATGCTGTCTACAACAGTGGGCAGTCTGGGTCATTAGAGAGTACCAGGCAGATCCAAAAGACTAGATCCATTCCTTGTTGCTCACATTCAGGGATTCGCACTGGTTTTCCCAGGTCTACCTGGTTAATAGTTGTTTATGGACTTCTTCTTTGTGCACTTGTTCAAAATCCCTTTAAACCCAGTTATGCCAGATGTCTTGGCCACATCCTCTGGCAACACTTTCTCCCATTTGTTTTAATTCTGCTCTCTGATAGTTTCATGGAGTGTCCCTACTCCTAGTACTGATGAAAGAGTAAATGACCATTCCTTATTTACTTGTTCCACGCCACTCATGATTTTAGCAACCTCTATCAAATCCCTTCTCAGTCACATCCTCCCCAAGCTGAAGAGCGCTAACTGTTTTAACCTTCCTTCACGAGGGAGCTGTCTCACCCCCCTTCACAATTTTTGTTGTTCTTCTCTGCACTTTTTCCTGTTCTGCTTTATCTCTTTTGAGATGGGGAGGCCAGAACTGCACACGGAATCTGTGGTCACACCATAGATCGACACAGAGGCATTATGATATTCACAGTTCTAGTCTCCATGCCTTTCCAAATAATTCCTAACAATCTGTTTGCTGAGAATGTTGACTTCTTCTCCACAATGACTCCAAATACTTTTCCTGGGTGGTTACTCTTAATCCAACTATGGAACTCCTCACTGTGCACCTGTTTTTAAGATTATTTTTCCCTAGGTGCATCACTTTGCACTGGTCCACAGTAAATGTCATCTGCCATTTAGATGTCTATTTCCCCACACTTGCAATTGTTTCTCCCTAATCAAAGAACCCACGAGCCCCATGGGGTGCGTGAGGGCCATACATTTCCCCTCTGTATCCCGTCATACAATCACTCTTGGAAGCAGAGTTATATGTAGAAAACAGGATAAATCTTATCATATGCAACAGAGACAAATAAAAATAGGGGAAACCCTTAAAAAGGACATAACCAAAAGTATGAGTTCTAGCTTTTATGAATTTGCAAGAGGTACTACTATATAATCAGTAAGTTAAAATGGCATGTGGAATAAAAAGCACTGCAAGTAAACCACAAAGGGCTCTTTTTAATAAGAGGTTTTGCAGCTTGGGTTTATTACAGGCTATGAGCTTGTTTCACTATGCTGAATAGTAGGAAATATTTAGGTTTAGTTCTAGGAACAACAGTGTCATTAAAGAAAATATTCATCAGCTATTTGGTACAAAAAGAAGTAGAAAACAAGGTGGACTGAGTTGTGCCTGGATCTGAGTGATGTGTTCTGGACCTGCCAAAAAGGGTTTTTCAACCCTGCAGAGAATGCATGTCACCACAGCCAAAGCGAAGGAATATAAAAATTTTCTTTACCCCCGAGGACTCTAAAAGGGGAGGGAAAATAGATCCACTCCAATGTCACCAGTTTGTAAAGGTTGCACCCTGTCGCAAAAACAAAATTGTGTGGGGAAAAAAAACAATCAAGAAACTGAAGAAATCCCTCCTGATGGTGGAGCTAACTAGATGACAAACCAAAAAGATGAGCATTGCAGTGTGTGGAAGGTCTCTCTCTCCTGGGATAGCTTCCCCAAATGGTTTACTTGGCACTAAACAGAAAACAGGCCTGATTTCAGTCTCTTACAGAAAGCCCAGTTTTTCTTTCCCAGTACCTGCCAGCAAGGGTTTATGCTTGACTTCAGCTGATAGGCTGAAGCAGTTAAGATGAGATACTGAATTTGTGACTAAATGCAAGGAAATACATTTTCTCCCTCCATTGCTAAGAAACTTTCTGTGCAAAGTTAAGTAATCTAAACTCACAGGCCGATACAGTACAGTGCGTGGAGCGCACTGTTAGCCCAGGTTTGGACGCGCGTTTTTGACACGCTAGCTTTACCCCTTATACAGTAAGGGGTAATAGCGCATCGAAAAAAGCACGTCCAACACCCCCCCCCCCCCCCCCCCCGAAACTAATAGTGCCCGCAACATGCAAATGCATGCTGATGGCCCTATTAGTTATTCCCGCACGATACAGAAAGTAGCGTCTACTCAAAGGTAGGTGTTAATTTCTGCCGGCGCCAGGGAAGTGTACAGAAAAGCAGAAAAAAAATTTCTGTACACCCTCGACTTAATATCATAGCGATATTGAGGCCCCAAAAGTAAAAAAAAAAAGTAAAAATTAAAATTCGGCCCACGGGTCGGAAGACGGATGCTCAATTATGTCGGCATCCGTTTTCTGAACCCGTGGCTGTCAGCGGGTTTGAGAACCAATGCTGGCAAAATTGAACGTCAGCTGTCAAACCCGCTGACAGCCACCGCTCCTGTCAAAAAGGAGGTGCTAGGGACGTGCTAGTGTCCCTAGCGCCTCCTTTTACCACAGGCCCTAATTTGCATAGGCCACCCTCCTGAATCGCGCACCCAGGAGAGTGGCCTGTGTGCTCGCCCGCTCTCCCGTGTGTTTTTCTGTATCGGCCTGTCAGTCTCTTAGGAGAGTGATCCAGCCATGTGCTCATGGGTCTGTATATCTCTGGGAAAAAAAAGTCTCTCAGGTTCTGGCTCCTCTGTCCCTGGTTGGGATTTTACATGTAGCTCAGCTATGAAGCAAGAACAGCTGTCTGTCTCTCCCTCTTGATAATTAGCTCTTTAGAAGAAGTGATTGCAGGGCTGTCAGATGCACTTCTCTCATCCTGGCTCCCGGTTCCAAATCCTGTCCATCCCCACCCCTCACAAACAGAAAGATCCAGCCAATTTGTGCCTTATCTTCCTTAAATAGACTCCCAGCATTCTTTTGCCTTCCTCCTCTGCTGACTATATCATGCTGTTCACTCGGCAGGCCAAACAGTGCATCCCTTTTCCAAACTTGTCAACAGTATGAGTGCTGAATAGATGGAACTATTTAGAATTCTTGTAGAACATTTGCTATTCGCAGAAGAGCACACAGGGGTTTTGTATTCCTTCACTTTGGCTCTGATGGCTTGCAGTTTCTGCAGAGCTGAAAAACCCTTTTTGGCAGTTTCAAAACACATCACTCAGGTCCAGATGCAGCTTGGTCCACACAGTAAGACTCCAACACATAAGCTCGTGGAAGCAGGAACCTGGTTTATAGTAGCTTGTTACATTAATTTTGAATACTTTTGTGCACAGCAGCAAGAGGCATTCTGGGGGATGGAGTTTGGGCAGTGAAAGGATTTATATGCATACTTTCAAGTTTCAGAAGTATGTGCATAAATCAACGAGCACAAAGTTATACCTGCTCAGAAGCAAGTGTAACTGTGCGTGTACATCCATGTGCCTAATGGGACAACTTGTGAATTTTCAAAGCAGACTTCTGTACATAAGTCTGCTTTGAAAATTCAGGCTAAAGCCTGCAGGTACAAAGTACCTGCAAACATTAGTCCTATGAGGACTGCTTGAAAATTACTCTCAGAGTTACTATTATAGCCTTCAAGCATACTAAACAGCATCAATAGACCCAAATACCCATAATCTGTCTTCATCCTTAAATATGCACAAGCATTTTGAAGAACAGAACAATCGAGTGAGAATCCACCAGCACACATGGGGAAAGAGGCAAAAAAATGAAAAACCAAGGCTAAAAGATCTTTAAATGAAACATGAAAAACAATTGTCTAAAGCACAAATACAACAGAAAGAACAAAGAGTTACTTCAGCATCACATGTAGATCAAAATTTGACAAAGGACTGTATAAATCTGAATGTGAGAGACTGACATTTGTAGCACAGGACAGTAGACCACAGACAAGATGGTTTACAGTCAGCACAGAAAATAAAACAGACAAATGCAGATTCTGTTAAACAAAACTGGAAACATTTAATCATCACTGGATGTGTCGTGCTGATGATAGAAGGCCTGTATATGTAGAAAATCACAATAAAGTGGTGTGGTAGGTTCCCCTAAGTTGGTTCCTTGCGCTCATGAGCTTACGCTGGTTTGGGGTTATATTGTGAAGCCAAGGACAGATATTTATAATTGAACTCTTAAAAACTGTGCCTCAGACTTTTTTTTTTTTTTTTTTTTTAAGAGGAGTTGTGAAAGTGTCCAGCCTGCTAGCTACCTGAAGGAAAAGTTTCCAAAGAACTGTTTGTGTGTTTCACTTGCATACAGCAGTGGTCTCCTTAAAACGAGCAGTTGCAGGGTTAACCAATTGAAAAGGAAGAAAATAAGGCACCAGGAACAGGCTGACACAGCTTGAGCTGGCTGAGTGGGGTCACCTGACCTGTTGAACCAATGAGAGCTTAGCAGAATCAGGAAGATAGGAAGGAATTAGCTCATTTATCTGTTATGTACTAAAGACTTGGGCTTACAAACTGGCTTTCCAGGCTGTGAGAGGGGAGTGGCTTGAGCTGACCAAATTGACAGGCTGATACTGTAAAGCGCGGCCGCGGTTACCCTGCTTCTAACCCGCTTCTAACTCACAATTTGGCCGCGTAAGTCCAACCCACAATTCACTACCCCTTTAAACTCATCCTTACCGCTTCTTTAAATCAACCGGTAACCCTTTCCGCCCGCAGCATGTATATGAGATGTAAACGATCGGATTAGCTATTCCCTCCCATACAGTAATGTGCGCCCCGATTATCTCCTTTTTAACCTGTAGTTTTGCCGCGCGTTTAACCTGCTAACTTACCGCCTACCCTTACCCCTGCGTTAGTGTGGAGCATCAGGTCAGAGAGACGAAATTTCATGGGCAAACAACCCCCTCACCCCCCCCCCCCCGGGACCCTTACCCTGGCGTTAGTGTGGTGTTACAGCAATAGGCAGGCTCTGCTCAAAATCTCCCCCTCCCGAAGCAAGGCGCAGGGCGCAGGGTGAAAATCGACATGTCATTAAAACAAAAGTAAATAAAGTATAATAAAAGTAAACTTACTGCATGTGAATTTTCTTTGAACAGTCCTCTCTCTCTCTCCTCCTCCCGCGGCACGTACTGCGGTTCCCTGCCTCCTGGGGGCAGCCGGCGGCAAAAGTGGCGGGCGAAAGCGTACGGGCGGGCGAAAGTGAATGAATGCATGCCCGTATGCGGCGGGAGTGCATTCATTCACTCACCTTCGCCAGCGGGCGTGCATGCATCCATCCAGCGGAGGGAGCCGGCGGCGAAAGCGGCTTCCAGCAGCCCCCACCAGCGAAGCTGAATGAATGCGCGCCTGTGCGTGCAATTTGGTCGCTCAAGGCGTGACATCACGACGTTTGGCGTCATGGCATGTGACGGCGTTCGCTAATGCACTGCCTTGAGCGCCCAAATTGCATTCATTCACCTTCGCCCGGCGGGGGCTGCTGGAAGCCGCTTTGGCTCCCCTGCCGGTGAAGGTGAATGAATACAATTTGGGCGCTCAAGGCAGTGCATTAGCGAACGCCGACGTCACACGCCGTGACGTCACGCCTTGAGCGCCCAAATTACACGCACAGGCGTGCATTTATTCACCGCCGGCGGGGGCTGCTGGAAGCCACTTTCGCCGCCGGCTCCCTCTGCTGGATGAATGCACGCCCGCCGGCGAAGGTGAGTGAATGAATGCACGCCCGCTGGCTCCTGCCACGTACGGGCGTGTATTCATTCACTTTCGCCCGCCCGGGAGAAGGAGAGAGAGAGAGAGAGAGAGAGGACTGTTCAAAGAAAATTCACATGCAGTAAGTTTACTTTTATTACTCTTATTACACTTTATTCACTTTTGTTTTAATTTTCACGCTGCCTTGCTTCGGGAGGGGGGGGGAGAGAACTCTCAATCCCCCCTGGTACCTGTCATTTCATTTGAAATGACAGGTACCAACGCACCCAGGATAATGTATAGGCGCTGTATAGCGCTCTATACAGTAAAATGGATTGCGCGGGCCTAACACTTCACGGACGCTTCTTGGATGCGGCTTGCATTTGCAAGTTATTTAAATACAGTATCGAGCGGTAGGTGATCCGAACTGTGCGTGCCGCAAACGCGGATGCACCCGGCCGTAACGCACCTCTTCCTCCCGCTCCTTACTGTATCGGCCGGTGAGTGAGCAGAGGAGAAGCCAGAGAGAAAAAGGACTTCATTCGGGATGTGGAAGAAACAAGGAAGGAATAAGCCAGCCAGCCAGCCTGTGTGCCTTGCTATGGATGCACCCCAAGACTGTGAAACCAGGAGCTCCACTGAGGACACTCCCTGCTGATAAAGAGATCAGATAAGTGTGCTCAAGTTTCCAGAAAACTATTGTGAAAGAGGAGACTGTTGTTCTAGTGCAGGGGAGTCTAGAGGGTGACATGAAAAACAGACCCTGTTGTAATCTGCTTACAAGTCTATCCAGTTGTTTGGCTGCTGCCTGAGGTCAGAATATGACTAAGAGGTGTAGAAAGGAACCTCATCAAAGCTTGTTTTCCCTGGGTTACAGAAACCCTTGGATCCTGACTTTGCTATCCAGATTTAACACAACCAAGGACCCCACTGTTAATGTACAGCAACAGTGCTGATAATAAGAGGGGTGTTGAAAATTTTTGGGAACTTAGTAATTACCATACAGTTCAGAATCGGTGAAGTTCTTCTGAACATCATTGCCATAAACTGTTATCTGCAGTGCCACTAGAACATATAAACTATTTTACCTGTATTTCTTCCTGTTGCATTAATACCATTTCTCCTACCCACTGTTTTTTCCCCAGTTTATTCATACCGAATGTGGTAAAGTGTTAAAATGTTGCTTGATGATCTGGTTGTCTTTGGTATCTTGTTCAAAGGCACAGGGTGTGACAAAGAAAACAGGGAGATGTGGATTTGGGTGGGCACTGGATCCATCTCCTCCATTTGTAATACTGCAACCTCAACTTAGTCTTTCTTTACCCACAGGAGCAGGCGAGGTTCTTCTGCTGCAATTACCCCTTCTTTTGGGGGCAGGTTCCCTGTGTGGGAGCTGTCTGAACACTATACTATCACATACTGGAAAAACACCGACAGAACTGCAGGGAATGAAGAAGCTGCGATTGCCTGGGACATTCCTGTTCCATCTGAGAAAAAGCTTGATGGAAGAAACACACACAAATATGGCAATGCTAAATAGAAGTGTCAGTACCAAGTGATCATTCTGTACAAAGTATGGAAAGAGAGAAGCTCTTCAGGTACCTAGAGATGCAATCAGAGACCACGAAAATGTGGCTGAAAGATACAGAAATTGCCCCAATTGCACTGCACGCTACCAGTCCAACTACAGAGAACTTTCAAGTGCACCTTGTTCCCATAAAGAGATATGTAAGGATGCCAAGGTATTGCTATATAAGGTTTAATAGTTGGATGTTGGGATTTTGTTTTAGTTTGTATTGTTGGATTTTATTCTTTTTATTGTACACTACTTTGAGCAGGTTGCATTGGTCAGGTAGGCAATTTATAAATGATTTTAACCCATATGTCCCAAATTTTTTTAAGAAGCTGTCCTCTAAATAGGACACTGAGACATAATGGGTTAATAAAAATAAGTATGTTGCCTCTGCCTATTATATCCTATGAACTCTGGCACAATACAAGCGTTACGGCGAGCACTTGTAGTAGATTTTGAGAGACTGAGATTGTACCCACATGTTCTGGCTTATGAGTGTAGTTCTTTCCCATCATGGTATGTGCAAAACAAACCCATTTGGAGATGCTACACTGCACCCCACCCCTTCCGAATCTCATCCACAACATGTATTTTAGCTTTTATTATAATCTAAGCCTACTCATTAGTCACATCCCCACAAATTCACATTTGAAACAACATTTTTTACATGCATGCAAACCCACAGTATTATCCCAGCATCTCACGTACAGATAAGAAGGAGTGTGCACAGATATTTTTGTTTCATTTATTTTTATTTATTTTTTTAAATGAAAGAAAAACAAATTGTAAACAATGAAACAAAACAAAAAAAAAGTTAAAAAGATTGTGTTGCTATCAAAATATCCCCCACTACCATTCCTTCCTTCCACCCAGCCCTTGGACCCTCTTACACTCTTGTGATGTCTTCACCGAGCAGGGACGATCCTTGGTTGCTTCTGCCCCTAGTGTAAACTGTGCTGGCAGACTGAATCCAGTGCCACTGTAAGTTTGTGCCATACAAAATGGCACCAGCCTAGACCTGCCATTTCAGTCTGCCTATGTCATTTGCAAGAGTGGCAGCTGCAGGATAGGAGTAATCGGCATGTGCTCCTGTCCCATGAACAAGTTATCAAAGAGATAAGAGGATCTTTTTTTTTGGGGGGGGGGGGGGCCTAGACAGATCAGGGGAGGACCCAGGCATGCATTTTAATTTTGGCAACTAATACGGCCTTATTTTGTTTGTAAATGAAAATAAATGAAATTGTATTTATTTCATTCATTTTGTAATAAAAAACATTTCATTAAAATTCCCCCTTTTCTTTTCCAATGACTGCACAATCCCAAAAGATAAAATATTAGGGACTCTAATGGATATATGCATTGTTAATACTTTATCTAATACAAACATCGCTATTTACATTTACACTACTACAATACAATGCAGCACAACACAACACTTCCACATAGGATGTCTTACATTCATGGCCATAGTTATTACTACAATATACATAGCAAGCATTGCATTAGTGTTACTTTCAACCATACTTCGATGAATCCCCATTAACACTACAGCATTCATCAATATACTCCTAGCGACTCTTACTGAACTAAACAGCAATGACATAACACAAGAATATAAAACAAAATGATTTTTCTTATTCCAGTGGCCGAAGGGGTAAAAGCAGGCTAACTGTAGCTCGGTGCTTGTCTTCTGCTTCCTGGTAGTATAGAGGATTTCTACCCTGATCCTGCTTCCTCCTTCTTGAGTATGAGGATGTTATTCTGTAGGGAGAAAGGAAAACCAGCACTTAATACAGAAAAACATTAAAATTTCATAAATAGGGTCCTACCTAAATTAAGGGATGAACTTTAAATAGTTGCAGCTGAGTAGCAGCCAAGAGACAAAATTGTGGAAAAAGGCAAACTGATGTGTGCTTTTAGGTTATAAAAATAAAAATGATGTTCCACAATTTTGTTTAACTACTAGAAGTTCATCCTATTATTTACATAGGATCTTTTTCATGAAACAGCCTACAATAGCTTCAATACTAACATTGCATTATAGAACTTGATGTGACCAATCAAGAGACGGGTACAGCAAGAGGCAGAGAATGACATGGGATAGTACTGTAACGTCAAGTAAAGCTGAACGTATAATACCATTATCATATTGTTAGGACTATAGCTTCAAACCTTAGACCTTTTAAGTACAAACATACAGCTACTCTACCTACACAATGCTACTGCACACTCACTACAGCTAGCACCATAAGAAAGGCCAGAAATGAAGTCCCATGATTACAAAATACTCTAAGTACTAAAAAGACTGCAGCATAGATAAATACCACAAAGTACAATCATACTTTTCACCACAAGAAGTAGCACACACTCAGGCACAGAGAATGATCATTGTGCTCATGCAATCAGCTCAGAAAGACCTACAACATAAAAACAATATAATAGCCCCAATCATGCAAGCAACTGAGATACACAAAAAAAAAAAGTACTCACAGAGATAGCAAAAAGGATATGTCAGAAGTGCCCACTCAGGGTATGGTGTCCCTGTGGTCACTTACTCAGTCACCAAGGCACCCTCTCAGTCATTCTCCACTTGACCCTCCCTGTACTGGGGATGGAGGGAAGCGCTGCTAATGATCCTCATCAGAATGAGGGTGTTGGTTTCACCTCTATTACTCTGAAAAAAACATGCAGAGAAGAATAAACATAGCATATCAACACATTTATAGCATGGCCACATAATAAGCTATAACTAATCAAATTAGAACACATTCATTACCTATTTTCAAAGATAGGGCAGATCAACTATCTCCACATGATTACCGTTGTGGAAAATGTTAAGTGCGCATAAGTGATAGAAAGATGCAGCTTACTGGTGTGGGTAGGTGAAGCTGAAAGGAAACTCAATATGTATCATGGTACTACCCCAGATGGATAAGCTAGAGGTAGTTGGGAAGAGCTTGCAAAGCAGGTGCTGCAGCCTCCTTCCATGGTCAATAAGGCAATGATAAAGAGCACATAATGGCTGTGGTTTTGTAGCCTCATATAGGACCACAAGGTTAGAAACAAATGAGCCAATAAGTTTGGCCTTGCAAAATACACCCAGTTTATGCAACACATTGGTCCTTGCACAGTACTGATTGAAGAGAAGTGCTGTAAGAAGTATACATGATGGGATATTATGATCACTCTAATGGACTTACTTTAGCATTCTTAAATGTCCATGCATATTTTGTGATCTTGAATGGCCATGTGTTTCCCTGGTCCTTATCCTTCTTGTACTAGGTTTCTCTATATATTACTGTGTAGAGATATCGGTGCGTAGGTGGATTCAGTAGAGAATGATGCTTCATAGTTCTGGAATGCTAAGATATGTTGTTTGAGGAAATAATGTTTCTTCTTAATGCGCAGTTCTGCTCACAAGGGAGTGAGGCAAGCTAAAATGTGCAAAGAGGTTCAAGATTACATAAAAGAAAAACAAATAAGTGAGGCTTCTTTACTTTCTGTATCACAATCTTTTAAACTTTTTCATTATGAAAGGAATGAAATACAGTACTTCCATGTTTCTTTCATCTTTCCTTTCTCCCCATTGATTCCTATGGAACTGGGAGACATAAGTGGTTTTCTGTCTATTTAAATGAAACAGTGTGGTGACAAAAGTGTGTGCGCAAGCATTTTTGGCTTGTTGCTTTAGTTCGAATTGACATCATGGCATGATAATGTTCAGTGTGCTTCCTCTGCCCAATTGCAAATGCTGGTTACAAAATGACAGGGGGCTCATACATATTGGGCCGGATTTTAAGAGGTACGCGCAGGCGTAGATTTGTGCATGCAACCCAGCGTGCACAGATCTACGCCCGATTTTATAACATGTGCACGCAGCCGCGCGCATGTTATAAAATCCGGGGTCGGCACGCGCAAGGGGGTGCACACTTGTGCACCTTGCGCACACAGAGCCCTAGGGGAGCCCCGATGGCTTTCCCCGTTCCCTCCGGGACCGCTCGAAATCGGAGCAGCCTCAGAGGTAACTTTCCTTCCACCCCCCCCCCCCCACCTTCCCCTCCCTAACCCGCCCCATCTAAACACCCCCCCCGACCTTTGTTAAATAAGTCCCACCTGCCTCCGGCAGGCATAGGTTGCGTGCACCGGCCGAGTGCCAGCACATGATGCCCCGACATGGCCGCTGTGCCATAGGCCTTGGCCCTGCCCCCACCCTGCCTCGCCCATTCCCCGCCCCTTTTTTCAAGCCCCGGGACATACGCTGTCCCGGGGCTTGCGCGCGTCATCGGGCCTATGCAAAATAGGCTCAGCGTGCACAGGAGCAGGTATTCGCGGTTACACGCATAATATATGCGCGTAACCCTTTTAAAATCCGCCTCATTGTAATGTAAGTGATAATGTATTATGTGATATTGAGGAGAAGGTCACCCATGTAAGTCACAGATATCCCACTGAACCAACTATCCCCACCACAGTCTATTCAAAATGCAAGCTGCCCAGTTTTAGCTTCTTTCAGTGTCATTAAAACCATATAATCCTTCTCAAATCAGTACTTTGGTTCCTTATCCACTTCTGCATGCAGTTAATATTTCTACTCACCTACAAGTGCAGTCACTCTGCAGCTTCTAATTATCTCTCCTATCTCCACCTTCTCCCTTCCTCATGGCCTACTTTCATCGGGCAAGATGATATTATCTTCTCCCCAATTGCCAGCTACTGAAACCAATCTTTCCACTATGTTATACTCTGCATCTGGAATAGCTTTTCCTGAGTTGGTACATCAGTGCTTCATCTCTAGCCATATTCATACCACACCTAAAAACCCACCTTTTTGAGGTTGTTTTAAAATTTTAAATGCTGGTACTAGCTGTGCTGATTTTTTACCAGGTTGATAGTTAATCAGTTTCTTACTTGTCTTTTTTATGTGTCTTGATTAGATTGTAAGCTCCATCCAGAAGAAACTGTCTCATGGCCTATCTGTACACCACTGTGTACAGGTAGTAGCACTAAGGAAATAAGTAGTATCAGTAGTGGGAGGAGTAGGATGTAAAAGAGGCCTATTCGGCAAGCTTAAGATTTGCAAGGCTGCTGAGTCAAATGGGTTTTAGATTTTTATTTTTCTTTATACAAAGCATCTAATTATTTCTATTTGCCTAAGTCAATAAATAACTTTCTGCTTGAAGGTTTCCCAAGTACTGAATTGGAATGAATTGACCCCCTATGTTCATAAATAAAGGACAGTATATCACCACACCAGCATTTGGATATATTTACCAGAGACGTCACTATTGATGATATAGAAATGCAGAAAAATGTGCTTTGTAAAATTATTATTAATATTAGCTATATTACTTTAATAACCTGTTAATGCAAATAATACTATATGAGCAATTATAAAGGTTACAAAGATTGTTGATGCAAAGAACTTACAATTCATGACTAGCTGAGGATCACAGAGTAAATGGTGACGAGGAGATGTATCTATGAGTTGGTTTCCTCATTTCACATCTCTCAAAACCAAGCACAATGTGTCACTGATAATCATGTCATCAAATTATTCAAGCACTTCCACATTGAAATTTGCATAATTATATTAATAAAAAATGCATGAAAAGTAAAGTAGAAAATATACTACCTTCCATGGCTCGCTTAAAGAAGACCTTACAACTTCCACAGGTCAGGACCCCATAGTGGCACCCAGAAGCCTCATCACCACAGATTAAACAGATCTTCTGAGGCAACACTTCATAGCTGTACTGAGCAAGGTTTTGCTCTGTTTCAGTGTCTTGCCTTCAAAGGGAAATACACATTTTAAAATAAAGTACAATGCTCAGAAGTACAAGGACAATTAGCTGAAAATCTTTAATACAAGAGCAAAGGTCAACTATGACGATCAAAAGAGCAGAAACTCACAACAGAAGAAATATAGACATGAAATGCTCCTTGCTCAGTCTGTGGGCAGTACAGATGTCCACAGGATATTTTTTGTGAAAGAAAGACAGACAGTGACCCATAAAGACACATACCTCTGTTTAATTCTGTGTATTCTTCCCCACAGAAGACAAGGGGGACTTATTCAATACAGATTTTGTCCATAGACGCAAAAATGGATAAAGTCCTTTTGGAATCAGGCCCTAAGTGTCTCGGTATGGTCACACTATGTTGTACCATGCTGCTTGCTGTGCCTTTCCTTCCAATAGTTTTTGCTCTGTTGACAGCCACAGATAATGCACAGTTCTTGCAGCCATACTAGACATGAAGAAATGCAGATTCTTTGCAATCGGTGTTACTTTTTATTGAACCAACATTAGAACTACACAAAGATTATGCTGTGCTTGAGCTTTTGAGACCTTTTGAAGCCCCTTCTTCATGCAGAGTAATATTTATTTATTTTATTTATTTATTTATATCTTTTGCAAAATTCTTTTGCTGATTCAATCAAACGTATCACAACTTAAAGAATTTAATAGCAAATCCAGACACATTTTGCTCATTTTTTAAAATGGATTTTTATAAATCTAAGTAGTCATCAGGATTTTTCATTAGTACAAAAAAAAATGCACTATAGTTAGGGATAAATTCCAGCAATCTGTGGTGTCTCAAGGATTTGTGGCAAACCACAATTGGCTACACTGAGTCAACTCCCAGCAAATCATGAGAGTCTCTGTGTTGTGCTATACACTCCTGAAATGTTTTAAACTGAAATTTTACTATAATACATTGTTCATTTAAGATTAACCACAGTCAAAACACATTTACAAATCAGTTTTAGATGTATTCTAAAGCAATCAAACTATTCAGCTCTCAACTTTAAGTTGGTTTTCAATTCATTTGGCAAGGAAGATTAAATACAAACTATACTGTGTACAGTAGGGAAAACGAGAAGACACGCAAACAAAATTATTATTACCTAGTCAAAAAGATTAATTTAAGTCACTGTATTTTAAGTCATAGAGTTGGCAAAATGGAATGATGGACTGCACTGCATGCTTAAATATAAAAACATCTTCATTTATATCCTACAAGGAACAGGTTTAATATAGCTATTTTTCTATTCTGTGTTTAAAATATTACCAGGCATGTAAAATGCATGGCCTTGAATAGTTCTGTTTATAACAGACTCTAAACTATGATGATTCCCATGAATGAAATCATGTTCAAAAGTAAATAAATAGATTGAACATTTTAGTGAATAATAGACTGAACTTTTTGTGTCCTAATTAAGAAAAGAAAATACACATAAAATCATCCTAAGGTGTATAATAGTTTCTAGTGTACAATTAAACTTTAAATAAATTGACTTATATTAAATATTTTATGTAAATTATTCCAAAATGACTTTTTTAGGATGCACAAGACTAAAATTCTGTTTTACTTTAAGAAAAAACATGCAATGTTAAACTTTAAGAAATATGTTTTCCATGGCACATCTTGGTAGGATACATTATTACAAAGTATGTTTCTTGAGACTGTGATCAGTGTAATATTCAATAGAATCCCTAGTTAGACAGAAACAGAGAAAGTCACAAAAACTCAGCTCAGAAACTAAAAATCAGATAAAGGCTTGCTACATTTCTAAAATAAAAGGCAGACTCCAACCTCACCCTTTAAAAGTGAAGTTAATAGAATGGCAAAATACCTTATAAGAACTTCACACTGTGAAGTACGTTTTTTATATTTACCATAGTGCTGGAAAGACTAAGCATAGCAACATCTTTAAGATTTCAATCATTTTTTTTCTTGTACTTTTAAAGTCAACTGTGAACTGCAGTATTAACTCACTCTCAGCAAATTTACTTGATCAGTAGGCTGATCGTAGTAAAAAAAAGATAGTCAAATGCAAAAAGTTTTCAACCTTAATTTTACAGCTTAACATAAATTAGCATATCCAAAGTAGATCAAGGAGTAAATAACCTGGCAGAAATAAAACCACTTTAGATTATGTGTAGCATTATTCAAAGTACTTCAATCCAAAACTAATTTGTACCTTATAGTGTTGGGTCCTTCACATTTCTAACTGCAAGCAGCTTAGCAAGAACAGCAACAAGTAAATGCAGCTTACGAAAATAGAACCATAATATTCAACTTTACCTAATGAAGTTAGCGTACGATGGATACATGTGAGTTAAATACCCTTCTTTTAAGCCAGTTTGAAAGTTAAGATGCTGCTGATGGCCGTTGAGGTTGATGGGCTGGTAGAGGGCTGGGGTCACGCTGGAGGTGGAGGGCAAGTGCTCCGGCTGGAGCATGAGAAGCGGCTTCCCCGGGAGTGGCCCGCAGGGATCGTAGAGAGCGGCAGCTGCACTTTTGTAGGAGATGCAGTCCAGGGGCGACTCCGCGGCCCTGGGAGCCTGCTCGGGGCTGGCTCGGGGCGCCAGGTAAGGGAGCAGGTCGTCGCCCGTCTCCTCTTTGATCTTGGAGGAGGAGGAGGCGGCGGGAAACGCGTGGCCCGGGTAGGCTTCTTCCTTGGGGCCAGGGTAGGGCTGCCCGGGCCCGTAGTGCGCGACGCCCTGGCAGGCGTTGGGGAAAGGAGCGGGGGCCAGGTGGCCGAACTCGTCCTGCTGCGCCTCCCCCCCGTGCAGGAGCTGGCGGGTCCTGCTGGCCACGTACGCCGCGTTGAGGGGCAGGAAGGGCACCCGCAGGAAGTCCAGGTCCAGGGGCAGCGGCGATCCCCGGCCGGCGCCGAGCGCCTCCTGCGGCTCCCCCCGGCCGGCGGAGCTCGGCTCTTCCCGGGCGTGCTCTGCTTTGCCCCGGGACGGCGCCTCTGCGCGCCCGCCTCCGGCGTCCTGGTGCCAGGTGGGGGCGGCCGGTGGTGGCGGCGGCGGCTGCAGCCCGCCGGGACTGCCCTGCGGGCTCTCCGCCTTCTCCGAGTCGCTCAGCAGCGCGCTGCCGGGCAGCTCGGCGGCATCGAAGTGGCACCAGGCGGCGGGCTGGCCGCCCGCGCCCAGGAAGGTGTGCAGGGCGGTCTCCAGGGCGCCGCGGTGCAGGGGCGACCCGGCTCCTTCTTTGGCGTAGGCGTCCGGCTTGGGGTAGAGGAGCCGGTCCAGGGCGAGGTCAGAGACGGCGCGGAAGAGCTGCTCGGGGCCGCGGTCGCGATGGTCCCCTGGCGGCGCCGGCTTCCCTTCCGATCCGGAGCAGGAGGCGGACGAAGGGGCTCGCTCTTGTTCCGCCATAGCGCGCGGGCGGGGAGCCGATGTCACGGACCGGGGCCCCGCTCGGCTCCGCACATCCCCCGGGGTTCACCTGCCGCTGTCCGCCCCGGGGGACTGCATCTTCCCAGCCTGCCCAGGCGGTCCTCCTCCTCCTCACCCCCTGATCGGGGGGGGCTCTTCCCTTGCCTCTCCGCTTCTGGCCGACGAGAAGAGAGCGCGCAAAGTTTCCGCTGCGCCGGGACTGGCCGGCGTCTGCTCTCCCGACAGTGCGAAGTAACCTGGGAGAGCGTCTCTGGGTCTGGAGTTGTCTCGCGCTTGGCTGCGATCGCCTCGCGCTAGGTCCCTACGTGCATCGGGGGCTGGGTGTGTCGCTCTGGGTGTGTCTGCTCTGAGAGTCCCCGAGCCTGTCTCTCGGCACTGGAGTGTGTGGGCAGGGTGTCAATCACCTCTCCTCACTCCTCCTCCTCCTCCCCACTTCTTTCAGCCTGTGCCCGCCGCCTGGGCTTTTCTCTCAGTGCTGTCCTCCTCCGTGACAGGCGCCAGGCGTGCTGCTCTGACCCCCGGCGTGTGACAGCTTGAAGGGGGGACAGTGCACGCTGTCCGTGTCCACATTCCCAAAGCAAGGATAACGTCTCTCCCCGTTCTTCTTCCCCTTTTGTTTAGTTATTGCCTTCCGCCTCATGGTGGTCAGAACTCCCCAAGATGTGCTATTTCCGCCCCCTTGCTCTCGGCGGTCTTCTCTCCATTGGTTTTGCTTTTCGAATTTGTGTTCCCCACTTTTGCAGTTGTCTGTTTTGCCAGAGAGCTCGGGCACCGCCGAGCTCTCTGCCCCCCCCCCCCCCCCCCCCTTCATCCCCTGGTGGCGATGGTTGATCCTCAGGTTTGTTCTCCCCCCTCCCCTTTCCCTTCACCACCGCCTCAAGTCAGAAACGTCCAGGTAACATTTCAATAGGAGCGGAACTCAGGCGATTTGGGAATGTTTGGTACCGCTAGGCTCGCTTTCCCGTCCAGAGGATGCAAAGAAATCCGACTTTCAGTTCGAGGCGCTCTGAAGTCTCACCGTGAAATCAAGTGAGCTTCAGTGGCTCTTATTTATGTCTCAGAATTGTCTGGGACAATCATAAGAAAGCAGGAAAACACCTCTCTGTAATGCTGACAGGAATGTGCTCCAAGGGTGTGTTACTAACTAGCGTAAATCTTCCACTTATTCAGGGCCCCTGGTTTCCGTGGCAGATTTTTCAGGATTTTGCAACCAGTTAGCAAATTTTTTGCCAATTATGTGGAAAATTTACATAATTTTGCATAAAGAATAACACTTCTGACTATGCCAAAAAGTCAGTTTTTTTTAACATTAGTTTTTAAAAAATATTCTAACTATATACAAATAAAAAATGTACCATGTACAAAAATCAACAATTTATCAAGTTAAGAAATATTACAAACTTTTAACTGAAATGTCACTTTTGATTTGAATTTAAGTAATGTAACCTTTTTATATTTGCATGTGATAATCCTTGTTGCTTTTCTGATTGCATGAGCTTATATGTTAAAAATGTCCTCAATACCAGAAGTTTGTCATGCTGTTAATTGCACAGAAAGATATGTGTGCATATATTGAGCACGTGGTAGCACACACAAAAACAGGACTCCAATTGACATAAATTTGAAACTTGTTAGCAGTAGTGCCAGTCATCAAGGCTTCTGTGAATTGAAATTAATGCCCTGTCTGCCAGTTGTGAGACACCTGCAGTTGCAGAATTCCAAAAACACATCCAGGTGTTTGTAAATAGTGTGTAACTGGCCATATATGCAGGTGCAGGAACCTTTGTATAAAGATGAAATTATTCTAAAGGGACATCATTCAATCCAGAACTATATCAAAATTATATTTGGCTTGATGAGATCTTTGAAGGATCAAACATTTAAATTGCTCTCTGTTCAGAAAAGGGATGTGGGGTGGGTTAACAACAAAAGTAAAGGGGCTAGATTAGGGAGCAAAGGGTATCTTCTTTCATCTGCTGCAGCCTTAGCCTCCCCCCTTCCCTAATCCCTGAAGGCTGTTTATGAGTGGTGAGGCTGGAGCAGTAGCAGAGAGAGCTGAGACTGAAGGCAGGTATCCTATAACTTTCTTCACAAGATTGCAATAAGTGGTGGGAAAGCTTCAGGTATGTTGATTCTGTGACAGGTTGTCAATTATGTGGTAACAAACTAATTTTTCAGGTGTCTTCTGCAGCAGCACAATCATAGGAGGGAACTGACTATATTATAGAATTATGTTACAGAAGAGAGTACTTTTGTTGTAATTTGCAAAATGATCTAAATCTTTATTCACAGCATATTTTCCTATGTTATTTATTTAAAGCATTTGTTTCAGATTAATCAAAAAAGCTCAAAGCAAGGTACAGTTCAAATTTGCATAATATTCATGAATGAATAAAACATTAATTATATTAAGTCACACAAACAGTTTAACAAGATAAGTAAATAAAATAATAGCTGGATATAACACACAACACAGATTAAAGTTTGACAGGTAACCACACCATCTAAAGGCATGAAAGAAGGGCCCAACAAAATTTGGATTTGAAATTTATAATGCAAGCCTAGCAAACAATCAGTAAAATAAACCCATAAAATAACAAAACTGTTTAGCTTAATGTGGTACTATCCAATTTAAGATCAGCCAGTCCTATATGGTTGCACAGCAACCAATAACATCCTAAAATGGTTAATTGATACCTGACAGAAGCAAACAAAAGCATTAGCCAATCAGTATTAAAAAAAACAAAAGTCCTATATCATTCATTAAGATGGTTACAAGGCTATCTTTTGAAGAGTCAAAACTGAAATTGTTTCTGAAAGCAATAAAGGTCCCTCAGCAGCTGTAAATCTTTGGATGGCTGTATGGACGCTACATGAAAAGGCTGTGTTATTAGACATGTGATTCGGCCGAACCTTTTGGTTCGGTCTTCATTATAGGCCCGCCCCAGGAAATTTTATTTTCCCATGGTTCGGGCCGATTGTTTTCATCTACCCTGAAAAAAAACCCCCAAACCCACCCCAACCTTTTAAATTTAATTAATTACAAACCCCCACCGTCCCGACCCCTCCCAAGACTTACCTGGATGGCTGACCAGTAGCCCCTGTTACATGATAAGGGCAAAGAGCCACCAGCGCCATTTTGATTACTGGCAGCCGAAGGGCCGAGAGGGGGAGATCGCTCCTAGGACCCCCGCTGGACCACTAGGGACTTTTGGCAAGACTTGCGGGGGATCGGGCAAGTCTTGGGGAGTCAGGACGGTGGGGGTTTGTAATGAATTAAATTTGAAGGGTTGGGGTGGGTTTGGGGTTTGTTTTTTTTATGTGCCCTTTCTCCCCCCCCCCCAAAATGATAGGAAAACCACACAAAATTTCGTTGATCCCTAAGATAGCTAGAGCCTACCCCCTGCAAGCTTTGAAATATTAGACAGAGCAATTTGATTTTGGCCCTCCAGCTAGGGGTGTGCATAGAAAAAAAAAAGTGGTGATTTTGGTTCAGATTTAGTTTGGTTTCCTGTTTTGTTTTGTTCCTTTGGCTCAGTGGCGTAGCCAGAATTGATTTTTTGGGTGGGCACAAGGTTAACATGGGTGGGCTGTAGGCATGCAGGTCTACTAGTTGTTTTTTTACTGATAAATAATGCCAAATTATGCAGAATAGCATTCACATCTACGCCTAAGTATGAGGTTTACTTAATGATACAAACATAATTCACGGTGATTTGTGGTACTTTAGCCTTCTTATTATTACGATTTTATACACGGCTCCTACCTGTCCATAAATTTTGAGAGAGCGGTTGTGTTGCTTATATTTAAATTGCTAACATCTCAAAATATAGATATATATTTTTACCTTTGTTGTCTGATCTTTGTATTTTTCTAATCAGTTGGTCCTGGTCTCTTTTTCCTATTTTTTCCCTTATAGATCATTTCCTAATTCCTTTTCAGTGTCTTTCTTCTATTACTGTCTTCTTCCCTTCCACACACACACACACACACATACACGCTTTCTCTCACAGACTCCCTCTCACACACTCAAGCTGTCACTCTCATATGCTCTCCCCCCCCCCCCCCACCCCACAAGCTCACATTCAAGTTCTCACTTTCTCACCCCTCCCCAGGCTTATATTCTTATGCACACACAGACGCACATCCAGGCACCCATTCTCACCCACACACATAAACCCAGATTCCCATTCTCACCCACAAACCCATGCTCCCAGTCTCACCCACACATATTCAAGCTCCCATTCTCATCCATACATATACACATTTAAGGTACTATTCTCACCCACACATATACACATTCAAGCACCCATTCTTATCCACATATTCAAGCTTCCATTCTCACCCACCCACACAAACCCAGGCTCTCATTCTCACCCATATATACACACATTCAAGCTTCCATTCTCACCCACCCACACAAACCCAGGCTCTCATTCTCACCCATATATACACACATTCAAGCTCCCATTCTCACCCACCCACAAACCCAGGCTCCCATTCTCAGCCACACATACACACATTCGAGCTCCCATTCACCCACATATTCAAGCTTCCATTCTCACCCACATACACACCCAGGCTCCAGTTTTCACCCACACACACTCCCATTCTCATCCACACATACACATTCAAGCACGTGCACAGCTTCCGCTTTCTCCCCCAAAGCAGGAAGATCAGCTGCCTCTCCTGCTGCCACCGGACTCCTGCTATCTTCGGGCGTCCAAACTTCCTGTCGGGGGGGGGGGGGAGCGGAAGCGCAGCGCACAACGTCCGCTTCCTCCCTCCTCCCCAAGCAGGAAGATCGGCGGGCCATAGGGCCCGACGCCCGAAGATAGCAGGAGAACGGGTGGCAGCAGGAGAGGCAGCTGATCTTCCTGCTTTGGGGGAGAAAGCGGAAGCTGTGCGCGGCGCTTCCGCTCCCCCAAACAGGAAGTTCGGCGGGCCCGACGCCCGAAGATAGCAGGAGAACGGGTGGCAGCAGGAGAGGCAGCTGATCTTCCTGCATTGGGGGGAGGAAGCGGAAGCTGCACGCGGCGCTTCCACTCCCCCCCCCGAACAGGAAGACCGGTTGGCCATACGGCCGCAGCAGCGCTTCCCCCATGTGTGCCGTGATTGGCGCGCGAGGCGTGGGTTCTCTTGTTCGCTGTCGCGGGGATGGGATCCCGCGACAGCCTTGCAGTTCCGGTGCCAGTTGGGTGGGCCTGGGTCTAAGTTGGGTGGGCACCTGCCCACCCAGGCCCACCCGTGGCTACGCCACTGCTTTGGCTTAGATCAAAAGCTCGTTTATTTCATTTTGGTCATTCATTTTCAAGAAAGTCCTTGGGGGGGGGGCTTTCACCCAAGTTGTACGAAACTTACTGGCAAATATAAACAGCAGGGCAAAAGAAACCCAAGACACCAATAGTGACATGAACACACCATGGCGCCAAAAGAAGAGCAATGGGCACCAACATTACCATGAACAGCCCAAGCTATTGTGGGAAAAGTCAAAGCAGCCCAAATAGTGGCATGAAAAATCAATAACATAAACAGATGGGCAAAATAGCACAAATAAAGGGGCAAAGGGCATGAACAAAACAGTGGCATGAACACCCCAAAGCACAGATTAAGGAGTAGCACAGCAAGCGCAGGGGCATCAACCTCCAAGGCCTGCTTGATGAATATGAACACTAAGAACTTAGTGCAAGAGCCACACACACAAGAATTAGTATAATATCGCTGACCCTTTTGCACAAAAAAAGCAAGCTTCCCCATCACAGTCAATCACTGGCTACTCTGCAAATGTTGCAAGAGAAAATCAGTCTATCTCGGTACATTTCTTTCAGATACTGATGCACACTGTCTGCCTGCTATAGAATAGAAGTGCAGTCTTACTACTGTTCATATTTCACTTTTGTCCTGTATCACCCAGACTCTATATTTTGTTATGCATAGAGCAGCCGGGCCACCATGGAAGCTCTTTAGAGCTGGTTTATCTACGGAGCATTGCTTCTGGTCCTGTGCTGCACCACAAGCATCGCTGTCACATAGGCACTTTTCATGCCCTTTAGCCCATACATTTTGGACTTCCATATGAAAATTGATATTGATGGTGGTGATATCATTTAAACTGGAGGAACAGTGCTTTACCTAATGAACATTTTTGGTGGAATACAGTATTGGTATTTGTATTCTATATTATTCACTGTATTGTATAATCCATTCCTTTTGAATGTGGCGTTGTTGTGCTCGTTTAAATCAGCCATGCGCGTAAAAATCAACACTTACTGTTCCAAGTGGAACATTAAAAAAAAAAGAAGGAAACATATTAGAAGAATGAGGCTTCTAGATAGTCATCTAAGGGCCTCCATATAATAGACTATTGTGCAAACCAGTGGAGTAGCTACTGTTTTCTCGAATTTATAATACATGCAAACTGTATTCCACCGAAATGTTCATTAAGTAAAGCACTGTTCCTCCAGTTTAATAATATCAGTTTGATGGCCATCATCAGTAAAAAAAAATCTAACAACGTTTTGTTAGAAGGAGGGCTATCAAGCAGAAAGGCCACTGCTCTCGATTTGATAATACAATATGTAAGACAGCAGTCAATTTTTAAAATGTTCAATATCATTTTCCATATGGAAGTCCAAAATGTATGGGCTAAAGGGCATGAAAAGTGCCTATGTGATAGCGATGCTTTTGGTGCAGCACAGGACCAGAAGCAATGATCAGTAGCTAAACCCGAGGAGCAGTAAGTAATAAAAAAAAATAAATAAAAATAGAGGCAAGGTAGGTTAGGTGTAGGGAGGAGAGGGGAAGGAAGATTAGGCAGGGGGTTAGGGAAGTTCCTCCCAGTCCGCTCCAATTAAGGAGGAAGTGGGGAAGGCCTGATTGCGTCGCCGCACCGACTTTGTAGAAATGCGCCGCCCGCACATGCATGCGCAGATTATAAAATCCGGCGCACACGTGCATGCGGCCAATGGATTTTATAATAAGTGCGTGCCAGTGCGGGCATGTTATAAAATCGGCGCATCCATTGTGCGCACCAGGATGCGCACAATGGATGCGCACAATGGATGCGCACAATGGATGCGCGTATGTTTTAAAATCTATCCCTTTGGTTTTATTTCGGTATGTTTTCCTTTGACATTTTTTAAATCAACAAAGGAATTTGAACTAAAAAGTGCAGTCTTACCCTGCTGATATACAGTTACACTGTAAGCCTCTGACAGATTATTTTTGCTCAGCTGCTAGCAGCACAACTAGGACACAATGACAGTGATTGTAAGAGCACACCTCGTGTTGCGCCCATCGGTCGCAGACGGCTGCGACCGCTCTGCCTCACCTCTCTTCTTCCCTTTCCTCCTCCCTTGGAAGGATGGCTGCCTCCACTGCTGGTTGCCGAAATCCTCGGCATCTCCGAGACACCATGGGCGTCCCCGTCGGCCATGCTTCTTCCTGAGGCCTCCTAGGGCATGCGCGCGCACGCTGCCTACGTTTTTGAATACGTCATGGCAGGAACCTCGGAGGCGGCCCCACTGCATGATGTCAGTATCTCCGGGTATTTAAACCTCCGCTCCGCTCCAATACAATGAGCTAGCAAGGTCTTTGGTTTTGCTTCTCTGACCGCTTCTAAGTTGCTCACTTGGATTCCTCTCTATCCTCTGGGGTATCTCGCTCCTACGGAAGCTCTGGGTACCTGCTCCTCGGGGGCCTCTCGCTTCTACCTGCCCTTTGGTGTTCAACTGCCTAACCTTAAGGACGCCTTCTCCTTGGGGGTCCTGTCTGCTTTCTTTCAGGAACCCTCGGCACTCCTAGGTACTCGATCC